>NC_054839.1:8377153-9002153 GCF_018345385.1 Vulpes lagopus | reverse complement strand
AACAAATGCATACAACAGCTTTTACAAGAAGAAACTTCCCAGTCTGACTTATCAAAACACCATACCTGTGCCAGGACTGACCAGATATTCTAGCCAGTAAAAACCCTAGAGAGTATCCAGCCAAAGGAAATAGTGTTCCTATGATCCACAGTTTGGGAGCGATGATCCAGGCACTCTGGTATAGAATTCCTCCGACGACAGCTATGAGCACAATAAGGATTGCCCCCGTGATGGACCCAATCTGGAGGGAAGATACAAGTGGACTTAACCATTGTGATAGCAAAGTCACCACTCTGGGTTTTCCTTTCCTGATGACTGTGGTGAGCCCACCAGAAACTCTGGTGCTTGTCCCATGTTCTCATTTTTAAAAAATAACAGAACCTTCAATGTCTGAGCTCCATTAGCCTGAAGAAGATGTTCTAGCTTGCAAATTATCCTGTTGGAGGGGAAGAAAGCCCAGTCAACAAGAGCTCCTGCTCTGATTCAATTCCTCCTGCTCTAGTTCCTTTGGTAAGTCACACAACTTCTCTTAGTCCTGGTTTCTTCATCTGTAATTGAGGATAAAATCTTGCCCTAGACACTTTTTGTTATAATGATAATGAGAAAGGGGATATAAAATTCTACAAAAGCTAAAAAAGCATATGAAAACAAAACCACTGTTATTACCGTTTTCTCCGTTTCACACTAAAAAAATTTGGGGATTATAACTCTTTTTTTTTGGAGGGGGGATCCAAAGGAACAAAGAAAAGCCACCTAGCTTATTTTGTCTTCTGATCAGTGGGGTATATGTACCTCTATATCTATATCTATATCTTTATCTGTATTAATGTCTGGGTATTTACATCATCTGTGTGTTTTATCTATACCACTTTTATCTGTATCCATCTCACCTGGCTCAAATACAGCTGGTGAAGGGGAATGCATGATTACTAATTATTAATGGGTACTAATATCTACCAGTTGCCAGGTACTGGACTGGCCATATGGATTCAGAGATAAAGAAACATGTTTTCGAAAACAGCTACCTAGGTCTATTTTATAACACCAACCCACAGAACAGAGATCAGAGCCACGTGCCATGGGAGTGCAGGGTAGGGTAAAAGCAGGAGGTGGTGTTTGAGTTTGATATCTCAAAGTAGGGATAGAATTCTTCCCTGTAGGTGGGGCCAGGAAGGGTGGTCAGGTGCCGCCTTATAGGTGGCATTGTAGAAGAGTGGATGGCATATCTAACACTTGAAGTCTCCCCAGATGGAGGTTTATAATATGATGAGAAAATAAATTTAGTGGCTGGAGAGATCTATTATTGCAACTCACACTGTGGAGCATTTGACTTAGCAACCTATGGCATGGGACACTGACCTTGAGTATGATCTTGGCTTTCTGGGGCCATTTGTGATTAACTAACATTCCAATGGAAACCGGAACAACAAGAGCCACCAAAGATGTACCTAAAAATGACAGAAGAGAGATTTGATCAGCAGAACACACATAGTACAGGGAAGACGAAGACAAAAGAGTAAGCAGCCTGGAAGAGGCTTAGGTAGTAGATGGGTCTCCCTTCTTGAGCACACAAAACAGACACAAGCGAAACAACAACAAAACTCTCCTCTTTCACCCACTCCAGCAAATAATTTATTTTTTTTTCAGCAAATAATTTAACATTACTGGCAGAGCACTGATAATATGGAAGATATAAATCCTTTTTAGAGTTCTTTATATTGACACTCTTCGTTTCAATTTGTCAGAATCTTGGCTTCTTTGATCTTTGGGTTTTTATGTCCTAGGAAAAATACCTTCTTAAAGTTTGTGTGTATGTTTTACCCAGATATTTTACATCTGCCTGTTAACTTCACAGTAGCAGAAATAAAACAAAAAGTTCAAAATTCTCCAGGCACTTTATGGGCCAATGACTTCTGGCTCAGACCAAGCTCGGTTATTCAAATCTATAGCAGAGAGGTGAGAGAAGAGGTTGAAAAAGCACGCTTTAAATTTTCTGTGAGATAATATATTTGGCGACCTCTCAAGTAATTATAATTCTTTGCAGGAACGTGCTCACCCAGCCAGATAAAAGAGTCATACTTCAATTTCCCTGTGTTAAATTTACTGCTGTTCCCATGACATGTGGTTTGTTTCTCCATGTTACTTAACACTCATTGGTCCAATCACTGCTTTTATATAATATAGTACCAACAGCTTCGAACTTCTCATGGGCTGTTTCTTTTTCAAATATCCTTTTAAAGCAGTAGGGCAAAGTGGAATTGAATAATGAGATTTTGAGAGTGGTTTTTGCTTAGTGTTGGAGTAGATTCAATGAGGACTGGAGAATGGATCTAGATTCCAGGGCTGTAAATATGAATTTAAAATGATCACAACAGCGATGAAAACATAATTTCTTTGTAGTCTTCTGGTCCTCCTGACAATATAAAGGTCAGCAGTTATTTTTTCTCAGCAATTACTCAAAGGGATTAAGTAATGGCCAGGAATACCTATAGCAGAAAAAAAAAGGGGGGAGGGGGAAGGACAGGGTGGGGAGAAAATGGTGGAACACAGGATATGGAAGAGTCGTTGATAGATGTGCTGGTAAGAGCCCCCAGAAAAATCTCCTCTGGGTAGCCTTATATCCTGCTACTGTGGGAGGAGACTTCCTTCCCCGGGTGTCCAGACTACTCCCTAAATTGTGTAAAGTCTGTAGGCTTTAAATTAAAACCTTCTTGATATGAATTGATTGTAGTGTGGTAGCTTCAATCTAAGTGCAAATACTGGGCTTGGAATGTCAGTGTGGTTAGGTTTTTGGTAATGTATATATATTTAATGTGTTGGCTCCATGAAAGGAGAGACCCTGCCTCACCAGGTTTGGGCTCCTCCCAATGGGTCTTTATCTCTTCCTGGCAGCTCAAGGCTGCAGGATAAGCATGCAGGCAGGACCACCTGCCCAAATTGTGTTTCCTTTCTCACCCAGATGAGGCCAGAGACAGTTTTTCCAGAGCCACAAGTTGACCAGAGGAAAAAAAAAAAAGAAACCCTTCAATACTCTTTGCCCTTCTTCGCACTCAGAGTGTGTGGCTCCCACCCGGAGAGGTGGGGTGGTAGGACTCTTGACTCTTCAGTGGGGGTAAAGATTCTCTTTCCTTCTCAGGGCTGTTTTCCCTCTTCTTGATTTCCTGACGTGCCTCTGACCCTTGCCCCACTCCCTGCCCACTCCCCGTGTCAAATGCCTGTCCAGTCAGATGGGAAATCATCTGTTTGCAGTTATACCATGTGAACCCTAAATTGGCCTTTAATAGAGTTCACAGAGCAGGTATGGGAGGAAAGAAGGGTGGATAAAAGTGAGAGGTGGACAGTCACAGGGTGGTGTGGGGCCAGATGGACTCAGAGTGGAACCTTACAGACTGTGGGGATGATGCAAACTGTCCAGCTCCTCTGTGCTCTGGTTTCCCCATTTGTGAGGTGGGTAGAGTTGTGTCTAGCTCATGCTGCTGCCATGGGAATTAGATGATGAAGCAGGTGCACAGTTCATGGTGCTAGATACCCTTAAACAGATGGCAGAGCCAGGGCGGGGGTTGGGGCAGCAATCTGCTGCGGCCACCCTCCTCCACCCCTACATCCCCATGGGAAGGGCTCAGCCAGAGTGTGGCCCCTGCAGAGTTTGGCAGGCATCGTGGGGAGCCTAGGCTTGCAGTCCTGCCCACGGAGAGGATGCACAGACCAGAGGGCACTTCCAGCTCACTGCTCATCCAGGACAAATTAGTCACCCAGGCCTTTGCTTCCTCATCTAAAAAGTAGTGAGAACAACCTGTGAAGTAATTAGGTTGTTTTCTTAAAGGACTAGGAAAAGCCAATAGTAAGAAGGTTAGGGTGGAAAAAAAGCCTGGGCAAAATGGTGATGAAGCAGTTAATAGCTTGTTTTTCAAACTCATTAAACATTTTCAAAAGTATTTTCCTCTTCTTTTTTCTTTTTTTAAAAGATTTTTAATTTATTTATTAGAGACACACACCGAGAGAGAGAGAGAGAGAGAGAGAGAGAGAGAGAGAGAGAGAAGCAGGCTCCATACAGGGGGCCTGACTTAGGGCTCTATCCCTGGTCTCTAGGATCACACCCTGGGCTGAAGGTGGCGCTAAACCGCTGAGCCACCGGGGTGCCCTCTCTTTTTTTTCTATTTTCTTTTTTGCCCTGATCTTTGCTGCCACTCAGGTGCTAATGACTCTTTCTCATGTTCTCTTTTTTAAAAAGACTTATTTTTAGGATGTGCTCTAAGTCATTCATGGTAGAGTTAGAATTATTCAATGAGGCCATGGAGTGTTTTCCAGGCAGGAATGAACTAGAGGAGAATATTTTAAAGCTTAAATTATTTTTTAAAACACTAAATAATACAGACTTAAACTCCTTACTCAACAGACAGGTTCTTTGAGAGACCTACAGTGCACACTACTCAAGCAGTCTACATCATTTAACTTGAAAGAAGGTGCCCTCCAAGGGGGCAGACTGAGAGTTAAGGAGCCTGAGGCATAGCAGGTGATTGATTCTGTAGGGTCACCTTAAAACTTATTCACAGGAGATTATCTCTGATATGAGAGAGTTCCTCAGGTCAGTAGAAGGACCTAGTGTGGAGAAATCCCATACTGAATAAGGTGTGTCAATACAGATTGTCCCAGATTAGTGTTTGTTCTAATTCAGTTGTATAGACCTCAGTCCTGTTAGTATCACAGGGAAGCATCTTTCGTAGAGATGGAAGGGACTTTAGATATAGCCAGTCCAGCTTCCCATGCCAACAAGAATTCCTTTACAAATATCCTTCTGAGTCGCCATCTAGCTTTGCTTACGCTAAGCTCCCTTCAGTGGACACCCATACCTCCTGAGGTAGCCCTGAATAAAGTCAGCTGAATAAAGACTATGCTGCATGCCATGTACCTGGTGATATCTACCGTCTTACCTGTATCTCATCCTTTGTGACTACGGTTCTGTGGGAAATGCCTGGTTTGGGAAGGCCAGGAACCGTGTTGTCTTGGCCCTGATTCCCAACTTAATTTTCTACTGTCATCTGTTGTCCCAGAAACAGAAACACAGCCCTTTTGGGGTGGGTGTTAACATCTGGGAGCAAAACGAGTGGAGACAGAGTCATGACTAGCAGATCTGACTTCTGGGGCATAGTATACAGACTGTGCCAGGCAATCAACTTCTAAACCAAGATGTGGCTCACAGTCGGGTGTTATCTACACTATGTTTTATCTGGTAGTTTCCCAGGGTCACACTCATGATTGCTTATGAGGTGCCCTAGTGTTAAATCATTAGTGGAAAAATTGTTTTTCTCTATTTCTTCAATCTGAGTATCTGGGAGCAAACTCCTATTCCCATAAACTAATTGTCCTGTGGTTTACAGAAAGGACAGAGCACCCTGTGGCCCAGCAATCTTGGCTTCCTCAGGTCCAGGTGGCTGTGCCTTAAGTCAGCCCCTCTCTCTGCTGATTTCAATGGAGTAAAAGCAGGTTTTCCTTAGGGATCAAGGTTTGGGATTTAGGTTCTACCAACCCGTATTCAAATGCAGGTGTGACTTGTAATGAAATCCGGATTGGTCAACGCTGCTGCTGGTGCCAGAGGTAAATACTAGCTAGGACTGAGCCTGGCCTGACGATGAACAGAGAATAGGAGCGGGATATCCAGAAATCTTGCAGGGGGATGACTTACCTATGTTATCAAAGGGAATGACGATCGTCCCAGAGTCGACCCACATTTTGGTATAGATAAAGAGGCACAGCGGCATCATTCCCAGGGCGAGCAGCGTGGAGCATGTAGTCATGCTGATGCTGAAAGGAAATGGGCAGGTTGATTCGTCCAGCTGGGCTTTCTAGGGGGAAAGCTTGCTTCACGGTGCAATTTGTGATTAGGAAGTCCCACAAAAGACGCTCCAGCAACAGCAGCAGCATCTAGGCTGATGGATGGACACAAACACGTGCCCATCTTTGTACAGGTCCCAGCCTTGAGCAAAATGCTGAGATCCAGATTTGTTTTTCTACTTTGTCTTGGGTCATTCCTCCCTCCCCCTTGGTTCTCGAGGATCAAAGAAGATAGTTAATAACTGCTTCAATTCATTATTTAAAAAGTTACAAGGTGCTTGGACACGCCACCCTTTGGACCTCCAATCAGAGAAGAGCAAACACCTCTACACCAGCCAAAACTTTAGGAGCTTTGCGGCATCTGTCTGTACTGAGATGAGACAGGCCTCCCTGGGACCTTGGAGGAGAACACATGTCCAAGAGAGGGAGCCTCAGTGTCTTTTTCCAAGGTAAACAGATTATTGCCCCAATGCCTATGGCTTGAGAAAATAAATAGGAAACTGACTTAAAAAAAATGAAAGGAGACATGTAAGCAGGCAGGGGAGGCCTGGATTCTATTTCCACTAAGAAATTTTACCAAATGTGTGTTCAGAAGAACCAGGGTTTTGTACCATTCCTCCTGAGAGCATCTGTATTTTAGTGAGCAAATCTGGCTGGGTATCTTTGGCTTTTGATACGGAGGAATTTATACGGAATGGTGCTATTTTCAGCAATGTGACAGTGGATGGAAGAGAGGTTTTTGGGTAGCGGGTCTTCCTGGTCCCATCAAAGGGCCCTATACACAGAGGCACATTCTCCTCCTGGGGAGCCGAGCTGTTAAATGTCTGGGCCAGATGTTAAAGGCAGACACTGCCCGGGCTGGAAGCAGGCGTGGCCACTTACTACATAAGTACTACAGTCTTCAGGTAATTTACTTGGTTTCCCTTTGCCAGCTTCCTTATCTGTGAAATGAAGATAAGATCGTCCCCACCTCATAGACTGTGAGGACTAATGACCCAACGAGTCCAGTATAGAATAATGCAAGGCTCTTATTAAAAGTCAGTTACTGTATTAGCCATCCAGCCATAGTGTGTGTGCCTGCCTTTGTGTGTGTGTGTGTGTGTGTGTGTGTGTGTGTGTGTTGTGTTCTGGCAAAATACAGAATCAGGAAACTGGAGAAATTTTTCTGAAAGTTCTTTTTCCAGAAGTTGTATCATGGAGACTATCAGAGTAATAATTTCTTAAAGGTATTAGATGTGAACTTGAAGGAAAAAGTGAAATTACATTATCTGTGCCCCCCTCCCTCGCCCCGCTGCCCCTAACAAAAACCAACAACCACACTACACAATTCTAAGGAAAACAGCTAGAGGTGAGGAATTTTGTTTTAATGTATCTAAGCACAGTTTTGGCAAAAGCTGGCAATATTTATCAGGGGGCTTAACTTCCTTAATAATCATTTTTTAAAAACTGGAGATGACCTCACTTAAAATGTGTTTAAAGATTTTAGGAAAAAAAAATACTTGTCTGGTGGAGCTAAAATAGTATAACACCAACCAATGCTAGAGATGTATATAAAACGTTTTCAAGAAGTTCCATCTATTATGGTGACAGGTTGACTTAATTTAGATACAAAATAGAGATGTTAAGGAAGAATCCTAAACCAGAATAATACTTTTCGTAAGGAGTCCTACTTATAATAAAAATATGGGACTTTGTAAACTCTATTTACTTTGTAAATACCCTTCCTTTGACATTCTCTTTTTTATCTTTTACTTAAAAAATAAATCAGAATGGATTAGTTAGCACCATAATGAAATTACTTTTATTCTAGTATGTCCGATGTACTTTCCAGAGTGGAGAGAACAGGAGGGGGTGCACAAAGGGAGTGGTGCTCACTACCTGGATCGTATAGCCAACAGAAGGCCAAGAGTTTTTTTGTTTTAAACTATGAGAAATATGTTTAGAAGGAAGTATGTTTCTGTCTTTGTTTTTTCTTTCAAACATCTTTGCAAAAGCTTCAATTTTGAGTTATTGCTAAGGCAATTTATGAAGTTGCGTCATGGTTTTGGGTTTGGCAAGAACGGTTTCCTGAAGACCATGAAGAAGGACAAGTCAGCAGTTGGAGAAGGGAATGGTCTAGCTTTAGCAAGCCATCTTAACCATGAGGCACTGCAGAGATACAAGAGAATAGGTGGCCAGAAGTTGATGCCATTTGAACTCATATGAGAACAATATCGAAACACTCAAAATGAGATGAAAAACATTTCAAAGGTAGGGGAACCTGAGTGGCTCAGTGGTTAAGTGTCTGCCTTTGGCTCAGGTTGTGATCCCAGGGTCCTGGGATGAGTCCTGCATAAGACTCCCTGCAGGGAGCCCTCTTTTCCCTCTGCCTGTGTCTCTCATGAATAAATAAATAAAATATTTAAAAAATTCACAAGTCATAATTTTGGGGAGCAATGTAGAAGAACAGATTAGCAAAAGAAAAAAATCATTTTACATGAATGAAATCTGAAATTTTATAAGAAATATATAGATGTCAATGATAGAAATACTATCATGAATTTATATTGGAATGAGGAAATATGTAAGAAAAGCAAAAATCTCCTGTCTTTAATTTTTGGCATTAGCTCTATTAATCACTGGGGATAACTGTTTTCTTTTTTTTCCTTTTAGAAGTAAAAACAATAAGTGAGAATTCAGTAAATGTTAAGGAATTTGGTGAAGTCAGTGATGAGGAATGCAAAGACTTTTATCATGTTAGAAGTGAAACACCAAATTCAAAGGATCAAACAAAGTGTATACAGGTGTTGCTAGAAATTGGGGATGTGATAAGCAATAGATACAATGTTGAACAAAGATTAAGAGTCTGGATAGGGATAAGTGGATGGGTCTGGATTCAAATTCTGACTCTGACATATACCACCTCTGTGACCTTGGTAAAGGTTTTGAGCCTTAATTTTATCATCTGTCAAATGCAGAAAATAATAGTACTGGCCTCAAGAGGATTATCTTGGAATTCTCTTAGAATTATGTGGAATACTTGTACTGAGTATGGCTCATAATAGTGCCAACTCAATACTAGCTAGTAAAATAAAAGTAAATAGAGAAACAAAGTTTGGTTACTTAGAAGAAAAAACAGAAAAAGTCCAATACTGTTAGACTAGTTCTTAGAGTAGAGAGGAGCTGGGCGTTTATGTGGTTTAAATGGGAGAGACTGCTTTGAATTTGTCATAAGCCAGAGGTTTGGGATCTTGAACCTAAAAAAAACCATGAAAACTTATCTGGAAGATGAAAAATGCAACAATCTTTAGCCAGAAAATAAAGGATGTGGAAGGAAAATCTAGAAACTATTAGCACTAGACAATAGTTACAGGGAATGCAGCTAATAGATTGTAGTGAAGGAACTGAGAGAAGTGGAGGAAAGGATGCATGAGCAGGGATTTCCCAAAGAAGTCAAGGAAAGGAAAATGAGAAGGAAAAGTCCTTGCATGGCTGAGGCCACTGCTAAGAAACGAGGTTTTGAAAATGGAGGATCTCTGGGAATATAGCAGTCACAAAAGAAACAGACATCTCTTTTGTCCCTTGAACTATGGGTCCTGTCACCAGCAGATTTACCTGAAGGTGTCACCTTCATTTCTCCCAGAAACATTTGTTCATAGGATGCCCACTGCATAGCTAGAGCAGGAGAAAACACCTGTACACTAATCAAATTCGTGCAACAATTTTCTAGGCTAGAATGGTCTGAGAAGGAGTTGAAATATCTCTTGCTGTATTTCAATGAACAAGGTCCATAATTTTGTTAAGGATAATTGTCTGCTATTTTTTTTTTTTTTGCTGGTTTTTGTTTTCACTAGAGATTGCAAAATGCAGTGCTTCCCAGGTTCAGAAGAAATGGTAGGGGTGAGGAGTGATGAGGTAATGTAGGGGGAAATGAAGGGGTGAGGGAAATCGGGGATGAGGGGGAGAGGAGGACACAAGGGTGTGAGGGGGGAATAATGTGGTGAGTGAGAGATAGGAGTGGGGGTGAGGAGGGGACAGGGTCCTTGGGGGGAAATTATTTACTTTTTTCTCCCAGAAACCACATCCAAGAAAGTCAATGTAGATGGAGTAGTTTTACTTAGATTGTGTGGTAGCCGTTCAAGCAACTAGTAACCAGTACAGATACCTGTTGGTATAAATGATCATATCTTGGCTGCCATTGCTAGAGTTCCAGTGGAAGTGGAGAAGGTAAAGTTCTTAGAGGACAGAATTGACTCCAGAAGAATAGAGTGTGTTGGAGAACTATTTCCCAACAGCTGAGGTGATAATCTCTAAATTTGCTTTAGAGAAATATTTGAATAGTTTTTCCTTTAACATATGCAATGCATAATGTCATCATCTTATATAGTAGCAGAATTTAGCTCCTTTCAATGATTATGAGCATTGTGATAAACATTATTACTCGCTCTGCCAAAATACAGCCATGTCTTCTGGGTCATTGTGTTTATAGAGCTGTTTGGCTGTAGATTAAGTGATGATACAGAGGCTGCTGTGTCTTGTGAGTTGCCTTCTTTGCTTTGCAGGCATTTTTGGTTTTCTCTCTTGAGGTCAGGCTTTCTGGGCCACTTGCTGCTGTGAGACACAGGCCTGCCCCTCTAGTGCCTCATTCCCCACTCCACTTCTTAGTTCTTATCCTTGGTGCTGGGAAATTGCATAATAGAACTCTAGGATTAGGAGAATAAGAAGGTCCTGTGTAAGGAACATTTATGAGATTAAGCAGGATGTATTTGGGGTGTGTAGTCTTCTACTGGGTCTTATTTGAGTTCTGGATAGGTTGAATTGCTAGCATCACTGCTGGACCAGAGCTGTTGGTGTTATTTTGTTATTGCAAGACAAAAGGGATCTGTGGAGTACAAACTTTTTAGATTGAAAATTAAAAATTTCAATGCCATATGTCCCATTTAGGGATTATTTTGACTTGCTGAGTTATGTTGTGAATTGTTATGAATATAACAATTCATATACAGTGATTCAGCTGGCTGTTTTCTACCAGGGTTTCAAATTCTACTCTGGTTCTTATTTTTTAATATTTTATTTTTTTACAGGAATTGTTATATGAGGTAGATAGGATTACATAATCATCTGTTTCAAGACAAATACGATTTCCTTAAAACCACAGAGAAGTGTAAGTTGGAGCTTTTAGATTAGGTCCCTCCAGTTTTAGCTTGCGGAATGAAATCTGTTTCAACAGCCAAATAACCCAGCATCATGCATATTTTTCCATCTTACAAAATGATTATACATGGCATTATGTTGAGGCATAAGACCTCCATTTTGTTGAAAAGTTACAAATATTAGGTAAAAGCTCTTCAGCGGACATCAAAGTCCCATATTTAATTCAGGCCCCTCTCCACAGTTTAGAGGGTACTGGCTTTGGGAATTGTCACCTCTGTGTGCTTATGTCCATATCAAACTAAGTTGAAACCTAAAAGAACCTTTTGCTATATGGTGGTTCACAGATTAACTAAACCTGAGCAATACCTGCCACCCTGCATTCTTTACAGGCCTTCCTTAGGAAAAAAAATCTATTGCAAGGAGGATGTGGTATTTCCTTAAGTGAAAACTATGTGAAGTGCAGACGCATAGTCTGTATGGCTCTTCTAAAGCTTTGGGAGGATCAGCACCAGCTGAGATGAGATGGAAGGCTCCCAGTTGCTCAGTAGGCACTGGATCAACATGGAGTACAGTTTTACATTTTGCAGTGGTTACATTTCTATATCTTAAGCTTTGCTCTTCTGAGTATAGTAGCTGGTGATTAACAGAGCTGATTGCCTACTGTACAGTGTTTAATAAGATATGTTACATTAACACCTGGCTGCTTTGCAGAAATGCATACCTTTCCCGGGAAATGAGGAATTGTAAGGTATGGACAAAGACATTTTTCTATTCAACTTAAAGCATTAAAATTCTCAGTCTCATCGCATTAATGCGTCATCTTATTTCTATCAGTTTTTTTTTCCCCCACTGCTAGTTCAGACTGGCATGGGATGAATTGGGCAAACATTACAATTTAGATTACTCTGTGGGAAGCAGAGAAACCATTTCTGTTTATTTTATAGTAAGGTAAGCATAATTAAAAAAAAAAGCTGTTGCAGGTTTTTTTTTTTCTTTTAATGCCAGTAGAAGTGAAGTAAATACACAAATTCTTCCTAAGGCTTTATACCAGGAAAAAGCTTGTTCAAAGATCTAGCTGTATTTGTAGAGCTGACCATCATCTCAGCACAGATTCTACTGTTAAATGAACATTTTGATTTCATGATTGCTCATAGAGATTCTCATCACCACAAAGAAAGGTTTGTTTTGTTTTGTTGCTGATACCAACGAGGAAAACTTCCTCAGGTACATTTGTGGGTCAGAATTTTCTTTCTTTCTTTCTTTCTTTCTTTCTTTCTTTCTTTCTTTCTTTCTTTCTTTCTTTCTTTCTTTCTTTCTTTTTCTTTCTTTTTTTAGAATTTCATTTTTGAAAAACTTCGAATCTTTTCCCAAAGGTAAGCAGTGATTAGTCAACTCCCTGTTAGCTGAGTTAGATTAAAAAACACAAATACAAAATATAACCCCCAAATTCCAAGAGCTAAGCAGTTGTACAGGAAGGTGAGTGAAAGCATTTATTTTCTCCTGTTTAATTCTTCAGCTGTACCTAGATCAGTGGCAGATCAGGTGGACATCACAGTGACATAGGCTTCTGAAAAGATTCATTCAATGTGATTGTCACATTGTAGAGGCATGTGATTGCAGTATGCAGAGGCTTAGATATCTTACCTCAAGTCCATGTCGCCATCTACCCAGTAGGCCAAGATATTGGAGGCAGTTCCTCCAGGACAGCATCCCATGATGAGTACCACTACGGCTTGGAGAGGGAGGATGTCAAAGGCCACTGACAGGATGAATCCCGTGAGGGGCATGATTCCAAATTGACAGAGGAAGCCAACGCATATGCCCCATGGCCGCTTTATGTGTCCTAGGAATTTCTTGATTTCCACATTGCATCCCATGGAAAACATCACCATAGCCAGGAGGATGGTTAAGACAGTACTCAGTACCACACTGAGGATGTCATTGAAGTTATTCTGAGTTACCACACAGGACGCACCATTGCAAACTGTGGCATTGGCCGAACAGCCCGTTGAATTATTCATTGCTGGATTTGTTGCTCAAATAGTCACAGAGGTCCACAAAAGTGCCGATCTTCTGCTCCTCGGAGATAAATAATGCCTAATCCAACCACGTCAAACTTTTAAACCCTTCTTAACCATGTGTCACTTGGTGTCTCTTTCAAAAGCCACCTCAGAGAGGCAATAAAAAACAGTAAATGCTAGTTTGTCAGTTTTCAGAGGTGACATTACAACACACACAAATTATGAATCATAAAAGTACTGCCAAATTATTGGCTCAGTCAGAGAATTGTAATTAATCATTTATTGGCATGATAATGAACCGTGCCATATAAAAAGATCTGTGTTAATGTTTAATGCTGCGAAGGTTTGTTAAATAATTTCAGTTAAGTGACACTTAAAAAACAAGTCAGTAAATGATAGAACATCAGAGAGTTAAGCTGTAGAAAAGCACGTTGTTCACTCACCTCTCTTTGAATAGGGGGGAGTTGGGTCCTGAAAAGTCGGGTGTCTTGTGCCATGTTAGATTGCAAAATAGTGTCAAGCTCTGACCTGGGACCCAGACCTCTAATTTTCCTCCCCCAAATCGTCTTCCTACTGTGTCAATCAGTCTGCTCCTATTGGTCTCTAGTGTTCATAAAGGTTATGTAAATTTGAGAAACTGTGTAGGGTCCTGAGGCAAACCTATGCGGGAATAACATGCGGGAGGGTAGACTGTTTCCTATGTTGTCTGGAGGGAAGGGGGCTGCTTAGGAGAGCCATCCACAATTACACAAGCGATTATGTGTGTGTCGCCATGGTAACAAAGTGCTGTTTTTCGATAGAGACAATACAATTATTTAGAGGGATGAACCTCAGAGGATTAGGTCAGAGTGACAGGAGCTCTGTGCTTGGAGTCAGGAATTGAAATCAGATTTTTTTATTTGTGGTAGGGGTGGTGCCTGGAGGTTTCAAGAGAGGTTGAGTTTTGTAAACATCAAATAGTCAACCTTATTATAGGCAGGACACTGTACGTGGTGTGTTAGGAGGATAAAAGAAAAAAGGTAAAAGAGAGATTGTTCCTGTTCTCAGGAGTTTGTAATCCAATTACTGAGTCAAGATGCAGCATAAGAATAAAATTGAGCATTTTGATCAGGATTCTCATTTTATAGGACAGTTATTCCTGATTTGTTTAATTTAATCATGTTAAATTAAATAGGATGAGCATCCCCATTTTACAGATGAAGACTTGAGGGTCTTTATTTAGTCACCCAGCTGGTAACTGGACCCCCTGAAACTCAGTCTGGCTTGGTGAAAATTAGAAGAACCTTAGAACAGAACTTCTTAAAACACGTGAATCCTCTAGGGGTCTTGTTATTATGCAGATTCTGATTCTGGAAGTCTAGGGTGGGCCCCAGGATGTTTGCATTTCTGACGAACTCAGAGTTGGCAGTGCTGATGCCGATCTAGGGGACCACATTATGCGTATCAAGACCATAGAATACCTACATCAGGATGGCAACCGTGGCACCAAAGCTGGTGGAAATTGAGTTTTCTGGTTACAACTGAGAATAGCATTTACAGAGCAAGTCAATATAGGGAATTACCTTTTTCATAACTTGAGTCAACATGAGGTGTGAGCACCAAGCAAAGAAGTCGGTTGTGTCAGATGTCCCAGCTACTGGGGGCCTAGGGGTGCTGTCTCTTTAACCTGGGATTGAGCTGCTGGGAAAACACTGAGCAATGTCCCTAAGGGGCGACAATGGTTCACACTCTTCGTGGGTGCAGCTTCTATTCCAGGAGTGCCCCTCTTCAGCTGGTGGGCTTCATACTGCCTCTGCTGGCCTGGGTGGGTGGCCATTAGCTCTGTCTGGCTGCAGGCCAGTTCCTGGGAAATTCTCCTGTCTCTGTCACTACCCTTTCTGCTCCCACAGCTAAATGATTAGCTAGGTAATTCCCATAAGGACTCCCCTGCCACTCCTACATGTGGAATGACTTGGCCCTGCCCTGCTGGCCCCCTGCAAGCATCTTCTGGGACTGGCCTCTGGCCTACTTCTTGGCTTAGGTGCCAGGCAGCTGAGGGCAGATGAGCCGAATGCTCCCCCTGCTGCTGCACCTTGGCACCTGTCAGCGCTGGCTCTTCCCGTGATGCCACTGCGAGGCCACACAGGACTGCAGAATTGAGGGCCTGACACATAGGCAAGTGGTGAGGGCTTTCAGGGCAGCTGCCGTGCTTTAACCTCAAAAGGCACCCAAGAGTCGTGGGAAAGCTAGCCTGGGACCTATGCACCAACAGCCTCTTTCACTTCCCCAGGGCTGGTCTGCAAGAGGGTCACTTGAATCTTTTGGGTTGTCAGGGGGATCTGGCCTGTTTCCCAGGGTGGGCTTCCTGTTCTGGGCTGGACTTGCTGCTGGGTTGCCAGGTGAAACCTGTACCTAGCCTTTTTTCCACACTGCTGAACCGGAGGAGAGAAAGTGAAGAGAGTAGAAAGTGGGTTCAGAACAAAGCTGTTCTCAAATTTCAGACGACTTGCTAAGGAGATTTGAGGCTCCCAGGGGCAGAACGCTTTGCATATAGACAACTTGCAAATGAGCAGTCTGTTCGACTAGACAGAAAGCTACAGTTCTGGTTTAAAAAAATGTGCCAATGCATTTCTAATTTTCACATTGTTTTTACATAAATTTGCACATTAGGCTCGAGAGGCCTCATATTCAAGTATTGGAGTGATTCACAATTAATTAGTACCCTTAACTTCAGCCGCATTCAAATTCAGGCATCAGACCAGGATAAATGGAAAATATCTAAATATGTAAAAATCATTCTTTTTAATTGCAACACAGAATCAGGGAACAGATGCGCACCTGAGTGCACTGTCAGGAGGCTGGGGCTTGATTTCCACTGTCATCCTCCTCAATCTTTTCGGCTCATTGTCTCCATGGGCTAGGTTTGGGTACAGACCATCTTTATGAAACCAGCAGGTGGTTCCTGTCTCTGGCCTCCTGGGCAGAGACCAAACAGCTGGAGGGTCAGTTTGACTGCTCAGGCTTCCATTTGGTGCCTGTGTATCACATTGGAGTAGTGAAGGTTTAACAGCTTTTCAAAGGGTTTGCCCTGAAGATCACACGGGCAAGACAGGCTTTCTGTTTCCTATTGTGGCTCTATTCAGATCAACAGTCATTTGGGATTTGAGTGATTCCGTTGAATAGTTCCCTCTGGGTGAGATGACTCCCTCACTCCTCTCTCCCATTCCTTCCTGCGTGCTGAACTCTTATGGAACCTGCAAGTCCCACAGTCAGAGTTACTATTTGGAGTCTCCACTGACTGTGAGGCCAAAATACCCTGGGGAGAATAGACTGGGGCTGGACTAGCTGTCCATTCATCTGATTGGGATCAAAGGCTTGACCACTGAGCACCAGCTGTATGTCAATCATTTCAGGAGGATTCTGTTCAATGGCATTTTGTAAAACAAAGTTCAAGGTGATAATCTCTTTAATAAAACCTATTACCTGGGATGCCTGGGTGGTTCAGTGGTTGAGCATCTGCCTTCGCCTCAGGGCGTGGTCCTGGGATTCTGGGATTGACTCCCACATAGGGCCTCTTGCTTCTCCCTCTGCCCATGTCTCTGCTTCTCTCTCTGTGTCTTCTGAATAAATAAATAAAATCTTAAAAAAAAAAACCCTTAATATCATCCAACAGTGCAACTGTGAGATTCTGGTAATATATCTCTTCAAGTGGCAGGACTGCTGATTAAGCAGATGAAGCAACAGTGGGATATGCCCCTTGGTCTCCTTTCCCTTCTCAGATTTTATCCCCTTGGTTCCCCTTGGTACCACACTTGCACCACCTCTTCACCATCTCTACATACTGTACCTCCTTTCAAACTTCCAGCTCAAGGCAAAACTAGAACAAAAAAAGTGGACAGACAACCTTTCCTTGTTTTCCTCCACATTTCTGAGACAGGGTTGGCTTTTCAAAGGGAACTTTGTTAAATATTGATAGAGCTGAGAACAAAATTAATGAAAGGCAGGAAAGCCTAAAATCAGCAAATTTTCTGGCTTTTCAGAATGCAAGCCCAGTGGCCAGGCTGGGGAGAGAAAGGAACTGATAAAGGAGGGGCCGTCAGGGGCAGATTCTCAAGATTCTTGAGTTATGTGTGGAGGAATTTGGACTTCTCCTGCATAGGGTATTTGCTCACAGCAATGGAATACAGGAGCTGAGTTGGATTTGAGATGCTAATTAAAATTAAAAACAGAGAATGCTTGATACTTAGATGCCTTGTTAAAATAGGAGTCAAAGTTACATTTAAAAATCAAGTTGCAATTTGATAAGCATCCTTGATGACGCACAAGAAAACAATGTTGGGGTTAAAAGGATTAAGGCTAATCTTTTTTTTTCTTTTTCTTTTTTTAGTACATGGCGTATATGAGCTATTTTGGGGACATTTAGGGTGGAGATAACTCATTAAGGAAATAAATAATTTATCCTTTATATTTCACTTTATAATTTTTACAACTGATAAATATTTATTACAAAAATTTCATTTAATACAAAAAGGTTCGAAGATGGAAGTAAAAAAAAGTCCAAATTATTGGACATTTTGTAAATATAAAAAGTGAGCATGGGTACAAACATTTCCCTTTACAGATAAATAATGAGAATGGAAAGGTCCTTTTGTTGGCATAGAGAGACAAGCTTACATTTGACAATAGCATCACATCTGCATGCTCTGGTAAAAATTAGATGTATTAAAATTATTGTATATGAATTTTAATAGAAAAATATCAAAGGAATGATACAGCTTCATATAAATATTGAGAGGCTATTATGGAAAGCATGAGTTGTTGAATGTATTTGAAAATGTACATGGAATTTTATGCAATGTTAACTCCATAGCATAAAAGGTAGGAAAATGGACATTCACACATTTCTTCCCTGCCTGCCTTCCAGTTTCCAAATTGTATTAATTCATATATGTTGAACGCCTACTCTGAGCCAGAAACTGTTTTAGGTGGGGAATACATCTGTGAATAAAATGGGTAGACCCTGCCCTTGTGGAACTTATCATGTGGTCAGGGGGAAAAAGGAAATAAATAATGAAGGGAAACATGATGATAGTTTAGTTAACAAAAAATAAACAGAAACTGGGCAGCCCGGGTGGCTCAGCAGTTTAGTGCCTCCTTCAGCCCGGGGTGTGATCCTGGAGACCCGGGATTGAGTCCCACGTCAGGTTCCCTGCGTGGAGCCTGCTTCTCGCTCTGCCTGTGTCTCTGCCTCTCTCTTTCTCTCTCTCTCTGTGTGGGGGTGTCTCTAATGAATAAATTTAAAAAAATCTTAAAAAGAAATAAACAGAAATAGAAAAACAAGGGTAGGAAGGACCAGGTGTGCCATGTGTAGGAGTGAGAGAAGATAGTTGGAGTCCAATCATTTATTACAAAGGCAAGGTGAGAGAAAAGGATGAATGGAGTCGATGGAGTGTCTGGGGTAACCATTCTAGGCACAGGAAAGCTAGAGTGGATCCCTACTGAGTGCCTGGCAGGTCCAGGAACTGTGAGGAGGCTGGCCCAACTGGAATGGAGTTGATGAAGAGCAGACTAATGGAAGAGGAGAGAAAGTGTCCAGGATGAAAGGGTGATCACGTAGATCCCTTGTAGGCCATTATGAGGAAGTTGGCTGATAACCAAAGTGAAATGGGAGCCATTACTGGTTACTGTTCTTTTTCTCATTGCCATGATTATAATATTTACATTCTGCTTTGCAACTATAATCTTCACAGATGTTTAGCTTTTTAAAATGAACTTAGTGCTTATTATCAATCCTTCTGTTAGTGTTTAAGTTTTCTAATGCTGTGTAACAAAATATCCCAGAGCTTAGTGATTTAAAACAACAACTGTGATTTTATCTCCCCTGATTTCTTTTTATTTATTTATTTATTTATGATAGTCACAGAGAGAGAGAGAGAGAGGCAGAGACACAGGCAGAGGGAGAAGCAGGCTCCATGCACCAGAAGCCCGACTTGGGATTCGATCCCGGGTCTCCAGGATCACACCCTGGGCCAAAGGCAGGCGCCAAACTGCTGCGCCACCCAGGGATCCCTCTCCCCTGATTTCTGTGGGCTGACCAGTACTTCTCAGATGGCTCACTCATGTGCTGGCAGTCCATGTTGGCTGGTGGCCGGGAGTTCAGCTGAGGCTGACCACTGGACAACTACACTGTCCACTGGAACTGGCCACTGGGACAATTACACGGTCCACTGGAACTGTCCACTGGGACAACTACATGTAGCCTCTCCAGGGGGCTAAGGTATCTCAAGCTCCCTTCCAGATCATCCCAAAGTTGCCAGTCCTTAAAGGCTGAGCCTAAAACTGGCACAGTATCACTTCTACCAAAGATTCCAGATAAAAGGAAAAAAAAGTCCCAACATTTTTGCAGAAATTGAAAAAAAAAGTAGTTAATTTTAATTCACTACAGATGAATTCTCTATTCTTTGAGTTCTTTTATTTTTTCCTCTATTTTAATTTTAATTTTTGATTGTGTGTTCCACTGGATAGTTTTATCTAGAAAGACTTTAGGAGTTTATTCCCTGTGCTTTCCTATTTGTGAATGTGTAATTTTTACCTTCCTATTGCAAGGTAAAATATTCTTATTTCACATTACTTCTTAGATCTTTATGGACATTATTATATTATCTTTTTGGCACTGAATGTTGCCATAGAGAAGTCTCAGACTAGATTATTTTTTTCTTCAGTGGTTTTCTTTTTTTTTTTTCCTGCCTGAATACTTAATTTATTCTTTGACTTTGAAGTTCAGGAATCCAATCAGAACATGACTCTGGGTTGGTCATACTATATTGACATGTCTTAGAAGACTATATACTCTGTGTATTTAGATTCAAGTACTCCTTTTTGATTAAGATGTTTTCTTATATTTTATCTCTGGATACTTTCCCTATTTCATATGTTAGCTTTCATATCTAAGGAAAGATCAGTTACTTAATTTAGAATAACTATGTTGACCCTCTCTTTCTGTTATCTACTCTCTAGTTTTTACAAATATCTTTTCCACCTTTCTTTTCATTTATGGTGATTATCTCCAGTCTTTTATATATCTGTTTGATTCCTTGTCTTTCCAAATTATTTTTTTTTCCCATGGAAATGATATATTTGTCCTTAAATTGTTTACTTAGTTCTGGAATGTCCAATGACATCAAAGTCTGTATTTTTAACACTTAATCTGTTAAATTTTATTTCATTGAGTTCACTTTTAGTTGTTCTAAAGTAGGAAGTGCTCACACAGAGCTTTTTTCTGTTCCTTGAGTTAGATTTGCTTCTAGATTAGTTTCCTTATCTATGTCTTGCATGCACTGTTCTTTCTCTTTCTTTTTTCTTTTCCTTTTCTCCTATGCTTTCCTGTCTTCTTTCTTCCTCTTTCCAATACTCTCACATTTTCATGCTTAATAAATTCTGTTTATTTTTTTGCCAGGATTTATTCCACCTATTGAGGAAAATATATTTTACCCTTGAACTATGGATTATTCTCCAGCATATTTAGAGCATTTATTCTATTTTTTTTCTTTTTCTTTTTTAATTTTTATTTATTTATGATAGTCACACAGAGAGAGAGAGAGAGAGAGGCAGAGACATAGGCAGAGGGAGAAGCAGGCTCCATGCACCGGGAGCCCGATGTGGGATTCGATCCCGGGTCTCCAGGATCGCGCCCTGGGCCAAAGGCAGGCGCTAAACCGCGGTGCCACCCAGGGATCCCTAGAGCATTTATTCTAAAATGCACACACTGACACAGCCCCTTTGTTGGTTCCATATATTGGAATATTAGTGACCAATTATAGGATATTACCTCTTCATACCTGGAAAATGGATGGCTGTCATGTAACAGGTTTAGGAGCTCTGCTACAATGGAATCTAGAGTCTTTTTTTCCTTACCTTGGATCCTAAATGTTGAAATCGTAGCTTTGAGTTATGTATCTCAACTTCTTTGTTTTCAGATGATTTGCACGTGTGTGTGTGTGTGTGTGTGTGAAAGAGAGAGAGAGAGAGAGAGAGAGAGAGAGAGAGAGAGAGAGAGCTGGACCTTACTATTTTTTTGAGGCAAAAATGTGGCATTTTGAGGTTTATTCCTTGACATTATTACTTTTCCTCTTGAGTATGAATCACATTTTCTTGTTTCTTCATGTGTCTATGTTTTGTTTTCTTCAGTTTATACTGGACATTGTACACTGTGTGCTGCAGAGGTCCTAATTAAGGAATCTTCCTCTGGAGAGTGGCAGCTAATGCAACTAACCCAAGTGGCAGTTGACATGGTGGGCAATTAAATTACTGGCTTATTATTTTGAACTTGTATGGGCTTTTCACTTTGCAAGAATGAGCCTTTTGGTTTTGCACTTAGTCTAGTCTTATGATTAGACTCTTATTCCTGAGACACAGATTTTATTCTTGAGGCATGGCCCTTCTTTCATGAAATCTTGGGGTAATTACAGTATCTCTTTAATTTGTAGGAATTCAAATCCAAAGTTGTGTCTTTTTTGGTGGGCAGGAGCTTAAATCTATGATCAGCTTTTTCAGACTTCCAGCTCTTTCTCTCTACTTTACTCTTTGGAATCTCCCTTGCACATGAGCAGTTCAGGGGTCAGCCAAAGATTTAGGGGAGACTATATGCAAAATTGGGGAATGTTCTTATATCTTCCTTTTTCCTGGGATTTATCCCTTAATTTTTAGATTCTCTGGCCATTGCAAACTTTTTTTCTTTGATATCTCAAGCTTGTGTGGCTTTTTGCTTTAATTCCACTACACTATGCTGCATGAACTGATGGCTGCCTTGGGGGGAAGAGCTTTGTAATCATAGATCTCATTCAGGGTGGTTCTCTTTTATCAAGGATCAAAAACCTTTCAGTTTTGTTCTGCCTTTGGTGGCATTCATTACTTTCAAGTAGTTCTTTTTAGTATTTTTGCCAGAATTTATAATTGATATCTGTAAGAGAATGAATTCACCATAAGCCACTGTGTCATTACCAAAAACAGTAGTCTGTGATTTTATTTATTTGAAAACCAAACCAAACCATACTTTAGTCTTTAGGGAGGCATACTTGGGTAGCAAAATAGTAAAGAGAAGCAAGGATGTGATTACCTTGAAAATGAAGTTCTACTTTGCAGAGAGGTAGAGGGAGTAGTGGTTGGGAGGATCCACAAATGGGCATCATGAGTGCTGGTGGTATTGTATTTCCTTCCCTGAACAGAAGTTTATGAATGTTCACCACTGAATTGTGGTGGAATGGGCACTAATCCCATTATGAGAGCCCACCCTCCCTCTAGGACCTCATCTATACTTAATTACCTCCCAAAGGACCCCCCAAACCTTGGAGGTTTAACATATGAATTTTGGGGGGACAAAATCTTTCAGTCCATCATAATACAAAGGCATAGACTGATGAAAGTAAAAGGATGGAAGATATATCAGACTACCAAGTGTAAGAAAGCTTGTGTGGTTTTATTAATATCACTTAAACTGAAGTCAGGGAAAAAGGAGCAATATTATCAATAAGGGAAATATTTCATAATCATAAAGATTCTTTTTATTTTAGAGATGTGACAGTCCTGAATGTGCATACACCTACTGACAGAACTTCAAAATATATGAAATAAATATAGAACTAAAGGAAGAAATATAGAAGCATACTTGGTGATTTTTAACATCTCTCTCACTTATTGATAGAACATATAGCCAAAAACTAAGGAAAGTTGTAGAAGATTTGAGTAACACTATCAACCACAATCACCTACTCAGCATTTTAAAAACACTGTACCCAATAAGAATAGAATACAGACTTTTATTTCCTAGTATACATGGAACAGTCACAAGATAGATCAGATAACAGGACAAAAGATGTGTTGTTGATAAATGTAAGAAGATCAAATCGTCTGTAGTAAGTGATCTAACTGTAAGATATTAATTATAAGGAACTACCAATGAGAGAAATGGAAACATTTCAAAAATTTAGAAGTTAAAAAACTCTCTAAATTGTCCATGGGTCAAAGAAGAAACCACAGGAAATATTTAAAGCATTTGAAATGTATGCAACTGAAAACACACAGTATCAAAGGTAGAGTACAGCAGAAACAGGGGGATTACTAGCTTCAAATGCTTACAATAAAGAGGAAAAGTTTAAAATTAATGATCCACATGTTAGGCTTAAGATGATAAAAAAGCAAAAATTCTATATATAAGTCATAATAAGATATTTATGAAAGAGAATAAAACAATTGAGAGAGCTAAATTAGTGTTTTGGAAATATCAGTAAAATTGATAAATGGCCAGGATATCTGATTGAGTTAGAAAAAAACCTAATGATAAACATTAGGAATGGAAGATAAAATATCACTGCTAATCCTATGGACATTACAGGGATAATAATAAAGAAATCTGAAAAATTTTATGCCAATAAATTAGAAAACTTAGATGAAGTGGACACATTCCTTAAACAATACTGCTTACTAAAACTAACTCAAGAAAAAATAGAAAATACTAGTAGTTCCATAGCTACTAAAGAATTGTATTTGTAAAAAAAAAAAAAAAAAAAAAAAAAAAGAATTGTATTTGTAGTTAAAATTTTCTCACAGAGAAAACTCCAGGTCCAAAGGTTTCACTGATAAATTGTTTTAAATACTCTAAAACTCTCTCCAAATACATTTTATGAAGAATGAAAGTGGTTATAATTTTCCTATTTTATAAACTTTTTGTTAGGTTCTCCATTTTACTTCTGTGCTTTTTCCTCATCTCTTGAGCTGGATATATAACCCTTCTCTTCTAATACACACACTTTGGCATCTTTGGCTGCATTCTGCAAGTTCTGATATGTTGCATTTCTAGTATTAATGAGTTGAACATGTTTTTCTAAGTTTTGTTTTGATTCCTTCTTTGATTACAAAATTTATTTAGGAGTACTTTATCATACTTTTAAATATGTTGTTCAATATCTTTCCTCAATTTTGGCAAACTACCAGCCTGGTGTTGGTGACTATTACTTCTCTTCCACCTTTTCTCTTAGACACAAATTACATGTACTGTAGGCTTCTCACTGTGACTTCTGACCTGTTCACACTCTGATGTTATTTTCCATAATATTTTCTTTATCCTTTATTTTGAATCTTTTTTTTCTGGCCTATCTACAAGTTCACCAATATTCTTTGCATTTAGTTGTCTTAATTCTGCTAAACTCATTCATATCTTTCTAATTTCAGCCAACGTACCTTTTATTTCTGGAATTTTCATTATTTTGAGATTGTCTAGTTTTCTGATGATAATTGTAAATTTAAAGAAATTATTGAAAACAATAATAAGACTAAAAAATATAGACTCTAATATCTGGAGCCATCATACATCTGATTCTATCCTCCCTTTTCTCCCCCCTACTGGATTTCATTTAGGTTTCCTTGTATCCTTGAGTTTTTGGTTATTTTTTATTATGTGTTGGACTCCAGTCACTGTAATTCTCCCCCCAAAAAGCTGTTAATCGTGAAGCTATTCCCTTCAACTCTCCTCCAGAACTGTAAGGGCCTTGGGTAAAAATGTCCCCCACCTTCCATGCTTAGTTAACGTCCTTTTACCTCTGTACTTCCTCTATTATTAAATAAGCTTTTATATTTTCAAGCAGTTTTTAAAAGGTGTTTACACTTATTTTAATCCCACTGGGATGCTGGTTGAAGTTGCTTACTCTGTGGTAACTTTGGTACTTTTACATTGATAAATAATCAAATATTTCTTAGTATTCTCTTTTATTGGTTGATATTTACATGTGACTTTATTTCTGCCAATGAATTGATCAATTTGGAATTGGAATTCATGCGCAAACTTTGCTTTGATAATACTGTTGCAGCCTGTTGTCCTAGTAAGTACCACCTCGGACCTGATGCTGCGGTTTATTGCTGTCTGCTGTCTTTCTTCTTTTCCTTCTTTCTTTCTTTCTTTCTTTCTTTCTTTCTTTCTTTCTTTCTTTCTTCTTTCTTCTTTCTTCTTTCTTCTTTCTTTCTTTCTTTCTTTCTTTCTTTCTTTCTTTCTTTCTTTCTTTCTTTCTTTCTTTCTTTCTTTCTTTCTTTCCTGTCTTTCTCTTATCACTATATTTTGCTTCACACTCCTGTAGGCACTAAATATTATAGGTATGATTGTATTTAGATTTTATTTTATCCTATCCTCCTTATTTGACGGAATTGGAGGTGGCTATCACACATCTTTTTTTAAATTTTTTTTTTTTGCTATCACACATCTTGAGGAAGATTACATTTTATTTTTTCAAACTACACTTCTCTCATCCTCAAAGATAAGCTCATACAGATAGGCAGCCTAATTTCAGCCCCACGATTGACAGGAAAGAGGGATTGGAATGGAAACTTTTCCCTTTTAGGAGGAATTGACTGTCTTGTCTTCTTACTATATAATCTACCAGTAAACTTGTCTATAAAATATGTTGATATGAATGACCCACAGAGAGAAACCATAATTCTCAAGGTTCCTACAAAGAAACATTAGAGAAGCAAAGAGGAATATGATATGTAATTTAATATTATAGAGAGCAAACATTTTAATTTTTATGCATTAACTGTACTCAATGTTGTCACTATTGCTAACCTCTCTGGCATTTGGGACATGTTAATTGAATCTAATTACAGAGTGACTGAAGCTGATGATATGGTGGAAGAAGGCCTCGTTAAAAAACATTGTTGAGTTCTGGTAAAATGTATACTTTCAAAAATCAATGGATGTCAATTCCCATAAAGAGATGTGGAGGCACCATAGTTTACTCACACATGGGCTTGATTTTCCTGTGGCATATCTTGTTTCCACAAGCAGAAAATCTCATTGATTTGGAAGTCGTCCATCAGAATGCCCTTCCCTGTTCCTGAAGAACTAATAGAAGGAGCAGAGCTTCTCAGATGTGGTAAGAACTCCAGAAATCTGTACCACATCTTGAAGAATATTACTCTGGAATTTTTGGCTGTCTGGAAAGTTGCTGCAGCAGCATCAATACATGTTTAAATATTTGACTCTAATTTATTCCATCTGTTTTACTGAGGATTATCTTAACATTTGATAATTATTGAGGAGAGCATTTTCAATTTTTGTTGCATGTGTGGCAGGATAATTTTTGAGATATTACTTTTTTTCTATTTTTGCTGTAAGAATTCCATTTTTATTCGAAGCAGTTGGTCACTTTTTGGGTTTCTATATGTTAGGGAGTGGTAGAGAATTTGCATTGTTAAGTAAAAACAAGGGTGATAGCCATAGCAAGAGAAAGTTAAAATAAAAGACCAGGGCCAATTTTTGTCTGTGGATCCTGCCTTTTACCTTATTTTCTCAAAGCAGATCCTGGGACCACACTATTTCTTTCTTTTGGCATGCTTTTCCCTTGGGCTCATCCTTCTGTGGTTTTTTGAAGCAACAGAGGACAAAGATTAGATTAGGTACATGTCAGAAAGGGGATTAGTTGTTTAGATTAAGGGTTACGGGACAAAATGTTAAAGAAATACAATGTAACCTTATGTATCCTTGTGTTTTGTGTATGACTTTCCCAGATCTTTTCGGAGTTGGTTGTAGATATTATTTGATACCTGGTCAAAACTTGAAATCAGAATCCTGGTCATTCTTATCTATGTTTCTTGCAGAGAATGACTAACATACCCTCCTCCTCTGCCCCTCCCCATCAGTGACCCCCAACATACCTGACAAACAAAAATCTGCAAACTAACAAAAACCCAGAAAATGAAATAAAAGCTGCAGTCAGTGACAGATGTCTATTACAAGACCTGTCCAGAAGGGTTAGAACTATTTATCATCTGAGCTTTTGCCGTGCCTGAGTTTTTGATTTTGAACTTTACCTAGCCTACCTTGGCCTAGCATTCCTACTGATGACCTCATCTGCTTCCCTGCCACTTGGTCACTCCAACATCTCTACCTTTATCCCATGAGCTCAAGTCATGGTGGCACCTAGTAACAACTTGAGGCTTATGATGTGAGGACCTCTAGGAACCCCCTGAGCAGAATTAAAATCATGTCAAGGTGTAAATGACTGATTTTGTATTTATTCCTGAGAGTTGCCCCTAAAAAGGGAGAGAAAGAGAGGTTCTCACCTAGGGATAATAGATGCAGATGACAAACAGAATTCTTTCACCAACTGTGGGGGAGGGCTGAAGGGTGTTAAAGTCATGTGTGTCTTGATTGGTGCTGTTACTCCTGTCTAGTCCTGCGTATCATGACTTGGGACTTTTTTTTTATTGGGTGTCCTGGGTTTAATTACTGTGCTCATTTCCCAACTTAAGTTTACATCCTGTACCATTCTAGTTTCTACCCTTTATCTCAGGTTGAGACAAATTTCATTTTTACAGTCTGTGGTAGATCTTCCCACTCAGCTTCATTCTTTGCAGTGGTTAGATAGATAGATAAACAGACAGATAGATATCCTTTGTCTTTACGTGGAAATTAGGTACCAAAGATAAACCTATGCTAGGGCTCAGCTGTTTGTGGAGTATGCCTTTAGTGGGGAATTTTGGAGAGGGCCCTGGGAGTGGTTTTGTCTTCTGGTTTGCTGGTGCAGAGTGGTTAGAGTTTATCAACTTCCCAGAGACTGACAACTTAAACCAACTCACAAGAGATTGATGCACGAACATAGTGACAAACCATTACTGACAATGGAGAAAATTTATTTCCAGTGGCCTCAATCTGATACCTCCTTTGAACTATCAGGATACCTTGGGGGTAATAAAAATTCTGCTCCTTGATATCGAACAAAGAGAAAGAGATTACCCTCTGGAAAATCTAGGGAGCTCTTCCTGCTTTTCAGATTCTACAGCTCTAGAAAGAGCACTTTGGGTTCAGTATTGCTGTTTTTTTTTTTCTTCTTCTGAATCATTCTCGACAAACACTGGAAAATTTCTCTGTTTTGCACTTGTCTTTCTTTGGCCCCTTGCTGTTCACATTTCTTCTGCAGAATAATGCCACCAATTAAGCAAAATTTTCTTGATGCTCAGGTGTGATTGTTAATTTTATGTATCAGTTTGAGTGGGACATGCATTCTCAAATTAAGTATTGTTTCTGGCTGTATTTGTGAAGGTGTTTCTGGATGAGATTCACATTTGAATAGATCCACCTACTCAAAATTTGGGGAGGATAAAATATCCTCCCCAATATGGGTGGTAATCCTCCAATAGTTTGAAGGCCTGAATAGAACAAAAGGCAGAAGGAAGGAGGAATTCATCCTTTTCCTCCCTGCCTCAAGTAATTAAGCAGAGTCCATCTAATATCATTTTCTCCTCTCAAACTGGGATTCACACCATTGTCTTCTCTGGTTCTCAGGCCTTTGGACTCAGACTAAACTATACCACTGGCTTTCCTGTGTCTCCTGCCTGGGGATGTCAGATTTGGGGACTTCTTGGTCTCTGTAATCACATGTGCTAATTCCTGATCCTTCTGTCTTGGTTCTATTCTCTGGAGCTATCTTGACTAATACACAAGTCAAGTCTTTATTGGGCTGGTAGGCTCTATTTTTTCAGAGTTCTACTTAGAAACATTAAAACTTGCCATTTCCCTGATGTGTTTATTCAGTAATCTAATTCACAGGGCATACCTGAATTTGAGATTTTAGGTGGGCATTACCTAATTCTGTAAGTTACATTCATAAATTACTATACACATAAACAACATATTTATACACATTTCATATCAAATATCTCCAAAGAATACTTTTTATTTTTTAAATTATTTTTAAAGATTTTATTTATTTATTCATGACAGACAGAGAGAGAGAGAGAGGAGAGGCAGAGACACAGGCAGAGGGAGAAGCAGGCTCCATGCAGGAGCCTGATGTGGGACTCGATCCTGGGACTCCAGGATCACACTCTGGGCTGAAGGCGGCGCTAAACCACTGAGCCACCGAGGCTGCCCAGAATTTTTTTTTTTTTTAAACTAACAATATCTAAACTACTTTCTCCAAAGAAGAGGGGAAGGAGATCATTCCTTTGAAATAGAAATTGTGTTTGTGTCCCTTTAGACTTTCTTGCAATAAAACTGGGAAACAATTATTAGAGGAACCAACATATTCTCCATCCTAAGGTAGTAGGCAAAGAATAACTGAGCTGGGCTTTATCTTTGGAGGACTGTGTAGAGCGGTGCCGAAAGACTGCTCTCAGCATTGATACTAATCTGTGTAGGAGGAGTCAGAGGAAGGTTGTCGCCAGATGTCCCTGGATAGTGTTAAGAATATCTTCTCAGGAGCCAGAGTTGGAAGAATTGGCAGCTGAAAAGAACACATAGCAGTATAGTTAAAAAAGAGAAGCCTTGAGATTTCCAAAAAATTAAAAATAGAACTACCATATAATTCAGCAGTCCCACTTCTGAACAATATCCAAAAGAATTGAAGACAGGATCTCAAAAAGATATTTGCCCACTTATGCTCATTACAGCATTATTCAAAATAGCTGAGAGATGAAGTCAAGCTAAATGCCCATCAGTAAATGAACAGAGAAAAGATGGCATATGCACGCAATGGAATATTATTCAGCTTCAAAAAAGAAAGAAAGTCTGTTACATGCTATGATGTGGATGAGCCTTGAGGACATTATAATTAGTGAAATAAGCCAATCATGAAAAGACAAATACTGTATGATTCTGTTTACATGAGGTATCTGAAGTTGTCAGCCCATGTAAAGGGAAGATAGAATGGGGTTGCCAGAGGCTGAGGGGAGAGGAAGAGGAAGAGGGGAGTTGATGTTCAGTGAAGGTAGGGTTTCAGTTTTGCAAGATGAAAGCTTCTAGAGATCTGTAGTTAACACTAATGCACCTGTAGTTAACACTAATGTATTGTTCACCTAAAACTGGAAAAGATGGTCAATTTCATGTTATGTGTTTATTTATTTATTTTTCCCATGACTGAAAAAAAGAAGTCTCTGATCACATGGCTTTTTCTCAGCTCCAGATGGTGGTGATGACACTTGCTGCCCTCCTTGAAAACTCTGTGCTGTTCCCACCGACTCTCACACACACCTGTTTTTGACCTTGCTCTCATTTTGGGCCAGTGTTCCTGCCTGTGGTTCTCGGTTCACCCCATTGGGCTTCCTCAGTTGCCCAAATTCTTTCCAAGGCATGGAGTACAAAGTGGGTGCAAGTTAAAAGAAAGATGAAGAGGATTGTTTGTTTTGGGACAAGTGGAAACAGGTTCCTTTCAAGGTCCCTGCCCAATCTTGGCCCTGTTTTCTTGTTGTCAGTAAATCAATCTCAGGGATGGTTCCTGAGTGGAAATGTAGGTAAAAATTTTGGGGTGATACTGCATAGTCCACTTGTACCTGGGCCAGAGCTGCCGAAGTGTGGGAGAAGATGCTGGAGAGTATATTAAAACTTGGGGTAGTAAACTCAATAACCTTTAAAGTTCTTTCATCCTCTGAGATTCTATTATTCCCCCAAACTGATTTATCTTTTATTGTTATAAAAGAAGACTTTTGTGACATGTTTACTCAAGATGTCTCTGTTGACATTTTATATTTTTCCAAATGTCACACTATTATCAATTATATATGAAGCTCCCATTAATTTATATGGTGGAATATTTGCCCAAAGTAAGAGAATTTCATTTATTTTTGAGATTTGGAAGCTTTGGATTTATATTAAGTATTAAATATAATTTTTTATGATAATTTCCCATTTCTGCACTGTCTGTTGACTCAGAAAGTGAAAGAAGCCATAGACAATATTTTAGTTCACAGACCTTAAAGTCTTAGCTTTGGTATCAGAATGCTGTGTAAGGACAAACAGCTCTTCTCCATAATTTTACTTATTTTAACACCATTCTTTATTAGCAACAGTTATACTGAGCTAACCTTCCCCTGATGTATGGCATATATACCAAGTGGGACATAAACCACATGGGACATAAACCACATGAGACCAGGCCACAGCAGCCTGGGAGGTGATTTCCTGAAGACAGAAATCTCTTTGTATCCATGTAGATGAAATTTAACCAGGATATATTTGCTAGAAGTGCCAGTCATCTAGAAGAGGGAAGGGGCAGTATCCTTTTTAGTGAGTGTGGGTTTGAGTGCTTCCAAATTAATCTCTTATGTTTTAAATATCCTCATTTTATGCAAATGGAAAAGTGGAAATTTTTAACATTCATCAAGTAGGCTTCTCCAGGTCACATTTTGGAAGTCATAAGATTTAGGACATTTAGTACACTTAAGTTTGTATTTTTATAAGGCAAGTAATAAGGTTACAATACTCCATCCTATGTCTGTCTCTCAGCATCATGTTTGGTTTTCTCTAAATTCTTTAACACCTGTTGAAGAATGATTTTACTTTTTCTAACTCCATGATAACTAACCTTCAGTTAAACGGTTCCTTGAAAAAGGCTGTTTTAGCTTTCTTCTTAAAATTTCTTCTCTTGAATTGTATTTGAGCCTAAACAGTTCATCTGTGGATCATCAGAAACATAAGGATTACTCTTTTTAAAAACAAAATTTATTTTTTTATTTTTTAAGATTTTATTTATTTACTCATGACACACACACACACACACACACACACACACACACACACACACACACACACACACACACAGGCAGAGACACAGGCAGAGGGAGAAGCAGGCTCCATGTAGGGAGCCCGACGTGGGACTCAATCCCGGGTCTCCAGGATCACTCCCTGGGCTGAAGGCAGGTGCTAAATCTCTGTGCCACCTGGGCTGCCCTAAAAATAAAAATTTAAAAAAGAGAACAAATAAAGTGTCCACAGAAAAATCCAGAAGTTTATTTAATTTTAATTTTTAAAATCACCTCCATCATAGAGTGGCAACACAGCTTTCTGAAGCCAGTCAACTGGGTTTGAATCTCAGCTTCACCTTTATTATCTGTGTGATTTGGAGCAAGTTAATGAACCATTTTGTGTCTTTGTTTCCTCTTCCATAAAATGGTATATAAAGAGCACCTCATTCACTTAGACAGTGTGAGGATTAGGTGACTATGTGAAGCACACAGAGTGATGCTGGCCCATTTAGTACATTGGAAAATGGGTGATTTCTCACTATGTTTATTTTTTTTTTAAATTTTTTTATTTATTTATAATAGTCACAGAGAGAGAGAAAGAGGCAGAGACATAGGCAGAGGGAGAAGCAGGCTCCATGCACTGGGAGCCGGACATGGGATTCGATCCCGGGTCTCCAGGATCGTGCCCTGGGCCAAAGGCAGGCGCCAAACCACTGTGCCACCCAGGGATCCCCTCTCACTATGTTTAAAGTGAAACAAACTAAACTCAATCTTGTGGTTATCTTTCTAAAAACTCCAAAGAAGAGCAAGTGAACGGGAAAAAAAGGGCTTCATTACACAAAACAAGTATCAGTACCTACTACAGGCAGACACCAGGAAGAGGCTGAGAAGAAACAGATATAGTTCTAAGTGTTAATATAAGATAGAGTTAGATAGAGGATGAGAGCGGCTGCCTGCAGTCCTTCAAGGAGGCTTATTTACAGATATTCTGTGGCCCACCCTGTGCGTCTTTCACTCTCATGACACTTACTCTTCTGGGTCATTATTGCCTGCCTTCAAGGCCATCCTCTGCCTGTTAGCTATGGATTTTGTTTGTTTGCTTTTTATCCCCAGTAACTAACACAGTTCCTGGAGGAAAATAGGTGCTCAATATGTATTAGACTGGGGAGTAATAAATAGATGCATGAATCCTTTCAAAATAAGATGGATATGGAAATACCCATGGAAGAAATAGCATTTAATCTGGGTTTGAATGATAGAATTTACCTAAGAGCAAACCTGCCAGATAAAATACAGTAGGTCCAGTTCAGTTTGAACTTCAGATAAAACACAAATAAAATTTCAGTGTAAGAATATCCCATGCAATACTTGGGACATACTTACACTAAAAAATGATTCATTGTTTAAATTTGAGTTTCAGATAAACAATGAATCTTTTTAGTACAAATTTCCCAATACTGCATGAATATATATATTACTAAAAAATTGTAATTTAACTGAAATCAAAGATAACTGGATGTCCTGTATTTTTCTTTGGAAAATCTGGCAATCCTAATAAGAGGAATAGAGAATAGAAGGAATTTTAAGTTAAGGAAATAGCAAGAGAAAAAGAGGGAGGCATGCTTTTAAGAAAACTTTTGCTTTTAAGAAAACTTGAGTCTTTGAGTAGGAATATCTGAATGGAGAATTGTGTTAGAGGATAGTGACCAGAATAGTCCCCTTTCCTTGCTGATTTTCTTTAAAAATGTATATTCCAATTTTTGAACACCCTTCACCCAATCTTGTTGTCTACTCCTTTCCCCAGCATGGTAGTGCCATATAAGGCAAAGGATGAAGGGTTTCTTAAACACTTAGTTTTTTGGTCGTTGAATCTGGAAGGATACCTTAAATGTCATGGACTATATCACAGATAGGTACGTGGCTAAGTGTTTAAGAAATAAGTGAGTTACAGTAAACAACCATTTAGACATTTCAAATGGCTTTATTGGAGCTCTTTAATGTAGAAACCGACGATATTGTTTTCTTTAGATAGACTTAACCCTAGACTTTGACAGGTGCTGTGTAAGTTAGTTGAAAGTCTTCCCTTAGCTTTTTCAATTTACTTATTATAGGAGACAGCTTGAGCTCACTCTCCCGAGGTCAGCATTTCTCCCTCCCTCCCACTTTCCTTCCCTTTTTGCCTCTCTTTTTTTGTTTCTTTCTTTCTTTCCAAGTGGTTCAGTGATTCAATGTCTTTTAAATAATGAGAAAACAAAAAATATTGAGTTTTTATCTTCATCACATGGTTTGTATTGAGTATCATCTGTTTACTATAATATACTGGGCTCTGATGAACCTTATAAAAATCCATTTAAACAAAAATAGTAACATCCTTCCAGGTGTTCCTGTTGAGATACAAGATGACACCTTTGAGATGGTTCTCAAATGAACATTCCTTTGCTCTGTACCTAACATATTGACTACAAAGTCACCCTACCCAATTGGCCACATTGAAGTCATTTTTCTCATTTTTTCCACCTTCTCACTTTTAAAAAATATTTATTTATTTGAGAGAGCATGAGAGAGAGCTAGAGAGAGTGAAAGTGAGTGAGAGAGAATGTGAGAGTCGGGCAGAGGAGGGGAAAGGAGAGGGAGAGAGAAAATCTCCAGCAGACTCATTGCCAAGCTGGGTACAGAGCTCCATACCATGACCCTGAGATTATGACCTGAGCCAAAATCAGAAGCTGAATGCTAAATCAACTGAGACACCCATGTGCCCATTCACCTTCCCACTTTTTGATCATAAGGCATTTAAAAGGCACAGATCCAGAGAGAAGAAACCACAGAGACAGAGAAGCCAGGCTCAGGGAGAACAAAGAGATATGATTTATTTTCTATCAGCATCCAGAACTTCTTATTATAAAGCCTAATTTTATTATTCTACATTTGTGAAGTGAATTGTTTACAATGATAAAAGGAAGAGAACACTGAATTTTGTGAGGATGAAAGACTAGAGATAAAGTAAAGGATAATTAAGACGTATGGTCAAAGAGTAATAATATAACCTGGCTTTTAAAATTTCACTTTATTCCAGTGGAACCATAGCCTTGTGCAGTATGCAAGTTATCTGAGAACATGAGATACTTTTGGACTTTCACCTGAAAATGTAAAAAACATCAAGATTAAAAAGAAGTCCTGCTTCTCCATTTTTTGTTGCTCTTTCTGCTTTTTTTTGGCTTTTGGCACATAAACAGTGTATTGAGAAAACTGCTCATGGCCACTAACAGGAACAAAACAGGGAAAAAGAAATATTAAATTGATATAGTCAGTAATATTTGCAAAATGGAACAAAATAAATTTAAATAAATATAAAGTAAATCAAAGGATATTTATCCACAATACAATCTTTAATTCAACATGAAAAATATTTACTCAGTGCTTTCAGCATGCCAAGCTCTGTTTTAGGCCTGGCAGGGGATACAATGATACAGTCTCTCCCCTCAAGGTGAATACAGCTTGATGGTGGCAAGGGAAACAATTCAATATGTGAATGATTATAATATAGAGCAGAATGGAATAAGGGCCCAAGGAGAGGTACACCCACGGTGCTAAGAGAGATTAGGTGGAGAGAGATTACATCTTGTTGCTAGAGTGGGAGGACACGGTGATTGTGCTCATGGAGGAAGTAAAATCTGATATGGAAAAATTAACAAGGCTGGGGGAGAAGTGGGAAAGAACTTTCTGGTGGAAATAATATCACAAGTCATCAAGAAAGATCACTGTGGAACATCGAATACTCCAGTCTTGCTGGAGTGTGTTATGTATTTGGATCATCAAAGGAGATCGGGCCAGAAAGATAGGTTGAGGCTAATCTATGAAGGCTTTTGAAGAAAGGAGGCTGGTGGTAGTAGCTGTGGAGAGTGGAGGGCACACATCATGCAGTATCCTGCTGCTGGCTTTCAAGGATGTCTGGCTAGACTCAACCACTCAACTCATTGCTGCTCCTGTTTTAGAGGTGTCTCATTTATCTTTTAAATGTTTCCTTTGTTCTGGACTTTCTGGGAAGCAAGAAAGTGGGAATGGACTAGAGCATGTGCCAAGGCTGCCATCTAGTTGGTGGCAAATTTTCTTTCTCCTTGAATGTAATGACAGCAACATTTAAAAATATTGTCATTTTTTAAACTGCCAAGTGATGGAAGAAAGACTGAGTTCAAACAAGCTCCAAAGATGTGACTGTGCTGATTTGCCTCGTGCCTGCTCAGGACGCACTTCAGCAGGTACCTTACATGCGTAGGTACCAGCGCATCTTTGTTTAATTAATTTTAGGAAAGGTGTTATGAGGGAAGCATTGGAGGATGGGTATTGCATGAAGTTACTCAAGACAACTGGAAGAGATCTGAGCAAGAAGTACAAAACCATGTCTGGAGAGTTTGAGAAGTAGGATCACAGAAGTCAAACTTGTCATCAGGCCTGGGTACCAGAGAAGACACAAAGTCTAAAACGTCAGCAGTCAGCTAATGGTGGGGACATTACTGATGAAACATGATATAGTGAGATAAGGATATCTAGGATTGGGACACCTGGCACATGGTCCTATTGGGTGCTAGACATTTGGCTGATAACAATAACTAATACTTATTTAATTCTCTCTATAATATCAAAGTCTGAGATATGGTAACCTGAATTTTTTTCTCTCTCTCTGAGGCCATCTTCAACTGAAAATGGCACAGGTCTACACCTGCCTAGGTTCTGTGTGCTTTTCAATGTATCGACGACACTTAAGTTCCCTCAGCACCAATATTATATCCTCACCCCATAGGTGAAGAGATTGAGGCAGATGGAGGTGAAATGATTCACTCACTGTCACAGCCTGGAAGAGGTCAAGTTCTAATTCATCTTATAAAGAAGAACTGTAGAGTAAGAGAGGTAATTATGTAGGTAAGTGGTCTAGGAATTTTAAAAAATAATAAATCCCATGTTTCAATATTAAAATCAAAGAAATGCTGGTAAAATTGTACTTGGATCTCATCAAGGACCCATTTTATTAACATAAATGAATAGTTACTTAGATTAGAAATTTGCAAGATTAAGATTCAGTCTTGAAAACAGATTTTTTTTTTTAATCAAACTATCTGCATGGCTATGTTAAAATTGGTATAGAAGGTCTTTGGTGTAAGTTTCTTTGACCCTGTCAGTTTGTTGGCCTTGCTACCTTCATTGAAGTCATGCTTAGGCCATAACAATACAAAGATTTTTTTTTTCCCTCTTCCTGCTTCCATATTGCTAGACTTTGCCTGCAGCTCTGTAACGGGAACAAATGCATTCATCTCTTCAATAAATGGGGCTCTCAGCTACTAGGCATTTGTTTGGAAGGACATTCAAGATGTAAGGCACATCAAGCATGGGGCCCTTGAGCATCTGTCTGAGTCAGCTTTGTAAAGGCAAAGCACTGGTTAAAGAAATGGGTACTGAAGACAGCTGGAGGCATAACTGTGCTTGGGGAGCTGCACTGAGGCAGGGGAGAGAAACTGCTCCTCTGTGACTACCCAGGGATCCTCCGTGTCTGGGAGAAATAACTGTGGAGTAGTTTCCTGGTTCTTTGAGAGAAAAGGTTGGACTCTCTCCCTGATAAGTGAGACTGGTACTTTGCGCTAACCTCCGAAGGGCCAGGAGTGTCAAGTTCTCTGCCAGAGTGTCACTGGTAGAGATAACAGTACGTGCTAACAATAAATCTACAGTGTTCCTTCATTTTTTTTTTAATTTTTATTTTATTTTTTTAAATTTTTTTTTTTTTTTATGATAGTCATACAGAGAGAGAGAGAGAGAGAGAGAGAGAGGCAGAGACGCAGGCAGAGGGAGAAGCAGGCTCCATGCACCGGGAGCCTGACGTGGGATTCGATCCCGGGTCTCCAGGATCGCGCCCTGGGCCAAAGGCAGGCGCCAAACCGCTGCGCCACCCAGGGATCCCTACAGTGTTCCTTCATAAACTAGGTACTGGGTAAGCATGCTTGTTGAATGTATGTTCATTTAACATTACCTTCTATAGAGAAGCTACTGCTTTGTACAAAGAAATGTCTTCCAGAGCTGACAGGCAGAGCTAGTTGTAAGCCAGCTGTGGAAACTCATTTGCCCTGTTCCCTAGCCCTTGAGTATATACCCTTAAGGCAAGCTAGGTCCATCCTTAAGGCAGTGAATTACCAGGCAAATTGCCAGGGACATCAAAAACTTGCATTATTCTTTTCCCTTTAAGAAGTACAATTCCCTTATGCTATGATCATCCCTAACATGTTCATGGAGCATGGCTGTCTTTTCTTCTCTATTCCTTTTCCTGCTTGGACTTTCCATATAACTTCTTTCATTTCTGCCATTCTCTTTCTGGAGTGAGTGACATGAGGAATCCACAGAGGCAGTTGGATTAGTGGTGGTGGGGTGCAGGAAGTGAACGCTTAATGGTAACCTACATCCCAGAAATGGAAGGTATCGTTGGCCCAAAAGTGAGGCTTATGTAAATTAAGTGAACATGATGGATATGAAATGGTTTACATAATTTATTATGAATGAAGCTGTTCTCAAAAGCCTAGAGAGAGTAAGATGTGCCACCACCCTCCCTCCATTCATGTCCTTGATTCTGGAATCCTTTCCAGTGCAATGCTTTTGCATCATGTACCTTAGATTGCAGTTGGGACATGAGTTGAAAATGATTGGCTTAGTGAGCAACACTGTTTCTTGATCTGATGGCATATCACTTACCATTGTCTTTGTGGCAAGTCTCCTGTCTTCTTTGTTATAACAGGAAGTGCAGTTTATTCTTATTTATTTAGGGAATGAATATTAATGTTGGGGTATACTAATCTCTTTTCTCCTTCTAGTTGACCTATTTTTTTTTTTTTTTTTAAATCTTTTTTTTTAATTTTTATTTATTTATGATAGTCACAGAGAGAGACAGAGAGAGACAGAGGCAGAGACACCGGCAGAGGGAGAAGCAGGCTCCATGCACCGGGAGCCCGATGTGGGACTCGATCCCAGGTCTCCAGGATCGCGCCCTGGGCCAAAGGCAGGCGCCAAACCGCTGCGCCACCCAGGGATCCCTAGTTGACCTATTTTGATGCTTGTCTATTTATTAGCACTTCATCTGTAAACATGGATAGTAGAAACAGGAGATGAAACTTTAGTTATTTAAGCTTGATGTTGTGGTAAAGAGAAAATGAAAGAGTTTTGGAAAAAAGAATAGAGTTATTAGATCATTAAATTCAATTATGTTATTACCTATTTTCACAAATAATTAAGTTGGCTGTACATAGGAACTTATAAGACAGAAACATGTTTAGTGACTATTTATTCACAAGGCTTACCTTACTTGCATGTAAAATATTAATTTAATTTAATTTTATTATTATTTTTAAAGATTTTATTTATTTATTTATTCATGAGAGACAGAGAGAGGCAGAGACATAGGCAGAGGGAGAAGCAGGCTCCCTGTGATCAAGTCCCTCATCAGGTTCTTGATGAGGGACTTGATCCCAGGACTCCGGGATCATGCCCTGAGCCAGAGGCAGATGCTCAACCACTGAACCACTCAGGTGTCCTGCAAAATAGTCATTTTAAATAATAATAGTAATACTATTAATAATCCATCTAAAGTTCTAGTTGTGATCAGCAATTAAAATTTATTTTCAGTTAAATGTTAATTCAACAGCTGAAGGCATACACCTTGAAGTATCAAATTTATGACATAAGCCAGTATCTCATTGGATATGCAAGGTAATAACCTCATTAAAACTACAGTGTGAAAAAGAGATTAACATCATGTTTCACCAAGGTTAAAGGCAAAGGGATAGACAAAGTATGAAAAGAAGACAGTTAAGTAGAAAAATGCTCAAACTGACATTTTATTTTTATATATTTTGTACCAATAAAATAGCAGATGAAAGAGACAAGTTACCACCAGTTGAGGTCAGAGGGGAATAAATCAGGTTATATGATCTAGAGTTTACATGACCATAGCTGCAGTGACTCAAATAGCATGTCAAAAGCTATTGGCTGATTGGTAGTTGGTACAGATTTTTTTTTTTTTTTGGTTTTGATTAGAGAAGAATTGATTCTTCATTTATTGAACATTTCATTTGTTCATTTATTGAACATCTACTGTGCCAAGAAGTACACCAAAGTATTTTTTAACTTGCTAAATTATTTTATTCTTCTAATAACCTTGTGATTTCTGACAAATGAGAACATTTATTTTTGCTAACAGTCACTAATAGATGCAAAGTTTATAGTAGAGGCGGTTGGATTGACCAGATATTGGGATATTGATTATAATATGGAGATATGGATATGAGGAAACAGAGAAACAATATACTAAGACTGTAACTAAACCAACATGAGTTGGCTACATGGTGAGTCAGAAGCTGCACCAGGTTTAGTTGTCACACAAAGAAAACTTTATTTGTAGCAAATGAGATTATGGGGCACAGCTTTGAAAACTGTGACTCCCCAAGCAAGGCAGGATGGGTTCCTTTTATTTCGCGTTAGGATAAATATTTAGATAGGGAGGTCTTGTCATTGTATATTGATGTAGGCATAAGGTCACAAGTGTATCTTAAGGAAACATGCTTATACACACATTATATGTTATGTAAATGAGGCTTGTGTTCTTCCTTGGGTAGAGATTTTAGTATTATAATGAGGCAAAGGTAGTTGTTGGTTACTCTAGAGATTACTCCATTTGTGCTGGCAGGAGTCCGGCGTTAAGCTCAGACTGGTCTGGGTGGTCTGGTCCAGTTGGAAGCCTTGTCAGGGCAGTCACTATTGCTTGAATGGTGGTTTTGTTTTCCATTTGCCCAAGTTAAGAGATAAGATGGAAAGAAGAGCTTAAGGAAAAATGGAGGACCAAGTTTGATGAGTACCAATAGGTGGGCAATAAAGGTCAGGTCTTGGGGTTTAGCTGGTGATAAGAGGACTTCATAGTGCTTTCCATAGTGCTTTCCTTGACGTTATACTCAAATCTAAAAACCACTTTGAACCATTTTTGATAGTACAATGCAACAAGACAGCTATTTGGTGATGATCTTTAGTTTAATGATTTTGTAGGATTGTTAGCATCACCCTGCAGACTCTATCCCTAGCAGTCTGTTCTGTAAATATTTATTCTTGACAACTAAGGAAAAACCAGGTGTGGTGATTTTAAAATATTCCCACAAATTCTTTGACCATTTTTCCTCAAGAAGTAAAGCAGAATTTTACTTCTTTTGAGTGTTGACCAGACGTAGTGAATGAGGTGAAAATGATGGTGTGTGATTTCAAAGATTGGGGCATGAAAGGGTTTGCATCTTCCTTATCACTCTCTCTTGGTTTACTCACACTTAAGAAAGCCAATACCACATTTTGAGAACACTAAAGCAGCCCAATGAAGAGATCCATATTGTCTAAGGAATTAAGGCCTTCTAAGGCCAAGAGTCAATGAGAAATGAGGCTTCCTGCTAATAACCATGTGAGGATGCCATCTTGAAAGCAGATCCTCCAGCCCCCATCAAGCCTTCACATGACTGCAGCCCCGGGTCATAACTTGACTGCAACTTCATGAGACACCTTGAGCTAGAGCAACCGAGCTAAGCCACTTCTGGATTCCTTACCCCCGGAAACAATGAAATAATAAATGTTTATTGTTTTGAGCCACTAAGTGTTGGATAATTTGTTATATAACAAAAACTAATTAATATTCTAAGAGAGAGGATATATGTGCCAGCACCATTTAATCTGTATTATTGGAAGGAAACAAGTTGTTTTAGCCTGAGAAAACAGCCCTAAAGTCAAGATTGCATGCTTTTGTTATATTAGAGAGTCAATCCGAAGCAAGCAAGAGTGAAGGAAAAAGAAAAGTGAGATGAGGAAGAAAAGGAAAAAATTCAAAGTGGTGCTTAACAAAGTTGGCTCCAGTTTCTCAGGATGACATAGTTGATAGCTCAGTCACAGGAAGTGTCTCCAGAAGGGTGGAGAAGTGATACGACACTACTGTGCCTTAGAGCAATTAAGTGGGGAGGAAGGGAGAGGAATTTATTTGATAGTGTCTTCCTGTCTGTCTTGGGTCAAAGTACTCCCCACGGGGCATTCATTAACTCTTCACTTTCCTTAGTAATATCATTTTGTCACTCTGGACAACTACTAGGAATGCTAGACTCTCCAAGGGTCTTGTCATATTGGCTCTGGGCACAAGGACTATGTAGTTCTTGCAAGGGTGAATGCATAGAAGCCATGACAAAGTCTGACTCCAGCACTTTGGAGAGGCTGAGAAAGTTTTCAGGTGTTTGGAGACAGGAAGAAATGACTGTAGAAATATGTGTCTTTACTGGAGCCATTCTGGCCAGGAGACAAAGCGAGGAGCTGAGATGGAGCTGAATGGATCTGGGATAATGCATAAACTCGTCTGATATCCAATTAAAGACACACCATATTTGTGTATGAAAACTAGAGCATTGTGAGATGTAAGATTATCCTTGCGGAAGCAGTATCTTGCAGCAAGTAGGAGTTTAGGTTCTAGGGTTTAAATCGCTTCTCTTATACTTCCTAGTTAGGTGACCTTGTGTACACTGGATAACCTTTATGGACCTCAGTTTTCTCACTTTTAAAATAAAGATAATAATTGTACTCACTGCCCCAGGAAGTTTAAATGAGTTAATAGATATTTAACACTTGCGATAGTGTTTGACATAGAGCAAGTGCTGGATAAGCATTGGCAATTCCTGATCTTACTGCATACCAGGAGCTTATGGGTCTGAAGAACAGATAGTAGCATAAAACATGAAATTATTAAGTGAGGGGACAGAAACCCTTACAGTGACTAGAGATCAAAGCCTCATTAAGAATTTTGCATATAAAAGGCAAGGTAGGTATGTAATTAGAGCGGCAAATTAACCACTGAGTGTTTCTCCTAACTTGTATTTGGGAATGCAGATGTGGTGGGTTCTTATGGTTATTTCTGACTCCATGATGACTGATTGGTTGACAGTATAGAAATATAATGCATTTATTAGCTACCATCTATGTGCTGGGGATTGCGTAAATTCTTTCACATATTGATTTGTGTAGACTGGCCAAGGGAGAAAGTCCACATCTTTTATGCTCTACTGCTAATCTAGTTGGACTTGGGATATGGTCTAGTTAAAAATCTCCAAATAAAAAGATCAAGTGAAGAAATAAATAGGAATCAGAGTAGACTTCCCAGATAGGCCTTAAGCCACATATGTCTACATCTGAAAATAGCAGGGGCAATGATGAGGGAAAACAGTCAATAAAAAAAGATACTTAAGTCAGCCTGTTAGTCACACCTGGAAAGGGGTCAAGAGTGAAGAAGAAACCATGTATCGATTCAACAAATATTTTGTGCTAATGCTCATTCCGTACCAGGCATCTTGCTAGATTCAGGTTCTACAAATGTGGCATCTTGCTAGATTCAGGTTCTACAAATGTGAATCCTACAGTTGTCTCAGATTTCCTGCCTGAGAGTACTTCATGGCCCTCAGTACCAGAAGAGGGAACACAAACAGAACATGCCAGGTGTGCTGACGTGAGGGGGAGGTAGCTGGAATTTGCAGAGCAGAGTGCTAATGAAGGAAACTGCTAGGAGGAAGAGCTCTAGAAATCGGCACGTAGGTCAGCCCTTGATCTTTGGCTGATCCCTAAGCTGCATAGGCCAAGGATGAAACTCCACAAGGCTGGGCCAAGGATAACCAGCACGGGACTGCGAATGGATAATTTCCAGAGCTGACACAGCACTAGGAGACATCCAATTTCTGACAAGTCAGAAGGAATACCTGGGGCGTTCAGTCAAGACTCCAGAAGATCAGGGGATCCCTGGGTGGCTCAGCGGTTTGGCACCTGCCTTCGGCCCAGGGCATGATCCTGGAGTCCTGGGATTGAGTCCCACATCGGGCTCCCTGCCTGGAGCCTGCTTCTCCCTCTGCCTGTGTCTCTGCCTCTCTCTGTCTGTGTCTCTCATGAATAAATGAATAAATGAATAAAATCTTAAAGAAAAAGACTCCAGAAGATCATGCTTGCCTTAGTAGAGACTCCAAGAGTTCATGCCTCAGCCCTAGAGCTGAAATAGCCCCAGAATTAAGACGATTCTGAATCTACAGTCTTGGAGCCTAAAAACATCTAGAAGATCACACTGCTATTCAAGTATCTGCCAAAACAAACACAATCCTCCTTAAGGAAGACAACAAAATACTCTGACGTCATATTCACAAAATCTACCATCCAGTGAAATATTATTAGATATGAAATAAGTAAAAAAAAATGTGACCCATAATTAGGGGGTAGAGATATGTCAATAGAAATAGGTCTAGAAATGACAGTGATGAAGGAAATAACAGACAGGAATTTTAAAAACTCCTGTCAGAAATATGCTCAAAGATTTAAACAAAAACATGAATACAGCAAGAACAGAAATTAGAGATGGAAGAACCAAATGTAATTATAAAGTTGAAAAATATCTCTGAAATACAAAAAAAAATTTTAAGATTTTATTTATTTATAAGAGAGAGAGAGTGTGCACAAGTGAGGGGAGGAGCAGAGGGAGAAGCAGATTCCCCTCTGAGCAGGGAGCCCAAAGTGGGGCTCAACCCCAGGACCCCAGGATCCTGACCTGAGCTGAAGGCAGATGCTTCACCAACTGAGCCACCCGGGCATCCCTCTAAAATACAGAATATGTAGATGGGCTTGCTAGCTGATCGGACACTGCAGAAATAAAGGTCGGAGAACTTCAAAAAGAGATATACAAACTTTTCCACACTAACGCACAGAGGATGATGATTTCAGTATTTGTCACAAATCAACGAGACATACACCAATATTATATTCACCTTGTAGATGAGGCAGCTGTGAGGAACTTCGGAAATGGTTACACTGTTGTAAGTGTGGGGTCAGGGAGCATGCTGAGGTGCAGGGCAAGAGGGAGGGGATTCAAACCCTCAGGAGGAGACTAGCAGAGTAGAAGTGAGCCTTACCTGCCCTGCCTCTGGGAGGGCTCTTTTGCTCCTCAGGGAAGGAAGGAGCATGAAATCGCAGAAGGCCTTTTATCTCATATTTTAGTTTCCCCCGTTGGTTACAAAACCATGCCAATTTGTTAGAGAACCAGACAGGTGTTACTCACCTCAGGAAATATTCCCTCCTTTCTTCCTCACTCTCTTTGGGATATGAGCCTCAAATATTCTGACTTCTGGATACCTTCACTGGGCCCAGCCGGTGTGAAGCAAGCCTGGTGTACAGAGAGCTACCTTCCTTACCTGGCCATGCTATCTTGCTGGAGTGTTCCTTCTGCCCTACATCTGGCTGTATAACCCAAATCTCAACCTGTACAAATATTCTCACATGGCCGGTCAAATGTTGAAGAATTTCCATGTTGAGCCTGGCTCCCTCTGAACAAAGGAGAAGAAATTTCTCTTATCTGGGATTTTTTTTTCTCAAATTTTTTTCTCTCAGTTCAAAATTGATAAAATTTCAAAACCAGAGGTAATATCATAGTTTTCAAATTGCTCAGAATACATAAAATCTATTACCTCTTGCTATGGACAGAATTATGTCATCCCCACTCCCCCTCACCAAATTCATATATTGAAGTCCTAACCCCCAATGTGACTGTACATGGAGATGGAGTCTTTGGGAAATAATTAAAGTTCAATCAGGTCATGAGGGTGGGGTCCTGATCTGATGGGATTGTTGTCTTTATAAGAAGAGACACCAGGGAACTCTTCCCCTCTCCCTTTCTCTCTAACCCTAGAAAATAGAGATCCTTCCTCCCTCCAATAGCCTCATTTTGTATAAAGGAGAAACTAAGGGTCAGGGGGTGCAGTAGCAGATACATGTCAGAGGTCTGCTGGAGTTCACAGCCAGCGCTTTGAGCTACCACATTACACTGCATCACAACCATGCATCTGAATTTTGGAAGCAACTCTTCATTACCTGCTGCTTATTTGTGGCTGCCACCCCAGTGTCTCTCCTCTTCATCCTGCTCTGTGTTTGAACATTTGGTGGAGCACTTGGAGGCCGTGATGCCATCAATACATGTCATGTCCTCTGAGCGTCAGTTGGCCAGGCATCCTGAGATGCGCAGGACAGTCGCCTGATGGAGTGGGAAGTAGCATGAGATGGCTGTTTTGAATCTCATTGCCTTGCCATAAATGCTTTGTCATCTGTCTAACACCAGTGCTGCTTTGTTAACCAGATTGTCATTTATTTAGGGGCAGTGCATTGAGATGCACCCCATGGTAGTTACCTGTTAATTTCAGTGGTGGCTTAGATGGGGAGTGTTCTCTGGGCAGCACTGAAGACAAGATGGACCAAGATGACACAGAGAGCTGTGCGGCTGCAGACAAAAGGGAAAAATAGGAGGAGATGAGGCAAACTGCTTTTGAACATTGTTTTCAAGAGTAGAGACTTTAAGTTAACTGGGCATCCATGATCTTCTAAAAATCACATGAAAACTTGTGTTGTGTCTGTGCCTATGGAGTACCTTTTTAAAGATTTTTTTTTTATTGATTAAAGCTGTCTGTTAGTTATAAAAGGCAAGGAACTCCTATTTCAGCAAGATGAGCCATAAATTCTTTGCTTGTTATATCCGAATTCAGGTTTTACTTGTTGAACTAAAGCAGTTACTAGTCCCAAGGACAGTCATTTATAGCGATGCAGGCACCATTCCTGTGGGAATCAGAAAAGGCTAAAATTTTTTTTAAGATTTTATTTATTTATTCATAGACACAGAGAGAGAGGGGCAGAGACACAGGCAGAAGGAGAAGCAGGCTCCACGCAGGGAGTCCGATGTGGGACTCGATCCCGGGTCCCCAGGACCACACCCCAGGCTGCAGGCAGCACCAAACCTCCATGCCACCGGGGCTGCCCAAGGCTAAAATTTAATGCTAGAAGCAGTGACAAACATGAGCTAGCAGAGTCCCTGCCCTCCACTGGCTTATGTCCTGTGGTGTCAGCCCCTATGGAGCAAAATTGGAGACAACCCATTGCAGGATTCTACCTTTGCCATCTTTATGTTACTATATGCTGTAGATATATAAATACCATATACACACATACACCTGCACACACATACATATAACATGCATATACGCACACATACACATGCACACACACATACACACATTTACACACATAGAAATACACACATATACATATGTGCACACACACACACATGTACATTTATGCACACATATATGGTAGACACACATATGCACACACACATATTATACACACATTCCTAAGTCTGTATATTCCTGTATGTGTATGCATGGATAGGCACTACTATAGGACACATACCACATATATAGTCTTTTCTTCCACTTTCCCCTAGGCACACCACGTGCCACCTTGTGAAACGATGCTTGGGTAAGCTGACTAGAGTGTCCTGGCAAAGGACACGGGTGTGAAATAATTGGTTCGAAGCCACCCCTCAGGTCTAGGAGAGAGCTTCAGTGGCCTTTGTCACTGAAATTCTTCATTTCTGGGACAGGGTCAGCCCTCCTGGAGCAGAGTGTTTCATGGGGTCAAGGTTGGATGACATATGAGATGAAGGGGCTTCTGCTCAGCTGGTTTATGAGCATATGTGGTACATTGTATGAGAACTTATTTCTCAGAAGGACCATCTTTAACTCCAGCAATATGTCCTAAAGATGTCTTACAAGGGCAATCAAGATTTAGCCAGGGGGCTAAGTGGGAGGAAGTTATAATGTACAAGGTGAGTCTTTTGAGACTCTGAAAAACCCATTAACGGAGAAGTTATTAATGTCTTTTTTTATGCAGCTATAGTGCAGAGGCAGACCCCAAAGAAACCAATCCACATTATGAAACATTTTACAGAAATCCATTTTTAAAAATAGGAGAATGCTCTAAATGGAGTCTGGAGGTGGGAACTGAATACGTGCCTGGCCTCCTGGGCCAGTTGCGGATTTTCTAAAGAATAAAGGGAAATTCTCCTTAGCCTTCACTTTGAGACAAAGAAATAGAACGAAATCTCCTACTGTAAAATTTGATTATCTTTTCTATTTTTCTTGTTCTTATATTTAATTTTCTTCCCTTGTCTCCTGTACTTTCTCTCCCCAAACCTAGTAACTCCAGGCCTCTGTTAACTTGAATTTAACTTTAAAAATATCAAATTATTAAACCTTCATTAGGCATAGATGTTATACACAATTAAGAGAGTTCCTCTAAGAATAGTAAACTATTCTTATACTGGTGGAATGTAAGGGTAGGTTTCTTATCCGTGAATATGAAGTCTCTGAACTATTATCAGAGGAAATGAATAAACTTAGAATGTTTTCTCCCATAGAGGTGACAGATTTGCATTCATTTCCCTTAGTCTAAGAGCTCTATGTAGACAGAAACTGTGCCGTATCCATCTTTACATCCTGTCCTCATAGCACAGACCAGGTACACAGTAGATGATCAGCAAATGCTTGTCAGGTTAGTAAATTCTAAGTTCATTAAATCTACAGTTCAACTATTAAAGTCAAAGACTTCCTTCTATATGCCACACCCTCTGCCAAGAGCTGTGTCTTCAGAGATGAATAGGATGTGGTTCTTACCTTTAACACCCTTGGGGGCTGGTGGATGACAGAGAAGAGGGGCATTGCTGCCAGCGGTGGGGTCAGGGAAGGAGAGGAAATACAAGTAAGTGGTTGCCAGGTAGAAAAGAGAGGAAGGGTGTTCTGGAGAGATGGTCATTGACAGGGCCAAGGCCAGGGCAGAGCGAGGCTGCTCTGACCAGCCCACATTCCTCGTGACCACTGCAAGAGAGCTGGCGAAGGTTAATGTTGGAGATCAAGTGTACTTGATCACTGGTCACTGTGGAGGACCCGAGGATCCATGAACCATTCCTTGACACCCCAGCGTGTTCTGATCAGATCTCTTCATGCTCTTGAAAAACATCTTTTTAAACAATAAGATGTACCCTGGTACAAAGGTGTGCATGAAACAACGGAGTCCACTGTTCAGCAAATCCAAAAATGTTTCCCAAACCCAGTTCTTTTACTTCCCAGGGCATAAGGATAAATAGAAAGAAAAGTATGAAAACCAAATAAATACCAAATAGAATTTTCAAAAGCTGCACTGGAGTTTGCTCCATGTTGGTCCTGTTGCCGCTGCATACTTTTGTGCACCCATAATATTTTTAAAGACAAACGCAGAGGGAAATATCTCCGGTAAGGAGACTGTTAGTGGCCCAGTAGCTGAAGCATTTGTGATGATTCACCAATGCCCACTCAACCCTGAACACGTTTCTGGCTGCTGATTTGGGGATGGAAGAAGGAGTGACCAGGCAAACGTTTAGCTGTATGCTCTTTGATAAATCACTAATTATTTTCACTTATTAAAAGAGTGTTAGAATAAGTGATCTCTTTATTTTGTATTTTTTAAAGCTTAGTTATTTACTTATTTATTTGAGAGAGAGAGAGAGAGAGAGAGAGAGAGAAAGAGCACATGAACTGGGACAGGAGCAGAGAGGGAGGGAGAGGGACAAGCAGACTCTGACCACACGCGACTCAATCTCATGACCTGAGCCGAAACCAAAAGTTGGATGCTTAACTGACTGAGCCACCCAGACACCCCAAAGACATCTGAATTAAAAAAAAAAACTTTTAAAAAGTAGTCTCTACACCTGATGTGGGGCTTGAACTCACAATCCCGAGATGAAGAGGCACATGTTCTTCTGACTGAGCCAGCCATGCAACCCATAAGTGATCTCTTTAGCTCTCAAATTCTCACACAGCAGCAATTTCTCATTTGATCCATATTTTTAATCAATTTTTAATTTTACCTTTTCTCTTTATCTAGAAGTTAATTTGTCTTCTTTTCCAAGTTCTGTTTTCTTTTCTCTCTTCTATGCTTTCTCCCTTTCCCCGCTTAATTTTCTTTTCTTAGAGACAGAAAAAAAAAAAAAAAAAGAAAGAAACAGTAACTTCCCTTTGGTACAACCAAAGTTAAAACACAGATATGAGAGATATTATTGTGAGCTGTGCTGGAGCATTTAAAGAGGATATTTCTGACTCAATTGAATTTTAAACTTACCGAGGTGGGTTTTAACCTTTTATTGAGAATCTGATAAAAGCCGTTTCCACTTCTGCTCACCCTCCAACCCCCAATTTTGCATCTAGTAACAGGAAACCATCTTTCTCCCCAAACCTGCTTGGGGAGCTCAGGTTGGAAAGGCTTCACATATGCAGGAATCGAAGGTGGACTAGGGACAGTTGATTGTCCACGCACATGTCGAGTTCATTTTAAACACAACCTGCTGTTTCTTTTTTTCTCTTGCTTTTTCTACCTCCCCTCCATAACCTGCAACCCTCACGTGGGGGCAATTCACAGTTTTTCCAGGTGGCCGGTTGGAAACAGCACACATGTGCCGTCCTGTGTGCTCCTTGGAGTAGGGCCATAGCTCCTGCTGCAGGCCACTCAGCTGGGAAAGGCCTCTTGCAGATTTCAAGCTGCAGGGGAAATATAAACTAGGCTTCTGGGCTCTGAAATTGTAATAAAATGTGGCCAGGAGTACAGCTGTGGGTAGGTCTCCCTATTTAAAACCTTTTTATTTTATGAGATATCCTAAATTGCCTGCTCTGAGTTTTATAGGATGATAAGTCAAAAATCTCAGATTCTACCTACCGTGTGGAAAAGATGGGGACAGCTCAGGTGAATGCTTGGCAGTTGTCTCTAGCACAGCAGGGATCCCTTACACAGTAGTGAGTGTTCTCAGTAGATAGTGTTTGCGAACTCTGGAGTTAGATGGGGGAAGTTGAACAGCCATCTGTTGGAGCAATACAACTGATGGAAGTGTGCATGCATGTGTGTAAAGTGCACATGTGTGACTTGTTCACCAGCCAGGCTCTATGTGCTGCTAAGGTTCATCCTTTTTAAGACTTCATCCTTTTTAAATATTCAAGTAAAAAATGAGAACTTAAGACGTTAAAATATACACAGTATTGCTCAAACATTGGGTTCACCAGGGTGAGTTTTGGGAGGCAAAGGTCTCTTTCATAAGAACTAAATGGTTTCATCTTGCAACTTCAAAATGTCAGCAATCATCAGCATTGCTCGTATTGGATCTCCCAATGCTCAAAATAAGGCAAACAGGAAAACAAAGTCATTTTTGTTGAAGGAACATCCTTGTAAATACTAGACGTTGTGAGGTTTGGGGGTATTCCTCAAGAGTTCCACAATATAATGATTGGGAGAAGATTCTCTTTTCATTTTTCGCCCTAGAGAATGGTATGATATGCATTAATTCTGCAACTTTTACTTTTTGATTTTTAGATAGGATAAGAATTCTCACATGCAGACATGTGTGAGAAGGGATCACCTATGAGGCCAAGTGCACCCCTGTTGTTTGGACTGCCATGGAATTCCCATAATGATGATCCTCTGGACTCTGGGCCCCTGAGGAATTTAAGCCAGTTCTTTGAGATTCCCTGCTATGCCACCTGCAAGTCTGGATGGAGGGATCATTGATCTGATTGATCAGAGATCCTCATCTTGGTGACTTCCTTCAACCCCAAAATGTCAGCGCCTTAGCTCTGAGCACTGCCACACTAGCAATGAATTGGGAAGTATAGATGAGTGGAAAATGAGGTTATTTTCTCCTGCTCCTGCTTTGTTCATTCTCCCAAGATGGCTTTAGATGGTAAGCCACTGTTTGTGGAGCTAGGCAGATGTGTTAGTTTCCTATTGCTGCTGTGTGACAAATGACCCCACATCTAATGAGGTCAAATGGGAAACAAATGTGGACTTCGGTAGGGAGGCACTCTATTCAAAAGGCTTATTGCAAGAGAGGTGGAATGACAATTGCAATAGGGAGAACATTCTGTCCCTGAGATCTGCAAGCATCTCCAAGGTCAGGCAGAAAAAGCCTTCACTTTAATAAAAAGGGGTGAATAAGGCTGGGTAAAACCAGGTGTGTGTGTCTGCAGCGGGATGACAGGACAGTGGATCAGAGAATGTTGTACCCTCTGGTCAGCCTGTTCTTAAGAGAGGACTTTAAGGAGGGGCTCTGGTTGAGGCTGGGTTCAGGGACACAGAGGAAGGAGAGAAACTTAACCGATGTTTGATTAACACGGATTTTGCTCCACTTGTCAATGTGTACAAAACAGTCCACTCAATCATCTTTGAAGCACAGAACAGAGATTTGGAGGGTCTGTGTGTGGCCTTGTCTTAGGTAAGTAAGAGGGGCATCCTTGTATCTTATCTAAGTCACTTGTGGAGAAGAAGGGTAATTTGCTATTTCCAGAGCACAAAATAGCAATAAAATTTTGTTCAACATAGACTGTTTTTCAGGACTACAGGGCTTAGGTAAAAGCCAAAGTTGTCAGTGCCTTAACACAATGAAAATTTATTATTTTATATTCTGGAAGATGGAAGTCTTACATGGGCATCACTGGATTAAAATCATGCTGTTGGCAGGCCTGTGTTCCCTTCTGGAGGCTCCAGGGGAAGATATATTCTCTCAAATTTTTCAGCTTCTAGAGCCGGCTGCATTCCTTGGCTTGTGGCTCCTTTCAGTCTTCAAAGTCGGCAATGGCTGGTAGCGTTGTCCTCATGTTACATCACTTTGACATGGACTCTCCTGCCTTGCTCTTCCACCTGCGTAATCTGGGATTATCTTCCAACGTTAAAGTCAGTTGATCATTGACCTTAATTCCACCTACAGCATTAATCCCCTCTTACAACATTAAGTAACAGATTCCCAGGTTCCAAGAAATAAGACTTGGACTTCATTAGGGATTATTATTTGCTTAGCATTCTACATCTCTTGAATAATTCAAGGAATGTACAGAAAGACCTATTTTACCAAATACTACTTTTTTGAGTACTTAGAATTTTTTTGACTTAAGGCAGCAGCTCTCAGACTTTTTCAGCTTGGGTCCTTCCTACATTCTTAAAATTCTTAAGGATACCAAAGAGCTTTAGTTTACTTGGGCTATATCTATTGATACTTACTGCATTAGGAATTAAAACTGAGAAAATTTAAACACACTTATTAATTTACCTGAAGTGTACATAACAAACTTATTGCATGTTAATATGAGTGACATTTTAATTAAAAATAAACATATTTTCTAAAATAAAATTTTAGTGAGAAAAGTGGCATTGCTTGACATTTTTGCAAATCTCTTTGGTTTGATAGAAGACAGTTGAGTCTCATATTTGATTTTTCATTCCATTTCTTGTAATATGCTGTTTTGGTTGGAGTTTATGAATAACATCCAGCCTCACACAGTTATGTAGTTCGAAAATGGGGGAGAGATGTTTCAATCATAGATAATTGTGGGTATACTTCTTTGATACTACACCAGAGTTTGACAAGCAAGACAGGTGGTAGTTTTTAAAAGGTTAATTGCAATGTGGAATATAAAAACACATCAATGAACTTTTTGTAATCTATTACTCTAATACCCAATGATCTTGCACTTTGAACAGATCTTTTACTCACATATGATTTTATAATCCCATTTGTGATAATTTGGAAAATATTGATTCATAGAGTTATAAAGATCTTCCAATTATCAAATTTTTAGCACATCAAAAAAAAAAAAAAACAAACCACATTTGTTAATATCACTTCTGCTTTTACCAGAAAAAAACTTTTGAAAAGCTCACATTGACAATATGGGTTTTCTAAATTTCTAATTTTTTCTTAAAGGTCAGATTTTATTCCTGGCAACAAATCTACCTTTTCCCCTGTGTGGGGCACTTGCACTATTGGTGCAAAAGCAGCAGTGAATAAAACTGCTGGCACCTGCCCATGAATCATGGCAGTGACAGGAGATTGGACTGCCATGGCATTCTTCCCCTCTCTGCACAGTGAAAGTAAAGAAATAAAAATCAGTTTCACTTAAATAGGCTTATGATGAAATAGCAAAATTTATTATTTTATTAAATCTCAACCGTTTAGCACAGGTTTTTAATACTATTCCTTAGTAATGAAATGACAAGTACATATTTTGATTTCTGCTTATCCGAAGTCTGATGGCATTCCCAAGGAAAGACCTTGTGCTGTTGTATGAGTTGTGAGATTTTTTTTTTTTAGTGGACTTGAAAAAAGGGTAGAGAAACTATGGTGTTTTGGACTTGGGTATTTGGCAGATATTTTCTTAAAAATGAGCTAAATAGGTCAATCACTTCAAGGAGAATAATGAACAGTGAGAAAGGCAAACAATGTCTCAGCATTACTATAAAAATGGTTTGGCCATATGGACTGCTGAAAGTTCTTGAGGACTCTTAGGGTTGTTGAAAATACTCTTGGAGAAGCCTATATATATATATATATATACAAGAGATGAACAGTAGTACCTTTGCTTACTGCCAGGCTTATCAGATTATCTAGTTATCAGATTATCTTAGCCATGAGAGAACCAGGCAGGACATATCAGGTTATGTTTAGGAAATTGTAATCAGAAAAGGTTTGGACGATGAAGGGGACCCAAGATAGCAAGATAGAAGGACCCAAGTTATCTGTCACCATAGAGATATTCTAGCTAGGAACCAGCCTGAAGGCAGTAGGTTCCTTGTAAAGTTGAAAGGGGTAGGGAAACTCAGGACAAGAAAGACTCATCTCTGCTCACTTTGCATGACCTACGTGGCTGAGGAGACATGTGCTTCTTCATAGGAATGGAGAGAACAAGGTCTGTCTCATAGTTTGATTGCCAGGGTTCAATGAGAGAGTGAGTATACCTTGATGGGCACAGGGTAGATGCTCAGTAATGGAAACTATTATGGATATGGCTTCATGAGCTTGCCCTGTGTCTCCTTGCACTCCAGATCATTGTGCAGACAGCACTCATTGCTATTTGGAGACCAGTGGTGTTTAGGACCAACATGTGCCAGACAAACCATTCCCTTTTTGCCCCGGGCCCTGACTCTGCATCACACCGTGGGTTTGTTCCATCCTAGCTCATGCCTTAGTATCTCTGTCCCAAGTGCCTCCTGATCTGGGGAAATACACTTTTCAGTGCTCCTTTGAGGGGGTTCACTCCCTGGATCACGAGCAGTGCACCCTCCTGGGCTAGCAGACCTTGGTCTTTAGCAATTAGTCAGTGGTTTGAGCAAACCAGGATCTTCTCATGTCAAGGTGATTTGTATCTTTCAGACATAAGGTCAGAGGTCCCCTTTTAGTGGACTAAACTATTGTCTATGATAGAATTTAATCCAGAAGCTATATTTTCCTCATGAGGGAAGTATTAGTCACGTTTTAGAGACTGCCAATAATGATGCCACAATTCTACTGACTACCAAAGTGCCAAGCATTGTGCGATACTGTCTCATTTAATCTTGCTTGAGTCCCTGCCAGGGAGTTATGATGATGCCCTTTTAACGAGAGCCTGGCATTCTGTGGTAGGGTGAACAAGTTAGGGTCGCACCTCTAGTTTGGAGGGATTTGGATTTCCATTTGAGGTCTATCTCATTTTCCCTAAAGACAAGCATGTTGCTATGATTTTTTTCACGTATCTAGTACAGTCACAATTAAAATTCAAGTTTCCTGTCATAGAGTGCATTACATCTTTGTTGGAGTAGAGGCTTCTTCACATAATTTCTGATCAGACTCAGCCAAGTTTTTAGCAGTTTAGGGAAAAATCCTCCAAACCCCGTTTCACTCACAGTGGGATGTCTGTCCATGCCTGGGTGGCTCAGCTTCATTTGTCCACTGGGTGCATCAGGAGTTGGCATCTTAAAGGTGTCTTAGAGTCACTGTTGGGGCCGACTTGCTGCTGGGGTCCCAGCTCCCAGACACCATGGTTGCTCAGCTGGCTTGTCTGGAGCCAGCAGTGGTGAGGCCACAGACAGCTCTGGGTCATAGTCTGTGCTGGCCCTTGACCAGGATTCACACCACCAGAAATGTTGGGGGGGGGGCAGGGTCATGTCCTTGGTTGGCAAGGAGAAGGATGGTATAGGCACACTGCCACTCTGTGGTGGAACTGCATTTGAAAGCATTGCTGGCAGCATTTCTGCACTGAAGCTCCTCTGAAAGTTTGGGTTTTCCTAATACAAATAACTCTTGGGGCCAGGGAGGCCTTTCCTTTTTTTTCTTTTTGCACGTTCACTGGTGCCTGCATAGTAGCTGACAATATTGCAGTGCACTGCTGATGTCACCAGGCTTAGCTGCATGGTTGATGTGCCCTGACCAGCCTGTATTGAGGTCAAATGCTACTCACTTCAAGCAATAAATGCAATGCAACCCCAAGGGAGGTTATTTATTCCAGCAACCAGGTGTTCAGGCCTTGATACCTCTTCCTGAACCAGAAAAGTAGTGTTTTCCTACTTGTCTCTCTTCAGCTAATCTGAAATTCTTCAGGCATTATCTGTAACTGCTGCGTCTTAATGCTGCCTTTCAAACTTTAATCAGCTACATGAGGCAGATGTGCTCGTCTCCTGTGAATTTCTCGTCATTTTTAAGTGCCAGTTTGTAGTTTTAATATCATCTCAAATGTCAGGGTTTTGGCATGATTCTAATTTCAGTTCCTTTCTCTCTTTCCTCCTTGTTTATAGAAATGGCATAAACCATCCCTGTTCAGTGGGGGCAGTCTAAGCATTTGGTCACATGTGTCTTGGAGTTCTGAGTTCATCTGGCTCCTTGAAGACTTTTTAGCTTTTTTTTTCAGCTCAAGGGAGATGACCTTATTGATGAGAGATGTTTAGTTGGTTCCTACGGGCAGGTGTTGGAAGAGCAGGATATGCTCTACTGTACAGGTTTTCATGCTTTTTGATTCCCCTGCAATATGGAGTCATGACTATTATTAAACTGTAATTAATGAGCTGTTGGGCTTATTAAATGTTGTAGTTTTCCTGTAATTTGGCTTCCTTAATTAGTGCTTTCCTTCCCATTGTAGCATGAGTCTAGGATGGTCTGGTGGTTTTGTGATGTCTCCTGTCGTAGCCTCCTCCCATCATTTTCCTCCCATTCTTACCTTACGTGTTTTGAATTCCTTCTTACCACCTCATGGTTGCAGGATAGAGGCTCCAGCTTCATATTCATAGTCAGGCTGAGGGAAGAGGGAGAGCCAGCAGCCTGCTTCTTTCAGAGATTCTATCTGTCCTTGTTGGGGAGAGGATGGTGTCTCTGGGGGTTTCTACCTCCCTCACATGGAGCCAGAACTATCTCGTGACCCTGATCCCCACCCCTGCACTCCTGCTCATGCCAGGGAGGCTGTGAGACTATTTCCGGCAACATAGATTGCTGCCCTGAATGATTCCTAAAGACTGGGATTCTTTAGGAAACAATGGGAGAAATATTAGTGTACCATCTGCCTAAGATATCCACCCTAACTTAATCCCTTCCTGAGCCTAATGATCAATCTTTCTTTCATCTGGCCCTGTCTTTGGGTAGTTTTGGTGTTCTAGTTTCTGATATATGCTTCCCTAGACCCTCAGTGTTTTTCTCATTAACTGTATGCCATTTTGCACTCAGATTCTGTAACAAGTTGCTTGTAACTCGGTACAAGAACCTCAGGTATCTTGATTCCATCTTTAATGCTGTGTGCGTTGCCCTCGCTCTGTCCGTGGTTCTTCATTCTGGGAAAAAGATACATTCCAGGCTTGTCTCATACCCATGAGCCTCCTTGTTTTCCAGTCCATGTTTCCATATTGAATCTCAGTATCTGAATTTTTATGGGGATCTATCCCATTAGAACCGCAGCACTTCTACCACCCATTCTGAAGTCGGCTGGGTTCTTTGGATCATTGGAAAGTTATATATCCCATGGCCTATCAATGCCTCTTAGAAAGTCTCAAAAGCCTTAATCATGGTCCTCCCTAGAGACCACTAGAGGAGGAACTCATCTCAGGTGTTTTCTATATTATGTGCATGAACTCTGAGTACACTCTAACCACAGGCCCTGAACTTAATGTATTTGAAGTGTCAGGAGGACCTGGGAGAGACTCAGATTGAGGATTTGCCCTCTAGTCATTGCTGTTATTCTGGTATGACCCTGGTCGGGGAGGGCTGATGGAATTATTTGGACAGGAAATCTGAATGAGTAATTTTCTCTCCAAGTAGGATGACTGCTGAGTAGAAACTTTGGATTCTGGCTGGAGCTAGAAGGGAACCTGGACACCACATCAAATGCCTGTGTTTCACAGATGAAGAATGAGCTGTTAGAAGTCAGGTAATCAGGCAGGTCAAGGCTTGGAATCCAAGTGTTTTCAGCCTGGCAAGTCAGGCTTGGCCCCTGCATTATTTTTTAGGGGAAAGTCCTTGTCATTCTGCCTTGTCCCCTTCACTTAGGAGTGTTAGAACAACCAAAAAGACCTACTCGCTGAAAGAGCAGTGGGTACCTCTGAGGCACCCAGCCACCTGGTACAGACAGGTAGAACTGAAATACTTTTTTGTGAAGACATTAAAGGATCTCAAGCAAATCTTACATTTTCTCTTATTTTGAATGCCTTAGTTCCCCTCCTTCTGTGCTTAAAGAGTGTTTTGTTATGTGTTATATCATTGCAATTGCTTTATATAATTAACTTGGAAGGAAAAAAAGATGTTGGATTTCAGAGGAAAGTCAAAAATGTGTTTAATTTACCTTAGTGACTGACTTTATTTAGTGCAAAGTCTTCCATATACAGAGAGATCAATCACATCACAGATTTTCTTAATTGCACTTTACTCTTGAGTGCAATTAAAAGCATTGGTGCTGCCCTGTTTAATGCTTATATTCTAAGACTTCATTAGCAGTTACTATGGATGGAGTCCTATGCTGGAGAAAGTGCTTTTAAAAGGTACAGAGATCTCAGTCCCACTTCCCTTTCTACACCCTTCAGATTCTGGATTAATTGGTCTCAGGTGTGTGCTGGGCATTGGAATTATTAGAAGATAATGAAGCAAATAGTAACAACAACAAGACAAACTCCCCAGATGATGCTAAAGTGCAGTCAGGGAAAAGATGCACATTTTCATGTATTTGTCAAAACATTACTTAGGTTTAAGGAATTGATTTTCATAACCATTAATATGTATTTTATTTTGCTATGTGAAATACTGTGCATAGATTATTTGGTCTGATTTATCTGAATACAGACTTAAGTTATCCATGATAAATATAGATATTGTGCTTGGTGATATCTCTTCTACAATCATGGTTTGCTATAACTGCTTTTTTTTTTTTTATATATGATAGTCACACACATACACAGAGAGAGAGAGAGAGAGAAAGAGAGGCAGAGACACAGGCAGAGGGAGAAGCAGGCTCCATGCACCGGGAGCCCGACGTGGGATTCGATCCTGGGTCTCCAGGATCACGTCCTGGGCCAAAGGCAGGCGCCAAACCGCTGCGCCACCCAGGGATCCCCTATAACAGCTTTTTAGGACAAACGAATCAGTCAGACTTTACATAGGGGAAGCTGAACTGAGAGCATAAGTAGAAAAAAGGTGGTCAGATTTCATGTGTCATTAAATGATTCAAATCATTATTTAACAAAAATAATTAGTTCTTGGCAGATAATGATAGTTTTTCCTCAATATCCATTCTCCCTTCTTCTTTAATCATAGAACATCCAAATGCTAGCTGGGAACCTAATTTCCCAGGATAAAGATGAAATTCCCTAATCTCTTTCACAGCTGGTATGGCCATATAATTAAATTCTAGCCAAAGTGATGCGCACAGAGTGGTATAGGCATCTTCCAGTGAGGATCTTTAAAGGGAAGGAGAATACACTTCTGCCCGTTCCTCTTCCCTTTTGCCTACTCCTCGCTCATGTTGCTAGAGCTGAGGCAGCCATTGATCAACAAGGTCTCTGCCATGCGGTGAGAATGGCCGAGATCCCACTGATTGTGGAGCCCTCATACTTTATCTACCTGAGAAAGAATAAATTATTTCTTGCTTCAGCCACTGTTATTTTGTGTTTTCTATTTCCTTAAACTCAAACCAAATTTATTGCTCATTCTGAATTATAATTGGATGTGTCACTACTGATTAGGAGAGAAGCATAGTGCACAGAGAGTCTGATGATGTCTGTAACCGTATTCTGAAAATATTAGGGACTGTGAAAGCCCTAAGGTGCTGTTGATACTTTTTCAGAGTATGGATCTATTGATCCTTCATCCATTCTCTGGTCCATTTCAATTATATTTTGGCTTCTCTAGTTGTCTTAATATTTCCCCTTTCCATTTTGATGAGTTCTAATCAAAGTTGGCAAAACCAAGAGGCAGAAGAGGTGATAAAACCTGCTAGCTCAAGTAGGTGAAATTGCTTCTTGAAGGCCTTGGATACTACTTCCTCAAAGGCCCACACCTGTCATACTGGTTCTAAGCACAGTGTCTTAAGAATAAAATAACTAATTGAATGGATTAGTACTGAAGATTAACACATTCTTTTTCTTTTCTTTTTTTTGGTATATATATTTTTTTATTGGAGTTCAATTTGCCAACATATAGCATAGCACTCAGTACTCATCCTGACAAGTGTCCCTCTCAGTGCCTGTCACCCAGTCACCCCCACGCCCCACCCACCTCCCTTTCCACTATCCCTTGTTCGTTTCCCAGAGTTTGGTGTCTCTCATGTTCTGTCACCCTCACTGATATTTCCCACTCATTTTAATTTGGGGAATATAAAAAATAGTGAAAGAAAATAAAGGGGAAAGGAGAGAAAACAAATTATTTTTCAAACTAGATCCAGAATGCAAGTTCCTGAATGGGAATAAATACTGAGATTTTGGTCAGTGACATCAATGATTGCACAGTGGCTTTGATAAATTAAGAGCTGTGTATTATTATTATTTTTTTAAATTTTTATTTATTTATGATAGTCACAGAGAGAGAGAGAGAGAGAGAGAGGCAGAGACATAGGCAGACTCCATGCACCGGGAGCCTGATGTGGGATTCGATCCCGGGTCTGCAGGATCGCGCCCTGGGCCAAAGGCAGGCGCCAAACCGCTGCGCCACCCAGGGATCCCAAGAGCTGTGTATTAAAACCAAAAGTGCCTTTGTAGGGACCAACGTCAAACTCAGCTAAAGGAGGGACACCTGAGTGGCTCAGTGGTTGAGCATCTGCCTTTGACTCAAGGCGTGGTCTCATTCCGGGGACGGAGTCCGGCATCAGGCTCCCTGCGAGGAGCCTGCTTCTCCCTCTGCCTATGTCTCTGCCTCTTTCTGAGTCTCTCATGAATAAATAAATAAAATCTAAAAAAAAAAAAAAAAAAAAAAAAAACCTCAGCTAAAGGATATTGAAATTACCTTGCGACTCTATGGCCTGGATTGGTCAAATGATAATGCATCACTAGGTCAGAACCAGCTACTCACTGTCACTGCACAGAAATCAAATGGCTGTGGCTGTGATGTGGGCATGGAGACACTGCCAGTGAGAGAGAGGTCTCTCATGCCATCTGGGTAGGTATTCAAGTTATTTGCCCTACTCACCCCCACCAGTCATCACGGAGCTTAGTACATATCATATGCTCAATTGTATAGAAACACTAGATAAACTAATGGATTAGAGAAAATGTTAGTCTCAGAGTTTAGAAAAAGGTTGAAATCAACAGTGTCCAACAAGAACAAAAAATACATTAAGGGTTAAGAAGAACAGGAAATTGAAAGGTTTCCCAGTTTGGAGAAAGGAAGTTTAAGATAGGATAATGGTTTCAAAGCATCTATTGATAGCAAGACCTGAGCAAAATACTATGAGTTAATATGCATTGAAGACTTCTTGGCTTACACAGAATAAGGTAAATAGGAAGACTGAATATGGTGGAAGAAAAAAAATAAGAAAAGGATTTTAGTATGGATTGATTCTTGAAACTTAAAGTGATTAATCAGATCATTTTAACAACAAATGATTCACAGTATTTTGATTGACTCAAACATGTGGCTGAGGTAAACAGTTTATCACAGAGACTAGAGGACAGTGGAAACAATTTCACTGAGTTCACTAGCTATGTTTAGCTCAGTGTTACAAATACATGGGAAACTGCAAAATTCTTCTAATTTTTAGGTACTGAAAGTCAGACTAATGATTAATTAGATTGGGAATTTGTCTCTGTAGTAAAAGATGATCTTGACAATAGAGGGAAATAATGGAGTTTCTATTCTAAGAAACATTCTCCCCAAAGCAATCTTGCCTTTACTGGGACTGGGTAAGCAAATTTTGAAGGTATTCCCTTTAGATTCCTAAAGAATAGTGAACTCGTGAAAATGAAAAAATCTCAGTTTTAAACCCTCAAATAAGGAAGAGATAAGGGTAATAGGCTTGACGAAATGCAAACCCATCAACAGCACCTTCAATTTTATTTTACTGAAGGGAAGGGAAGGTTTTCTTTCCTGTGTCTACTACCCAGGGTTTGGGGTGAAAAATTCAATGAAGAGAGCTCTCTGGTAACCTAGATTGGAGCACAGAGAGAGAAGCAAAACCACCATATTTTCTTCTGCATCCAAGTGACAATCTAGATATGACTTTTCTTGTCAACCATATATAGAGAACAAAATACATTGAGTCAATTACGTAAGTTCATATATATTTGACAGCTGATTTGGAGGCCACAATTTAGTTAGACTGCCATTCAGATCCTCTGCAAACTTTTGCCCCTAAATTTTATTTCCCTATATAATTGAAGACTATATATAATGACAACAAAGTGATTTGTTTTTCAAAAGAGGCTGCCTTCAGCTCAGGGCGTGATCATGGAGTCCCGGGATCGAGTCCCGCATCAGGCTCCCTGCATGGAGCCTGCTTCTCCCTCTGCCTGCTTCTTCGCCTCTCTATCTCTCTGTATCTTTCATGAATAAATAAATAGAATCTTAGAAAAAAAAAAGATGTGAATTGATGAGTAACTATCTGGTGAATTTGTTTCACCTGAACAACTGAATGGACGACATTTTAGCACTTTTCTTTCCTTTTAAATCCAGATGATAGAAATCTTTCTCAGATCTAACTAAGCAAAGTCATAGACACTACTCTCTCCCTTCTTTTTTTTTTTTTTAATTTTTTTTTTAATTTTTATTTATTTATGATAGTCACAGAGAGATAGAGAGAGAGGCAGAGACACAGGCAGAGGGAGAAGCAGGCTCCATGCACCGGGAGCCCGACGTGGGATTCGATCCCGGGTCTCCAGGATCGCGCCCTGGGCCAAAGGCAGGCGCCAAACTGCTGCGCCACCCAGGGATCCCTCTCCCTTCTTTTTTATAAAAATTCAAACTGTATAAGTCTTTCTCAGCTCATCATTATACATTACCCACATTGTCAGGCTATATGCAGAAACTTTCATAGATATTTCAAACTTATATGTCAAATATCATTTGAAAGGCTTGCTTTCCTCATTGAAGAGTCTAAATTGTAGAATTTTCAAGTATGTTCTAAGCAACAATTATTCCTATTCTTTACATCTTTTTTAAAGATCTTTAAAAAATGTATTTATTTATGTGAGACACACAGAGAGAGGCAGACATAGGCAGAGGGAGAAGCAGGCTCCCTGTGGAGAGCTTGATGCAGGACTCGATCTCAGGACCCCGGGATCATGACCTGAGCCAAAGGGAGATGCCCAACCACTGAGCCACCCAGGTGTCCCCCACTCTTTACATCTTAATATAGTTTTAGAATAAGCTGAGCAATTTTCTTCAGAGTCTACTTTACTAAAACATAAAAATATATCATCAAGCTTTATTAAAGATACAGAGATTTGGGGAATCCCTGGGTGGCTCAGTGGTTTAGTGCCTGCCCTTGGCCCAGGGTGTGATCCTGGAGTCCTGGGATCAAGTCCCACATAAGGCTCCCTTTTTTTTTTTTTTCCAAAATGCATCATTTTATTTTCCTCACGAGGCAGTCATACATTGTAAACTTTAAGCACGTGACAGTCACATGATTTCTTCAGTAAGCCCAAGGACTTCCATGAGTTTTCCTGGAGCTTACAGCCAGAGTGGTCAAATATTAAAGCTTTCTCCACAGCCACACATTCCTTTGATGTTTGGGTTAATGAAAACAAACTCACTGGATAATTTATCTTCAACATAGTCCATTTCTGTTCCTAAAAGTGTTAGCTGTGCTTTCTTTTCGATGAACACTCTGACTCCATCTTGAACAACTTCTTCATCAGAATCTCCTTTTGTCTTTGTATATTCTAGAGTGTAAGAAAGGCCATTATAACCCCAGGTTCGGACACAACTTTGAGACCTACGTGTTCAGGCTTATCTTTAAGTAGCTGTTTTATCTTGTTTACTGCTGAAGCGGTCAGGGTGAGGGTGGCCCAGGTGGGCTGCAGCTTCCTCTTGCTCACAGCCCGGACAGTGGCCCGGACTAAGGAAGCAACACCCTCGCTTCTACCTCTGTCTGTGTCTCTGCCTCTCTCTCTCTCTCTCTCTCTCTCTCTCTCTCTCTGTGTCTCTCATGAATAAATAAATAAAATCTTTAAAAAAAATAAAGATACAGAGATTTAAGATTCATTAAAATTCATGGCACCTGGGTGGCTCTGTCAGCTAAGCATCTGTCTGCCTTCAGCTCAGATTATGATCCTGAGATCCTGGGACTGAGTCCCACATCAGGCTTCCTGCTCACTGGGGAGTCTACTTCTCCCTCTCCCTCTGCCTGACCCTCCCCTTGCTTGTACTCTCTCTCTGTCAAATAAATAAATAAATAAATAAATAAATAAATAAATAAATAAAATCTTAAAAAAATAAAATTCATAGTAGGCCATCAATAGCCTTAAAAATGGCTTAGGTGCATATTGCTCCCCTGTACTTAGACAATAATTGTGGGAATTTGAATGGTGACATTGTCATGTCAATGGAGTCATAACTGGAAGTCTGTTAGAGATGATCTAGTTCAAGCTCTCATTCTATTTGTATATTAATTAAAAGTAATATTTATATTATTACATCATATTATAAAAGATTAAATAAGCACAGAAAAGCATACAGAAGAAAACACCACAGAAGTCTCACTCCTTTGAGATGCATAAATATTTTTCATATTTTTTCTATATCTCTCCCTTTAGCCTCTGCTCACCTCCACATTTCCAAATCACAACCTGGAAAATTATTACACTTTCATTGGCAATGACGTGTTTTATCACATCTCTACCAATACAATTGGCATCATATTTGCAAATTTAATAGGTATGAGTAGTATTTCACAAGTGAACAAATATTTCTTTAATTATTGTTCATGATGTAATTACCCTGCCCAAGTGTTTAGCCAATGTAATCTTCTCTCTTATGAATTTCTGGTTTTGTCTGTTCTCTAGCTGTCTATTGGGATCTTAGTATTTTTGTAACTAAATTTGTGATTTATCATATATGTTGCATGTATTTTGCTAAACTTGAAAGCATCTTAGTTGATGGTGTATTTTGTTGTATTGGCAATCGTGTCATCTTTCATTGTTTTTCTTTGGGTAATACTACTTAGCAATTCTCAATTTGTGTTTTTTCACATTTTTGTATTCTTAAAAATTATCTTGTTAAATTCCAAACTTAAGAGTTTAATTGAAATTATGTTTAACCTATATATTGAGGTGCAAGAAATTAATGTCCTCTGTCTACTCATCTAGCAACATGGACACTTCCGATGATTTCTTCAGATTTTCTTTTATATTGTTCAAAATATGTAGGAAGAAAAAGATACTTTGTCAACAAAGCATCTAGAGAAAATGTCAATAGTTTTAAATGCTTTTATAAAAACTACAAATTTTAGGGGTCCTGGGTGGTGCAGTCAGTTAAGCATCTGACTCTTGGTTTTGGCTCAGTGCATGACCTCAGGGTCATGAAATTGAACCCTATACTGGGCAGGCTTCTTGCTCAGTGTGGAGTTTGACATTCTTCCTTTCCCTCTGGCCCTCCCCACCTCTCTCTCTCTCTCTTTCTCTCTCTCTTTCTCTAGCTTTCTCCCCCTCACGCTCCCTAAAATAAATAAATAAATCTTAAAAAAAACCTACAAAATTTACTGCAAAGTTATTATTGGTATATTGAAAAAAATGATTTTTTGTGTATTTATTGTATGTATATCCACTTTGCTGAACTTTGCTGTGAATTAGGAGAGGTTTTTCAGCTTATTTATGTAGATTTTCTAGATTTACAACTACATTAGTCATTAATACTGACAATGTTGTCTCTTTCTAATTGTTGTCATCTGTTTTTAGGTTCATAGTAGCATCCAGAACAATGCTACAGAAGAGTGATGATTATACCCTTTCTTTAATTAGGTTGACTCTCATCGATGTGAGAATGGTAATGGCTTTTGGCATGAAACTGTTACTGTGTCTCATGTTTTTAATTCTTAGATTTGCTAAAGCTTATAAAATCAAGAATAATGACTAAATTTTAGTAAATATTTTTTTAACCCCAAATCGAGGCAATCACAAGGTTTCCCACATTTGAGGGTTTTTTCCCCCCACATTTGAGTTAATAACATAGTTCAATGCTAAAACCTTTATTGAAGCATCCAGGCATTTTTTCTTGATTTTAGTGAATTATAAATTTGCTAGTATTTCAGTTAGGACTTTCATGTATATGTACAGAAATGTATGAGGCTGATCTCTAGCTTCTGTTTTGTCATTATCAAACTTTGATGATTGGATTATAGTGGATTCATAAGATAAATTGCTCAGCTTATTTCCCCCTCTAGATATTGAAAGGGCATATAAAGGTGTAGAATGATCTAGCAGGTTAAAGTTTGAAGTAATTTGCAATGTGTCCAAGACATAATTGGAAGTGGTCTTTCCCCCATGCATTCATTGTTTATAGGTATATTTTCTTTTTCCTTAAATTGATTTTGGTTATTTTATGTTTTTTAAAGATTTATTTATTTGAGAGACAGAATGAGAGAGAGAGGGAGCACAAGCAGGAAGGGGAGGTAGAGCAGGGAACCTGATGTAGGACTCCATCCCAAGACCCTGGAATCATGACCTGAGCTGAAGGCAGATGCTTACCTGACTAAGCCACCTAGGTGGCCCAATTTTGGCTATTTTATATTGCTCCAGGGCAGCTTCAATTGAAATATATCAAATAATTAACATGAAATTACACAAAGTATTCCATATTAAAAGTTACTTTAACTTTTTCTTTACCAATTTTGATTTTTTTCTTAATTTGGTATTTCTGTTAATTTATTCTCTAAGAAGCAATCTCTGTATTAATATATATTAATATTAATTTTTCTTGAACTTTTTTTTTTAATTCTTTTCTGTTCACAAATGCATTATAGTCTGGTCAACGTAATTTTAATATTTTTAGTAACCATTTAAATTATATTAATTTTTATTAAAAAATATAACATCCTAAACTTTTAAATATTTTATAGCCTTCTCTTAATTTTATTTTACAATGTTTCTCTCTCTTTTTTTGTTTGTTGTTAAATATTTGAATAGTTTTTTAATCATGAACGTTTTTGTATTACATGAAAAAATTAATTTATAACATCATAGTTTTAGTGTATGTGCTGCCGAAGTGAGCACAACATCATAGTTTTACAATCAGATAATCTGGATCCTATAATTCCTGACTTTATAACTATGTGATAGATGTTTTTTGGCCAAGTTTATGATCAGTTGCCAAATTCCTATTGATGAATTTTTTAAAAAGATTTTAAAATTTATTTTAGAGAGGCAGAGGCAGAGGGAAAGAGAATCCAGACACCTCACACCAAGCCTGCCTCAGGGCTAGATCTCACAACCTGAGCTGATCATGAGCTAGATCATGACCTGAGCTGAAACCAAGAGTCAGATATTCAACTGGGTGAGCACTTAGGTGCCCCTAATATAACATTTTTAAGTCACTAGTAAACTGATCTGCTTGATAAGTCTTTGTTTTCTGCTTCTCCTTTTAACATTCTTGTTTATCTTGTAGAACTGTTGAAATGTTAAATGAATTAATAGCATGGTTCCTGGCATATCATAAGATCTCAGGAAACATATAGAGGGGACAATGTATAGGAGTGGGTCACCATTAACTCTGAAGTCCAGCTCTCTGAGTTAAAATACTGGCTCTAATGTTATTTTGTCACTGAATGAATTATTACATTTTTCTAATCTTCAATTTCACTCCCTAAAAAATGGGAAAAAATATTAGAATTACTTTATAGAATAGTTGTAAGGAATAATGAGAAAAAAAAGCAAGTATGTATAGCACCTGGCATAGTGTGAATTAAATAAACATTAGGTATTTTTATTCTTTGCAGATTCTTGAATTTTCTTTTTTTGTTCTGTAGTAATTTGGAAAACAGGTGTGCATCCTGTTCTTAATGTCAGTAATGATTATCTTTTAAGTTTTTTTCAAAACACAATCTAATCTAAATTTTTCTAATTGTCAATGAACAGCAATGGTAATAACTTCTTACTGTGACCTATGTAAAGTTAAACTCAGCATGCTTTCAAAAAACTTTTACATTTTTTACCATTTTATTAACAAATCTGAAATTTATTGATACCTATATTAATAGTAGGCTATATGATTTTTTAAATATTTTGCTTTATTTTGTGAAAGATAATTTTAAAATTTTATATTAATTTTATCTCATTTACCAAAAACATCCTTAATATGTAATTGTTCAATTTTTTTCAGTGTTCATTCTCAGATTTTCTTTATGCTGTCCTGAATATTTTTGGCCCTTTAATTTTTATTAAATTCTTGATCATCTGTAATATATGTTTTTAGGCAATCTATATGACAGCTATTCTTTTTTCAGTTTCCTAGCATATTTGAAAAAATCTTTCCTTCCATTTGTAAATAAAATGAGCTAGTTTGATGTAGGAAATTCTCTGATTTCTTATCCAATTCTATAGACCTGGAGCCATTTTCTTCTGGAATCTAGTCTTATGGAAGAGATATATGAGGCTAATATGGTGTTTCTTCTTTTGCTAAAAACCAGGAATTTTGTTCTGGATATTTGAAATTTAACACTCTTGTCAAGTTTTATATTCTCTTCCTGGAATTAAGTAAATCCTTTTGATCTACAGAAGTAGTTATTTTTTCAACTCAGGGAATTTCTTTTTAATTTCTATAAAAAATAATATGTTTTAGTTTCTTTGGCTCCCTTCACCACTTTCCCTCAGTTGTATCACTACTCCTAATCTTTTCATTTTTTTCCTTTGTATTCTAGGTAACTTTAGTTTTTCTTTATTTAGGAGCTAAATATGTATAGATTCTTCTCTTTAAAGATGGCTGTCTTTGGATTTCAATTCTGCCTTTGCAGTTTTAGGGAAGGTCTTTTCTTATCTCAGATTAAATCTCGGCCTTTGTCTTTTTCTTGTGTTATCTTGGTCTCTTTTTAAGGCAGCCTATTCTATATGATAATTTTTTCAATGGAGTCTGATTTTTTTGCTTATCTCTGAGGACAAGGAAAATATTTTTAAAAAATCTTCCTTTAATTAAAGCAAATAATTTTCAGAGATATGATTCCCTAAAGTATTTAAGACTTTATGCCATAGAATAATCATTCTTAGGGAAAATGAGGATTTATTGTGTCTTCATCTAGATTTAGGAGGCTTTGGTCTAGTTTTAGTTTTTGCCAACAGATAGAATAAAAAGTCTTCCTTTAACTGTGCTCAGTGTCATCTTAGATGCCTTGTTGGAAACTGATCTCAGACCAAAACCAGTCTGGTATCTTGAAAGCAGAAATTATCCAGTAAAATTCTCCTAGACTTGGATAGTCTCTTCTCCTACCTTACAGCTTAAGTGCTTTGCCTGCAGGATTGAGAAACTCTATCTCCAGATCTCCTGTGGCCATCCACAGTTCTTTTCTAATCAGAAACATTTATATGAAAAATTAGAATTTCTATCATATTTGGACACCAGAGTTTCCCATTTCTGCTTTTATGTGCATATACCAAAATGTAATAAATTTGAGAGGTTGAATATAGAAAAAGAAAATGGCTAAACCATTTATAAAAGGAGATTTGTAGTGACCAGCCCAAGAAAGCAACCCATTATCCAGAGTATGCAGCCAGGGAAGCCAACATACTACCTGTAAGTCAAACCTAACAGAAGTTCCACCACTATCTCTAGCAACCATACAATAACCCTTGTAACAATTGGCCCCAAATGACTGGGACTTAATTAATAACTGACAGCTTCCCTAATTTTTTTCAAGATTTATTTATTCATGAGAGACATAGAGAGAGGCAGAGACACAGGCAGAGGGGGAAGTAAGCTCCTTCAGGAAGCTTGATGTGGGACTCGATTATGGAACCCCAGGATCATGCCCTGAGCAGAAGGCAGACACTCAACCACTGAACCACCTAGGTGTCCTAGCTTCCCTAATTTTTTTAACTCATTTCCAACTTAGGACTAACTAGAGAAAGCCAAATGTGGGCCCTAGCCAAACCAATAGGTCATTCCAGTTCTAATTAGCCTGCCTCCAGCCTCCCTGGCCAATCAGCACACCTTTGGAGCCCTCCCCTTTCCTCTGTGAAGCCCTCCCATCCTCTGTCTGCCTTTGAGTCTCTGCCAAACTCAGGTGATGGTGGCTCCCCCTCTTGCTATAGCAAGCTCTCAATAAGTAGCCTTTGCCTATTCTCATCTGATGGTCTTTATTAATTCCCAAAATGATACTGTCTTCTTGGACATTATGTTTTTGAAGTTCTAGGTCTTTTAGAGTATCTTAAGTGAATATACTTGTGTGTGTGTGTGTGTGTGGGATATGGTGGTATGGTGGTGGCCACTTGGGGGGATATAACTTTTACAGTTTATAGGAATAGGTTGTGTGCATGGTAGGGTGAGGCAAGGTGAGTGGGAATGGATCTATCTATCTATCTGTCTGTCTATCTATCGATCTATGATTTTACAGATCCTCTAAATCCAAGCAGGCACTGGGATAGTAGGTATAAGATTTGGCATTTCTCTACCACTGTCTAAGCAGGACATACTGTTCTGTTTCAGAGAACAACACATATGTAGGCCAGCAGTTTTGTTGATGAGTCTATCTCTATCCATTTTGTATATATTAGAAGTTCCTCCCAAGTCCATCAATGACTTGCCATTAGCCTTAATTTCCTGGAAGTATTGCACATTAAAAATTTTCCTGTGTCTTTATAATTTTTTCAGTGAGGGTAATTTGGCAAAGACCAGGAATTGCTTTATAAATGCCAACTTAACCTGGAAATGAAGCTCAATCTACCCATTTTAAAGATGTAGAAATAGGTTTGGATCTCTTGATTTGTCCACTATATTCTCTGATCTAGGTTTTCACTTATTTTTTCATAGCTCATTAGAATCCTTAGCCAACTCTTTGGAATGAATTTAGAAAAAATAGCTGTAATTTAGCATAAATAGCTGTATAATCTTAGATGAGTTATTTAATCTTCTTAAGCCTCAATTTTGATAATAGGATTGTCAAGGCATTGAATATGTCAGGAACCATTTTAGATACTTTTAAATGCATCATTATGTATTATTGTTAATCCTCTCAAAAAAAAAAAAACCTATGAGGCAGAAACTGCTAGCACCCTAATTTACAGATGAACAAAGGTTCTATTTGCTCAAGATCAAATATCTAGTGAGTGGTAGAGCCAGGAAGTCTTAATCATGACTCACTCTTTAACCACAACATAATTTTTAACCTACAGTTTCTTCTGGTGCTAAAACATAGCTACACTTAAATTTAAATGATGTTATGGAATGAGGCCAGGTAGGTACAATAAAAGGTGCCTTACCATATACTGGGCTCCCCAGAATTGAGAGTGTTCAAGATTGCAGTAATCCTGTAGGGCAAAGTGTCCATGATGTGAGATGCAGGGCAACAACATGGCCTCATGGGACCATTTAGGGGCACAGCTTTGAATGGTGGCATGACTTTGAGATATATTTAGTTCTGCAATTTCCTTAGTAATGCTTCATTCCAAAACAACTCTATGGTTTGATACATTTCCAAACACTCTGGGGAAGAATGTGGTAGGTCTGGGAGTTTGAGATTTCATCAAATCCAGCATGGACAATTGTAGGGGTAAGATAGGCTTAAGAAGTAATTTATACTTTCCAAGCCAAGATTCCAAGCCCTGGAATCTTGCAACTTTCTGGAGTTTTGGAATGTAGTGAAGAGAGCCTTATGGGACCATCTGTGTAGTGTTTAGAGGCCATAGCAAAGTGGCATAATTTGAAACAATTCCTCAGTGGGTTTTATGATTTCCCTGCCTGTGCTTAGGGAATTCCCCATCTTCTGAGTGTTTGTAGAAGAGAGTCAGCCTCCTACTGTAGAAGGAAAAATGCCAGACACATACTTCCCTATTTCCTTTTGTAGCTATAAGTACTGAATCATGACTTCATTGTGGAGAGTTAGGACCACAGAGGCTCCATTTTTGTGTATAGAGGTTGGAGCAAGATTAGGTATCCAAATGGCAGCAGATTGCATATTCACCCCTTGGCAGGGACCACTTCTCCTGGTTACTGAATTTTGTATACACTGGGAACCAGAGGATGTAAGTGATCACTCACCTCAAAGATCTGCCACCGCATGCTGCACTTCAGACAGAGTCTGCATCACATGTGTGGTCTAGCTGGAGCTTCATCCCAAATTTAGAGTTCATCTTTTGTTTTTCCTGGTCAGCCCTGATTCACTCTTTTTAGGCATTGCTTTTAGTTCATGACTGTAATCCTTTGTCTGAAGCCCTCTCTGTTGTCCCCTATTTCACAGGTACCTCTTGAATTTCTTTCTTGGTTCTTGTTTTCAACTGTGAATCTAGACAGCTAGGTAAATAGGAATTGTTTAACCAGTAACGTTTCTTAGATTTCATTCAGATACTTATTGCTTCAGACTTTTCATTCATCACTTACTTTCCATGCCCAGATCTTCCAAGCATGGGTTGTTTTTGTCCATCCTGCAGGAGACAGGCTGATATGGAGGGTGTTTACTTAAAATTATGTGCAGATTTCAGAACTAGAAGAGCCTCAGTAACAGTATGGACCCATTACTCCCAAGGCTGGGTTTCCTGACCTCAGCGATGCCCTCCAAGAGTGTTGCCAGGAGGACCAGACACAGGTATATACAGGAAGATGCTCAGCCCAGTGCTGAGCACACAGACCCTTCTAGAATGTTTGCTCTTGGAATGCAGAATGTGGGAGGTGGAGGTGTTGTTCTTACTTTGGCTGAGTCCCAGTTATACTTCCCTCTCTGGCTACCAGGCAGAGATCAGCTTCTACCTGCTGATGTCCTTAATTCATCCCACTTAAATTTTGGAACTCGGAAACTCAGGGCTTTGAATCTGTTCCCTTCCCCAGCATCCCCCCACCACCTTTTTTTTTTTTAAGAAAGAAGCCCTCCAGCTGGGTGTTGTAGCCCATTCTTTTCAGGATCAAACTATGAATGGAAATTCTAAAGTGTGCCTAAGTCAGTACATTCAAGAAATAATGAACATACATAATGTTCAAAAGGGAACATACAAGAGAAAGTGCTAGTAATTTGAGGAAGCTGATATTCTCACCAAGAAAAACCCTCCTGGGACAGCAGGCTTTGAGACACTGGACATGCCTGTTTTCTACCTGCATTCCTCTCTTGCCAGGAGATCCATTCTCCTGTGTCAGAGCAAAGCCCCTTCACTGAGCTAGTCATTTTTCTTTAATTCCTTCCTCTTTTCTCTCCCATCTTCTATGACATGTTGTATATTTCTCCAAGCTTCCCTATAGTGGGCTGAAGAGAACATTTTGGAGAGTGGAGCCTCTGGGGGTAATTTTAAGTTATATGAGTGTGCACCTTGTTGGAAATATGTCCAGCCACTTTTTTGTATCTCCTTTATCCTCCTCCACCTCCCATCTTATAAAACTCACAACATGAGGCCTGAGGGGAGGCAGGGGTGCTGGAAGGAGAGGGCAAGCATTTCTTGAGGTACCAGTTCCAGGCACTGTGCTTGCCATTTTACCCATATTCTTTGATTTCAATGCCACTATAATCCAATGAGAAAAGTATCATATCACTATTCTATAGATGAGGAAACTGAAGTTCCAAGAGAGAACTTGCTCCATGTCAAATAGCCAATAAATGAAGTACTGGGATCTGAACTCCAGTTGGTCTGACTCCAGATCAGGTGATCATTTCACTACCCCTGTTCTATCTCTTGCCATTTTAACTCTATTCAGGAGTCCCTATAAACAGTCTCTAAGGCTCTACTTGTCCCCAGTTCAATAGTAAGATGGATGGAAAGGGATTAAGAGATGCTGGACTTGGAAGATTCTAGAATACAAATGAGTTTCTATCACTTTTGTTAAGGGTGGATGTTCGAGTCTACCCTGGATGATTGTGTTCAACCACATAAATCTGAAAGGCCTTTCCTACTTTGTCCAGGGTGGTAGAGGTTTTCCAAGGTTTTCCATTGCAGGAGCAAAGTGACGAGATTAAATTATTATCAGGTGAAACCACCTGCAGTCCCAATTTCAAAATATTTTTGCCTTCAAATGAGTTCTCTGGAGAAAAAGGGGCTATAAATCCCCCAAATAAATAATAATAAATGTTCTGGTCTGTGTATGTATCACAAGGAGATTACTTTGGCATCCTGGCACTTAGCAAATGAGAAATGTCAAAACAAATAAACTGCTTAATCCATATTGGATCATGACAAATTGATTTGGAAATCCTGTTTTCTCCTATCAGGTGCTGCTTCAGAGATGGATTGTTTCACATTTTTTATACTGGCTTTGAGGCCTTTGACTCATGTTATTGAGAATAGAAAGGCAATTTAGCAGTTCTAGGAGGTATCTGACAAAATGCTTTAAAAAAAGTTTTTATCATCCTTTTCCTGAATTGATATTTTATGTCACCTCCGTATGGAGTCATGGTTACATCGACTTTTTATGCTGGGAAAAATACTCTACTTAAGTGTCTATAACCATTTCTATCATCTTCTATTTATTATTAATTCATCCTGAATATCTATAAAGGAAGTTATCTGCTTTCAAATTATGCAGGATCCTAATGACTTTGGTAGCTATCATCATTCAGTTACTGCTCAAGAGATTCTTAATAAATTATTGTATTTAAAACAAACTTGTAAGAAGCTATTTCTTTTCCTATCAAATTAAAACTCACAAGTTATAATTTTTGGCCATACTTTCACTTATTTCCTTATATTATTCTTAATTAGCCACTTCCTTATTAGTTTAATAATAATAATAGGTAACAACATAAAACACACTGCTTTTGTGTCATCAAATCCCCATGTGAAACTCACATCAACACTCTAAGGTGGATGGATACTATTATTACCTGCATATTGGATATAAGCAAACTGATACACGGTAACTTGCCTAAACATAGGTGATAGCACCTGGAATTGAAAGGAGGTGCTTGCGCTATATTTCCTTACTAAATGAAGGAAGGAAGCTCCAAATTCAGAGTACAAACACATTTCAGACAATCGTATTTATGTTTATTTGCCAATTTATCACCTCAGAGCATTACAGATACTTGGACTATGTATTTCTCAGACACACATCATTATTTCTTAGCAATATTGTCACTGCAAGGGCCCTTGAGGGTCACTAAATTAAAGGCATATGATTCTGTAGGCAATGTCAACCAGCGGGATGAGATATTACAGACCAAGGAATTTGGGTTCTCCTCCAGCCCTCCTTCTAGCTCCCTAGATAATCAGTTAGGAAGCACCAGCAATCACATCAGCCTGTTGCACATTCACTTTGACTTCTGCTGAGGCTCAACTCAGTCTGCTGTGTTCCTGTGGTGGCAGTTCCAGGATGGGTACATAGGATGACATCCCACACCAACATTAATGTGCGAAGACAGGACCACCAACGACGTGAAGAGTTGTAAGAATAATGCTCTATGCCAGAGGTCATGAACTGGTGACTGGCAGACCAAGTATGGCACATAGATATGTTGAGTTTGGCAAACTAAATGCTTTGCTTTTTTAAACATTAGCTGCCAATGTTTAAAAACTGGAAGTTTTTCCACACATCCAAATCTCCTTTCCCTCGTGAAACATCAGAAGAGCTTCCAGTGCTGGGTTCTCATCCACAAATGCCAGCTGATCTGGAGGCAGCTGCCCTGTCTGGATGATTTGTTCATTTTTCAACTCATTTTTCAGCCCAGTCATGCACCATTTTCTTATTAACTCACTCATTTTGTATATTAAGGGGCCAATCATGGGCATTTGAGTTTGCAACACCAGCCTATGCAAAATGTTTGTTCTTGATTCTTGTGATGAATAAATTTCTCTGATGAATTCAATTGCTTTATGGTTAGATTTCATACTGAAAACATTATGGAAGAGAACATGGGTTTTGCAGTCAGGCAGATTTGGGCTCGAATCTGGATCTTGAATGTGACTTGTCTAATTACCTTGAACAGGTTTCTTGCTGTCTTTGACCACCAGCTTCTTCCTGTGTCAAATGGGAGATTTACCGCCTGACAGAGAACTGTGAAAACATACCTGAGTTCCAATAAATGTTGGCTCTCTCCACATTTGCTGTAAACATTTGGTGTTATAGAATCTGGGAGAGGAAAGATGAATAAGACCAGGACCCTTTTTTTCACAGTCTCACAGCCTGGTAAGGGGTCCAGTGATCCATGTCGTTAACTTTGATCACTTGTTTATCAGTGGCTTCTCCATGATAAAGTAATCATTTTCCCTTTCATGATGAGTATACAATTTGTTGGAAGGCATTTGGAGATGTCCTAAATATCTTATTCCTCACCAACCTTGACTCAGCCACTCTAGGATGTAGGAATGATTTTTACCTGAATAAATTCTTATTATGGTGGTGGCCAAGACAACATGTGAGCATGGTGTTGGGACTTACGGAACACAATCAGTATTTTTCCAGACTGGGCACAGTCAGATCTTTTTGTCCCTACTCATAGCAGGATACCTTTGTTACTACTTCTGCAGTGAAGACAGTCCAGCCTGCTATTTATCTTGGCACTACTTACTCATTTGCTGGCTTGGGCATAGGTCAAAAAGAGGTCCAAGGCCCTTACTGTGGTGAAAAGGGAAGAGGAACCTCTGGGTGCTTCCATTTCCATGGTTGGATATGGTGAACTGACTCCCACCAAGAGGAAAGAGTCAAGGAGGCCTCAAAAACTCTGCAAAAATGCATGGAGCATGTCACACTGGCATACCTACAATGCTCCTTTAAAACCTCTTACACATTAAATTCCATATCAATCTGCAGCATTATGTCCCATATCTTCCTCAGGTTTGCAAGGGTCCTAAATAAGTCACTTCTATACGTTCTAAACACTCTGATGAACATGTTATGTCAATACTTTAATTATTCATTTGCATTCCTATAGAATACAGAAAATTCAGTTGTGCATGAGAACTAGTAGAAAATAAATACAAAAGAGCATAGGAATATTTGATTACTTTTATTTACTTTCTGCCAATTTCTAGATAGAAACTGTTCATAGATCTATGTTCCCACTATAAAAATGACATAATTTGGTATACAGAGAAAAAAAATAGAAAAATTTCCATGGTTTTTCTTGCCTACAGATCTGAATTTAGTGTTACTTTCTTTTTTCCCAACATATTCTTCTTTTACATTTAACTTCATATATTTTTAATTATATGGGATATATAATTTTACCTTACATTGTACCACAAACTAGTCCCCAAAATTTATTCCCACAGCTATGTAATCCTTACTTTTAATATCTGCATGAAATTTAATTGAGTACATGTAGCATAGTTTAGTTGGCCACTCTTCTCTAAGATGTTTACTACAAAAATTTCCATAGTGAACACTGCTTTACATAATGCCTTTATGTATTTAAGACTTTTTTTAAGATAAAGAAGAGGTATTTCACAGGAAAAGACTTTTAAAATGTTTTAATGCATATGATTAAATCAATTTTCAATATACTTTGGCCACTTTTCATTTTTAATGGTAATGTATTAGTCTGTTAATCTAGTAGTGTTACCAGATTTTACTTCATTTCTTTGTTAAAAAATACCTTTGATTGAAAATATTTATTTCCATTGATGTTGAACATTTAAAAATGTTCCTTACCTTTCCTCATTTATAAAATTTATCTTCTGTACCTCTATTCTATTCTTTTCTTAGAAATGTGTTTGAACTCTTTATTTGTGGAACTCAAATATTCCTACTCTCAGCTTGTGGCTACAGAGTAAAATATAATCCTGAAATAATTCTAGCATGGATGGGACCATTTTGATTTGACAAGAAATTAGCAACTCTCCAGTGCCTCTCATTAGAATCTTCAAAGTTTTACTTGGCGTTGACCATGGTCCAGATTACCAGCTATGGTACAGAGTAGATATACAACTTTGGGGCGCTCTCTGGCCCATGTCTGTGAGACCCCTTATGAAAATTTCATCTGTTGTTGGCTGTCAGAATGCCAGGGGCCATGCCACAGATGCTGTCTCTAGATGTTGCCAAGCTTCTGTTCTTCCAGGTATAAGAGCATTGCTAGGTTCAGAGGTTGGGGAAAATGGTCTTCTTCTCAGTTTATCACTTGGTTTTTCTAGACTTCAGGAGCTCAGAGTTGTTCAAATTCTGTTTGAACTATTCCACTGGGTTGTGTTTCTTACTTCCCTCCTTAGAGACTCAAAGCCTCATCTGGAAACATGAGTAAAAAAACCTGTCCGGTTTTTTGTTTTATCCCTCTTTGAGGACCCCCTCCTCCAAACAAAATTCCTTCCTCACTCATGAAGTAAGAACTGCTGAATATGTCGATAGATACAAGCATATGGACCAGGGGTATGATAAGTCCAAATCATATTAAAACACAATCCCTTGTCTTTCCCTACCATCTAAAGGTAAAAAAAGTCTACATGCTTAGCTACTTGGCCTCCTTTGTGCTGATCTTGTGAGTGGTAAAGACAAGCATTAGAAAACTGGAGACAATGGTCAACAAAGAAAAGGGAGGGAATACATAGATGAAAAAATATGATCTTGGAGTGGGAGGATTTAGATGAATTGATGCAAAGAGAGAGGACTGAAGAATGAGGAGGAAATGAGCTTGTGCTAGAATTTTAAAAACATAGCAAGAGCCCCTAAGCATTGTAGAAATTGGGAACTGCTGTCTTCCCGTAATACATTTCCTTTTCCATTTCTGTGGACTCTTCTTTCTTAGAGTAAACCTGTTTCACGTGGTTTGAGTTAGATGCATCTTTACCCCATCATGGAGGTGGGCACGTGAATCCAAAAGGGTCAGTCATAGAGCTCTTTGGAATATTTGCTGGAAGTATCAGGGAAGAGAAGTGTTTCTCTTCTTTGGGATCAATGGCTGCGATGACTACATAGTCCCACAGGAGCTGGTGGCCATCCTTTACACCATGTTGTGAAAGCCTGAGACCAAAACCAATGAAGAAGTGAGATGAGCCTAGTGACAGAGGGAGACATGGAATCTTAATGACGCCACTGGGGACTCTGGATTCAACCATGATAGGAGCAGGTCCAGCCCTGGACTTCCAGGTATTTAAGAAATTCTGTATTTTCTTGTGTTAATCTGATTAAGTCTCTGAAACCTGTCCTCAACAGCATCCTGACCACTCCAAGATAAGAGATGATGGCAGGGTTATAAAAATTTTGCTCTGCACCCTTGGTGTCACCTCAGTTCACTTGGTTTCCTCAACTTCAGTAAAAATGTACATTGTTATTCAGGGTTTTTGGATCTGGATTTGTATCTCTTCTGAATGGTTTTTGAAGATGAAGCCAAAAGCTCATTTAGGATACAGAAGTGACGAAGTGTTTTCTGTATTAGTGGTCTTTGGGCCCTAGTTTAGGCAGCTGGAAATACCTCAAAAATTATTAGCCCCTGTGGCAAATATCTTTTCCTAGACTATTTGCCAATTGTCTTGCAAAGGGATTTTTTTAAATTAATTTTTATTGCTGTTCAATTTACCAACATACAGAAAAACACCCAGTGCTCATCCCGTCAAGTGTCCACCTCAGTTGCAAAGGGATTTGAAGGATTTATAAGAATGAACATCATGGAAAGAAGGACATTTGGGTTGAAAAATAGGATGAGAGGGAGTTGATGCTTCCAGACAGCAGAAATGTGTCTTTATTTATAACTCATCATTGTATCTAGCTTTAAGTTTCCTGGCAGCTACAGCCAAAAAGGAAAGTTTGGGGGCGATGGTTGTTTTGTCTGACAAAATAAGTCATAGAAATGTATTCAAGACAAACTTTAATCTGGAGCTAGATGCTGATGGGAACATAGTATAGACGTCCACACATCTAGCTCACTGGATTTATTTGCATAAAGGTGTTCCACGTTGTGTTGATCGTGAGGTAGATTCTGAGAAGGGAGCTTAGTGCAGAGAAAGTTTGTCTAGGTGTGTTCTTGGAATCATCACCTCCAGAAGAGAAGAGAAAATAGCAGGATTGGGCAGAGAGAGAAATCTCAGAATAGGTTGTAGTCTCTGTGAGGCCATAGGCAACTCTCTGGGGTGCTCTGAGGCTGGGAGGACCCTTTAGAGCCATCCTGAAATGGGAGAAAGCTTGGGTTGTCCTGGCAAGGAGGCATATCTTTGATGAAACTGCTTTCTTCAGGCCTCACCCCCAAGTAGTATAATTATTTAAATAGCTTTCATTCTTGCTTCCCAGCTAGATTGTAAATCCCATGGAACCTAGAATCCTTGTTTTAAATCATATTTCATTGCTTAAAAACTTAGCACTGGCTGAACACAAAGTAGCTGCTCAAAGAGGCAAAGTGAATAAATGGGTAGTCAGAATATTGAGGATCATGTAAAGATAATAACATAAATTAATATCAATAAATTGTTTTGTTTCCACCTTAGAAATGTATCTAAGAGTTGAGGAACTCTTACCAGCTCTCCAGCTAGTACCCGGATCCAAGCCACTGTCATCTCTCAGAGTTGGTTCCCAAGCATTTCTCTGATGCTGTTAATGTCATCGGTCTCTTTCAGTGTTCTCAGTGGAGCTGTAAGAGATGACCTGTTGAAGGGGAAGTCAGATAACATTACTCTCCTAATGAACACCACCAATGACTCCCGTTTTCTTTCAGAGCAAAGGAAAGTGTCCTTCCAATGGCCTGCAATGTTCCACACAGTCTCTGCCCCTTTCCTTTCCTGACCTTGACTCCATCACTCTTCTGCACCCCCATTTTGCCTGGTCACAATGGCGCCTTGCTGTTTCTACCTCTGGGCCTTTGCACTGGCTGCTTCATCAGCCCAGAGTGCTTTTTCCCCACACACTCACAGGGCTCCCTCCTCACTCCCTCAAAATCTTTACTCACCTGAGAAAAGTTTACTTTGAAACTTAGAATTTCAACTTTTAGAGTTCCCCCAACACTTGTGGTTCTTAGCCTACACTGCTCCCCCCCCCCCAAAAAAAAAGCCCTAACAGGCTATATAATATACTTTCTATATTGTTTTGCTTTTTCTTAATTAGTTCTCACTAGAATGTGAATTCTACAAAGGCTACAGGGTTTTACTGTTGTTGTTTGGTTTGTCTACTGCCTATAACAGTGATTGTTTTGACAAATGCTCTTGAATGAGTGAATGACAGACTTTCTGCTTAGAGTTTAAGCCTGGGTCAGATTTCCACTTGGTCATGAAGTAGGAGATTCAGCGATGGGAATATTCTCTGGCAGGCTTGCCTGTGAAGATGACTGGTCTGGGCCCTGAGCCCTTGCATCTATCTGTGTCATTGGTGGGTGGGATGTGCTCCCTTGCCTTGACCCAACAGGTCCTGCACCCAAAGTGCTTAGAACAAGGGCTGCCAGCTGTTTTTACACCAGCATGCCACAGATCTTGCCCTCCAGGTAGAATGAGAATTTCTCTTTTGTTTCCAAATTCCATACCCCTGGGAGAATCTCTGGTTGCTCCTCCTTGGATCAGTGGTTCTATGCTCTGTTCCTGTTCAATTAGCAGAAAGGGGAAATAAGGTCGGGAATAAGGTTGCCAGACTGCCCGAGGCCACCCCTGTGGTACTTGGAAGGAGGCAAGGGAATCAAGTTGTCACCCAAGGCATTTGTCCTGCTTCTCCCTCCATCTCCATCTCCATCTCCATCTCCATCTCCATCTCCATCTCCATCTCCATCTCCATCTCCATCTCCATCTCCTTCTTCTCCTTCTCCTTCTCCTTCTCCTTCTCCTTCTCCTTCTCCTTCTCCTTCTCTTTCTCCTTCTCCCTCTCCTTTCCCTGCTTTTCTGACTCCTCCTACATGGTTCTTTGTTTTTTGGTTAGCATAACAAAGAAGCTCAGGCAGTTTTGAAGACAACCGGTGGAGGCCTGCCCTGGCTCTGCCTTTCAGTCTCTGACATGGTAGAGGTCTCCTGGTATTGTGTGGCTAAGGCCCTCCTTGATTGTCCCCAGACAGTTTTTGCTGTGTCTCTTACTCAGACTGTGAACCTTGTAGGCACTGCTCTCTGCTGCAGACTGGCTAAGGAGTCTGCTGCTAGAAACAGCTCTCAGCCTGCTCCTCAACTTTCCTGATCGGAAAGGCCTGGGCAGCAGCAAGCAGCAATCAAGTTCCTTTAAGACCTGCCTTGCTAAGAAAAGGGTTGGTTTGTTCTGGTCCATGCTCAGTTTGCATAAAAGGAATTGCAGGGACTGAAACAATGATCTTCTACTGTGCCTTGTCCAAAGCAACTTTAAATCATTTACAACCACTTGATATTCTCCCCCGCCCCCCCCACCCCCCCGCTTTTAAAATTAAATTGGTGGATGATAAGGATCAGTAGGCTTTACCTAAGGCTGGCTTCCTGCCACTTTTTTCCCCCCTCAGACTTGGAAACTCAAAAGATTATGTAAATGTATTTGTTAGAAGTCTTGGATGTCTTCTCTAGGGCATCATGCTGGTTTGGATAAGAGACAATAATAAAGTTCCAGGTCATTTTTTGGGCTCTTGTTCAGATGGGGCATTGTATTCTCATAAGAGGGCATTTGAGCTGGACGTTCTGCTGCATTCCTAGGAAATGTCCTCAAATGTTGAGCTGCCCATGAGGTAGAGAGGCAGTTCCCATCTGGTGGGCTGGGAGCACTTCCCATGAACTGAGAGGGGGAAAAAAGGCATCCTAACAGTTTTGTTAGGCTGTACAAGCTACCTACCAAGTTGACTCCGTGGGCTGTCTTTTTGTATACAAAATAGATGAAGCAATGCCTGCTGGCAGAGTGAGAAGCACCATTAAGCGCAAACCAAGGTGCGTGCCTGAGCTAACTTGAAGGATGAACAAATGCAAAGGTTAATACACAGTGCCCTGGGTGCCTGTGGAACTGAACTGTTTTATCTGGAGGCCCATGAAGTCAATAGATGGGCCTTCCCAATGGAATGGATGAAGTCAAGGGGCTGGATGAGATCTCTGGGCCCAGAGTGACAGGCAGAAACTGCAAAGCTTATGCCAGACCCAGGAGCCTCTGGCAGAGCTGTGTGGTCTGTGCCTGGGGAGGAGAGAAGTGCAAACACATCAATCCTGAAACTGGGTTCAGCTGCTGGAAAACATTGGGTACCAGCTCTCTCTCTGCTGGAAAACACTGAGTGCCAGCTCTCTCTCCCTCTCTCTTCTGTTGGAGGGGGAATTAAAAACAACAACAAATTGAGTATCACCTGTGTGTTTCATAGTCAACTTGTAGCTGTTAAAATCTTTTTTGCTGGTTGCTTTTACTAGAAATGGCCCTGCATTTACTAGAAATGGCTCATGACGGGATCAAATAATGCTTCCTGCTTTATCTGTCAGATGGGGCTCAGTGTTATCTATGTAATTTAGTTAAGATGACGTGTGCAAGTGCTCTTTTTTATGCCCGGAGTTTGTGTTTAATGATTTGAGTGTTTTTAATGCAATATCAACAAATTTAAAATATCAAAATTTAAAACTTAGAGGACTGATCATTTGTTTTGTTTGGCTCTAAGATGAGAACTTAAAGTTCATGCGGGAGGAGAGTCACATGTCCCTTCCCTCCTCTGACCTATGACTTGATCTATAACTGATTTTGACTTATAACTTATTTATCAAGCAACCTCAGCTAAATGCAATGGAGAAAAGCAAAGGTATCTACTGCAAGCCTATTACACTCTCCCTTAGCCTGAGTGTCAGTGGGTTTGCCAGCATGGCCCCTGAGCTCTGGCTTCTGACAAGGTTTCCTGAGGATGCTGCAAAGTGCCAAGCAGACAGTCCTCCCCACTGAAGCTCCACTGGACCCATTGTATCTTGGGATTTCCTGTCATATTTGTGTCAAAAAACATGTTTCCTGCTTAAGAATAAGTTTGCAAATTATTTCTATATCTCACTGATTCTTCTTCATAACCTTCCTGTGTGTTCACCGTGATTTCCATTTCATAGACGGATGAATTCAGGCTCAGAGTAGTCAGCTGCCATGGGGTCACTCACAGAAGTTGGTAAATGTCCTCCCCACTCCAGGCAGTGTTTCTCCAAAGCTCTTTCCACTGTAGTAAGAAAAGCACCCTCTGAGAAGTTATTTTAAAACCTCATACACGGGATGCCTGTGTGGTGCATTGGTTGGGCATCTGACTCTTGGTTTTGGCTCAGGTCGTGATCTCAGGTAGTGAAATTGAGCCCTGGGTTGGGCTTTGCACTCAGTATGGAGTCTGCTTAAGACTCTCTCCCCCTGCCCCTCCCCACTGTGTGCACTCTCTCTCTAAAATAAAATAAATCTTTTAAAAAAGTTTATACATTAATATTTATGCATGCTCCTCAAATACAATTTTTAAAAATATTTTATTTATTTATTTGAGAGAGAAAGCATGGGTGGAGGGTGGGGAACAGGGAGAGGGACAAGTGGACTCTGTGCTGAGCAGGGAGCCCAACAAGGGACTCGTTCCCAGGAGCTCAGGATCATGACTTGAGCTGAAGGCAGACATTTAACCAACTGAGCTATCCAGGTGCCACTATGCATGCTCCTCGTAATGGAGCCCCCAACTGTCACTCACATCCTCATTTATCACTAAGTTGATGGATCTGATTACCAGATTTCTAGCCACTCACTCAGCAGTGCTCAACAAATGTTTATTGACTCAGGAGTCAAATAGAAGTCTGCTTTAACCCAGGGGAAAACTGGGAGAGTATAGAGAGAATAGAACAGACTTTACCTGCCTTCATGGAGCTTACAGCAAAGGGGGAATAGTACAAATGGAAGATTATAAATTTATTGTCAGTTTTGAGACAATTCAGGCCCTATGCAAATAAGTAGTACTGAGTCTGATGGATAGGAAAAAGCTACTTAAAGTAGATCCTCTGAGAAATATTGGCCCAACAACAAAGATGCATACAAAAGAACTGTGGAAGGCAGAGAAGAAGCCATGGTTTTTTTTTTTTTTAACTTTTTATTTATTTATGATAGTCACAGAGAGAGAGAGAGAGGCAGAGACACAGGCGGAGGGAGAAGCAGGCTCCATGCACCGGGAGCCTGATGTGGGATTCGATCCCGGGTCTCCAGGATCGCGCCCTGGGCCAAAGGCAGGCGCCAAACCGCTGCGCCACCCAGGGATCCCAGAAGCCATGGTTTTAGCACTCCTGTGTGATGATAATAACAGCTCCATTAAGTCTTTACTATGGCCTTTTTAATATTATTTAATTCTTCCAGCAGGCCTGGGAGAAAATAGTGACCCTTGCATGTGTTTGCAGATAAGAATGCTGAGTTCCAAAAGGTCAAGCAACAACTTCCTGTGGTTCAAGGCCAAGGAGCGGACAGGGGCATCCTGAGGATGTTTTGATGGCTCTGTGTAGCCGTTAAAGCTGATGGAGTGGTGTGGAGAAATCACAGTCCCTTTTACTGCAAATCTAGTTTCTACTGCTTGTTAGGCCCAAATTGGATCCCCATCCTCCCTTTCCTTTCATGCTGGAAGCCTGAGTAATTCTCATCAGTTCTTTTTGTCGTAAAGCTCACAGCATCCCATCAGCCTTGTCAGGCCCCCCCACTGGGGCTCTTTGAAACTGGCTCCCCTAAGACAAGTAGAGGGTACTTGTGTTCTAATCTAGAGCACTGATCACCATGGGAATATAGGTGGGGAGGGGGGCTCAAACATGTTGAGCAGCTCCTGAGCTTAGGGAGCCTTCAGTGGTTGGGATACTGACTAATGGTCATGGCCACTCTATTAAGACAGCTTCTGCTGGAGGCTACATCTCACTGTCTTTAATGTCTCAGTTTGTGGGCTGGTGTTATAATGGGGTCATAATAGGAGAGGGCAATGGATAGCCACTTAGATGCTTACTTCTCTCTTGTGAGCAATTGCAAACTTTTCAAGGTCCCTGCTTCACATTAGTGTAGTTAACTTTGGGTGGTTTCAGCAAAGTTTGCTTTCCTGATTTGGAAATGGAATTAGACTATTTAAAAAATTTTAATTCACCCTTTACTATTAAACAATAATCAGCAATGCTTAAAATTCTAAAAAAAAAATATTTAGTCATTGGGAGAGGTCACATATAAATGTGTTTACATAGCCTTGTATGGATTCCAAATCAAAATAAATTCCTCAGGCTTCATGCCCATCTTTGCAATTTTAAATGAGAGGTTTTCAAATACCTTAGTCAGGGCATGAGGTTTTTAACATTTAAGAGAGAAAACTATTATCTCCATAAATGTTATTTTGATTTATCAGGCATCTCGGAAGCAAAACCAGGCAGCATTTATCTCTAGTTTATTTTAATTTATTATTTATTAAACACTTCATATATGCTAGGCACTGGAGAGACCCAGAAGTGACTCAAACAGGCAAAGATATTGGTTTCATTAAATTTATATTCTTAGTGGGAAAAGACAGATAACACTATAAAAATGAAATAAAAGATTAATTTCTGATAGTGAAAAGTGATATGAAGAAAACAGGATAATGTGATAGAGATCCAGCGGCCGGGAGAGGGGAGTCTAGACTAGGGAAGGCTATTAACAGTGGTGAGCTTTCAGCAGAGACCTGAGAGAAGAGGACCCAACCAGGGAAAGGAGTTCCAGGCAGCTGGATTATAAATGCAGAGTTCTTGAGGCTGACATAAGGTTTGTGATTTCAAGGAACAGAAGGACTCATGTGTCTCAGGTGACGCACAGTGAGTAGAGAGAATTCTGGAAAAGGTGAAATAGAGGAGGGGGCTGGGCCCAGAAACAAGGTCCTGATATAGATTTAGTCTATGTGAATTGGGGAGCCACTGGAGGGTGTTATTCAGGAAGCTGACATAAATTGAAAACAGTTAAAAAGATTACTCTGGATTATAGGGAAGTAAAAGGCAAACAGAGAGAGCTTGTCATGTAGTTAGGAAAGTCCAGGTGGAATAGGAGGGTTTGGGAGCTAGGGAGGAGGCAACAGAGGTGGGGAGAAGTGAGTGAAATCCAGATGTGCTTCAGAAGTTAGAGCTGTTGGAATTTGCTGGTGGATCACATGTGGGGAGTGAAGGGAGGAGAGGGAAGGAGCAAGGAAGATTTCCAGCCTTTTAACTCAAGCAACTGTGTGCATGACTGGCTACTGGTGGTCTTTACTGAAATGGGGACTAGCAAGAGAGGATTCAGGATATAGATCACAGGCTCTGTTTTGCAGTGCTGAGTGCGAGGTTCATCATACATGTGGAGTGGAGATCATGGGAGGAGGAGGAAAAATGAACAAAGGGAAACAGGTGGTCAGGTGAGTGGGTAATTAGTGTTGTCATAGAAGACAACAGAAGAAAGTGGCCCAAGAAGGGAGAAGTGGCCAAGTGTATCATGGAAAAGACTGAATACCATGATAGTTGGGGAGGGGCTACTGGATCTCCCAGCATGGAGTTCACTGGTGTCTTCATTTGGTCAGTTTATAGACAGAAGAGAAATCTAACTGGAGCTCTGTTATGATATTGGAAATCTGTTCAAAATTCTACTGCAAAATTGGCAATTGGGATGCAACATCAGTTGCGGAGAAAATGGAAGTGAGAAAGTAGGGACAGTCAGAACAGTCCACACCCAGTTGAAGTTATTCTGTGAGGGGGAGCATAAACCTTGGTTGGTCAAGGTATTTGCGTGTTAATGATAAGGTGGGAGATGTATAGTATATTTGTATTTTGAAAGGGAAGTTCTAGTATTGAGGGAGAATTAAGGATGTAGAAGAAAGGGGAGATGAGATAATTTCTGATAATAGCCAGGCAAAGTCTTTGTGAAGTGAGTAAGTCAGGGTGGAATGTAGAGCATCAGAGGAGGGATAGATTTTGGTACAGTTTGAGGCACTTGATCCAGGCCATAAAGAGGGAGGGCAGACAACTGATAGAAATAAGAAAAGGCTAGTCAACTTGGTGGCGTTGAGAGAAGGAAAGTCCCTTCATGACTTCTGTTTTCTCACTATAAGATGATAAGAAACAGATCTAAAGATAGAAACATTTGTAGACAAGTTTTAGGGAAAAATCCATTAAAAAATATGAAGAGATGTGGGCAGCAGTTTGGTTGCTTAAGGAGGTAAACTATCAGGCTCTCTGGAATGGTCCACACTCCCTGGGATTCTCCAGGACTGAGGTCCTAAGAACAGGTGTCTTATTAAATGTCAGCACCTACTGGTGAAGTCTGGACACCCCAGTCCAGAGCTGCTGAATGTTAGCTGTTGAGAGCTTCCTACTTCACAGAGATTTGAATTCAAACTCCATCTCAGGATAAAGAAGATGTGGTTTATATATATACAATGGAATACTATTTAGCCATCAGAAAAAGAAATCTAGTCATTTGCAACGATGTGGATGGAACTAGAAGATAATATGCTAAGCAAAATAAGTCAATCAGAGAAAGACCATTATCATATGTTCTCACTCGTAGGTGGAATTTTAGAAACAAAACAGAGGATCATAGGAGAAGGGAGGAAAAAATAAAATGAGGAAATCAGAGAGGGTTTTACAAACAATAAGAGACTTTTAATCATAGGAAAAACTGAGGGTCACTGGAGGGGAAAGGGGTAGGGAGAGGGGAACTGGGTGATGGGCATTAAGGAGGGCGCTTGATGTGATGAGCGTTGGGTGTTATAAAAACTGATGAATCACTGATATCTACCTCTGAAACCAATAATACTTGATATGCTAATTAATTTAATTTAGGTAAAATTAAAAAATAAAAAAAACAAAATAAAATAGTTGTTCAAAAATACAAAAAAAGGAAAGCTCTTTGTTTTGATCTCCAGGTATTAAAATAATTATTCTTTAAAATATCTATACACAAGAACACAAGTGTATGATTACACTTATATGAGGTGTCTAAAGTAGTTAAATTCGTAGAAACAGAAAATATATGGTGGCTGTCAGGGGCTGGAGAGGGGAAATGAGGAGTTATTTAATGCGTATTAGGGTTTCAGTTTCATCAGTGCAAAATGAAAAAGTTTGGGAGATCTGTTTCGAAACAGTGCATAAACTTATCTTTATTGAACTGTAAAAAGCAAAACAAAACAAAAAAAACTCCATCTCAATGTCCCAGAAAGTTCTAGAAGTTTTTAGCATCAGAAGGTAGCTGAGTGGAAACTCCAAATATGAGAAAGATGCCAAAGCAAAAGTGATTAATAATTAAGAAACCACCCTTTTAGCTGATTTCTTAGAAAAATGTATAATTTGAGAATAAAGTTCTTATTTTATAATTAAAGTCTGTAGGAGAGTAGAGCTTTTCAGAACCATGGATGAATGCAAGAAGCCTCAGTCCATTAATTATTCTGTCCTTCCTATGTTTTCAACTTCTGCTCAGTTGGCCTTTGTTACTCTGCATACAAATATATTCAGTCCTTCCACCTTATGCGGGAAACCCCTTAATACTTTCTGAAGTCTGGCTTGCAGACTGTTTTCCTTAGGCAACTCCTTTGTAATTTATGTTCTCAAGTACTTGTTGTTTGGTATTTTTCTCTCCACACTGTGCAATTTTCTGGACAATCTCATCCACACCAAGGGCTTCAGTTATTACTTATACTCTCTGATGACCCAGATAACTGTGTTTAAATTCCTCTCCCCAACTGGAGATGGGTCATAGGTGGCTCATGGGCATCTCCTGTGCATACCCCATCTTCAATTCAGTCTAAATAAAACTGGATTTGTCATGCTCCCTACTTTCAAAACCTGTGTTACCTGTGGTCTGAAGGTTGGTAAATGCAGTCTTCTTCTTTAGGGCTGCCCAAGCAGGAAACAAAGAAATGATAATCTCTACCCTTTACCTCTGACATATATCTGGTCCTCAAGATCTTTTAAATGCACCCCGCCTTTCCTTCTCTTCTTTCTCCCAGACTTTTGCCAAAGAAGCACTGGCTGGTTCTTCTGCATCCAATCATTCCCTTCACATTCTTTTCTCTATTACTTACTTCTCTAATCCTATTTCTTGTTTTTCCTCTACAAGATCATACTGTAGCTTAACCAAATCACTTACCTGTCTATAAATAGGTTAAACTCCCATCTTGGTGACTGGAATATGCCAGTCAATTTCTAATTAATTCATTGATCAGTAATTTCATCAACTAATTAACTCATCCACCTCTATGTTATTTTACACTTCTATTCATTTTTTCAGCACCTAGGCTCTGTTCTAAGGCACAGGAGAGAGGGAGCCAGGAGAACTCTCACTTTTTATTAAGGACCAACTCAGCATAGGATTCTAGGTGATGCTTCTGAGGCTACCTTCTGAGGCTGAGTTGAATGTCTCTCTTTTGTGAGCTCACATCACTATTACATATCATTATCTCACTACTCAGCACAGTAGGTTATTGTTTATTTGCTTGTCTGAAAAACCTGGGAATTGAGATTCAGGGGTCTGGTCTCTATGTTTCTGTCCCAGGCAGACACATGGTTGGGGCTCAATAATAAATACTGAATTTGTGAGGACAAGAATGAAAGAAGGGATATTTGAACAATATTCCCCTTCCCCTCCATCTTTAGCAGTTCAAAAACTACAGAGTTTTTAATGACCCATTTATATAGGTTTCCAGATAGCCTGCTATAAAAGCACTGCTATTTGATCAAGGGATCAGGGGAGCAGATTAGATGCTCTGTTAAAAGTTCCTCTCAATTCCCTCCTGGTAATATATCCAGGGATATGGCGGGTTATCCAAGGTGATAAGGCTGACAAAAGATCTAATGCAATCCTAGGCTGCATTAATAGAGAGAAGAATGGTATCCAGTTCACAGAGGATAATAAGCTCCCTGCACTCAGCACTACGAAATCCACGCCGGGCGAATTGCGATTAATTCTGGGTACCTTACTGAGGAAGGAGAACATCTCTCTGACATCTATGTGGAGAGGTCATTGGGTAATGAACCCTACCTTACATAAGCAATAGTTTGAAGGTGCTGTGATTGTTCAGTGGGAAAAAGAGACATCAGCACAGAAACAAGCCTTCATGTATCTGAGATCTATTATGTGGAAGGGGAATTAAACTTATTCCATTAAGCTTTCAGAGCTAGGCTTTTTGGAAAGAAATTATCCACAGAGCAGATTTCAGCTAATTATGAGAAAGAATGTTTTAACAATTGAAACTGCTTTTCTATAACTGGACGTCTCAGAGCTACTGATGTGCAGGAAGAATGATGACTATTTGGTAGATAACCTCTTCAGGTTCTTTCAGATCTAAGATTCTACTATTCCAAGATGGCAGCCTTATTTTTCTCATCTCCAGAGAGACTCAAGAAGAAATGGAATTTAAGTACATTAGGGTAATTTAGGTAGCAAGGAAAAAGAAATTCCTGAAAGACAATGATATTCATGATTTGGTTGGTCAGAGGCCTTCGGAAATCTAGAATGCAGATTAACTTGAAAAATAGTTTGGATAGTCATTTATTAAAATAACTTTGTGACATGTTCAAAATCAAGAGGAAGTAAATAGGCAGGCTCATATTACCTCTAACTCATAGTTTAAATTGACCTATATGATGTCTTTCCCCACAGCAAGACAGTTAGTTTTGAGCATGGGGATATTTTTAAAAAGATAAACAATAACAATAAGTTAAAAGAAAAATAAATTAAAAAGAAAGGGTGGAGGGGATATCAGTGCTTTATCAATTCATCAACTGTATTGCTTACTAATATGTTAAGGAATTTCACTATAACATTCTACAGAATCCCAAAGTGCTTTGTTTTTAAATAATTATTCTTATTTTAAAAAATCATCATGTTTTATCTTAACTCTTTATAGACAAATATTTAAGTATTTAAAGTCTAAAGGCTTTTTTCATTCAACTAATTTGTATCCTGTGTGTGGCATTGTGCAGACAATTTTATCTTAACAAATCAACAAAATATTATTTATTTTGGTCTTGAGATCTGAAATTCCAATCACCATTATTTTTACAGTTCATACTGCCTTTGCTTACTGCATGCATGTAAATTCCATTATCATTAATAAGAGGTATATAATGAAGGCATTTACTCATTAGTATCTAATACACTTCTCAAGGTTATCCTAAGGTATAGGAGTTTAATGAGTACCTAATGAGAACTCTAGTATCACTGATTAAGAATATTTATCATATTTGTGATAAGTATATCACAATCTAACACTGGAAAGCTAGTAAAAAAATTAGGTCCAGAATACCTTCTTTTGTTATTAATCAACTATGTGAAAGGCACTTATGTTGACAAAGTTATGACCTTTATTTTAGTCTGTTAATACTTGAAATGTGCTAATCTCATCAGTAATTCTTTATAATTTAAGTTTTCATGCAACATATGACACTTTTGTGATAACTATCATATACGACTGGAAAAAATTGGGGTCTTGTTTTAAAATAAATTTCACATACTAAAAAACTGCCTGCTTAGAATTGACTTGAATTCTTTTTCTCTTGTTTTGCATAAAAATCTGAAATAGAAAAATCAGTAGTCAGTGAATATGGTGTGAGTGAAGTCAGTCTGGATAATTCAGAACAATCTTATCATCTCTCCATTAACACAGGTTCTTAGCTGTACATCTTTAGGAAGAGAAAAACACTGTGGAAGATATTCTGAAAATCCCAACTAATGGTTTGATTTGGACCTTTTAATCTGTTTTATTTGCTAGATTTTAAAAAGACAGATAAAATATAAAGTGGAATTGTTTAAACAGGTTCTCAGCAACTTCATACGTTTTCAGTTAAACAAAGTTTTGGCATTTCCTTGTTTTTGACTTTGGGAATGTTTCCCATGTTGAGTGTGTATGCATGTGTGTTTTGTGTGTGTGTGTGTGTGTGTGTGTGTGTGTGTGTGTTTTCCCTGAAGTATTTACCAAAGTTTCTTTCCCATGGAACTGATAGACTAATGACTGTCTTACATTATAAAATGGTGGTTATAATGATCAAATGAAGTGATACATATAAAAGTGCTTTATAGCCATAGAAGGCTTTATAAGTATGTAACTTGTTTTTGTTGGATATCAGTGAAAATGGGCTATACAATCTGTAGCTTTTGAATAAACCTTGGTAGTTGTGATAGATGTGTGGAATGATCAGTTTCTACAAACCAGCATTCTCATGCTTGCTCTCTGTCTCCCTGTGTCTCCACTTCTCTCCCTATCTCTGTATCTTTATCTCTTTCTGACACATACAGCACACACACACACATTTTAATTGGTTGAGTTTTTTTTTTGATATCAGTTTGAATGATGGCATACCTATTTTTCGAAACAAAAGGTAAGTCAATGTGGGATTTATGTCTATTTAGAGAAAGTAAACATAAAAATTCAACCAATTATCCATTGAAAGATGAATACAATGAATACAATTGACTTACCTTTTGTTTAAAAAAATAGGTATGCCATCATTCAGACTGATATCTAGATTTCTTAACCCATGATAATCAAGAGAAGCATGTGGGATATTATAATGGGTGCCTCAGGAGGTTGAATCTGGGAAATCAACTTGAAATGAGTATCATTTTTATAATTTTATTTTATTATTTTAAAAGGTTTTATTTGAGAGAGAGGGAGAGAGAGAGAGAGAGAGCATGAACAGGGGGAGGGGCAGAAAGAGGGGAAGAAGCAGGGAGTTCTGCTGATCAGGGAGCTCTATGTGGAGCTCCATCCCAGGACCCTGGGATCATGACCTGAGCTGAAGGCAGACATTTAACTGACTGAGCCACCCAGGCACCCCCATTTTTATCATTTTCAAAATGAATACAAATATCATTGTAAAAATTGATTAGCTTTGCCACACCTTTCTAGACCCAAAACAGAAGAATAGATCAAGGCGGGGAAGTTCTTTGGTGCAACACTCAGAGTAGGAAAAAGAGGAAATCCAGAATAAGTGACTGAACATCAAGTATAAAACAATTATCAATAGATACTGTGTAGATGTTATAATTTTATTTATGAATACTTTTCAAATACCATGCAAATGAGTGTGCATTAGACTGAATCGTGGAATCCCACTGATAATCACTAAATTCTCAATCACCATTTCTCTCTGGGAAATACATTTTACTTCCTTTATAATGAGAGACTTTTGGTATATCCATTATGGTGGCAAAGAGTTAAGGTGCTCTGATTCCATTTTTTCCTTGTCTTGCTTCCCTCTCATTACTGCCTATAATGAATTTGATGTGTATTTCAAATGTGCAGGATTCAGTATATGTCTCAGATTGACATGCACATAAAACATTCATATCTCTTACCTATTTTAGTATCTCTTCAATTAAATGGATGAATAAACCTTGTCTTGGTAAAGCTAAATGTGTTGGAAAAATAAAGTTACTGCTTAGCCTCATATCAATATCACTTATTAAGAACCACTTAACATACTTTTATCTTCATAATTTACATATCAAAAGCATACAAAGCATAATTATATGGCTCCATAAATGTGCACAAAGCATACCCACTACCTGAATGGGGAAATAGCAACCCTTGTGAGAATATATATAGGTGGTGATGCCTTAACTGTGACTTTACACCAAGGATAGTACCAATTCACTCCCCATTTACTATGATTCCTTTTTGATCAAAAGATAATAAGATTTACTGAAAAAAGCTGATCCAGAAAAGTCCATAGCTGAAGAAATGCAAGAGTTACCAGTGAAACTTTTCCAGTCAATGACTTTTATAGCTGATAACATTTTCTGTATGTCTACTTGGTCATTTGCACTGTCTTTAATGGTTCTGAACATTTGGCATTTTGCCTTCAAAATGTTACGGAAATCATATCCAGATTTTTGAAAGCAAATCTGTTAGGATCAGCATTTTTCTGAAAAAGTCTCAAAGAAATGATTCAGTCACAATTTTAAAAGTTAATGTTTTTTTTGAGGGGTGGGGACTTTTACAAACATTAATTTGTAGACCAGGTGCAGTGGGATATCTTGTGCTAAGTAAGAAGTGTAGGTCAAAATTTCAACCTCTCTGACTTGGGGGGTATTCCCATGTGTACAAAATTGTATGGTTCAAGCTGTTAAGAGCATTTATAAAGTGATAGGGCTAACCCAAAAATCTCAGCTTTTCCAGAAATTTTTGGTTTCCTGTTGAACTCAGTAAAATGAGAAAATCATGACATTCATGGAGGATGAGTGGTGTAGAGAGAACTAGTGAAAGCCACTATATCCTTTTCTTAATTCTTTGCAGTGATTTCTCCCTAAACCATAGCAATGCTCTTGTAAGATCTTATTTAATTTAACGCATGAAAATATTTGCTTTTATTTTTTATTTTTTTTAATATTTGCTTTTATAAGCCACTGCCAGAACCATAGGTTTTCTATTTAATGACACAAAAATCCACTGAAAAGTGGAAAACTTGACTGTTTTGCTTTTAACTTCTTTTCTTTTGTTGCTTATTGACTTAAAAAACAATAATTGAAGTAGGTAATCCTTTAGGAAATCCCTTAACATCTAACACTTAGCTGATTTCCCTTGTTCATGTATTTAGGAAATTTCTTAAAAATTTTGCAGCTGCACAAACACAAACAATATAATAAAATAAAACATAAATAGAAACATTATACTGAGTAAGAGTAAAACAGAAGTAGACAAGTAAGATGAATTAAGAAGGAAAGTTAGTTCACAAAAGTGCATGTAGCAGAGCTTGTTTACTAATAAAGTTGGGATAAAAGCTCTGCATTATCTTAAAAATAAAAATTAAACAAGAAAATATTCTCTCTTACAATATTTTTTTCCTATCTCTAAGACCATCTGGCTAATGACAGACATTACCTGCTAGTGTCCAGTGAGGGCTGTAATACCTATGGACAGCTTCTTGAGCCTCTGTCTTATCCAGGTGTTTTAAATGTATTCCTTCCTTATTCAAAATAAATTTCCAAAGAAGATATTATCATTTCCTTTATGTAAATGAGGAAATGGAGGTTTAGAGAACTTTTGTAATTTATACAATGTCATAGATGCAATAAACTGAGCACCAGAGAATTGAACCCAAATTTCTCTGAGGTCATAGTACATGTTTTGCTCTCTACAGAAATCTGCTTTTCAATCCACAGCATTTTTTTAAAAAACCATTTTAAACTGAACTACAGTACAGTTCAGTGGTATTAAATGCACTCATAATGTTGTGCAATCATCACCACCATCCATCTTCATACGTCTTTTCATCTTGTAAAAGTGAAACTCCATAGTTATTAAACAATAACCTCCCCCTGCATGCCCCCACCCCAGCCCCCAACAACCACCAGTCTTCTTTCTGTGTCTATGATTTTGACTTCTCTTAGTGTCTCGTGTAAGTGTTTTACTCTTGCTGCTTTCAGGATTCTTTTTTATCTTTGGCTTTTGAAAATTCTATTGTAATGTGTGTTAGTGTGGATCTCTTTGAGTTTATTTTACATGGGATTTGTTGAGCTTTTTGGATGTATTTATGTTTTTCATCACATTTGTAAGTTTTCAGGAATTACTTTTTCAAATATTTTCTATGCCCCCCTTTCCTCTCTTTTCTGACTGGGACTCCCAAAATGTGTATGTAGACCTGTTTTCTGGTGTCCCACGGGTCCCTTAGTTCTGTTTACTTTTCCTCAGTCTCGTTTCTGTTCCTCAGACTTGAAAGTTTCCTTTTTCTAATCTTCAAGTTTGCTGATTCTTTTTTTAGTGTGCATATCTGCCTTTGAATCCTACTAGTGAATTTTTCATTTCAGTTATTGGACTTTTCAGGTCTAGAATGACCTTTTGGTTTCCCTTTAGGTTTTCTATCTCTTTATTGATATCTCCACCTTGTTCATGTATTATTTTCTCAACCTTTTGTACATCTTCCTTTAGCTCTTTGAGCATTTTAAAGACTTGTTTTAAAAATCTTTGTCTAGTAGATCTGCTCTCAGGTCTTTTTGAAGGAAAGTTTCTGTTGATTAATTTATTTATTTTCCTTTAAATGGTACCTATTTGAATCCAGGTTAATGATAACTCTGGGAATCAGATTCTCCCTCTCCCACAGGCTTTGCTGGGTTTTGTCCTTGTTTTTATTTATTGTTTTTGTTGTTGTTATTGTTATTTTGATTGTTGTCTCCATCTTTGTCTCAAGGATCAGCCTTTTCTTTTCCTCCTCAGTTCTTTTTTGAGCCTGTGCCTTTCTCTGGGCATGTGCAGTCACTTTTTAATTTTCTCCATTATGCAGTTATTTTTGCATGCCCTATTCTTTAGTGTCTGATTCCCAAGAGAGGAAAAGAGAAAAATAAAGGTAAATAGATAAAAGGGCACTGACCTTTTAAATTCTCTAGAAGTCACTTCAACTGGAGGAGGACTGCCTTGCAACAGTGGAGGGAGATGCAACAACAGTGGCTGTCCTCCTCTTTGTCTGTCCCTCTGTGACTAGAAGTGGCATTAGTAATCACAGCACAGATTTCTGATATTTGGATGTTTATCCCTTGGTAAATGATAAGAGTCCTTTTTGCTCGTCACCTGGCTCCCACAAGCTATATGCAAACTGCTCCAGGGCCTGCTGCAGGGTTAGGGTTAGGGAGTTGGAGATGCTACTGTGCTAAGAGCTGGAAGTGACTAATATTAGCCACAAGTTACCACCCAAGTCTTCCTCTGCATGTTGCAAGGCTTCAATAGACTCCAGAGTTCCAAAAATAATTACAGTACACAGATGCTGTAAGTGTAATTGTCTTGGTGAGGAGACAGATCCCTGGTTCTTCCTATTCTGCTATCTTCTCAGAATCTTCCTGGAATGTCTCTCAATGCACAGCTTTTGTATCTTCATTTGTGTGAAGATTGGGATTGTTTTTGTAAATTGACCTCTTTAGGCCTGAGTGAATATTTTCTGGAAGACTTAATCACTTTGGTGTCGATATCTATGCCTAATACTAAGCAGCTGCAGACTTTTCTCCTACAATTTAAGGTAAAAAATCTAATCAGCATAATGTCAGAAGGGACCATAATATTCCAAATATTATCCTGGTGCCTAGCTGTGAAGGAGGGATTATATATATATTTAATTTTTAGTCTTTAAATCTTATAAGGCTTAAAAATCTGGTTAAGTAAGCGCTAAGTATGGAGCAATGTAACAATGAAATATTAAAATGACACTTAACTGCAAAAAAATTAGAAGAGCTATCAAAAACAGTATAAAGTAAATTGACAAATGAATAATACAGGCCATAATTGCTACAGGATTTCTGAGGAGGGAGATAATGCTTTTATGTAGCGGATTGGGAAAGGCTTTATGAAGGTAGCAGAATTTTAAAACTCTCATCCCCAATTAAATGCTTAGAATTGGTTTTTTTTTCTTTTTCTTTTTTTCATTTATGTAAGCTCAACAGAAATCTCCACTATGAATCATAGACCCAAGGAACTGGTGTTCAGGATATTGGGCTATACACTCCAATGACCTTTTAGATTTTCAATAAATGAAAGTAGGATACATTGATTTTTTTTTTTGTGCCTCGAAAATTGCAAATAATTGTTTTGAGGTCTATAGACACACAATAGAAAAAACCATTATATTTAGCAGTTGGCAGACATGAACTAACTGTAAAAGATACCCCTTGGGAAGTAGAGAAATAGTATTTTCCTCAATGAATAGCTAAGGAAATTGAAACACAGAAACAGCCACCAGTTGCTTGTGTATGTCTATTAAGGCTAAAGAAATGAGTTTGAAAATTTAGTTCCTGATTTAGTATCTTGAACTTGAGAGGGGTTGGACCACTGAGTAGGCATGTTGCCTTTATAAAATCCATTTCAGGCATTATTTAGTTGTCTTTTAGTATGATGTATTTCATGTTTGTTATAATGTGAGTATCACAATTTGATCCATTTTGCTTAATAAAATAAGCAGTTATTTCATAAGTTAATTCCTATGCTGTTAACACCTCATAAATTAATGTATATTTAGGATGAGATCATCTTGCATGATTAGTTCTCGCCTTTTTTTCCAAACCATGCTTGAACACCTTTATCAGACAGCATTCTGAAAATTCACCTTTTTTTACATTCTTAAGGTTTCTGCTACTATAAGCTGGTAGCAACTGAGGCCACCATGGATTTTTAAAAAAATGTTAATCAGACACTAATGGTTTCTCAGAAGTTTTCCTTTCACATGGAGCCATATGTGAGTAGTTTGATTATACTTTCTTATTTTTTTGAGAAATTTCCAGAGTAAAGTGAAGAAAGTTAGAAAGCCATGAACTGGCTAGAAGAATTCAGTGGGCTCTAAGAAGATGCCCTGGTGGGAGAAAATGGCCAGGAATGGAAGATTCATCTTGAAGAGAAGGCTGGGGAGAAGTTTTGGTCTTCTGTTGAATGTTCTCAAAGGTATCAAAAATATTTAAAAATCAGGCCGTTAATAGAGCTAAGTATAAATCAACATTTTTACCCTTCCCTTCTAGTTGGACAAATCTTATTTATCTTTCAAGATCTGTGCGAAGGTGTCCTTGAAAGGTGTTATGACACTTTCTAATACGACTCTACATCATGTGTGCTTCTGGCCAGCACTGTTGACTTTTGTTGCCCATATCCTATATACACACATCTATCCTTAACATCATTTCCATCTCTCTCCCTCACACTTCATTCCTGCCACACTGGCCTCCTCACTGTTACTCAAATTTGCTAACATCACTGCCACCTCAGGGTCTTTGCACATGCTTTTCTCTTTTTTTTTTTTTTTTGTCATTCTCTTTGACATTTTTAGTTCTTTACTCAAATATCAAATTACCAGAGAAATATTTCCTGACCATTCTGTATAACTAGTAACCAAGCCCAATTTCTAGCATTTCCTATGTCTCTTGCACTCATAGCATAGGCTGAGAAACTAAATATTTATTGATTTACTCCCTCTTTCTAGTGGAATATTAGTTTCATAAGAGAATAGTCTTGGTACTTATTGACTAATAAATATTACTAATACATCATTGCGAATATATTTATTGACTACCATTTTGTGGCACCAACAAGAGTTTTCAGGTACATAGTGGATATGCAAAAATATTTATTGTGTATACATGATTGTGTATGTCCTTCCTTTTTGAATATTAGCATTGCTGTCAGTATCACACAATTTTATAATTGTTCTTAAGTAGACTTGGGAATCTATGAAAGTTCAGTTAATCATTTCTCCTCTTCTTGCTTCAATTCTGAAAGTCACTTAGCTTATGTGTTACCCATCTCAGTAACCCAGGAGGGCTGTAGGGAGAGCCTGATGCTTTGGGACCCATGAAACTCTCTGAATGCCTTTTTCAAGAGTATCAAGGATCTGTACTTTAGTAAGGTGTTTGGCCACTATTTTGCTTGTTATTTTAATTCATAATTGAATTCTTAGTTCTGTGAGGGGAGGGGCCATGTTATATAAACTTTTTGTGTGGTTGTCCTCCTATAGTGCCTTTAGCACAGATTCAGCCCAAAATTGATGTTTAAAGAATTAGCTATGGATACTGGAATTAGAGTATGTGAATTATTTTACAGCAACAGTGTGTTTTTAATTTTGCAAAATAGATAAATATTTGGAAAGTTGTGAATGCCAGCAGTTTCTAAAACTTTGATTTGAATTTTTCAGAGTCACATTTTAGCACAGTATTTCACACAGAATAATGTAGAGAAAAACACCCTACAAATAGAGGAATCTGTGAAAATATTAGAACTGAAATTCTGTAATATATTCTCACTTATTCTGCTGAACTTTTTGTGAAAAAGCAGTAACAAGAAAATAAAAAAGGAGATTATCTCCATTTAAATAGTCTTTGGCTTGCTGATACTCACTTTGACAAATGAGAATTATGCATTTACTTCATATTTAAATATGGAAATTATGGTAACAATATCATATTTTAACAAACTCATAGTCAAAAACATTTTCAGTTTCTTCCCGATTTACTAAAAAAGTCATTTTCATATGATGTGTTTTGGACTTACTAAGTCATACATTTCACTGTTTGTGCCATTTTTTAAAGGGAAACCTGTACTTTAAGTTCAATCAATGACTTTACCAGATAGGAGTGTTTTACATTTACAGGCCTCCTTCTACACCTTTTGCATGGGCAGCTCAAATTGCATTACAAACAGTTCACTTATTTGTTAAGTATTTCTGTACATCTGTACAAAGTGGCATCTTGTTACTCACATTTTCTTGAGGAAAGTAAGATGCAGTTAGGTCAAGTTGGTGCTTGTCCCAAGATATGCCAAGCAGATCGTCTCAAGTGTATTGAGATATGAGGTGCTCTGTAGAGCTTAGCTATTCCAAGGAAACCCTTAACACTTCAAATCTTACCATTGTGTTAAAGGAGAGAATTCTCACCATTCTCTTCTTTTATTTAATTTTTTAAATTTTTTAAAAAACATTTTATTTATTTATTCATGAGAGACACACACACAGAGAGAAAGAGGCAGAGACACAGGCAGAGGGAGAAGCAGGCTCCATGCAGGGAACCTGATGTGGGACTGGATCCTGGGTCTCCAGGATCACGCCTTGGGCTGAAGGTGGCGCTAAACCTCTGAGCCACCCAGGCTGCCCCATTCTCTTCTTTTAATGTGCAGATATTTCTGGAGAGAGTAGCCAATTATGCTATAACAATTTATTGCAAATTGTTTGAGACAAGTTGGGATTCTTAGAATACAGGCACACTTGGTTTTATTGTAGTTTGTTTTATCATTCTTCTTGTTACTCACAACCTTTTTTTTTTTTTTTTTTTTTTTTACAATTGAAGGTTTGTGGCAACCTGCATCAAGAAAATCTATTGATACCATTTTCCCAACAGCATTTGCGGACTCTGTGTCTCTGTGACATATTTTAGTAATTCTTAACAATATTCCAAACTTTTTCATGATTGTGATATTTGTTATGGTGACCTATGATCAGTGATTACAATGTATTGGAAGTTCAGATGATGATTAGTATATTTTAGCAATCATGTATTTTCAAAAATTTAAGTATGTATCTTTTTAAAGATAGAATGCAAAAAAAACATAGAATGCTATTGCATACTTAATAGACTAGTGTATAATATAAACATAACTTTCATATGCACTACAGAACTAAAAAGTTCATTTGGCTTACTTTGTTGTGATGTTTGCTTTATTGCAGTAGTTGGGAACCAAGCCTACAATATCTTTGAGGTATGTCTGTATTAAAGAGCCAAGAAGTGAAAAGTAGCATTGTACCTAGATCAACATTCCTTCATAGGAACTTGTTTTGAGTATCCTCAACAGATTGTATAGTTTTCATCTTCCAGTAATATGTTCAGTTTACTCACACTAAAAAGACTGGTGTATTACCATGTTCCCTCAACAGCCATTTGTAGGAAAAGGTAGGAAAAAAAAATGTGTTCTGTGGTCAAATTAATTTGAGACATGATGAAAAAAATACAATCAAATAGCATTGTTTCTATAGGTCTTTGGAAAGTTCTGGGATAGTCCAAAAAGTATGACAGTGGGAGAAACCGAGCTGTAGTTACTACGACTTTAGCTGTCAAAAATTGGGTATGTTAAGGTAATGCACTTATGCTTCTGTCCCACATTGTTATTCTTGCAGTGGAATGAGGTCATTGACACAAAGCACCAAGCAGAGTGTCTGGAATATACGGTGGGTGCTTCCGGAATATTGGTTTTTTCCCCCTTGTACTTTTTCTCTTTTTGCTCTGTGGAAAATCAAGGACTTAAGACTAATACTAAATAGAAATTGATATTTTGTAATTTTGACTTTTATCTGTTGGCTGACAGATCTTTCCAAATTTTTTCCAAAGAATTTTTATTAGCATTATTTAAGTAGGAAACATTTTAATCCTTTCCTGTTGCACACTTGACCAGTATTATGCTTCTGTACATTTTCTGTAAGTTACTTTTATATGAACTTATTTGTGTGAAGATTCCTGTTTAAGAGATATGGTAAAACTTCTGTGTAGGGGCGCCTGGGTGGATCAATCAGTTAAGCATTCGACTTAGGCTCAGGTCATGATTGCAGGGCCCTGGGAATCAGCCATGCTCAGCGGGGAGTTTGCTTATCCCTCTCCTTCTGCCCCTCCCTCTGCTCATGTTCTCTCTCTCAAATAAATAAATAAAATCTTTTTTAAAAAGTTCTATATAGGGATCCCTGGGTGGCGCAGCGGTTTGGCGCCTGCCTTTGGCCCAGGGCGCGATCCTGGAGACCCGGGATCGAATCCCACATCGGGCTCCTGGTGCATGGAGCCTGCTTCTCCCTCTGCCTGTGTCTCTGCCTCTCTCTTTTTCTCTGTATGACTATCATAAATAAATAAAATTAAAAAAAAAATTAAAAAAAAAAGTTCTATATAAAAGTGTATGGTAGACATGAAGTGTTTTTAGGATAATTATTATTTGTCTTAATGTCAATTACTTGGATATATGCAAATATAGATATAGAATATTAAATAGGTGATACTCAAATTTATTTAACACAGGCTGCAGTTTGTCCTAAGTTGGATATAATTTTCCCCTTGTCTAAAAGCAAGCTTTTAAGATTGCAGCAAGCTTTAAAATTTTCATAGGTTTTATCTGGTCATCTGAAGTGAAGATCAGGTTCCCAAGGCATGCTTATGTGTGTTTCTTAGAACTTATTTTTAAAAGAAAATTGAGGTCAATGATTATAAGAAGTGACATTCATGAACATTTGATGAAGACTAAGGAATTTTCAAAAGTAAGTTACAACTTTACAGTTATTGGAAAAGACTCTCTGACAAAAAGAAAAATTATATATGTAAACTTTTTTGAAGCAACCATTTTTTTTTTATTTTAGTGTAATTTTTAAGGTATCTTTGGATCGATATGGCATTTTCTGGTGGTTCAATCTAGGTGAACCAGGTGAACAGATTTTGAAAGATGATGGTACTTTGCATGTGCCCTTGCCTTATTAAGTCCTCCCCCCTTTCATTTTTAATTCACTTACTGAGGTGTCATTTCCAACTGTATTTTTTTAAATCATTCCAGCCATAGTAATGGAACAAAAAGCCTTTTAAATGCTCTTAAAGACAGCATTGCAAGAAGATTGGCACAGATTCAGAATAACTAGATGTGTATGTTCTTTTGATAAAGAGAGCAGCTTTCAGAAACATTTCTCAGCTCATTGTGCAAAATTGTTGACATTTTGCCATTGTAATCCTTTTAATGTTGTAGACCTTTGAAATTTGTGTAAAGGTTTTGCTTCACATCAAAGTAGATGAGAATATAAGAAGCAACCAAAAATGAAACCTCTGAAAGCATGCCTGGTATTGTAGGGATTTACGATGGTATCACAACATCTATGGATCAGTGAACACAAATTTGTTAAAAAAAAAAATCATAGTTACTCAGAGAGTGCCGGAGAGACTGCTTAAAGCATGATAAAACAAAATCCGCTAGGGGAATACACACTAGATTTGGACTAAGTACCACAATCTGTGGGATTTATTAAATTTGCTATTGGCCTTGGCTCCATGAGGACATGTCAGCATGAGGCAGAATGAAACTCAGGCCCTGGAAATGGCTTTAGACTGACGTGGTCAGTTGTCCTGCTCATAATTGTTAGGGTTTGGTTGAACTTTCTGTCCCAGGGTGTCAGAGCTATGGTGGAGGCCCCAACACACCATATTTAAATCGAGGATCTTGGAAGAAGCTCTTCATAGGATATTCATGGGCTACTAATGCCATAGCTTCTAGTTTTCTACTCAGGAGAAGAAATATTTTCAAATTAATGCTACTTTTTCAGAAACTTTCCCCTTTCAGCCTCCTTCTATGGCAGAAGCTGCTCCTCCAACTGTACAAACAAGTTTATTTTGAGAACCTATAAATATGCAATTTAAGGATTGCATACCTTGTTCCTGATTGGCAGGGATGTGAGCCTTCCATCTCTTCAGCCCAGTTCAAGTGCTTTCCATCCAGCTTGCCTCTCTTGCAGCCCACTTCACATGACTTACATAGGGCTCAGGCCATTCCCCTTGCTCTGCACTATTTGCATATCTTACTTCATAAGAAATCTTAAACATCTAGTGCAAGCTTGTCCAACTACTATGCATTAAGTAAAAGATCTAGTATGACTTCTTGTTCATATTGTTCCAATGACTTTTTCTCTTTTCTCTCAGAACACACCTGCTATCCTAATATCCACATGCTATGCTACTGATCTGGTTTGCCATATCTCCATCATTCCCCCAAATTTAATACTGATTCTTCTGCCACAAGCTGAATCCTTTTCACACTTTGATAGTTCTTCTTGTTTTGTTTTGTTTTAAATTTCTTGGTCTGTACCATGGCTTCTTGATCTCAGCTTTAGGGACATTTAGGGCTGGATAAGTCTTCCTTGTGGGGGGTTCTGTGTTAGCAGTGTTCTGGGCATGTACTTACCAAATGTCAGTGGCACCCTCCCCCAGTGTGACAAAATGTCTCCAGATATTGTCAAATGTTCCTTGGAAGATAAAACGACCACCACTGAGAACCACTGATCTATTCACACCCTCTAGAACTGTGCAGACATATCTGGCTACTGCTTCATGGCTGTCCTTCATTGACTGCCTTCCACACCCCTTCTACTGGCCATACCTGTGTCCCGGGAATGCCCCTCACCTGAGTCAGGGAAACGTTCAAAGCACCAGCTATGAGTTGCCTTTGCCCTTACTTTGCCCATAAAACCTGTGGGAAGTTTTCACTATCTGGGGCCCATTGCCTTTAACTTGAGCCTTGTAGGTGGTGTGTTGAACAATTATCATGCTTCATGTCCTTACTTGTATGGGCTTCTCTGAGCACAGGGGTGACAAATATAACACTGGACAGAGCATGGGGGGAAAGCATGAGAGAGAATCGTGACTGAATTTAGTTTCTTGGGCAAAGAATGAATTTTATACATCTATTCATGTTACATCTTCTTAAGCCTGCTGTTCTGCATGTATAACTTTGATTCCAATTGGAATTTAATAGGAACAAGAGGAAGAGGGTCAAAATCTGTGACATATTTTCTCCCTCTCCTTGTACTTCATTCATTACACACCCTGGGTGCATGTTCACTCCATACCTTCTCCGTTAGCTGGCAGTTAATTCTTATTTCCCTTCTAATTATATTCTGAAGTCTTTTACAGTTTCTTAATTGTCTTGTTTTCTAGCCTGGTTACAGCTAAGACTATATTTTCCACCTGTATTTTACTGTGTTTGCTTTTGCCACTTAATAACATTTGTTGTACACTGATTATTTTTCAAGATTTTTTTTCCCTCAGGAGATGAGCTTCCTACCGTCTGTTGTGTTTAGATGACCATGCCTTTGACTTTTCTGCTGTTTCTTTTGTCTCTGACAAATTTAGAGCAGCAGTTTGGAATATTTAGTGCTGTGTCTCTCTTCCTGAAGTTAAAAAGGAAATGTCTCTGTGAACCTCCCTTCTAAGGTTCATGGTGTATCAGCGTTTTCCAAACAGACTCTCTCCGTGGGTGGAGTCCCACTTTCTCTGAGATAAAAATATCTTTGAAAAGTTTCTTAACTGCTCATTTCTCCCTGATACCATTTCTTCAGTGGGCTGGAGAGATTTTAGCACTGTTCTTTACACACACACACACACACACACACACACACACACACACACACAGTAGGACATAGGGATGGTATGCCCCCAAATGCACAAGCAGGTGGCTTCATTTGACTGTTCCCAATGGCACCTGAAGACAGGGCTCCCATCTCCTGGCCTCCATGGGAGAGGAGGAACCTAACTTCCACAAGCACCAGTTAGCAAATCCAGATGGTTTTATAGGGACTAACACCGCCCCTGCTTTTTTTGTGGTTTTTCCCTTCCTGACTTTTCTGGAGCTCCTGCTATACCTTCCTCTTCCCTTTAGAACAATCCCCTCTGCACAAATTGAAGTTGAGTTCACACTGGATTCTTTCCCCTATTGCAACAGTATGTTACTGATTCAAATCTGTCTGTACATCTTCAACAAGTGGCTGGCTTTGTTATCTTTGACAATGGTTATGTAGAACCCATATTCTGTGAGCCTTGGAGGCCTCCATTTTTGTGGCATGGTGAGCAATGAAAAGAAAAGGAATCAGACCTTCCAAAAACAGCACATCCCACTACCACAGTTAGATCAGCCTCAAAGTAGAGAGGCTGAGGAGTAATCCTGTGGTTACCAGCTCCCCAGCTTCATGCTGACCAGCTCTTGGAAGCTTTAAGCCTAATGCCACCACCCACTCCACCAGCTAACCCAAATCTTTTTTTTTATGATAGTCACACAGAGAGAGAGAGAGAGAGAGGCAGAGACACAGGCAGAGGGAGAAGCAGGCTCCATGCACCGGGAGCCCAACATGGGATTCGATCCTGGGTCTCCAGGATCACGCCCTGGGCCAAAGGCAGGCGCCAAACCGCTGCGCCACCCAGGGATCCCCCAAATCTTTTTCTGTTTAATTTTCCAGCAAGCCATAGAGCTCTATCTTCCACTCCCAAATTATGTTCTATGCCAGTGACCTAAAAATGATGGTAATGTCCAGGGAATCTGGGTGGCTCAATCAGTTAAATGTCCTACTCTTAATTTCAGCTCAGGTTATGATCTTAGAGTCATGAGCTCAAGCCCCACCTTGGGCTCTGTACTAGGCATGGAGCCTGCTTAAGATTCTCTCACTCCTTCTCCCTCAGGCACCACCCCTGCCACTCCTGCTCTGCCTCTCTCTTTAAAAAAAAAATGATGGAAATGTTCTTGTGATATGTTTTAGAAACTCTATATGGAAAGAATATTCTAATTCTGGAGACAGTGATCCCCACGAATTGCAGTTTTTGGCTGACAAAACCCTATTATTTTCCCCCCAGTTCTATTGAGGTATGATTGAAAAAATTGTATATAGTGAGAGTATGCAAGGAGATATTCTGATATACATATTTGTTAGGACACAGTTACCATCATCAAACTAATTAACATATCTACCACATCACATGGTGACCACTGTATTGTGTGTGTGGTGAGAACACTTGGGATCCACTCTCATGGTAAACTCCCAGTATTCAGTGAAGTGTTGTTAACTACAGTCACCATGCTGGACATTATGTCAGCAGAACTTACAATGAATGTTTGTAACCTTTGACAGACATCTCATATCCCCCACCTCCCAGGCTCTGGTAACAACCATTCTACTCTCTGTTGCCACGAATTTGACTTTTCTAAAAAAGATGTATTCCACATATACGTGAGATCATGCAGTATTTCTCTTTCTGCATCTGGTTTATTTCATTTAGCATAATGTCCTCCAGGTTCATCCTTATTGTCACAAATGGCAGGATTTCCTTCTTTTTCTTTTTTTTTTTTTCAAGGCTGAAAGAGCTCTGTTATCTTTCAAGTTTGAGTGTCCTAAGAGATCAAGAGCTACAATTCTGAAACACTTAGCTCCTCAAATTTTAGTCTAATGGTTAATTTTTGAAAAAATAACTGCCACTTGACCTGGTGGTCTCTTCAAAATTCACCAAGCTCTTCACTTCTCTGTGCCATTGATTCTCAAAACCTGGGGATGTTTCAGAATCACCTTGGAGGGGTTGTTATAACACAGGCTGCTGGGACCCACCCTCAGAACACCTGATTCGTAAGTCTGGGGTGAGGTCAGGGATATGCATTTCTAGTATGTTCCAGGTGAGCTAGATGCTGCTGGATCAGGGACCATCCTTTGAGAAGAATCATTAAGCGACACAGCTTTTAAGAGTGAGAAAACTATGTTTTAACGGTTCTATTTTTTGAGAAAGAAGCACCTGAGATATGAACATGTGGAACAAGGGAGGTAGTTGAGACCTCAAAGTAGGAAGCTATAAGATTAGAGCCTGGTTATGGAAGGTCTAGGGATCTGAGGGATCAGCCAAAGCTTGAACATTCTGGTCCCATGGAAGTGAAGTCATGGCGGGGGCTGTCAGTGTTGGGGCTCTTCCCTAAACTACTTTCAGCTGTGGGTGTCATTTTTGGGATCCTTGAGTTTCAAGCATCACGTCTGTCTACTTAAAAGGGCTAGGCCAGTGTTCACAATACAGTTTGGGCTTTAGAATTACCTGGACAACTTTAAAAACTACCTGTGCCCAAGCCCACTGCAGAGCAACCAAATCACTTTCGGGCTACAGTGTGGCCACTAGGAGTTTTCAAAAGCAATTCACTCTGAGGATGACTAGGCTCTACCTTCAAGATTCTGGTTTAATTGGTCTGAGGAATATTTTGAAAAATATCTACCATCTGTGGTTTTTGACAGTGATGGAGGTGACTTTACTGCTCACCTAGGTATGGGGGTGAACTCCACGAGGCTAAGGGTTTTCATCACTGCTGTATATGTTCTTACTGCCTGGCATTGTGCTTGGCTTAGAGCAGTCCTTCAATAAATGTTTGTTGAATATGTTAATTAATGATCGCTTTGTGTAGTGTTTGGCTCTTGTGAGGCTGGATACTGGCAAAACAATGTAAGACTTGACGCTCTTTCTCTTGTTGTCAACAGAAGTGCTGGGATATTTCCCCCCACTATGACTATCTCATATTTTGATGTGAGGCAAGAAAATGAGATGCACTGGGAATATGCGGAATTTGCAGTTGCTTTTTCATTTAGACCAAGGGTGGGTAATCTACAACTCCAGGCCAAATATGGCCCATTGCCTGTTTTTGTATACTTATAAGCTAATAATGGATATTACATATTTAAATGATCGAAAAAACTCAAAAGAAAAATATTATTACATATGAAAGTCAAATTTTGATGTCTATACATTTTTATTGGGACACAGGCATTCCCATTCATTGCTACATTATCTCTGACTACTTTTGTGCCACAACAGAGTTGAGTAGTGGTGACAGAGACCAGGTGGCTTGCAAAGTGATAAATATTTACTCTCTGGCCCTTTTCAGTAAAAATTTGCTAATCCTTCATTGAGAACATGTGCCTCCCTAGAAATACACTGGTTATGATGTAACATTGCCCAGTTTGGTATCTCTAGATCTTCTAAGATGCATACTAGTAGAGTTCTTTCCAAGCAGAAAAGGATAGGGTGATTGTTCTATTCAATGAGACCCCCGTGGAATTCTTAGAAAGCTCCTTTTTCTTTCTTTCTTTCTTTCTTTCTTTCTTTCTTTCTTTCTTTCTTTCTTTCTTTCTTTCTTCTTTCTTTCTTTCCTCTCTCTCTCTCTTTCTTTCTTTCTTTTTTCTCTTTCTTTCTTCTTTCTTTCTTTCTTTCTTTCTTTCTTTCTTTCTTTCTTTCTTTCTTTCTTTCTTTCTTTTTAATTGAGGGACATTAAAATCTGTGGACTGAAGACAACATGTGTTTCACAAACCCATGATCCCCAATTGGGGGTCTGTCTTGAGTTTATTGAGAGCTGCTGAAGATGTCTTTGAGTGAGTGCTGCCTTTCAGTTTGGAAAAATAACTGCTCTGATTATCATTCAGGTACAGACCTTGATCCTTCCTTTCCTTTTCCCATCCATTCTTCCTGTCTCTTGTTCTGTACAGGGGAAAAGTGATAGTGGTTTACAAGCTATCAATGGATGCTCAGCCTGTCTAAATTTTAGACAGGTTTCTCCCTGACTACAGGCCCCTGACCTACCCTTTCTTAGTGAGTTTACTTTAGAAACTTGCAAGTGTAAATTATTTCCCTGCCCTTTGAGATGTAGATCTCCTATAGCCCAGGGATGTCTTTCTCAAGGATATGGGAGCCATCCTCTGAAATGACATCATCAAGAAAGATGGTGCTGCATCTCCTAGTCTCTGTGGGAGGACCAGAGCCTAACTTCTATAAGCACGAGTCAGGAAACACAGGTGGCCTCATCATAGTGACCAACCTCACCTGATGTCCTGTGGTACATTTCCACCAGCTCACCCCAGCATTTAAAACTCTCCCACTTTTTGTTTCTGTGGATTCCAGTTCAGTCTCTTTCTTTTATTATGAATAGTCTTGACTTCTATTGCAATAGTCTGGAAAGAAAGCTTTCCTTATCTGTGTAATTTGTCTGGTACAATTTTTCTTTGACACTCATTACCATGGTATTGTGGGTTGAATTGATCCCAGAAACATATGGTACCCATGAATGTGAACTTATTTGGAAAGAAGGCCTTTGTAGATGTCATTAAGACATAATTAGGGGCACCTGGGTGGCCCAGTGGTTGAGCATCTGTCTTCAGCTCAGGTCATGGTCCCAGGGTCCTGAGATTGAGCCCCACATTGGACCTGCTGCAGGGAACCTGCTTCTCCCTCTGCCTGTGTCTTTGCCTCTCTCTCTGTGTCTCTCTTGAATAAATAAATAACATCTTTAAAAAAAGAAATAATCATGATGAGGTCATACCATACTGGGGTGGAGTCTGAATCCAATATGACCAGTGTCCTTGTAAGAAAAGGAAACACATAGAGATAAACACAGGAGGGGAGAAGGCCATGTGAAGACAGAGGCGGAGATTGGAGTGATGCAGCTGCAAACCAAGGAACTCTAAGGATTGCTGGAAAACACCAGAAGATAGGAAAGACTGTGGAACAGTTTTTCCCACAGAGCCACCACCTTGATTTCAGATTTTCAGCGTCCAGAACTGAGAGAGCATCAGTGTTGTTTTGTCATCTGGTTTTGGGATCATCAAGGCACTCCTAGGAAACTAATGCACGTGGGACATAGACATTTTTTTACCAGCCAGCCCAGTATCTTGTAGCAATGTCATCTTCCAGTACTTTTTGTTGCATTTAGTGCTTGTATTTGAATTGCCACATTGTGCCCTTGTCCATTTCTAGGCTATTCCCCACACAGATGTCTGCCTGGAGTGCTTCAATCTCAGCCCAAACACTCTTCATGGGTGCTTGGCAGAGTCCTTCCTGGCCTTTGAGACTCAGCATCATCTCTTCTGGATTTCCCACTGGTTTCCCAGGAGTTTGTTTCTTTTCCTCTGGGCTTCTGTGTGACATGGTCACCCATGTACATACTTGTGCCATATAAGGATTTATTGGTGGTTGTGACTATCTTTCCCTGGATTTTGAGAGCAAAAACCATGTCTTACTTACCTTTGCCCATTGTGCTTGGGGAAGACATGGGTGAGTGAATGAAGCAGAGCTGGAGAGGGCCATGCAAATAAGTATTTTGGTTTTTTTCCCCTTGTCACAGCAAGGTGAAGCCACAGAGCCTGTTTAATTGTGTTGAACTTACCTTGTGTGCCACTGAGAAATAAGTATGGAAAGGCACGGTGTCTATCAGATGCCACTTTTTAAATACACAATCAGCATTTCAGCAACAAAAAGGTGTTAATCATTTAAGAAAAGACCAAGAAGTCAGCATGGAGAGCCATTAGTTATAAACTGTTCCAATAAAAATATCCTATGTTCTTCCACCTTGTTTCAGGACTATGAGGTGATATATAGGCTCTCAGTAGGTTCTGAATATTTATTAAAACACTAAAATAACTAAAGAAAATTAGGTTGGTTTGTGTTGGTGGTTGTTTAATTTGTACCTAGAGGGTAGAGGAAATGATCGTGAAGGAGTTTGTACCAGTTCTCCAGGTTTCCAGCATTCCATGATACATTATCCCCCCTTCACAACTTCTTTTGTTTTCTCTTCTGTGACAGAAGGGTAAAGGATGACATAATGAGCAACAGCTTCGGCTGAAGACCATTTTTTATAGCCCCATAACCTTCAGTGATATGCTCAGGATCCTGTCTTTGCCTCCCTGAACTCCCACAGAAATCTGTGTTTGTCTGGATGGGTGGCTTCAGGTCCTATGGTGTTAGAATCCATGTTGACATTTCTTGATCTTGTCCACTCAACTGTACCTTCCCACATGTCTGTTGGCAATAACTTTGCCTTTCTTTGGGTTGTTGGTCACAACATGGCTCATCCTCTGCATCCCACTCCAGGCCCTTAGACTCAGATGGCCACATCCAGAGGTCATCCAGGCCTTTACTCCTCATGCCTCAAGGATAAACATCAGAGCAACAAGCAAGATACAAACCAATATACAGGAGGAAAAGAAGGACCAATACACTATCATAAGATGGAAGGGGAGCCATTTGAGCATAATCTGAGTGTCTGCCATTCCTGAGGCCAGACTTCCCCATTATGAAACCCCACCACTTCCCTTTTTGCTTCCTTGAGAACCAGTTCGGTTGTGTTTTGTGTTCAGTTGCACCCAAAGAGTCCTGACCTCAGCAGTGTCCTCGGGAGGGTTGTCCTGTGATTGGGTCTCTCATGTTCCACTGAAACCTGAGATCAAAGTCTAATGAGAAGAGGCAGCCACAGAGATGCCTTGAAATATTTTTTGTTGTGGTTGTTACTTACATCATCCTAAGGTTTCGTTTTGCATTTTCTTCCTTACTGGGTAACATGCACAGATAAATCACCTCGATATTTCTTTTATTTATATCTTAATATAACATCAGTAGTGTGATTAGATAATTTGAAATTTAATAGAACTTTCAAGTGTGAACCAGCTAAGATATATCATGGTAAAATCTCAGAGCCTGGAGACGGAGTAGGGAGGGAGTGGAGTACTCACACACACTACTGAGTCAGCACATAATAGCAATTTTCTGTGTCCTCATAATAGATACTTGAGAATAATTACTGACAGCCTGTGGAGAATTCATCAACCTCGGGTACCAAATAATAAGTTATGCTCTCACGGTAACTGTGTGAATTAAGTCAGAAATTCAAAGAATACTGATGATGTCTCGTTACTTTTTCCCCCCAGAAAAGCCAATCTGCATAATTGATGCCATAGGTAGAAAAACATTTTTTATTATTACATTCTAAATCAAATAGTCTTTAATAAATGAGAGATGCACGATCATCGGAAACTAATGGTGGCCATGTGGGACAGCAATAATGGTATCCATAATTCTTTGGCACATAAAAAAAAAAAAAGTGCCTGTGTTTGTTTTCTAAACCTCAGCACGCCATGTTCCAAAGAGAACTCTCCAGTGGCTGAAAGAGGTTGACGGGAGTGTGTGTTGTGGGGGGAGTTGTGTTTAGGGAGAGAGACTACTAATGAGTTAGTGCGGCGAACATAGGCAAGCTGCCCAAAGAGTGGCCGGGCCCTGGAGCACCAAGGGCTGGCAGCCGAGAGCCTGACTTTTTCATTTGTGTAGGCTGAATGAGGTCTCTGTAACTCATGGTGGAAAAACATGGTAGGGCCTTTTGTGATCATTAATTAAGGACTAAAATTTTTGTCTGGTAATATTCTGTTGCTTCCCTCAAAAGATTCATTAAAGTAAATTCTATTCTTGGTGTTAATATTCTTTACAACAGATGCCAACGTGAATTATATATATATTTGTTTGGATGAGTAGATGATTGGTAAAGGAAATAGGTTTTGTATTCTCCCACAGAGAGCTTTGAAATATAGTTAGTACCTCAGTGCTCTCCTTTGCACTCAGATTTCATAGCTAGAAACCATTTAGCTGTCTGTACCAAGTTTAGATGCTCGTCAGAGGCATTGATTCTTGCCCCCTTGGCCTCTATGTTGGTCATCTTCCATCTGCACCCTTCCATCTTTCTCCTCTTGACTCTGTGGCTGGGGAAGGTGACTTGAAGAATTACATCAATGGCACCCTCTCTGTCTGGGTTCTGGTTGGATCTGACCATTGGGGAGCCCCAGAAAGAGATCTGAGAAGGAGAAGGGAGTGGAGTCGGAGTCCTTAGACCCCAGGAAACCACCCTCCAGGTAGCCTCAAGCTGGCTGTGCTCACTGAAAAAAGGTCATGGCTCCAGTCAAGATGGTGCTCTATAAGGCTCACCTTATAGGGTGCGGTCACTATTTTCTATTTACATCCCTTCAGTACTCGGGATGGGAACAGCTCCTTGGCATCCAGAGTACTCTCTAGTGTGGCTTCCCAGTGCTCTTCCTCCATATTGTAAGGGCTCCTTTATCAACTCCCCCCCTCCCCCAGTGATCCTAGTGTGAATATGCTATTAGTTCCCTACTGGGATTCTGACTGATAGAGGTTTGAGGATCTTTGTCCTCTTGGTTTGGTTTTGTTTCTTCATTTCTTTGTTTTATCCTGCTACCCTTCGCTGACTGCTTTTCTCCTTGCCCACGGATTAGTCATGTTTAACCTTGAGTCTGAACTTGACTCTTATTTTTCTGACTTTGCCTTTAGTCTCTCTGTCATGTCAGGTACCATTGACATTTCAAGACTCTCATGATTACACGTCTCCAGAAACCTTTGGGGAAGGTTCAAGTGCTCCCCACTTCAGCTACAAATTGACCTCACATTCCCATTTGCTGCCATCAGTACCCATATTCTCCTGATTATGGGGCTCATGTCCTGGCTGACATGAGTGCCCACATTTGTAGGATTTTCTATTCACTGCCAGCCTATCTCCTATCTTCATATTCTGCCCCCCTTTTTTCTTCATTGTCTTAGATCTGGCATTTCTTCTCCATTTCCTCTAATGCGAAACAACAGCAACACCATCAGCAACAAACATGCAGTCTGGCAGCCAGAAGGCATTTTCTAAGTTCACAAATTATACTACCTTTGAGGTTAGTATTTATCAATTTTTCTCACCCTCATACAGATCCATTATCACTGAACAAAGCCCCCCCATGTCAGCAATACTCAGCATAGAGGAAGGAACCTCAGAGTAAGATGCAAAGTTGGTGGCAGTTCAGTAAGAGAAATGGACAACGCTGCTTTGCAGCATGTATCAAAACCTTGCTTGCTCAGAAATATTTCTGAATAGCATCTGCTACCTCTTTTGAGATTTCCTCTGTAAGAATCACTAATGGTTCAAACTACAAAGTGTGAGTTCTTACCTTCTGACAGGTTACAGCAGTTCCATATTTCATCTCTTCTCTCTTACATCAAAATTGTAGCCTTGAGGATGAGTCATACAAATGGAGTGCCTCATTGGAGTGATATGGGGTCCAGTGTGGTCACAAATCAAGGAGGCGGAGGGAGGGAGGCCAGTCTATAATCAGGATACGGCTGAGGAAACACAACACCTGATGGCCACCTTCTTCTTGATAATAGAAACATGCAGATAGAGGTTTGTAAGCCTAATCTCTTAAAAGCAAGAGAAAGAAAGACTTTGGTGTTTTTGTCATTTTTCGTTGCTTTTCACCTCTTCTCCCCTCCTCCCCCTACCCTGACAAGATTTCTATCTCTAGGTTCTTCTGTGGAAGTTATCTGTCAACAAGGTACATAATTTCAAGTTTAAGGCTGTGTTTTATAGGTTACATTTTATGATCTTTAGGGGTTTGTTAGCAAAGCTGGAGTTAGCACCCAGGTGTCTCCTTATAGATCTTGATGTAGTGCTTCCACAGATCTGTATCTTGATCTCTTCAGAGCAGAAGACTGTCCCGTTCATATCTACAAGACTAGTAGCTTGCATCCTACTTAGTACATAGGAACTATAAAAACAATATTGCACCAGACTGGTTAAATAGCAAGGAAGTCTTTATTTAAGACTGATCGAATCAAAGCAGTTACCACAGGGGAGGGAGATTGACTTCAACTCTACTGAAACAAAAGGTGGGAAGGTTTTGAGTCCTGGGCTGAGCTCCTGGAAAAATACTGGAGGACGTCAGGGGAGGTTGATCACTGTGATGAGGCTACCTGAATTTGCTGACTAGTGCTTATGGAAGTTAAGCTCCTACCCTCCCATAGAGACTGGGAGCTGGGGTACTATTTTTCCTGTTTACACATCAAAGGATGTCACCCAGGACCTTGAGAAAGATATCTCTGGGTTGTAGAAGATTTGGATCTCAAAGGGGTAGAGAAAGAATGACAATTGCCAAGTTTTCTAAAGGAAATGCTCTAAGGAAGGGGAGGACAGGGGTATAGTCATGAGGAAGCTTGTCTAAATTTCAGTCAGGCTAAGGGGAATGCTGTTGAGGCCTCCTTGGTCAGAAACTATTGGTGATCTTGATACTATTCTATTTCAGTATTTATATAGCAATCTTATTACATCAGGAAGTAATGGTCACTTTAGAATTCTAGAAAATCTTGTGTGTGTGTGTGTGTGTGTGTGTGTGTGTGTGTGTGTGTTGGGTAGTTGTATTTCCTAGACTGAATATTTCTGGGCATAACTTTTAAAATTGTTGTACAGGGAGAAAATTTTAAGTATTTGCATTTTCCCTAAGAAGAGACATGTACTGTATGAGATCTAGGACTGTGTCAACTTCCCTGCCATCTTATCCACATCACCTACACAGTGTTGTGAAGGTAGCTGATGCCCTTTGAATATTTGGTTTTGCAGTTGAATGAGAAAATATGGTTCTCATCTATAATGCCCATCAAGCAAGAACAGGTTTGTTTAGAATTTAATTGTCACATAATGGGGAGCACCTGGGTCTTGAGATGAGCAGTCTAGGTTGGAGTTCCTGTGGTTACTTTATCATTATGCAAACTTTGGCAAGTCACATAAACTCCTCAAGTCGTTGTTTCATTATCTGTAAGATGAAGCTAATACCTACTTCAGAGAGGCTGTCGTAACGATTAAATGAGATGTTGCTTATGGGAGCACCCTCTAAATCTCAATGCAGACACAGATGTGGCATGTAGTTTCAGAGTAAATGCATTTTGGTCTCCCAGCCCTTTTGCATTATAGGTAAGTCTGATAAAAGTAACCATCGTGAGCTCACCATGCTGCCTCTTAGCCTTCTGATTTGTAATAATGAACCCTCATTACATTTCTGTATAAACTTGTTCTGCTGTAATACGTTATCGGTGCCTTTGTTTCTGCTTAATTGTTTTATTTTTCATGACACTTGGCTTGATTCAGAGAGGGAGGCTTTTCTTTGTTTATCTAATTCTTTAATTAAGTCACCCTACAGTGTGGTTCAAGCCAATCCCTCTGGATGCTAAATAAGAGAAGCTAATCACAACTACAAAGCCCAAGGCAGAAGCTGCTTTGGGTATGAAATTGGTTCTGTTGCTGATGTGGATGCTACCTGTCAGAATCAGCTGGAATTGGAAGCCTGCATCACAGATGGGCCAAGTATCTGGATGTGTTTCTTCGGCCAGGGAGAATAAAACTTTAGAATTTGACTGTATTTTAACCAGCGTTCTGCTTCCATCCCTTTGCTCTTTTATGTGAAGGCAACACTTTTCATCAAAATGGGTACTTTATACATTATTTAGGACTTCAGTCCTTTTAAAGTGCTTTTACTTCCCTAAAATTCCCTCCCTAAAACCTGGGTAAGGTAACTGTCCACATCAATGCATTTGGATGGAGAAATGGAACGAACAACTGGCTCCTCTAAGAGTAATCAGCCAGAAATCCGTGGAGGCTGATTAGAGCTCAGCATCCCCAGCAACAAGCATGCAGGCCTTTCTCACCACAGGAGATGCGAAAGGAAGAACAGACGAATGCATTTGTGTTCCCATTTCTTGGGCCTTGGTCTACAAATCATACTCTTGCATTGCAGAACAAGCGATGTGTGGTCCTAACTCTTAAATAAGCCCAAGCAATGGGTCATTTGCTACTGTTCCTCACCTTTGATCTTGTATATGAATCTCCTACATATGGGTAGTTATCAGTGTACTTATGGTGTTCACTGTTGTCAGAAAGCCTTTAGTCATACATTTATTCAGGCAGTCATTTTGTCAATCAACACCTACCTAATGAGTAGTCTATGCCCTAGGTGAGTGTGGAGGGATATTAGACACAAAATAAAAAAGAAAAGAAGTTGACTGAGACATAGTACTCATTTTCAAGGGTCATGTGATCAAGAAGCGGCATGGGAATATTCCCAGTTGAGAACCTCAGTGCCTTTTGACTGCATTCTTGAAACAACCTTCTGCTACTTCTACCTGCTGTGTATATGGATAATTTCAAACTCTGAGCCATGACATCCAAAACCCTGCTCAATTTGACACATGACCTTTCTTTCAAAAATTATCACATGTCATATGCTTTTTATGCTGGCCACCACTGGGCTCCCTGCCATCTCTTGAACATTTATTTCCTTTTCTCAAATTTTCCTCACCTGCAAACTCCTCTTATTTGCTTATAAAAGTTTATTCCTTTCTTTATTACATTTTTTCTATCAATATGCTCTAGTAACTCAATATTTTCAGGGCTGAGACCCTCTACAATAACATATGTCAAATCTATCTCTAATCAGTTTTGTATGTGTGTTTGTCACCATTCGTGAGATTAGAAGTTCCTGAAAAGTGGCTAGGAAAAAAAGAACGCATCCATCTCTTACTATCCAACATAGCAACTTGCAAATAGATGTGTTAAATGTAATTTCATATGTTCACTGAATCCCATTGTAATTTTTTTTTCTTCTTGGGCAAATGCAAAAAAACTACATTTTTAGCCTCCCTTATAAGTAAGTTGGGACCATGTGATTGATTGGATTCTGGCCAGTAGGATGTGGGTAAAGTGTAAACCACTTCTAGGCTGGTAGTATACTGACCATCTCCTCTCTTTTCTTTCTCTAAAGACCCAGGAAGGCATGTGTTTAAGTTGATGGCATGAAAAAATGGAAGGAACTCGGATCCATGTGTCACTACTAAGAGAGTTGCTAAGGAAAGCTGCTAGATCCTAACATGAGTGAAAAACACATCTTGCTTTTGTTATATCATGGAGATGTTAAGTCTTCTTTATTATGCAGGCTGGACTAAGCCATCCTGATAAATGAAGCTATAGGCACCCTGAGGGCAGACAGAGTGTGTGTTCCAATGCTATGTCCAAAGCATTTAGTCAAATATCCAAAATATAGTGAGAGCTTAATGAATGTGTGCTGAGTAAATGAATAAATTAAACATGCATTTGTCAATTCTCCTGATCTCTTGTGTATCACCTGTGAAGGCCAATCTCAAGGCTTCACATTCTGGAAAGACAAGTACTAGTTCATGGGAAAACCTCTGTTTTATGGAATAATTATTGAGCCATATGTAGTCAACATGGGGCAAGTTGCTTTCTTTTATGGAAGACTCTACTTCTGAGGATTCTAGTAAATGATTTTCTAACATCCTGCTGCTGCCCTTTATGATTAGAATCAAGAGAATTGTGGGTTGAGAGGGATATGGTTAAAATTGGGTGCAGATCTTGAAATAAGGCTATAATAAATTAAAGTGTATTTTTTTCAATTAGGATTTACTGACTAAAAGTTTTATAAGGATAATAAATTGCTAATAAGAAATATGGTCAAGAGAAAAGTTTAGAAATGGTGATAGGAGAAGGAAGTTAACATGTGTTGTGTGCTTCCCAGTTGTCAGACATCTTTTCAGGTCCTTCATGACTCCTGATTTCATTTAATGCTCACAAAAGCACAGGGAGGAAGACATGATCCTAATTTTATGGGAAGAGGGGGAAATTAATACTCTGTGTGCCATGCAAGGTCACACAGCTGGCAAACTGCAGCATTGAATTTGCACTTGGTTCTATCTGGCTTAAAACTCACCCATGCTTTTTCAATATATTATGTTCACCCCTTTAAATAATGCTAAATAAAGATTAACCCACAATCTGCCATGACACCAGGGCTTTAGATCAGGCTGAGTCACACAAGTCTATGAGTGTCCCACCAATTAATTTAAGGGCCCTCTGGGGCATCTCTGTCCTGTCCTTTGTGACGGTTGAAGCCTTCTTACCTCGTTCTGCATTCCTCTGCTTGTTTACTCCTAGGTATTTAGACGAGATCGGGCGCGTTCAGGGTGGTATGGCCATAGACCTCCTAGGTATTTAGATACTGCCTTGAGTTGTGGGTCTTGCACTGACCCATTGGGCCAGGATGACAGATTTAGTATCTCCTTTTGGACCATCGACTTTCAACCTCTGACACAGGTGTGTGCTAACTGGTAGCTCCATTTTGCATAATTGCCATTCTTGGTTTGGCTCTGGACCCTGTGGTCTGGGTCTACTTGGCTAGCAGTTTTCTGGGGCCACTTCTGATCCCCACTTACAGGATCAGACAACAGCTAATTAATTATTCTACCAATTAAACAAATCATATATTATTCTGTAAGTTGGAAGGAAAAGGATAAAAAGACACAATTGCTAACATTAGAACTTAGAATCTAGTGAAAGGCCTGAAAACCCATTACTCTTAAAAATTTTTCACAGGCATTATCTGATATGCTCTATAACCCTCTGAAGGATCCTTTTTATATGGGAACATTGAAACGCAGATTGGTTTTACTGAAATGCTCCCCTTAACATAGCAATTAAATGGGAGAACAGATATTTGAACCCAGGCCTTCTTGCTGCAAACATCTTGCTTTCTCCAAAATATCACATTGTCTGTGAGAAAGCAGTTTCCTACAATATCTAAAAGATTCATCTGTTTCTTGTTGCTGTTTGCAGTATTGGAGAGTAGACACATACATTTACAATGATAAGGCTAAAAAGGATTAATTTGGCCAAATCCAAGTGTTGCCTTGATAAAGGCTCCGTGATGTATGAAGTTGCCGGGAAAACCTGATCTGTCCAACAGTTACACTGTGCAGCTTTTTAATTATGTGCTGTTTTGTTTCTGTGGATTTTTATTTTCAGAGAGCTCAGAGGAAAAAGATGGGATTTTGGGGCTGCTGCCATGATTACAATCTTTGCTTGAAAAATGTTAATGCTCTTGCAGATATTTTTATTTTCATTCAGCAAGATAAAGGGGGAGATGATTGACTTTTACTAAGGCTAATATGAAGCCTGGCTTCTGTCTTTGCATTTTTGCCTTTATACTTTTTTTCCTTCCTTTTCTTCTCTTCCCCCATCTCAACGTCTGCTGCTCCTCCTCATCCATGAGGGGATTTGTTAGTATTGGCAAAGTTTTTTTTTTTTTTAACTCATTCTGCCTATGTTTTGATATAGAAGGAGAGTCTTCATGTTACTGATGGAAGATGTGGCAGTTTGATGAGTGTTGTGGGATGTTTGCATTATCACCAGCAAGATTTCTAACCACAAAACAAGCAGGAAAGCAAAAACCTCCCCCCAAAACAAACAAACAAACAAACAAACAAACAAACAAACCCAAATCTGATTTACAAAAAATGCCTAGTTCTTGGGCTACTTGCAGCCTCTTATTAATTACAGAAAGATCTGGGGACCCCAAAGTGTTAGTTTTTTTTTCTGCTTTATTCTTTTCAATTAGAGTCACTTTTCTCATTGGCTAAAGACTTTTTAAGAGCTGCAATGAGAAGGCATACCTTAGTTCCTATACTAACCAATGCAGAAGGTCTTTCAACCTGCATCCAAGTTAGAAGAAGAGACTTAGGTCAATGCCTTCTAATATGAAACATTTTCATTTAATCTAGTTGTTGGATTCATGCCCTCCTTTTGCATTTCTGTGGGAAAATCTTTTACTCATTTAAATCCAGCTAGGTGGTGCTCAAACTTCCTGGTATACCCAGTGGCCTGGGATACTTACGAAAAGCATAGATTACTGGATATTGTAATTGTAATTGTAAGCAAGATAGGATAGGCTCTAGGAATTCTAATGCCCAAGGTCCTTCCACCACATTCAGAGAAATCTCATTCCAGGACAGTGGTTCTCAAACTTCAGTTGAGTATCAGCATCACTTGGGGACTTTTAAACACAAATTGCTTGTCCTCACCCCCAATGTTTCCTATTCAGTAGGCCTGGGGCTGAGTCTGATCGTTTGCCTTTCTTCACTAGTTTCTGGGTGATGCTATTACCGCTCTTCGGAGGGCCCCACTTTGTGCACCACTGCTCCTGAGTAGTCCAGTGATGGCTTCCTGTCAGTCAGCAAAGAGTCAGACGTTGACAGATGCTACTGATTCAGAAGGATATGTGGACTTTATGCCTCAGTCTACAGTTTGTTGAAGGTCGACTCGTATCAGACATAGGCTCCCTTTTAGGTAAAGAATTACCCATGTTCATAATAGAACTTCAAATGGATTGGACCCTAATTGGACAAATGACTAATTTTCTAAGTACAGGTTTTAGAAGGTGTGTACAAAGTGTCCAATGCATAGGCTGTGCCCATGTTGACATAGCCTATCTAAAACTGATTGAGCATGTTAATTGTTTTATAAATAACATCAAAGTACTGTGAAGAGGAGGTGCAGTTCATGGCTTTATGAAGGACTATTTCAAAATACAAATTTGAGTTAATGTGAAGAGGAGTTATCAGGTTAAAAATAAAGCTATTTGCATTGGCAGAGTCCATAAAATGTATTAGCCAATTAATGACTATTAGTCATAATATTAATTAATTATCCTTTGTCAATGAGTCACTTCCTATATGCAACGATCTCTGCTGGCATTCTGACTACTTCATGAATCAGTCAGCCTTATAACCAGAATTATTTGGTTTAAATTTATTCCTACAAATGACCAAGAGAGTTATTTTTTCCTAGTCACCAGACTGCAAGATTGTGTCTTATTTGAAATGCTAATGCTTGTGAGCTTCTGGTGCTATTTCATGGACATGCTTTTTCTCCTCCATGGATATAGGTGACTAACTTTTAAATAGCAAAATACTTCCTTAAGAGATTTAAGTAGAATAATAAAAAATAAAACATCTGCTCACTTTTTCCACTTTTTATTTGCCCCAGCAAGTTTATTGCAGAGTGGATGGGAGTTTAGAATGTTAGTAAGAGAAAACACAAATAGTCTGGACAATTTGAAATGTCAGAAAAAGCAAAGGAAGAGAATATTACCAAATAGTACAAAACAGCTGTCTCAATTAAGATCCAAAGGGCTAACACAGAGACCACAGGCACTTTATTATAAAATTGGCCATCATCTATCCATAATATTGATGAAGCTGACAAGTTGACCAGGAGCTTTGTCATCCTTCAGTATTTTATTTTTTCCTACTCTATTTTATAATTCTGGGAGAAAGGACGAAGGAAAAAGATATATGTAGTTATGTTAATCTCTGAAAAATCTTTTCAATGAAATTTTAACCTCTGCCATGTGCCAACTGCAATAAATCTCTTGCTTTTGTGTGGGATATACATATTAAAATCCCAGCCTTCTTTTTAACGAGCCCTACATCTAAATTGCAGTGTTTGGTTGATCACACTATTATACCAGATGAAAAAAAAAAGACAGGAAAAAATACCACCACAAACAATTGATGGTAATTGCACTTGGTCTGGGTTAAAGAAGGTAATTATCATTTCTCACTGCTTCTCTTCTTATGTGAAGTACATTTGGATGACCTTTTGCCATTTTTGCCCGATGACATAGAGTCCGCTGCTCTTGGACTGAAAGTACTCTAACTAGTCTTGCTGTTACAGAAACATTTCAGCAGATCATGGTCTGCAGTTACAATCAGAGACTAGTGAATGCAGGGGCAGAATTCTGTTTACTCTGGAGTAAAGAGAAGGCTTTGTTAGTCCCATTTGGCCCAAGCCTAGGTTCAAAGATTTGATATTGACTTTGCCAAAAAGTCAAAATAACGTATGTGCTGGTAGAAGTCACATTCCAGCAATTAAAAAAGAGAAATATCATTTAAAAAATGAAGTCATTGGAGTGCCTGGGTGACCCGGTTGGGCATCTGACTCTTGTTTTCAGCTCAGGTCATGATCTCAGGGTCATGAGATGGAGCACCGCCCCACCCCCCCTTCACCTTTCAGCCTGGAGTAGGGCTCCGAGCTCAGCAAGGAATCTGCTTAAGATTCTTCCTCTCCCTCTGCCTCTGCCCCTCTTTCTAAAATAAAAATGAAATGAAATGAAATGAAATGAAATAAAAATAAAGTCTTTGCACTTAGAAACCAAATATGAGGAGTAGCCTACACAATGGTTGGCAAGAATAGATCTCAAGAGTTTCTTAACTTGGGATTCAGGTGCCCCAAACCCATCATAGAGGCAGAGCTGGATATGTAAGTGGGTGGAGACTTAGAACATAGTTCATTGTAGTTTCTAGATGTTGGGCACCCTTCTTTGCAGGGAGCGACATCCTGGCTTTGTCAAAAACTAATGATAATGTTCCTATTATATAAAATATGATCATATATGGATATAGCTCAATGCCCTACTTATCTGGGTTATTCTGTCGAAAGTTCTATTTTAGCCCAAATTACCTGCTTTGGGAACAAGGATGCTTTTCTCAGGGGGTAATTACCAGTGTAATCGGAGTACCATCTGTTTGCCTTATGTTCTGTAGATGGCTCAAAGGAGATAGTTTCAAGAGAGTCTTGGAAACAGAACATTTCAGGAGGGGGGGGAAATGAAGGTAACTGAAAAGAAAGTAATAATTAGGAGTTTAAAGAGGAAAAGCATATGGTATTTAGCATATAACTTAGAAGCCAGCATCCTAGACCCCTGGCCCAAGTGAGATTTCCCCGGGAGTGAGAACTAAGAGAAATCCAAGAGTGACCAATTAGCCTAAAGGGACTCTCCAGAGGGGCCAGTGGAAAGGAGCAGCAGATGGTATTCATTTGTGAGTTAGTGGGCTAGGTGCAATGGCCGAAGCTTGCTTTCCATATTCTAGACAAAACTTTGCAAGGAAAGCCTGAGGACCCTGGAGAATTTTCATGCAGCCATCATTCATTTACAAAATATATTTAACACCTCCTAAGCAGGATGTCTTCCACTAGGCTCTAAGAGCAGACATGCTGATGTATAACTTATGGTTCCTTCCTTTGGGGATTGCATGATGCTGGGGTAGGGGGTTGGTGGAGGGGAAATAAGTTGTGTGCATGTCCAGGTAATGGCCATCCATGGCACATAAGTGGCACATTAGGGAGACAAGATGTCCTGGGGTTTCACAGAGGTGAGAGTCAGTTCCTGTTCGGGATGGGGGAGAGGCTTCATGGACAATGAGGAATTTGAGCAGGACCAGTGTGGCTGGAGAGGATTTTGCTAAGCAGTAGAAGGCTGCCTAATATGGAATTAGGAGCCTCTACAAAAACCTCAGGGACCTTAAGTAGACTGGTTCAGGATTTTAATATTAATCTGATGAGACAATAATTATATAAATATTTTTCACGCTTTAAATACATCTGAAATGTGATTCTGCATTCTTGGGCGATTAAGCCGCACTTGAAAAGATGTGCACAATCAACCTTCAGTGTTTCTAGCTTTAGCATATGTTAATCCTGCAGCTGTGACCCCAGAAATAGAATTTTAGCAGGAATAATTTTTTTTATGTCTTTAATTTTTTAGCTTTTGGCAAACAAAAGGGAAATGGCTCAAACTGCAAAAGCCATTGGTCTTGGTAGACTGTCTTCCGTTTAGGGCCATGTTGGGGCTTGTTTGGAGGAATCAAAATTTCTGTTGTCACCCTGGCCCCCACACTCCACATGAGTGGGTCTCTGTTTATCAGCATCAGTGGTTGAATCCATATAATGGGAACGCTCGTATTCATCAGAAATCCATGCATTTCTGCAGTCAAGAAATTAAAAATAATTTTTCAGTAATTTTTGGAACTAGCAAAAAAGTAACATTGGGATACAGGATATTTCTTCACAAAGGCAAGTTATATGGCTACTTTTTAAAGAGAATGAACACCTAGAAATCACCATCCCAAGTATAGTAAAACCACATTTCTTTATTGCATATTCTTTTTAGCACATTTTCTTTCCTCCCTCAATTTTTACGAGTTCATACAAGTCCTAGCTCTTCCCTCTCCAGCCTGATCTACACGTTGGCATCTTTTCTCACACTTCTTCCCCTGTCAGCCTTTAGGTCTGCCATAGCAGAAACCTGGACTCTCCGCAGAGCTGATTGGATCAATTGAGGTGTGAATTATGTTTAATTAGAACCTGTCACTTAGAAGTAAGTGAAAGGGCGTTTAACCTCTGTTCATTCCACTTGGGCTCCTCTGAGCCTCCCAGGCTCCACTCTGCAGGGCATGCCTGTTGCTCACGGCCAGGATGGGCTACCAGTGGTCCTTCAATGTCCAAGAGCTGTCAGAGGGCCCACTCACACAGCAGAATCAATGCCACAAAGTAGTCCTTAATCCTTGTCCCTCCTCCTATTACAAAAAATATCCAAGGTGTATGTAAGAGACCAGGAACATGAGCTTTCCTGCCCTCCCTCCCTCAGAGGGCTCCTTGTTCTCCTGTAGGACACCCGGCTGTCCTACAGAATGGGTGGGCACATTTCATTGTCATCTTCATTGCGGTGGTGACTGAAGACAACTGTCATGAGATTTCCCTGCTTTTCAGAACCCTCAACTCTAATCTTGCATTTCCAGTTGATGCTAGCCACTTTCATTGGGTCATCCCTATGACACTTCAGATTATGTCTAGGCCCAGCCATTCATGACTTTAGTTGGCAAAGGCCGGTTAAGTTGGTGACTCTGTCAGGAAAACTCTGGTGAAAGGTTGCTGGGGCTGAGCAGTCTGAGGTCAGTGGATGGCCAGTATGGAAGGTGTGAGCCATGGTTAAATGGCTAAGCCAACTAAGCTAACCATCAGTTGGAAAGACTGGTTGCTGATAAGTCAGAATGAAGCAGATTAGGTGGAAACTATGTTGAGGTGTCGATAGGGCAGGCAGATGTTGCTCTAGAATTACTGTGAGTTATATTTATACAACACAGATATCTTCTGTGGATGATTAGGAGTGCCTTCCTGAATTGGGGGAATGCACCTAAGATTCACAAAAATACTACACAAATCTGTACACCTGAAAAGAACTATCTTCTGTTTCCTTCTAGTGTGTTCTCTATGAATGGCACCGTGATTCTCCCTGCTTCTTCCTCAGATCCGTTTGATTGTTAAGTCCTTTTAGTTCTGTCTCTGAGGTCAGTCTCACACCCTTTGGCTTTTTCCTTCCTCTTCTGTGCGGTCCATTGCTGTAGCTAGCCTCCTAACCGGTCTTGTCTCCAGCTGTGTTCCACTCAGCTTTTTACATGCGGCTGGCAATCTTCCTGAACCAACCTTTGATTATTTACTCACATGCTCCAAACCTTTCACAGATTTCCCATTCCCTTTAGAATAAAGAGCAATTTCTCAGCTGGCGTGCTAGGCTGTCTTTGATCTAGTTTCAATATGTTCTAACAAATGTGTTTCTCATCACTCCCCTTCTTCGTGAGCCATCGCTGCAGGCAAATGAAGGGGAGTGCTGCTCTCTGAGGCCATACCTCCCATTTTCCCACCCTCATCGGTCTGCTTCTCTCTGCTGGGGCATTCTCCTCTCAACTCTGCCTCTACCACTTTCAAATGATCAGTTCTGACTGATTCTGCCAGTTCAAATGCCATGTCCTCTGTGAAATCACCCATTGTTGTAATAGCTAAGATGAAATTCATCTTTACCTCTCTTGAACTCCAAGGCATTTTATTTATACTTATCTTAGTTTATTTTTTTATTGTGCATATGTTTTATAGTCCCTTGGAGGACTGAAATATCATTAAGGTTAAGGCTATAGTCCAGTTTTGTAGCCACCTAGCTCTTAATGCAGTACAACACAATTGATAATGTATGAGAAATATTATTTGAATGAATTAGTAAATTAATGGCGTAAAGCACAAGTACCTATTCCTACAAATATGTGCGCCAGGAATTTTTCTCTTCAGACAGCTGTGGACAGAGGTTTTCTGTGAGTGTAACTTGGACTCGGTGGGTCCCAGGACAATGAGAGATGCAAGGAAACAAAACTGCAGGGTGTCTGAGTTAGATTTAGAAGAAGCTCAAGGGGAAGCTAAACTTGTACTTATAAATAGTTTGATTGGAGAGGAAGTTATTTGCTAAAATGCCTTCTGGAAAGGTAAATGATAGCATGATGATTCATACAGAAGATTAATGCAAGCCATAGAGTGGATTATTTTGGAAACATTATTTCGGGGGACTGGGTCAGCAGGCATACATTCTGCTGCACATAAATTCCATAAAGCTGCACATTTGGTCATTACTGTTTCCTTTCGTTTCTGCTTACCCAGTTATCCAGTCAACCAGGAAAGTGATCTTCTCTGATTGCTAAATGACGCTACTGAAATTTGCTCAGAAAGAAAAACAACAACTACAACAACAACAACATTCTTTTACTAGGCTTTCTAATTCCCTGCCATATCCCTGCATACAAATCTGCCTCCTTTTCTTACTGACATCATCAGAAGGTAGACTGTCTGATGATTCTGGAGAGAAGTAAGGAACATGATGTGAGCCCTACCAAATCCCTTCTCAGATTGGGAGTTTAGGAGAGCTTAAGAGGGAAAATGATGAAAATTTTCTAGATGAAAATTAGGTTATTTTAATTGATGAATTAAACAATATTTCATTTAAGCAGTGATGCAAATGATTCCTCCAATCTTACTATATTGATGTAAAAGAAGAAGATTTCATAGATGGTATCCAAATAGGATGCTTTGAGAAACTATTATTTCAAGTAGCACAAGTTCATAGAAACATGTGGAAGTTTAAGGGCATTTTTGCATGACTGAATGGAAAGAATCTAACTTAGAAAATGGACTAAGTTATGAACAGTTAAACAAGGCTAGTTTGTGGTAAAGGAAATCACTCTTGGTGCTTCCTTTCATGGAACCACTCCATGTTGGACAGACCAGCTGAAGATAGTACTGACTTTCCACTGAAGAGTTGAAGTAGCTGAGTTTGTAAGACACACGGGAAATATTGGAGAAGAGACACTTCTATCATAGAGATGGTGGTCCATGAATTGGAGATGGGAGGGGCAGCCCTGGTGGCGCAACGGTTTAGCGTCTCCTACAGCCCGGGGTGTGATCCTGGAGACCCGGGATGGAGTCCCACCTCAGGCTCCCTGCATGGAGCCTGCTTCTCTCTCTGCCTCTGCCTCCCTCTTTCTCTCTCTCTCTCTCTCCCTCTCTCTCTCTGTCTCTGAATAAATAAATAAAATCTTAAAAAAAAAAAAGAATTGGAGATGGGAAACAGTATGGTCAGGCTTAATTAAGGATAGCAGGAGTCTAGTGGGGAAGAGCTGGAGGAGGGAGGAAGGAGATGTCTATTCTGGGTTTTGTCCTCCTAAGTGGTCCATGGGATGGGTTAGTCACATGAGGGATGGAGTGACATCCCAGCTTGTGTGTGATCCCCTGGCATTCAATAGAAGTCTTCAGTTGAGGGACTGCTCAAGCTTCTGGCACCCTTTAGTGAGTGTAGTCAATCAAGAGAAGAGAGGAAAGGTGGTATTTGAAAAGATGCAGCCGAGCTGAAGGAGGAAAAGAGAACACAGTTACCTGGAGGGAATGGAATTGTCCTCTCTAGTCAAACTTCATCCTCTGGTAGAAAAGCTTGTTTATGATGCCAGCTAGGGCAAGAGCTAACTTAGCAGAGGTAATATCACAAACAGGGTCGAGCGCATCCTGCATGTAACTGCTTTCTGCCTTGGACATGACTTGGGTCATGAGGCTTTTGCTGTTCAGTATCTCATTCACAGGTGTATATAGGCTCAGAAGACATGGTTCTATTGTATGAGTTGGGGTCCAGAATAAAGGTATGTTGAAGGACAGTCCTATCATTTCACCTTTATTAAACTGACTGGGTTGTCCTCACGTTCATGTTTATGTGCATGTATGTGAGAGTGTGAGCCTAGGTCTGTGTGTGTGTGTGTGAGTGTGTGTATCTGGGAGTTTCAGTGATTGTTTTTATGTGTGTACAGGAGCGGAAATCCTGAAGGGGGTCATTCATTTTATAATTGTCATTTACTGGAGGGAGGGAAGTATAGAGAGATGATTCTATCTTAATACACTTTTCTAGTTATCCACTAGTAGATTATTTTTGTTGAGGTAGACTATTTTTTCCCCATAATCTGAGCTTCTGCAGGAATTACTAAAACAACCTTATACATGAGATTAGGGTCAGTAATAATGGTATCAATAGTGTTTACCCTGTGGATGGTTTTAAATTGATCTTGTGTTCAGTAAAAATGGAGCTATCTTCTTTTAAGCAAAGAAGATAGCTTTTGGTTTAAGTTGTAAATATTACCAACTATTTAGAAAGTTAAAAATAAATTATTTCAAAGGCAAAATACTGTTGAATTTTAGAAGTATGATATTGGAGTTTGGCTAGCTCACCTCTGCAGAATACATTCCACTGTGGCATTACACATCATTTCCATATATCTTCATTTTATGATCTTCATTTTGAATGATTTGATGGTTCAGAGGTGTGGTAATAGATATGAATTTTATTTTGACATGTGGAAGAAGGCATTTAGATGCGGGTGTGTGTGCACTGTGAAATGATTAGAAATTATTATGGGGTAGAAAATTTGTGATTGAGTTTGAATGATTGAATCTATTTTAAAATGTGCAGAGCTGTTAGCTTTCAAAATAATTTGTGCAGTCAAAAGAAATCAAAATTCATTTCAGTTATTCATATTTTATTTTTGAAATAAGCCATAGTTATTTTATTATTTTTTTTAAAGGAACGGCATAACCACAACACTGATTTTCCCAAGGAGGAAGGAACCATCTAGAAATAATGGCAATATATTGCTTTCTTTAAGATGAAATGATGAGTTAGTAAATGAAGACACCAGTTGTTTGTCTTTTTATTAATCACTTGCTTCTCCTAATTTTGGTTAATATTTTAAATAGCTTGTGTTAATGAATGGCTGTGATCATTGGAGTCACAAAGGAAAAAGAACCAGAAGCTAGAGGGCAAAATGAGTAAGGGTCTGATTGATGGCAAAAGTCCAGGGACAGGGGAAAAGCCCTGACATTTCAGGTGAAAAATACAAATTCAAAAAGGTCATTTGAATTTCTTTCTTTCTTCTTATACCTGTTATTTCTTTGTGTGTTCCATCACACGACAATCATAGGGAAGAACCATGAGAGTCCTCTATAAAACCTTACATGGAGGGCTAGATGAGTCTTTGGAGAAGGAAGAAATCCTTCATCTATTTAGCCTGATTTTAGAATAGGTCTCATTTGTTTTCTTGTTTTCTGGTAGTATTCTGGTTTTTCAGTGACATTCAGTTGCAGATCCAATGAAACAAGGAATTTTGACTGTCTCCAGCAATGGAAAATAACATGAAATGAGCAAAAATATAGGAAGAGAAAATGTCTGTAGCACCAAAGTGGCACATAATCCATTTATTTATTTATTCATACATTCACGGACTAATTTAGTGAAGAAATAACAACTGAAGTCTTGCTAAGACAGACTTGTGAGTCTAAGACTTCTTACTCTCTGTGTGTTTTCTGTAGCAGATGGCCCAAAGCTGTGGAGGGTGACACCTAGAAGTGCCTCTTTTTCTACTGGCCACTGGACATGAATGCACAGCTGAGTGTCTCAAGTCATCTTGATACCTTTTCAGGATGTCCCAGGAGTGTCCTCCTACAGAAATTTCTTCTAGGTGTCTTTAGGCCATTAAATAGACCCATTTGTGGTCATAAAAGTTTTTGATGGCCACCTTGGTAATTTGAAATAGGCTTCTTCTATTTTTTTCCCTAAAGCTCAGAAAGTCTACCAGTAAAAGCAGGTTTATTATTTATGATTATTGCACATCATTGGATATTCTTTTGAACTTTTTTCTCCCTTAGATGTATTTATACATATTATTTGCTTGCTACCTATAGTATTCACCTATTAGATGGATTTGTAGTAGATTATAAAACAAATATACAATATCATCATTAGAACAAAGATATTTAATAGTATAACAAAAGCAGCAATAATAGCACTACTTACTTTGCTCTTTAAAAAAATCTGCAGACACTTTCCTGATTTTCTGTTGAAATCTTTTCAACAACACTTTGTAGTAGATACTACTCATATTTTTATTTTATTTATAAAGAAACCCAGATTTGGGGAGTTTGCTTCCCTTGCTCGAAGTCTATAATGAAGGCAAGTAGGAAAATAATGTTTACTGAGCAATTACTATGCGCCAGGCACTGCACAATGCTTCACTCAAGGAATAAAGAGAGTCTTTGAACCAAAATTCCTGCACTAGAAAAATTAACCACCATCGTGGACAACATTTTTGCACTAAATTACCTGGAAGGCAAGACAAAAGCCAACAAAAGAAAACATGATGTTACATTGCTGTCATTATTTCATTGAAAAAAAGGCAGGCTTTTTACAAATATGTAATAATATTTGGGTGGAATGAGACTGGAAGATACAGTTTTAAGAAAAGGCTGTTTTTTGGGTGCTTTTGAAACTGGTTGACAGTTGAACCTCACTCCTTAGGGCAGAGTAATCAATGAATGGAATTTATTCAAATGTGGGTTCAACTTGAGACATTTCCTTTCTGAGTATCCTCAGTTTCCAAACTGTACCACTGTGGAGAAGAGGGGAGGTTTTATTCACCCGAGTTAGGGAATATGCATCCTTGTTTGCTAGGAAATTTGTATGAAGATGCTCATTTTGTGCAGGTCAGAGCAAAGTCAGCCCAGAGATTTGGCGCTTGCTATTTATAGAGCAGGTAATTTTTCTGGGGACGCATCCTTGGAGCCCATAACTGAAGTGAATGACTTAGCCCTAAGAGGTTCATGACCTTTTTCAGGCATTCTATGAAACCAAACCTTTGAATTTCTGCCCTTTTCCTGCCCCCTTAGGGATGCCTTTTAGCAGGAAGAGATAGTTGCTGTCTTGGAGCAGATGCTTGCAATTTGGGTTTCAAAGACTATTATCAAAGATAATAATCCTTCTCTGTCTCACCTGGTTAAGCTTCTTCTTTGAGCAAAAATGATTGCGTGAAGAATGCTAAGTTTAAGAGGAATCCATGCAACACTCACCCTGAGGAGACTGGAACCCTCCATACAATGAAACCCTGGGCCAAGAGGTCTTGGATGGGGCCTGGGGGCAGCTGTGTCTGCTCAGTGCCTTTGGGGCACAGTGCTTTTTTTGGTTATCACACTAAGAACTGGCCTTTGAAGACATTCAGTGTCAAATGAGACTGCCAGAAAGGAAGGGTCCCTTCTCTTCATGGGGTGCACTGGCTTGCCTCTGTGAGCCATTCCCTGCTGGATGTGAGTGCAAGAGGACATTTTCTACACCGTGGAAGTGACCTGTCATTTGAAAGATTAAGGTCACTGAGTCAAAGCTCCCTGTTGCTTATGACTGAAAAGTCTTTGCAAAGGTCTCTGACACCCAGGAGGGAACCACTGTTGTCTGAAAGACCTAAAGAAGCATAAAAAGTCAGAGAGGCGTGTCCCAGCAGCTACCTCAGAAAGAGTGACCTCTTCTGTGTTTGAGGGCCGCTCATACGTATTATCAACTTCACAATCACTGGAATTTGATGAAAAAAGAATGCTAGTTTAGATCACAGTGCAGATTTCAATTTGTGATTAGCTGTATTTGTATGAAAATGTTCAGAGGTCTTGAACCATGAAAACTAAAAAGCATACCCAAGAAATAGCGGATGGTCATCATCCTAATAAGAGAAGACTTTAATAATTTACTGCTGGAGGAAAAATGATCAAAAAGGGATCCAGAAGCCCCAGGTGCTCCGTGGTGAAAAATATTTCTGAAGAAAAATGGCAAGTGTGACTTCAAAAATAAAGATATTATTGAAATGCCCTTTCTAATGGAATTATTATTATTTTTGGTAGCCAAGAAATCATGAATAATATTTAAAAACAGAAAACATACTTCCTTTATAATCTTTTGCAAATCCCGTTGAATGCTAAGCTCCCCTTAAGCTCTATTTACAAAGAATTCCACCAATGTTCAACTTGATATGGTGGATTTACTTTTACTATGCAATTGGAAAATTGACTTTTGTGCTCCTGAGGTGCTTTTTTTTTTTTTTTTAACAAATCGAATTCCTGAAATTCATTATTTTTTCAATAAAATTCATAGTTAATAGTATTAAAGCTTTCTACACCTTTTTACTAACTTTTCATTTTCTTTTGAAATAGATATGGGTTTGTGAACTGATGTATAGGAAAAATCAATCAGAAAATACTTTAAAATTACAATTTCCTTGGCTGCCAGACTCAGTTTTTCCAGTAGGGGGCAGGAAAGTACTGCATATAAAATCCAGAGAGCCCTTTTCCCATCCTATACCTTTGCAAACCAATTAAGTTCCTGAATTGTGAAATGCTAAGCATGATAGGGAAAGGATATTTAAATCCATTAAACATAATCTTTTCTTTATATCAGAGGGCTATTAAGAATGATCTCTAGCTGCTTGGTGAATCTCTCTGGGAGAGAAAGAAATTGGGAATTTGGGAAGGGCTGAGAATGGGATGCAGCACTTTGGCCAAGGTGTCTTATCAGTTCTCCAGCAAACACATAGCTAGAGCTCAGCCCTGCTGCCCAACCCCCTCCCTCTCCACATCACTGGGGCAAAATAAAATAAGAAAATAAAATAAAATAAATAATAAAATAAATAAAATAAAAAATAAAATAAAATTCAACTCAACCTGTTAAAATGCTGGGTACCTTGTAAGACACCTGTACCAGCATGCATGTGCATAGTCATTCAAGTGTCCCTAAGTAGCTGCTTTTAATCTATATTAGAGACAGACATCATTCTATTTATGTTATGGGTAATGAGTTCACACACATATTGGCCAATGCAACTGAGAGAATCAATTACTCATAATTGATCCAAGCTGTAAACTTTCCAGTTATGGCTCAGGCATTCTATGATCATCTATGTAGTTCATCAAGAGCAAATTTCTTCTTTTTTTAAAGATTTTATTTATTTATTCATGATAGACACATATACACAGAGAGAGAGAGAGAGAGAGAGGCAGAGACATAGGCAGAGGGAGAAGCAGGCTCCATGCAGGAGCCCGACGTGGGACTTGATCCCAGGTCTCCAGGATCACGCCCTGGGCCAAAGGCAGGGGCAAAACCACTGAGCCACCCAGGGATCCCCCAAGAGCAAATTTCTAAATCCAACCAGGACTTCCTTACTAGACATTTTCTTAAAAGACCCCAAATTCAAAATGCATTTTCCAAGTTTCTTTTTTTTCCCTCTGCTAAGTTCTTAATCTTGACAGTGTGTTTTTTTCCCCTTTTCTAATCGTTATGGAAGAAGTAGCCTGTAAAATCAAATCAATTTACCTCATGAGTAAAAAATACTATTTTGGGAAGGACTCAATTGTGTTGTTTAGAGTATAGTATTAGCAATCATTTTAGTGTGTTATAATACATCTAAAAGGAAACACAATGCCATTTGTCATAAACTTCTACTCTTCCTTGGTTTGTGTAATAGTTATTGGCTATATAAGTCAATAGCTTCCACATGATCAGGTTATGTTCACTTGGTTACTTGAAAAACAGATGGTATTTGAACATAAACTAAAGTACGTAAGGGAAAGTATTTAAGGTACAGTGATGTAAAGACTATGGTAAAGTTGTCTGTATCAGGTAAGTGGCTGCCCAAAGGACACTGTCATATTTTATAATCTGTTCCTTGGGAATTAATTTGCTTTGTTTACATGACATTGTATTTTGTATGATTTACAGAGTCACTAAAAGAGAATACTAAATTCAACTTCCTTTTAGAAGTAAATTCTACCTTAGGTATGCTGGTTTCATTTGTGATGGAAATTTAGAAGATCCAATTTAGGAAAAAATACTTGGCATATTGGACTAATGGTCAATGTCCCTTACCTTGTAAGCAGCTTCTAAAATAAGGAAGCCAGACCCTCAAATGAAGTGAGGAATTGGTTTACATATGTTGGGAGTTGATTGGATTTTTGTGGAAACTAATTTCTCTTTTTCCATGTTTGTTTTTATCTTATTTCTAAGCATTGTTTTGCTTACATTTCCTTTCGTGGACAAGATTTTGATCATTTCGTAGTAAGTCATCTGTACCAGGGTCACATTAAAATGCTCTGAAAGTTCTTGGTAGATTTTTCTTCCTCCTTGACCTCTATATATAGTGCTTCTTACCTGCTAGTATATGTGTGTTTAGGGAAGAGCTACAGAACTGTTCCTTTTTTAGAGAAAATACTACCCATGTAAAGGGGGTAAGTGAAGTGGTTTTCTCCCAGAGGTCTTCAGTAAGACAAGAAGTTATTTTTATTCATCTCTTGTCTGTAAGTTTGAATTAGCCTCCGTACTAGAAAATGTTTTAAAGCAGCACATACATTGCATTTTTAATTATGATTCTTGATCTTTATAGATGGCATTCTATCTATGTCAAACTGCATTGTAAAAACATTCCTTTGTAGATGGTTTGTGTTTTGAATACTCCAAAGAGGGGAACTACCTTGAAAAACTATTATATTATTAATTTGAAGATCTCCCACATATATGAATTTATACAATACATTGAAAATATACAAAACCTGAAAAAATGCATGCCAACCTTCCTGGCCACAGTATTAGAAAAGGGTTAAGCTGTTGAATTCAGGAAGATGTTTTACATTCATTTTGTTCGGCATTTTTCATGAAGCAATGAGGTCAAAGCATCTTAGGAATGCAAGAAAATTAAATTTTAGCCACAAAGTTAATTTTTAGCTAAATGAACTTGACATGCTTTATCGTAAAAAGGAGCATTGGTATATGTAAGTCCATTCTGGTCTTCACGCTTCTGCAAAGTAGCAGACCAACACTGAAGTTTGTGGTTTTGCCAGGGCAGAGGTTTGTCCTCACATGTGTTTGGAAAGCCTGAGTGACATAATCTCCTTTGGAGCACTGGCTGGTGGAAATGAAGGTCTGCTGCCCTTCATTGACTGCTGCCCTTCAAATGACTCAGGCATTTGTGTATATCCTTAGGAGGAATGAGACACTAAGTGCCAATGCCCAAAGAAGCTGCAGAAACTGCGTCTTCTATTCAGACTACCACCCTTTCAACTTCTGCTTTGTTTTCAAGAAGGTTGATCATTTGTGCCACAGAGAAATGGAATCTGTAATGTCAAGTTTCTTTTGTGGGCAATGTAAATTTCACAGGCTAGAAGACGTTTAAGAATTTTAACCTTTAAGCGACTGGCTACTACTGGTGTTTGCATCAGTAGACAGAGCCTATTGTATACATTCTCTAGATGTGCCATTCTCATCTTTTATTCTCTGTCACTTTTGGCATTTGTTCCAAAAAGAGTAATTCGCTATTTATGACATGCAGAATTCATTGTTTGTCATTCTTGTAAATTTTTAAATCATCAACAACATGTATTACAGGGTGAAAATGTGCAACTGTCATGCACATTATTTTGCAGTAGTTTACGGACTATGACATTTTTATAAATAGTGTATATGTTAACAGTTTAGACATCAGAAAATAAGCCTTTAATTGGTTATGCACCCTGCCTTTCTGTGCACTTCCCTGAGTGCAAGCAGAAACCCATTCTCAATGGTTTCTGTTAATTTTCTATTTAGCTAATATATGTGCTTATTTGGGTTTGACCATATGTTTAGAAGAAAAAAGTCATCCGAGATGGTTTCTGTGTGGTATTGCCCCATATGCATCTTAGAACAGGGGAGCTTTGGTTCAGACCAAGACTGTAGGGTATTTTGTTATGATCAGCTCTTAGAGCATAGTTATTTTGGCATTTTATATATTTAGCAATGAAAATTGAAAAGTTCTCATTTTCTTGTGAAACCAGGATTTTGTGTTTTTTTTTTTTTCAGTAATATCTCTTTAACCATAGATATATTTTATTTACACTTTGGAAATGATCTATAACTGACAATTATTTAAAGGACACTTGAAAACATAATGATACACACTTTTGGGATAAAAAATAAGCAAATAAAAATGGATTCCTCAGTTACAAAACAAACTCCAAATCCTTAAGAGCAAAAATGAAGAGCCGTCTTGTAGCTTGGGTTCGTTTGGAGACAGGCCTAGAGACAGAAGTACTGATAGTTTGAGACTGATTGTTTTCTTATTAGCTTTGACTTGACTGGAAAGAGGAAGACAGTCTGAAACTTAACACATACGTTTCTGAACCCAAGGGACAGATTTAGGTCCAGTGACCATCACCCCACTTAGAGACTGAGTTAGAGAGAAGACACATTTTAACTCAATAAAAAGAATATTTATCTCTCCAATGAGCTTTCTTAGGGGATACAAAGTTTCTTGTCCCTGGAAGAGCAGATAATCACCCGGGAAGCATGTGTTATAAGGAATGCAAACATTAGCTCTGAGTCGTATTTCTGCCCAAGGCTCCTTTAACCACTGGAGTTGAAGTTTCTGTAGTTCTGCATATGGGAATAAGCAGGATCTTCTGTGAAGCTCAGGTATTTCCTGTGTCTTACTCAGATGGGGTTAGAAACCACGCAGACAGCCTATTAAATGATATTAACAACCAAGACTACATGATCTATAACCGTTCCTCTTTTTCCTTCTTCTCATTTTCCCTGGCCTCAATTCTTCGTTTTCTCTGTTCAAATTCCTCCCCTGTAATACTAAGAAATCAGTATAATTTCTCACGAGGGACAGAGTGGGTCAATCACTTTTCCAGTGGTTTCTCTGATTCATTAATGTCTGTGCTATAGGGGGAAAGTAATTAAAGGAGGAAAAAAAATCCCCATAAAATCTACCTCCCTAAACTGAGGAGCACAGTGACACAGAGAGCCAATTCCACAAAGTGACTTAGGCTTCCAGGGCTGCCAATCTGGCAGGTCTTCAACACTAAATTTCTAAAAATTTAAAAAGGGGAAAAATACCTAACCTGCCAAGTATCACTATACTGTCAATAAAATCAAATGAACTGCTTTCTCTGAATATTGACCCCCAAGGAGAAGAGCGTGCTGATTACCTTAAACATCACAAATTCTTTTGAAATGCTTTATTCCAGGTATTTTTTACTCCTTAAATATTTTATTAAGAATGATCAAGTATTTTCTATTAAAAATTTGACCTTTGGGCTAAATTAATCATTAATATTTTAAACTATATAGATTATTGCAGTTTTGGAGTAGGTTTTTTTTTTTTTTTTATTTTCCCAGCACGCCTAGAGGCCTAGTAAAAGCAAATCGGAATATTATATATATTAGTACTGTTTTATTGGAATACAATTTTTCCTACTTTTGGATTTTGGTTTAATATTTATGTATTTTCCAAGAGGCATTTACATAAAACTTAATCTGGAATGTTGACAAGGAAAATGAAACAAGAAAAATAAAAATTCAACTTTCATATGAAAAGGAACCAATGTATGATTATCAGTGAAAAATCGTGAGTACTATAAAAAAGGCAAAAGGGATCAGAAGTACAACCCATCATCCAAAACATACAGAGGAGAAGGTGTTTCTTTTTTTTTTTTTTTTGCAATTAGCAAGAGGGTTTATTGGACGTTTGCGCAAACGGGCTCTCCGCCTCCGAAGAGGAAGAGAGCCCTGATTAGTAATTACAGGTATCTTTTAAAGGCAAAAGGGAAAAAAAACCGCTTAAAGACAAAAGAACCTCGGGAGTTGCATAGCATTCAGGTTATTGATTTCACAGAGGGTCAACATGAACCTATTCAGGGACATTCCAATCAGGGTGTGGGGGGAAATGGTTTTCTTATTGTAAACAGAATGCTTTTAGTTGCTAAAATTTCAGGAAGACGCCTGGATGGGCTGCCTCTGGATTAGGGCACGCCCTACTTACAAGGGGGGAGGTTTCTTCATTCCCTCCTCTTGTTTGGGCTGATTTTAACCTTAAAATCTTAGGGAACATTTATTTCTTCAGTCTGGAGGGTCCGACATTGCTGAGTTAATACCAGAGCTTGGGTAATAAACAATCTTTCTCGGACGAACTGGAGCGGCCAGTTGAGTACTCAGGGGCGAAAGTTAGCAGCAGGAGCAGAATAACTAGAGGGCCCATAATGGTAGAGATTAGGGTGGTCAACCAGGGAGACTGATTAAACCAGCTTTCAAACCAGCCCTGCTGGGCCTCCTGGTCCCTTTGTCTTTTATTTAACCTTTTCCTGAGTTTGGCCATGGAGTCTCTGATGACTCCAGAATGGCCTGCATAGAAGCAGCATTCCTCTCCCAGGGCCGCACACAGGCCTCCCTCTTTCAGGAATAGTAAATCCAAGCCTCTCCAGTTTTGGAGTCCTACTTCTGAAAGTGAGGTGAGGGACTGTTCTAACTTAGAAACGGACTGCTCTAGTGCCCGTAGATCCTCATCTACAGCTGCCTGGAGTTCTATATAACGTCGTGAGCCCTGGATCAGAGCAGCTGCGCCAGTACCCACCCCAGTAGCGACCCCTAGTCCCAACATAACGGCTAGGGTTAGGGAGACAGGTTCGCGCCAAAAACGGGTGGGATGTTCATTATACTGATTTTCTAGAGTTTCAGCAGGGTGATAGAACACCCTGGGTATGATCTGCACCATGACACAGAAGTCGTTTGAGCTATTTAGAACCTTAGCTGACACACAGGGGGTGAGGCCTTTGTTGCATGCCCACCAAGTTCCCGGCTGGGACTCCAGGTAAGAGTCAGTCCCTAAAATCGGGGCGGTAGTATTGCAGAGTTCCTGGTAACCCCGGGTGAGTATAGTTAGCCTTGACAGTGATGTAATCCCAGGAGGAGGAGGGCCTCTCATCCGGTGTCTCCCTAGTCTCGCACCCCCAATTTTTACAATAGAAGTATTCCCCTCCTCCACAGGTGGGATTTAGCCTGCGATCTCTGTGGTACCCAGGACAGACATAAAAGGGAAGAGTGCTGAGCATGGCCCTTCTGTCAGGCGTGCCACATCCTCCCCATGGGTCTAATCCCAGTCACCCTGGACTGATGTTTCCTGATGTAGACGGAGTCACCGATCTGGAACGGGTTGTCTCCGGGGCGGTAGACAGCTGCAAGGGGTTTCCAGATCTGGCGCTGGATAATCTGGAGCGCCTTTAGCCTGTCCTGTAAACCGGGAGTGTTAGCAAGAGGGTTAATAGCAGAATCTAGCAAGTCCGTCACTGGTGGGGGACCTCCATAGAGAATCTCGTAAGGAGTTAGCCCATGGCGCGCGGGAGTGTTCCGGACTCGGAACAGAACCATAGGGAGGAGTTGGACCCAGTCTCTAGTGCCAGTCTCCAATGTCAATTTGGTTAGGGCCTCTTTAATTGTTCTATTCATTCTTTCTACCTGCCCTGAGCTCTGGGGTCTGTATGCACAATGTAATTTTTAATTTATCCCCAGTAATCTGGCCACCAACTGACTTACCTGGGAGACGAAGGCGGGGCCGTTGTCCGACCCTATTACCTTGGGCAGTCCAAACCGGGGGAAAATTTCTTCTAGGATTTTCTTGACAACCACCTGGGCAGTTTCTCGTTTGGTGGGGAAGGCTTCTGTCCATCCTCCTGTGGGCCTAGTGCAGTGGCTCGTGCTGTTTCATCGGCCATCCTGTTCCCCTCTGCTACTGGGTCATTGCCTCGCTGATGCCCCGGACAATGAATTATCTACCACGGCCGCCCCGGCTTTACGTTCACCATTTCGTAGAAAGCTACTCCCCTCGGTGTACCAGGTTGCTTCAGCATCTGGCAAAGGCTGGTCCGTCAAGTCCCCTCTGGTGCCATGGACCTCGGCTAGGATCTGGTGGCAATCATGCATTAGCAGGGAGGGGGACTCGGCTTCTGGAAGCAAGGTGGCCGGGTTTAGGGATGTAGCCGTTCCGAACCATATCCGCTCAGAATTCAGTAACATGGCCTGATAATGGGTGACCTGGCGTTTGAGAGCCATCGATCAGGTGGCTGGCGGATGACTGTCTCTATGGCATGGGGGGGCCACCACAGTGAGGGGTTGGCTGAAGGCCAACTTATCTGAGTCTTTTACCAGGACTGCCACAGCCACTATTATTCGGAGACATGGGGGCCATCCTGCAGCCACTCTGTCTAATTTTCTTTTGAAAAGTATGCCACGGGCCTTTTCCAGGGTCCCAGTTTCTGAGTTAGGACCCCTTTGGGTATTCCTTGGTGTTCATCAGCATATAGCGCAAATGGCTTGGTTACATCTGGGAGGCTCAGGGCAGGGGCGGTCAATAAGGCCCTTTTTATTTTGTCAAAAGCCAATTGTTGCTCCTTTCCCCAGTGGTAGGGGGTGTTGGATTTCATGAGAGGATATAGGGGAGTCGCCAGCTCTGCAAACCCGGGTACCCAGAGGCGGCAGAACCCGGCACTGCTGAGGAACTCTCGTAGCCCTCTGGCATCAGTGGGTGCTGGGATCAGGGCTACAGCCTTTTTGCGGCTCTCTGTCAGCCACCTCTGGCCTCCTTCCAGGAGATATCCCAGATAGGTCACTCGTCTCTGGCCTATTTGGGCCTTTTTGGCGGAGGCCCTATACCCCAGTCCTCCCAGTCTCTCGAGCAGGGCCCTCGTACCTTTTACACAATCCTGTTCTGTCTTAGCCGCTATGAGCAGATCAAACACGTACTGCAGGAGAATGAGGTCCGGATGGCCAACTCGGAAGTCTGCCAAGTCCTGATGCAAGGCTTCGTTGAACAAGGTGGGGGAGTTTTTGAATCCCTGTGGTAGCTTTGTCCAAGTGAGTTGTCCTGAGAATCCCGTCTCAGGATCTTTCCATTTAAAGGCAAAAATAGGCTGGCTTTGAGAGCTTAACTTTAGGCAAAAGAATGCATCTTCTAGATAGAGCTCAAGGGTCCTTCTGCCTCAGTTAAAACTGAATGTTGAGGTCCCGTAGCAACCAGGAAGGTCACTGGTTGACCCCCCCACTTTAAGGGTTATCTGAGGCTCGGGGGGGGGGGGCTCCTGGCCCTGACACCCCCAATCTTTATCCTCTAGGGACAGTACGGGAATGGGCTTCTTAGGTCCCTGCGTTTGGCCCTTCTTTGGACAATCTTTAACCCAATGTCCTTTTTCCTTGCAGTAGGCACACTGGTCTCGTTCAACCCGTGGTCTTCTTTTGTCTCCCAGGTCCTTACTCTGTCCTGACTTACTCTGCCCTGAGCTCTGTACTACGGTGGCCAGTATCCCAGGCAGTTCTTTATTGCGTTTCCTCTCTCTCTCTCTCTAAGTATACATACGGTAGCCCTCCATTAATCTTTCCAGAAAACCTGCCGGCGTCTCATCTTTTCCCTGCACTATAGCACGTACCTTTGCCAAATTGGTGGGGCATCGCCCTGCCCCTTTGAGACCCGCTAGGAGTACCTGGCGATAGAGACGGAGCTGCTCCCTCCCAGCAGCAGTGTCGTAGTCCCAGGTCGGGCGAACCAAGGGGGAAACGTCCTCAATTTCATTAGGCAGCTGGGTCGGCCTCCCATCCGCCCCGGGGACGTTTTTCTGTAGACGCGCGGTCTCTCCTCCGTGGTGAGGAGAGTCTGCAGGAGCTGATCAGGGTGCCCATGGGGTCCTGGCTGAAAGACCGGGGCCTTCACCTGCAAGATAATATCAATATTAAAAGTTCCATTCGTGGGCCACCCGACGTTGAGAGTCGGCCACTCTGAGGAGCAGAAGGTGACCCATCTTCGTCTTCTGACTTCGACCGAAAGGTTGTGTGCTCGGCCGGCGACTTCTTTCCAGTGATCTAGAGCGAGGCTTAAAGGGGTGGTTACAGTTTGCCCCGCGGGTGTAGAAAAGAGGTGAGTGGGGAGGAAGAGGACAGGAAGAAAGACACAGAACAGACAGATGCACACAGACGACAGGACCGGCTCGGCGGATTCAGACGGGAGCGGTCGCCAACAACGACCCTCCCCGAAGAGGAGGGAGTGCCGGGCTCCCTCCCTCTTCCAGACCACTCCGGAGTCCAACTCCGGAGCGGGACCAGAAAGACACAGAAGGAACAGACGCACACGAATGACAGGACTGGCGCGGCGGATTCAGATGGGAGCGGTCGCCAACAACCACCGTCCCTGAAGAGGAGGGAGTGCCGGGGCTCCGTTCCTCTTCCAGACCACTCCGGAGTCCGACTCCGGAGGGGGACCAGGGGTCTCAGGGCACGTCTGCCTCCCCCGCTGGTCCAAATACAGAATACAGAGTACAGCGTCCTGCAGGCACAATACAGACCCGGCACAGACCCGGCCAGTCAGACAAACGGACGAGACAGATATGACATTTAGCGAGCTCGGTCTTACCTCCTACCGGTCTTAGGATTGAGCCTGGGGCGTCTCGGATCCCGGACGAGCCCCCAAATGTTGGACCCTGGCTCAGGGGTGCCAACGTGTCCCGGTGGACGCCCCAGAGACTCAGACCCCAGACAGGCAGATGCAATTAGCAAGAGGGTTTATTGGACGTTTGCGCAAACGGGCTCTCCGCCTCCGAAGAGGAAGAGAGCCGGAGAAGGTGTTTCTAATGGGCATTTAATGAGGAATAAGTTGCTGAAACCCCAGTTATTGTGGTATTGGCTGGAAGGAAATGAAAATGTGGTACTAAAAGTAAAATATCCTTCGATTAACTACAACTTCAAAATGAAATTAAAAACTGAAACTGATTATAAACAGAATGGGTAAAATAATGAAGTTCAGAAGATCTTGGAGACTTCCTATGGATGGCTAGTGGTCTCATGTGTTCAGAAGATGTGAGAGGACCCGGGGCCCTCTGGCAAGGACAGTTACATTTATATCCTTCTGAAGGCAATGAGGGCAAATCCCAAGCACACAAACTGTGAAGTGTGTAGATGACTTTGTAAATGACCAAATCGGAAGTGAAAGTGTTATGGTGGTTCTTAAAGCAAATTGAGTGACTCTCAAGGTGCAAAGTTTGCTTGAATAACAATTCAATGTACAACATATACACTTAACAAGTATTTACATCACATTAGAGTCATTGAAATAAGGATACATTTGAAAGAGCATACATTGATCACTCTTTCCGTAATGTGCTTTAAATAGTAATCTCTGTTGATCCACTTGGGGTACAGACTAAGAAAACAGCAAGAAGGTGGATGGCAGGGGAACTTAAGTATCTGGAGTAACTGCTGATCAATAATTCTTCCGCTAGGGTATCCCTGGGTGGCTTAGCGCTTTCACGCCTGCCTTCCGCCCAGGGCGTGATCCTGGGGTCCAAGGATCGAGTCCCACATCGGGCTCCCTGTATGGAGCCTGGTTCTCCTCTGTCTGTGTCTCTGCCTCTCTCTGTGTGTCCCTCATGAATAAACAAAATCTTTTTTAAAAAGTAATTCTTCAAATAATCACACCCAATTCATTCATCCTGCCGACTGGCTCCAGATCATCACAAGATGAGTCACATTGAGGCTGAGGCTCTAAATTGTTTAGAGAAGAAAGAAAGCCCTTCTTATACTGAGTTTGTGTCGGTCTCAGAGATGGCATTTTTTTTTTCTTCCCGAAAATGGAGTGAAGACTTAGCGATTCTTGGCCAATAAAAGATTCCTGGGAACATAAACAGTTTTCACAGAAAGGTTTCATGCTTTCACATGGAAGCATTGGGAAGTTTCAGAATAGAAAGGAAAAAAACATTTTCAAATGTGAGTATGGGAGGAAATACAGAACTAAATATTATTACCTCTTTATAATGAGAGAAGCATGGTAGAGCTGGAAGCACCTGGAAGTCAGAATAAAAGAGATGAGGATTAGGGTTCATATTTAACTGTTTAAGCTCTCCGTGGCCTTGGCAGTATTATCAACCACCTTGATCCTTCCTTTGTCTTCTGTGAGATGCAGTAGTAATACAGGCCAAGCAGGATAATGGTGAACGTTAGGAACTGGGCATGTGAAGAACACACATTATTTTCTTCTTCCTTGATATATGTGTGTAGGTGTGTGTGTGTGTGTGTGTGTGTGTGTGTGTGTATACACCCAATATTTCTTTCTTTTTTTTTTTGTTTCTTTTTTCTCTTTTCTTTTTCTTTTTTTTGTTTTTACACTAAATATTTCTACTACTATTTCTGTCCTCTAGCATGGATAATAGAGTTAAGAGTACTTTATTACCATGTAAGGTTAGTATTAAGCATTAGCAGTGTTGTGTAGATGTTGACTTTTAAGACTACCCTGGATAGAGGTAGAAGGTCATGTTCTGGTTCATGTCGTGACAGTATTTGTTGAAGCTTACAAGTGCTTTATACTAAGCCCTGTGCTCTCTCCACTTGAGCTTTATTTAATTCTCTCACCCACCCTAGGAGGAGGTATATTATCTCATGTTACAGCTGGAGAAACTAGGCTCTAGAGATCTGGAATGATTTGCCTCATGTTAGTAAATGGCGGGTTGGGGGCTGGAACACACATCAACGGCCCTGGGGCCCCACTCCTCCAGGCATAAGCACATGTGCATTGTACCATGGCATCCTACACCCTGGACTCCATCACACACACAGTGAAGTCGGTAAGGAATCAATCATCTATTTCACCTGAACGATAGTGTTCCTAAGTGTGGTGACATCTCACTGTGCTTGGAGGTTTAACCATGGTATTTTTTGTTAATGTAACCACACACTACTGCTAGGGCTAGTTTCTTTCCTTTGGGAAGCTTTAGGAATGTTAGTTAAAAAAATGAATAAAATGTTTCAACTTAAACCAAAGATATCAGAAAACCTGTGCCTTATATAATGTAAATCTATTAGAACTTTCTTCTTGTTTTTTTGTTTTATGATTGTTTTTTTTTTTTTTTTTTTTAGTGTGTTGATGTGTCTCTCTGGACCTAAGAGCAATGTCTGGCATCTAGTAGGTGTTGAAAATACTTCTTGTGGAGTCCTAGAGTAGTATCACTTTGAGAAATCCAAGAAGATAACCCAGACTACTTTCCAACCATCACCTAAGGCACTGTGAATTCCTTACCAGTTACAATCAGATTTGCATCCAAATTCTACAGCTTAATTGTTTGGGTGCAGCCATGGTTATTTAAGATTTGGTTCTGAGTTTCCTGCTTTTTAAAAAATTTTCCTCTGTATGTATCTAGGATTGAATCTCCATTTAATGAGATAAGAATGGAGTGGACACTTAGCTCTAAGCCTGGCCCCACTCTGCTAAGTATTTGTTTCTCCTTCTTCTCTTTGTGACTTAATAATGTCTCAGCTTGTAATGTGCCACTGTTGATACTTGCAAAATTTCTGGACTCTGAGAGAGTGATGTCAGTGAGATGGGAAGTATTCTTATTTATTTTAACAAAACGCATTATCTTCAGATGCCATAATGGATTTTCCATTAACAAATAGAGCATTCAGATTCTAACCTGGAAAACAAGTAGCTATCTCTTTATTACAGTTTCATAAATACATTACTCTTGTCTTTATTTTGTTCAACTTCAGCTGAAAGACAGTTTTAACATAAATAAGAAAACTGCTTTTTTTTTTATAAAAATGTGTATAACCATCCACATCTGAGATTTCTAAAGTCTCTTTGCTCTCGATTCTTTATATTCTCATTTCTTACAGCCGTTTCTCCTTGTTATTCCAGCTACACGATTGGAAATGACCACCCTGTGTATGTAAAATTGCTTCTGGGAACTTCTCAATGTTTATCCCATATTGTGTTACCATTACTTTTGGCATCTAGAGTCAAAATTTGCCTCTTAACCTAGACTTAACTTTTTTTTTTTTAATACTCTGCCTTTGAAACAACATCTTGGTAGATTGTTTGTTCTTATCTGAGGTTCTGGGAGTTCCCTGGAGTTTTAAAGTATACTTTTTCTCATAAACTTCATGTGGAAATGACTGGTTCTGTCTCCCCTGCATGCTTTCTATTTTCTGTTTCAGAACAAATTACCCACTTCCTGCTGTAGGCTTTGAGCTACTCTGGTCTATAAGCCATTCTGGTCATTTTCTAGTATTCCATGATCCAGCCCCCTCAATCTCCCATCCTGTTAACATCTGTAGCCTAAGTAAGGCAGGAGACGCTTGGGCCTTGGCTCTGGAAATGCCACACAGATTCAGTGTTGACTATTATAGATAAACAAATGGTGGATGGGATTCTCCATATTTCATCTCAGGGCTAGGGAATCTCCTAGACCTAGCCATAGTGTTTGGATGGTGTCTGGACTGGGGGCCTGGTTCAGACCTTCTCAAGGCCTACTGCATGCTTTGGCAATGGGAGGAGTACCACTAGCTGAGAAACAAAGAACTTAGAGCATGGTCTGCTGTTAAATATTAATAGATCTTTAGGAAAATTCTATGGCAGCAAGTTGTGCCAGCCATGTGCTCTGGGTGTTGTCTGCTATCATCCTATCTTGACTATTGCCCTATCTTTACTACCCTCCATGTAAAATGGTGGACTGGAGAATGGTTTCTTCTTTTAAAATTCTATGACCACCTGCGAGTATCTTTTTGCACATTGCTGAAGACAAATGCCAGTTGAAATACACTCAGGGAAAATTTGAGTTTCAGTGGAAAGCTGTGATTGCCTATAGTACATGATTCCATTCTATGGGTGCTAGTTTACAACTCTATAAGCTGTGGATAACTAATAGCAAGGCCACTTGTCGGTAGACACACCAGTTCTGTCTAGTGGAGGTTCATTTCAATTGACTTCCCTACTCTGATTCTGGAAGGGGCCAATTTGTCTCCATGTGCATGTTTATTTTGATATTCTTGATCTACATATAGGCCTGTTTCTGTTTGTTTGTTTTAATTTTTGAATTGGAGGTAACACCTTGCTACTGTCTTCATGAGTTAAATAAAATCTTAAGCATGTGGTCATTTTTATATTTATATAAGTCATGATTTAACTCTTTTTATGTTAATTAAAGAGTGTATCCACTATTATATCCCATAGTATTGATTCTCAGTTTTGCTCAAATAGCTTGTTCTTTCCATTACCTGCTTCCTAAGGGATTTATTTGCATATGTAGAAAGGTTTATTGACATACACAGACTTTCCTGTTGAAACAAGAGGACATTTTCTGCCAGATTCCTTGTTTATGAAAGCCTTGCTGCATCTGAGTGGTAATGAGCAATGGTTCTGCTTCTCTCCATTTCAGCTCCCTGTGTAGTGTCTCCTGTTTCCCTAAGCACCTGGATATGCATGCTGTATTGGCTCTTCTGGGCCTTTCATCCGTCTCATACATTTTTCCTGGAGGGCATCAGGTTACCCTGAATGAGGAACAGCCCAATGGAGTGAAGCCTCCATCCTTCCATCTTGGCTCAGAATTAGGAAGGGTTTTGAGGTATTTGTGGATTTGAGTGTTATTTCCCAAGATGGCTCTCTTTAAACTGAAGCCAAATTTCTACAGAAATTTTCTGTGGCAAGTCACATCTTGCCTTTTCATTGTCTCAATTCCATTGGGAGTTCTCCTGGGAGAGCCCAGTGATAATGAGACACAGAGCTGCTCTCAACTAGGATAGTCTTGTCTTTTGTTGGGTCTGAGATTTTGTCTGGAGGCCACAGCCCACCCTCATCCTGGTCCCCTCTTCCTTTGTCTGGAAATAGCTGATGGATCATTTGTCTGTGTCTCCAAAAATTTGCTTTCTTATGCTGTGGCATGAAATTTTCTTACAATGAAACACACATAGATAGGTTTGCTTTCTTGTGCTCATCTTGCTTCTTTCTCTCATGTTAGTTCCTAATCCTCATGTGCTTTGCTATAAAAGCAACAGTAGTCATTTGTCTGCATTATTACAACATTTTCTCAATTATTTCCCATCGACTTTTTGTCTTTTTAGTTTTTCAAATTTGTGAGCCACAGTGATCTTTCTAAAACACAATCATGATCCATGTCTCTCCTCCCACTAAAACATTGCAAGAAATCAATATGGCAGTCAGTATAGAAGACCCTTCATGTGTTGGCCTCTGTTTAGCTCAGAAATGAACATCCCTCACTGCTAGTTCCAATTCCCCTGATTGCCAAACTCCCAAACCCTGGACCATATTATTCACTTGGTCTAGAAAGCTCTTCCACTCTTCCTCTGCTTATTTTTGTCTACTTCCCATTTCTTCTCTAGGCCTCCATTTAGTTTGTTTCCTCTAAGAAGTACTCTCTGATGTATAAAACCAGCCAAAATTCCCTTCATGTGATAACAGAATTTACTACACGCTTATCAAAGGTTTATAATAGGATGTTAAAATCATGTGGTTATTTTTCACTGTCTGACAAGTTCATTGATGTAGCCCCAGCAACTAATAGGAGCACTAATTAGTTCTTTTAAATCATTGCATAACTGCTCCTTATCAAACACTTTCCCAAATGTGAGTGCTTCACAGACATTTTTATTGGATTAGGCAACTTTATCTCATTAAATTCACACTATGATCTACAGGACAGGTTTTCTCTTTATGAAGAACAGATGAAGTTGAAGCTTGGAGAGGTTAAGTAGTTTACTCATACTGCTGTTAAATGGCCCAAATTGGGATTAGCATCTCGGTTTGTCTATTTCCAATGCTTGTTATCTTTTTTTAAAGATTTATTTATTTATGGTAGAGGGAGAGAAAGAGAGAGAGAAAGAGAGAGAGAGAAGGAAGAGAGGCAGAGGGAGAGACAGAGTCCTCAAGCAGACTCCGTGGTAAGTAAGGAGCCCATTAAAGCTTATTATCTTAATCATCCTAGTAGTTAGGGCTACTTAGATTCGTGGTTACACAGCCTGATTAAGCCTAACTCAACTGAATTGTGATGCAGTTCTGCTTGTATACATGCTGTATTAGTTTCCTATTGCTGCTGTAACACATGGTCACAAACACAATAGTTTAAGACAACAATACTATTATCTCTCAGTGGACTCAGAGTCCATCATGGGTTGTATTGAGCTATAACTAAGGTGCTGGTAGGGCTGGATTCCTTCTAGAGGCTCTTGAGGAGAATCTGTTTCCTCGCCTTTTCTAGCCTCTAGAAGATGCTCTCTTTCCTTGGCTGGTGGCCCCCTCCTCCGATTTCAAAGCTATCAGAGAGTCATCTCTCTGACCCTTCTTCCCTCATCAAATTTACCTCTGACTCTCTTTTTCTGGCTCCTTATTCCATGTTTACAGATCCTTATGATTACCTTGGGCCACCTGATAATTCAGGATATCTCCCTATTTTAAAGCCATCTGATTAGCAATCTAATTCCATCTGCAGCTTAATTCTCTTTGCCATGTAACCTAATATATTCACAGGGATTAGAAGGCAAACACCTTTGGAAGGGGCAGTATATGACAAAAATGGCAGAGTGGAGTGGGCTGTGACCCAGGCACAAGCTTTATGAAGACACAAGTATCTTAGTGAACCCTCAGTTTGAATTTTTAGTGTTGATCAGCCTTTAAGGGCTGATGCTCACCTTGTTTATGAGAAACTAATGAATACACTGGAATGTAAATTTTTTATTTTGCAATGGAAAGCTTTGCACTGTCATCCACAGTCCAGGTATACTATCCCAAGGAAGTATAATTAAATTTAGTAAGTTAAGTGGAGATAAAATCTGAGCTAGTAGTTAGTCTTAAGCATACTTCCTCCTGACCAGGACACTTAATGATCCCTGTTCTTAGGAACTATGTTGCCCTATTGGACAAATGGCTCAGCATCTCCCTTTAGTCTATATAAAGTAAAATCTGCCAAGATCTCTGAATGCCCCTTTTCTCTGTAACATAAAGTAACATTTCTTCTGCTCACATGTTCTTTCTTCTATTGGGTTACTACTATTACTGAAGTAATGCTTTCGATAGATTTTACTCTAGAATCCGTCTTTAGATGACCGAAATTCCCTGTTTGTTTTTTTTTTTCTCTTTCTTTTGAGATAACACTTCCCTTATGATGACTTCACCATATGGATACTGTCATCAGCATCTGACATTTCTGGTTCAACTTTTAGAGAGAAAATTACCTTTCTGTTCCCAGGGGCCATTTCCTGTATTGAGTCTTTCCCTTGACCTCTAACTGGCTGTAGGGAGTATGTGCTTTTAATAACCTTTTTCCATCAAGCACCCATGGCATGGCATCCTGCATTCAGAGCTTCATCATATACTTATTCTCTACTTTATCAGGGAAGCCTATTATTTTTCCCTGAATCTGCCTTGAGCATTCACTGGTGGCTGATCCCTTACATTTTCTCACTATATTCTTAAGATTAGTGTGAATTCCTGTCTCATTCTCCATGCCTTTCTCATCTGAGAAACTGGCCTTTCTCACCTAGGGACCTCCACTATAAAACTTTTCCTCTTATTCCCCCAAATGTAAATCACATCTCTTTGGACCCCTCTGACAGTTTTCACCACCTTATTTCATTTGTAATAGATTTATGTGAATTTATATTCTCCTCAATGAAGAATCATGTCCTAAAAATCTAGCAGAGGACCAGGCAAATGGAAAATGTGAACAACATATGAAATTTGTTGATGCTATTTCCTTGTCTACCTATATCTCCTTTTTGGCATAAATAGTACATTTATGCCTAGAAGCATTTTATCATACTTTGAAACAAAGAGTTTTCACAAAAGGGAAATAATTAAAATCTGTCATCTTTTGAAATCCATTCTCTATTTTTTTTCTAAAAGAAAGTGAGGAATACTAATTGGTATTTTAAATCAGTATGTTATCAAAGTTGCAAATTGTTGAGCTCTTTTATTGTAGCTTGCTTAAGAATCAAAACAGTGTCATGAAGATGAAGTTTTTATTGTCAGACTTATAGCAAGACCACCAGACCTTGTGAAAAAGCAGAAACAGGAATTTGGGGAAGGGTCTCTGCATCATTTATGTGTGTACTGGAAGAGACATCACGCTTTCTGTGTTGGTGCATGATAGCACTTTCTGCATTGAATATATTACCACTGCAGTAAAAATATTTCAAAATATTGTAGGGTTTGGGAAAATGGAAGAAGTTATACCAAATGAGGACATTATCATTCTCATTTGGCATGTTCCAACCTCTGAATTATGTATAAATTTTTGAAAGAAAGTTTGGTTCTTGCTAAAATACATAATAAACAGCCAAAGAGCCAGGAAACAAATTCAGAGGCACCGTTTCAAACAAACAAACAAACAAACAACCGTAACAACAACAAAACACAAAGATCCTTAAATTGGAAGTGTCTTGATTTTCATTTCCAGTAGTTTAATAATAATTGTCCTGGTCCTAATACAAGCTCATTAAAGTGAACTTTAGAGTAATAAAATTAGAGAAAAGAAAATAAGTACTGGAAGTTTATAAGGAAACAGGGATTTTAATATAACTTGGTTGAGTCTGCCTCTCCATATAATTTATAATGTTAATTTTGCAAGTGTTGATCTTTCTTAAAGAACTTGAATTCTTGATAAAAATGAATGCTCAATTTCTGAAACATTAAAGACTTATTTTCCGAAGAAAGTAGATATAATTAATATTTTTAGGAAAAATAAATTACCTTACTAGAAAGAGTGAATATCTCAGAGGATAAGGAAACTCTAAATTCAGATTCCCTATGAATCTGAAAATAAAATAGTTAATTCCCTACATCTGATCCTGTTGCCGGAGGAAGTATTTGGACAATGGGAAATGGAAAAGAAACAGAATCTTTGGCCTCACTGCCAGTTCTTTGTCACAAAGCTGAAATTATTCAGTTAGTTCAAGGCAATACATTCAGTGGGCATGAACCTCTCCCCAGTTAGCAACTTATAAACACTTGGGGAGTTAACAGGGAGCTGATTAAATGAATATTTCTGGAGCTGGTCATCACCATATTGATTCTTGTTCCTCTGGATCTAAGGGTCTATGGTTCAAATCCCAGCAGGAGTGAATTTCTCAAGCAAAGGAAAGGCATTTATTGGACTAGTAACTAGCATGGTGTGAATTACCAATGTGCTCCAGGGGATTCATAAACCCATATTGAAAACCAGTGGTGTGAGCCCGAGGACTGGGCTCTCGGGACAGTTTGTTCTTGGAGTCCACCCACAGCTGCTGTGACATAATCAGAACCAGGGCTTATTCTGTGTCCTTGAATGGGCTTTCATCAGACCAGGTTATAGACAGTTCCCTTTATGGTGCTAACCCCTGCTCTCAGTATTCGTGGACATGCAGAGGTGTCTTCAAAAGGAAAACTTGGTGTGTGTTGGCATTTTGTATTGGATGACAGGTTCTCTTCCCCCACCCTCCTGTTTTTTCCCCATTGTTTTTACATGTTGTTTCTCTCTGAGTCTCCTCTCTTTTTTCTCTCACTGTATATGGCCTTCGGCTTTTTTTGTTTCAAAATATTCATACAAAGACTTTCTCCTCATTAGAATGAACCTCAAGTGCTCAAATGTCACTTAACCCAACCCCATGCTTGATGAATGAATCACCTCTACCTTATCCTTGTTTATCCATGTCCTCTTTCAATGCTTTCAGAGATGAGAATGTATTACTTCATAAAGCAGTCTGCTTTTTTTCCTGGTATTTATTCCCATATTCTGGCTGCTGCTGATTCTTTTTTTTAAATCTTTCTGACAAAAGCCTGTGTTGGAACCATGTGTGGTTCTTGCCATGTCTAAGTTTTCTCTCTTCATCTCCTGTCTTCCACAGATGGGTCACTGTATGGGTCACCAAAGTTTTCCCTGTTACTCTCTTCTTTGGCCAGTCTCTGCAACTCATTTTAACTTTTTTTTTTAAAGTTGTGTATTTCCTTCTTTAGTTGTTCCAACTAATGCTAATGTTTCTTTTTGGGAATTTTGACTCTTGAGGTTCTTCTAAGTAAAATAGATATAAAGAAAATATTTTTCAGATTAATTTTGTGTTCTCTTGAAAACTAATCAATTTTATGTCTTCCTCTGGTCTTGAATGGTTTTGATACTGGAAACACTTCTTTGAGATAGCAAAAGATCCATGTATATATTCATCAAACATACAACATATTCAACAGTACAAACATATTCAAACTACAAACATCTCTGGAAATACCCTTCTTGAATCTATTCATTCATTCACTCATTCATTCTCTGAAAGATCATTGGTATTTCTTTAACCAGAGGAATAAACACTCAGTCCCAGAAAGCTACTTTCCAGTGTTGAGAAACCAGGGCTCATTTTTTGAATACTGAATATGCTTAATATTTTGCACATTAAACTATAAGCTTTCTAAAATAGAGACCATTTTTCACTCATGTTTTCAGCCTCCAGAATCAAATGCTGTAGCTGACACCAATAAGCAATTGTTGAATATGAATGACTGACATAATAGTCTTCAAAATGTGTTTGATTAAATGTTCTGAATCACTCTTATGTGGCTAAAGGCTAAGATGATAGCTAAATGGAAGTACTGATGACAAATATCAGTTTGGGAAATTTCGTGTTTGGTAATATTCTAAATGGACAAAGAGCCAACAAATCATATTTTAATAGTCTCAGATTCCCCTCCAACCAATGTGACATGTGCTTTTTAATTTCTTTCTTTTGGGAGGTGCGGGTTGAATGAAGTATTTTATTAATGCTTTGGAATGGGGATGAGAATGAACCACTCAGGGTCCCACTGGAGTTGTCACAGATAGCCATTTAGCTGCTTCAGAGGTAGGCTGAGCCTGAACTGATTTTTGTTGTACTAAATGACATTTGAAATCTAAAGCACTCAGGACATAACAATGGCTTTTAGAGCACATGGGAGAGAGAGGAGAGTGGGAAGATTGGGTTGGAGAGGTACTTTGGAGGAAGGAAGAGAAGCCAAGATTATCAATGCAAGTAAGGAAAATATTGTTATTTATGGGGTACTTATATGTGCCAGGCACCTTATTACCTGTTATAACTCTCAACAACCCTACCTGATTACTATTACTACTTGATCACACTTGATTACTATTATTATTTCCATTTCACAGTTGAATAAATTGAGTCTTAGAGAAATAAAATACCTTATACCTTATCCAAAATCACACAACTAGAGCACATGAGGTTTTGTATGTTCATACAGTTTGGAATCTAAGGTTGATAGACAAGAAATTAAAAAATAACATCTGAAGTAAATGGTACAATATAGAGAGCACACAAGTAAGATTTGAATTATTCATGGCAATAAAAAGGACATTTTCACTCTTACTTTGATAGCTAAAAGGGATGTTTCCTATTTTCTAGAAAGACTAAAACTTTTTAAGGGCTTTTAGGCATAATTTATGTCTTAGGAAAATCAAATCCCCCCACTGAAAGGTTTCCAAATTTGAACTATAATTAATAAAAATGTTGAAGTTTTCATGTATTTTCCAGCACTAAATAATATACTAATGCATCATCCAAAACTTTTAGATAAGAAAATCTTAACTTTTTTTTTTTATCAATTCACTTTCTGGGGAAACAGATTTTTCTGCTTCATGAAAATTCTCAACACACTGCCCCACTCCCCATCTTCTATTTTGAGGGTATAAAACTCAGTGTCATTAATGAAAATACACTCGAATTGAGGATATAAATAAACTTTCATAATGCTTTTACATACATTTTCTCACTAATAATTATGTAGAAGCTGATGAAATTCTTTTCTTTTTTCCCCAGATTGTGCCTCCATTGATGGCCATCATTGGTGGTTCAATTGACTGTGGACATTGGTTGGCTATACTTCCTAGAAATGGAAGGTTCCCTACTAAAATTAAATCACTTACTCAAAGAGTTTCTTCTGCTTAACTTTTCTGAAACTAGGAAAAACTGAGAGCTTTTCCCCGAAGATCAGGAACATGACAGGGATGTCCACTCTCACTACTGCTATTCAACACAGTACTAAGTCCTAGCCTCAGCAATCGGACAACAAAAAGAAATAAAAGGCATTCAGATTGGCAAAGAAGTCAAACTTTCCCTCTTCGCAGATGACATGATACTATATATAGAAAACCCAAGAGACTCCACCCCGATTTCTAGAAATCATACAGCAATTCAGCAATGTGGCAGGTTACAAAATCAATGCACAGAAATCAGTGGCATTTCTATATACTAACAATGAGACAAAAGAAAGAGAAATTAAGGAATTAATCCCATTTACAATTGCAGCCAAAGCCATAAAATACCTAAGAATAAACCTAACCAAACAGGGAAAAGAGCTATACTCTAAAAACTACAGAACACTTATGAAAGAAATTGAGGAAGACACAGAGATGGAAATATATTCCATGCTCATGGATTGGAAAAATAAATATGGTGAAAATGTCTATACTCCCCAGGCAATTTACACGTTCAATGCAATCCCTATCAAAATACCATGGACTTTCTTCACAGAGTGGGAACATATAATGTTATGATTTATATGGAATCAGAGAAGACCCTGAATAGCCAGAGGAATATTGAAAAAGAAAACCAATGCTGGGGGCATCACAATGCCTAATTTCAAGCTGTATTACAGAGCTGTGATCATCAAGACAGTGTGGTACTGGCACAAAAACGGATACATAGATCAATGGAACAGAATGGAGAACCCAGGAATGGACCCTTAACTCTATGATCAACTAATATTCAATAAAGCAAGAATGAATATCCACTAGAAAAAGGGCAGACTCTTCAATAAGTGGTGTTGGGAAAATTGGACATCCACATGCAGAAGAATGAAACTGGACCATTTTCTTACACCATACACAAAGATAAACTCAAAATGGTTGAAAGATCTAAATGTGATACAAGAATCCATCAAAATACTGGATGAAAACACAGGCAACAACCTTTTTGAACTTAGCCACAGCAACTTCTTGCAAGATACATTCTTGAAGGCAAGGGAAACAAAAGCAAAAATGAACTATTGTGACTTCATCAAGATAAAAAGCTTCCACACAATGGAGAAGACAATAAACAAAAGTTAAAGACAACCTACAGAATGAGAGAAGATATTTGCAAATGACATATCAGATAAAGGGCTAGTATCCAAGATCTATAACAAACTTATTAACCTCAACACCCAAGAAACAAACAACCCAATCATGAAATGGGCAGAAGACATGAACAAACATTTCTCCAAAGAAGACATACACATGGCCAACAAGCACATGAGGAAATGTTCCACATCACTTGCCATCAGGGAAATACAAATCAAAACCTACAATGAGATACCACCTCACACTAGTGAGAATGGGTAAAATTAACAAGATAGGAAACAACAAATGTTGGAGAGGATGTGGAGAAAGGGGAACCCTCTTGCACTGTTGGTGGGAATGCAAACTGGTACAGCCACTCTGGAAAACAGCATAGAGATTCCTCAAGAAGTTAAAAATAGAGCTATGCTATAACCCAGCAATTGCACTACTGGGTATTTACCCCAAAGATACTGATGTAGTGAAATGCCGGGACACCTGCACCTCAGTGTTCATAGCAGCAATGTCCACAATAACCAAACTGTGGAAGGAGCCAAGATGTCCTTCGACAGATGAATGGATAAAGAAGATGTGGTGTATATATATATATATATATACAATGGAATATTACTCAGCCATAAGAAAGGACAAAGACCCACCATTTTCTTCGAGGTGGATGGAACTGGAGGGTATTATACTGAGTGATATAAGTCAATTGGAGAAGGACAATCATCATATGGTTTCACTCATAGGTGGAATATAAGAAATAATGAAAGGGATTGTAAGGGAAAGGAGGGGAACTGAGTGGGGAAAAATTAGAGAGGGAGAGAAACCATAAGAGACTCCTAACTCTGGGAAACAAACAAAAGGTTGCAGAAGGGGTAGGGGGATGGGGTAACTGGGTGATGGGCACTAAGGAGGGCACTTGATGGGATGAGCACTGGGTGTTAAGACTATATGTTGGCAAATTGAATTTAAATTAAAAAAATTAAAACTTTTCTGAAACTAAATTTTGGATCAACTAAGTACAAATGCCTACTTGATAGGAAGAACAAATTCAAAATTGGAATATATGTTGTTGGAGGTACCATGTTGTCTCATTCATCTAAGGGATTTAGGGCCCCAAATTCTATATCCACCTCCTCCCCAACTGTGTGAATTTGGATATGTGAAAGCTTAGTTTTTATTTTGTTTTATTTATGAAGCATTCTTTGAATTTTAGTGTTAGCCAAGTTTGTATAGGGCTCTTCTGGAATAGCTTGCGACCTTGATCCCTGTTTTTGTTGTTGTTGTTGTGAATCAAGTTGCTAAAATGAAGAGGAATGCAATAGAGAAAGAATATTACATGTTTGCTTGGAACTTAATGTAAAAGACCACACTATCAGGCAGGGAAGATTGTCCTACTAGATACCAAAAGCACAATGAGAGTTAATATGTGCCAGATGGTGTGCTAACCATGTCACATAATTTATTCCTTTCAACAGCTCCATGCAATGTACACTTATGCCTACCTTATTATGGAGCTCTTAGAAAGTAAGCAGCCTGCCCATTTTACAGAAATCACCCATGGCAGATCTAGATTTCCAATGCAGGACTTGTCTTACTGCAAATCGGGTGTCCTTAATCTGGATCTACATGTCCTCAAAGAATTATGGGAAGAATTTAGGGATCCATAAACTTGGATGGGAAAAAAATTGCACATTTATTGTCATTCACCTCTGACTGAAATTGAACATTTTCCTTAGTTATGAATGCAGTCACAGGATTATCCAGTGTCTGTGGACTGTATCACCTACCAAAAACAGATGTTTTTCTATCACAATTCAGGTGTTTCAGGTTAGAAATACTGTTTATTTATTATTGAAAAATATAGTAGTTTATTTTAATATGATGATATGTGCATTTCAATGTAATTTGTTTCCTTTGTAGTTCTTGGTATTTTATTCTTATATTTGATACTTATTACATGTATTATGTTTATATTAGATGTTTTCATTTTATATATATATATATATGTATTTTGCACACTTAATGCATTATTATGAAATTAGTTCATTGGATTGCCAAAAGGATCCATGGCCAGTACCCTTGAAGTCTGGTTCTGAACCTCTGCCTCTTATCCATTATGATCTTGTGTCTTTTGTTCTCATGTCATACCCAGATACAGAGGTGGAGAGAGAAATTTAATGATTCACACAACTCAGTTATGGCACTATTCAGTTTAACAGCAAAAAAAGAAAGAGCAAATGAAACATCTAGAACATTTAACTCATCTATTATTTCTAAATACATGTGTATCTGCAGAACAGGGAAGGGGATTATGTTTCCATCTCCTACTAATCAAAATCTCCACATAACCATTCATTTTTCATAGGCCAATGCCAATTGGCTGAAAGTTCTTTCTTTTACCTCTGGTTTTGAGTTGTGTTCAAATTATTAATGGTGCTTAGTTTTGTTGATTCCTGAATATAAACATCCCAGACAGCCTTCCAATCCTGCTGACCCTGTACCTAGATCTGGGCTTTCTCATCTAAGTTGAGTTGCCAGCCATAAAACACATTGCATAACCCAGAAATCAACCAGCCTTTGCCTAAAGTCACATTGGTTTTAGTTAGTGTGTTTTCTTGTATTGATAGATTTATTACTTAATGAATGAACATCAATGAATAGTTCATTCAATAAACTCACTAAATGCCAGGCATTCTTTTAGGCACTTGGAGATATAGAGAAGATACCCCAAAGGAGATTTTGAGAAGTTTTTCTATATTCAAAAATGTTGGTTTATTGGGAAAATAGATGTATGCAAACAGTACCTGCCTAACTTTGCTTTTTCTCTGTTCCCCACACCTTCTGTAAGTCATAAAAGTGTTGGTTTATTATTGTTCTTATTAATTTTTTACCCATTAACTGGATTGCCAGATATCTTTGTTACTGTGCCCAGATTCTGAAATGTTCCTGCAGACACCACAGAACTAAGAAACCTCAGAAGCTCGAATTCTTCTTAACACTTGCCTGGGAAGATGGGATATTTTAATATTTCATCAAAGTGATTCCATACCAAGGTTAATAGATTGACGTTTAAGTCCACTTCGGGGCCAACTTGGCCCATCTGGGTTAACAGAGAATAGCCCTGGACAATGAAAGGACCTCTATGCTACTTATTTTCTTTCCAGTAGACTAACAAAATTGGAGCCAGGTGTGTGCATCTTTAAAGGTATCACTGCAGCAGGGTCAAGGGCCAAACTCTGGGAAGGGAAGGACACGCAGACTGGTAGTGGTGTTGAATTCCCAATCTGTCTCTGACTACTCTTGTGACCTTGAGAAAGTCAATTAACATCTCCAGCTCTTACACCTAATTTTTAAAATGTTGAGATTGAGTTGACTATGAATTTCAAATGTGTCTTCCAGCTCTAAAATTGTATTTATGTGTTTGAGGCATCTCAAATATAGTAAGGCCTTTAATTTACTTTTATTGATGTTGAGAAGATAAAGCTTCATTTCCTAACATCTGTTCCATGGAGAATCATTTTTGACATTTACATCATATTTGAGAGGTGCGATTTAAAAATTTCCCATTAAAATAAGAGGATTGGTTAATACCAACAAATCAAAATTATGTACTATATGACTTGTATTATACATCAACATTTTAGTCAAGCTAAAAAGAATGTCATGAAAAGATATTTGCTAAGTTTTCTACAATCTCCTTATAGAATACATATATTTCTAAATACATGTCTTTTAAAATAATTGCTGTGTTAAATATCAATAATAGGATTCAATGCCTTTGTATTGATTCTGTAGTTTGACATAATAAATGTTTTTAGACATGTACAATAGCAAATGTTAGATTTTCTGCATTGGTGGTTAATGGATAGATTCTTTCTCACAATGATTTGTTAGAATACTGTGTTAATAACTACCACCGAGATTAGTAAATGGTACTACATGAAACCAAGTGAAAATGGATGGTTTTGATGTAAATTAAACATTGAAGCTCAGATTTGTTGACAAGACTGCTTTTACCACAGTTCTTTCTGGAATGTCACTGAGAAAAGTTGTTGGAAAGGCAGTGCATGAACTTTCTGTCTGTGCATTTGCCCAGAGGCCTTGGTGATATAAATCTAAAGAAATAAATGCATGTGTGAAAGTTGTACTGTCACCCTCGGATAAAGTCTATAAATGGGGTCTGTTGGTAGACAGTAATTCAATATGAAGTGGCATTATCAGCCAAAAAAACTTTGTATAGCATGACGGCACCCATGATTTGGGGTTGTTTTCTAACCAAATGCTGAATCAGTTACGTTCATTATTGACATGAGTAAGAGATTACATCAAAAGTCTTAAAACACTTTTTTCCAATGTAAAATTTGACCAGTACAACAATGGTGATTACAGCCCATTTCTTCCTGAAGTGCTTTCCATGGTAAAACTTGAGTAGATGCCTTTTATAAACTTTACCTTGACTTTTCCATTTTCACCTTCAGTAGACTTGAAATGCCCCAAAACGTGGTCTGGAGAGAAAAGTGAAGAGAGAGGAATAGGTTTTCTTCAGCAGTTATATCAACTCAGCTTGTAAATGCACTTTGAGAGCCTGCTGGAAGGGGATTTTGCAGCTGCTAACTTCTGTATGACCTGGTAGCCATTAGAACTGTAAACAGCGAAGATAAATTACAAAGGTCTAAACTTGATAGTGAGTTTTTTGCCTGTGTATTGAAAAAGAGATGAATCTCAGGGACATGCATACTTTGCCCTTTAAGTTTGTGATATGAGATTGAGACAAGCATGTTTAGAGAAATCTTTTTTTTTAAAGACTTTATTTATTTATTCATGAGACACACACACACACACACACACAGAGAGAGAGAGAGAGAGAGAGAGAGAGAGGCACAGACACAGGCAGAGGGAGAAGCAGGCTCCATGCAGGAAGCCTGATGTGGGACTCAGTCCCGGGTCTCCAGGATCACACCCTGGGCCGAAGGTGGCACTAAACCGCTGAGCCACCGGGGATGCCCAGATAAATCTTTTATAAAAAAAAAAAAAAGAAAGAAAAAAAAAAGAAATCTTTTATTTCAGGAGATTTATATTCAAATCATACCAGAGGTCCAAGACCAAAATCCCACCTCACTCAAGTTATATCAATGTGCTTTCCCGTAGAAAGTCTGAATCTTGAATATTTTCAGGACCTCTCATCAACACAGGCATGTACTTTACAGATTGTGATAATTAGTACAACTCAATTCAGTTTATCTCTTTTTCCCTTAATTTTCCTGAAAGAATTAGTCAGAGTTCTCATCTTTATGATGAAAAAGGGTCACAAGTGGGGATTTCCACTTTGGAATTCCTTTTCCAACTGTCAGCTGTTTGTGGACTTAATGACAACGTTCTTTCACCACGGTAAATATACAGTGTGTCTGCCAAATCAGAAGAGACATAGGCCTACTCTAACTATGTTTTTGAAAATTGCTCTGGAATGTGTGCTGGTGGCCTGTGGCAAAAAAAGATGAAGGTGGTGCAAAGTGTGGCTGGCTGGTCTGAAGTGTGAGCCTGCCAGTAGAATTGTTAGCCTGCTTTCACGGTAACTCATTTGCTTATTTATTCAGTAAGTACTTCCATCCTGGCGCCATGGGGGCCCCCTCTCCATGCCCCGGAACCTTGCAGCATTAGTGCATACATACTGATAGCCCAATACACAGCAGTCAGATGTCTGGACTGAAGACAAGGCCAGGCCTGAGCAGAGGAATGGACATGGAGAAATCTGTCTTCCTAACAAAGGACGATTTTCAATAGACAACCACCCGCAAAGAAAAAATAAAATCAGCTTGACTGATTGTTGCCAGATCAAAGATATCATGCTTGTACATATTTTTTATGACCTTTGTTCTGAATTTTTCTGTCTCTGGAAAGATACAGCACGGCATAACACTGTTAAAAAACTATAGAGGACAGAGAGCAATGAAAGTCAGAATTTAGATTAGAAACATGTTCTATACCTTCAGCATTTTAAGTTAAAATGTGTGTCACAAAAACAAGTGAAATTTAACTATTTACATTTACTTCATTAAATACTGAAACAAAGGTACTGAGTGCAAATACTGAACCCTATGTTCAGTGCCCTCAATCTATTAAAACTTGATTCCTTTTCTTAAGAGTTGTTTCATTCCTGGGTGTAGGTTTTCAAATGTAGAAATATTTGATACTTTATTTTAAACAGATTTTTTTTAAATTTTTCTTTATTTATGATAGTCACACAGAGAGAGAGAGAGAGGCAGAGACATAGGCAGAGGGAGAAGCAGGCTCCATGCACCGGGAGCCCGACGTGGGATTCGATCCCGGGTCTCCAGGATCGCGCCCTGGGCCAAAGGCAGGCGCCAAACCGCTGCGCCACCCAGGGATCCCTAAACAGATTTTTAAAATAACCGTTTATTTAAAAGATGGGCTTTTTTAACTAAAATGGTTCAATGGGCTTTCTTGTGTCCCATACATAATCACTGCTTCAAACTTTTGAAAAGGGTTACTTGCACATGAAGCCATCAAGGACCATGGTATTCCCATATTTACCATTTTTATTAGCTAACAGATTCAGTCACAAAATGATGTTTTCCTGTGTTCAGCCCATGGTACAACAGGTTCAAATGGCAACTATGTACACTGTGGCCACTTCAAATGGTACTGCACGTAAGCCATTAACGTTTAACTGGTTGGTCAACATCTATGTAGTATGTTATGTTTGTATTCAATGGCAGCCTTTGACTTTCACTCAGATGTGAAGGAACATGAGCTGGGAAAGCTTTGTTGATTGCTCTCTCATGCTGATCTTTTAGACATCTCGATGACTGTGACACCACATGAAATGCCAATGAGCTCTGAAAAGGATTCTCATCAAACAAGTCAATGACAAAACAACACCAGGTATTGTCAACCTTGTAAAGCAGGTGACTAGCACATCAAGGAATGGCTGCTGAGGACAGGTGACCCTGCAGATATGACCTATATGAGCCACAGTGCCAGTCATTTCCTGGATCTCGATTAGGACAGTGCTTCTCAAACCCTCATGGACATAACAGCACCGGGGCACCTTATCTATATATATATTTTGAATCACTATGTCTGGGAGGAGCCTGACATTCTCTTCTGCATCTCTAACAAATTCCCAAGTGATGTTGACACTGTTGACTCATGGATCACACCTGTAGAAGCAAGATGTGAGAGTGCTACATAAGAATTTTTGGTGGGAGGGCAGCCTGGGTGGCTCAGCGGTTTAGCCCCACTTGAGGCCCAGAGCATGATCCTGGAGACTCAGGATAGAGCCCCACGTCAGGCTCCCTGCATGGAGCCTGCTTCTCCTTCTGCCCGTGTCTCTGCCTCTCTCTCTCCTCTCTGTATATTCTCATGAATAAATAAATAAAATCTTAAACAAAAAGAATTTTTTGTGGGAGATTCTGTGGTGGGGTGACTGTGTTCCTTCTCTTTACCAAGAATAGAAGCAATGGAGGGAGTGTACAAGCTATGGTTTGTGGGATTTATCTCATTTCTTTCTAAATCTCACTTTCCATTTTAGTCTATCTCTATGATAACAAGAAAAGCAGATAATAAAGAAAAATTATTCAAAAGTTACTCATCTTCATGGTAGCACATAAATTGGACATTTAATTTTCACTCAATTATCCATTTTTACCAAAGTGTCCTTTTTCAACAAATGTTTATTTTTACCATTTGAATGCAGATTTGTAGGAAAACATTCAGGAAATACTATGTCAAAAATGATTAGTTAATGGAATTCTGTGCATTCATCATTCCTAATCTATACGAAGGGACTATAATCTGCTTTGTCCTGCTTTTGTTTGGTTTCATCTACAATTTCCCATTGGATCTCATGGAGCTCAAGGAGTTTTACTTATGTATGCCTTGTGGCCATGTAACAGAAGAGAATGAAGCCGGCTATACAGGGATCAGATCTGTGACCTTGGTCTCATTAGCACAGTGCTCTGCTCAACTGCACTAACGACCCATGTATTTGTAGCTGCCTAAGCTAAGGGAGATGGATGTCTCTTCTCTCTTTCTCCAGTTACTGAAGATGTTTCAAATGGTCCCACTAGACTATTGTGATGCATTTGCTTAGAGTATCTGCCAGGTTAGCCCAGACCTTGCGATTTATTGGTGCATTCTGTCAAACTACAGGCGTACACTGGTAAATCAAAAGGCTTTTTGGACTGTTATCCCCAGTAAGATAGGTAATGGGGGATTGAAATCTTGGGAGAGTCATAGTACAGATATATCTTGGTAAAATGTAAACAGTTGTGTCTCATGCTCAATATGCTGACAACCCTGGTTAAATCATTAAAAAGAAATGTGAGTATGACCAAAGGATCCCTTTTTCACTGCTGAATCATTCGTGGGCAGCAGGACCTGGAAAGAGGTTTGCTGGAGGAAGTCACGTCACAGTTAATCTAATGGAACTGCCTGGAGAACGTGGGCTAAAGCCTTGTTCTCTCAGGTGCTGCAATTGCAGGAATATCTATTGCAGTTTGAGTAAGGAGGGCACTTTATCCCCTGATTTGGATCCAGCGATTCCTAGGTTCACCTTCTGCATGGAAATCCTTGCCAGAGTATATTTTGACATTCTGTGCCAGAAATTTCATTAAAAATTAGTGTTTTATTCTCCTAGTCATTTTATTCCCTCATGCCAGACCTTACTACTTTATCAGCAAGAACTGAGCATTTGCTAATCATTTTGTGTGTGTGTAACCCAGTTTTTAAAAAAGCATCAAATCGAACATTCAAAATGTCATGTACATGTGGTATTATTTTATGCAGAACAGACTTCTAAAATGCAGTAAATAGTCTTGATTAAAATGGAAACCTTTTAAATAATCATGGGGTATAAAATCAAATGGAATAAGTCTGAAGTAATGCAAGTCAACCAAAGCAGCTTTAATGCTGTTTTTCTCATTTCCCTCTGTTTCATCCCCTGAAGAGCATAAAATTCTTAGGAGTGTATTAGTGGTGTGTTGAATGGCCCCCTGAGAATACCTGAGCCCTTTGCTCCAGTATAACTGGTGTAATTGGTTTTCACTCTGTTGGCATTCTCTCTCTCTCATGCCTTTGCTCAGGCCATTCTCCCTTTGAGAAAGGCACCATCTCTTTCTCTAAATAAGAGTCTCTTAACCGTAACATCATTGATATTAGATAATTCTCTGGTGTGAGTGGCTATCTAGTGTACTGTAGGATGTTAAACAGTGTCCCTGGGCTCTCTACTCACTAGATGTCAGCAGAACCCTCCCCTTGTAAACGACAAAAAATATCTCCAGACATCACCAAATGTCCACTAGTGGGCAACTTTTCTGGCAGTTGAGAACCATTGCTCTAACTTCTTTTTATACCTCAAGCTCGAATGTCACCTGAACTATGAAGCCTCTCTTGATCATTTATATTATTCCATGATTAATTTTCCATTAAATTTTTGCATTAAATCCAATTGCCCAAATAATATACACCCACACAAACAATAAAATGCTGCAAAGCATAAGGGAATTATGGGTCACAATTTGTCTCTTTTAAAGATAACCACTATTAGATTAGGAGTTTTCCCAGACTGTTTGAAGGCATCTGAAGACTAAAAAAAAAATACTATCTCATTGTTTTAATTTGCTTCCCTTTCCTTGCTAATAAGTTTAAGCGTGTCTTCCTATGTTCTATGGCCATTTGGGTTTTTTCTTTTGTATTACTTTAGCCCACTTTTCTAATTTATATTTTTTTCATATTGATTTGGATTGAAATCCCTATTTACATTATAGTTATAGGTCACTTGCTTGTGTATATATATATATATATATATATATATATATATATATTACAAAATGTTCTCCCAGGCTGTATAATTGTATGTGTTGTTGTATATTAAATTTTTATATAGCTCAAAATGTCACACTTTATGGTTATTGGATTGGATACCTTATTTAGAAACTCTTTCATTACTCAGATACATAAAAAAATTACCCCATTGTTTCCTAATGCTTTTATACTTTTCTCCTCAATTAATTAACTTATAGTGAAAAGCAAGGATTTAACTTCTTTTCCTTCCATCCCAAATGAATTGTTCTATCAGTCCATTTAGACTAGTTTAAGCTGTAGTAACAAACAACCCCAAATGTCAGTGGCTTACAACATCTCAGTTTAGCTAAGACTCCTCTCCATATCTTTTTTATTCTAGATCCTGAAGGATCAGACATTATCTGTGATGTGCCAAAGAAGAGAAAGAAAGGTGGTAGAACCATACCTTTCTAGAAACTATTAAAGTTTCTCCTCTGATGTGGCCCAATCACTTCTAGACACATTTTATTGGACAACACAAATGATATAACTAACACTGATAACAGTGAGTGAGAAGTATTATCCTTCTTCAGAGATAGGCCTGATAGAAATGAGTTTAATAAGGAAGGGGTAGCGAATGTCTCAATAATGAAATCTATGAAAAGAATCAATCTTCCTAAAACTGCTCATAGAATATTTTCTTTATATTCCATTGATTTGCTGTTTCACTCACCTACAACTGGCCTCCATAATTTTGTACTATTTTTATTCATCTTTTGTGAATATCTTCTCTCTTTGCAACTAAAGTTCTTTGAGACTTGAGATTGTCTCCTATTAGTATTAAACTTAGCCATTGACTGAATTATTTGCAAAGTTGGAGATGGCCCAAATATTCATTATTAGGACAATGGATAAGTAAATGCTGAAGAGCATAACTCAACTTGCTACATAGGTGGCTTACGTGCATAACTTTTTTCTTCCACAAAATGATATTTTAATTCTGAAAATCTCATGTTTTGCAAAATCCTGCCCTACGATTAACAGGAAAAATAGGGTTGGGGCAAGACACTCCAAACTTCTGCACTACCACTATGGAAATACTGAAAAGAATAATAATTATTCTAATCGATGCATTCATTGTTAAAACATCAAATTCCTAACACATAAAAAATATGAAGTACATATAAAGTTTTATCACAATAATTTGATTGTTGAATGCTGGAAATGAGTGTAAAGAAGTGTTCAACCTGCCTTATTTGGAGAAAAGAAGAAAAACTTAAAACATTAAGAGAAGCAACATATAAAGACTTCTCAGTGGGTAGGTGGTTAAACCAAGAAAAGAGAATGTGCACTAAGCAGGCATTGAGAACATCATTGCAGTCCACCCTGTTTGCATCATTCAGCCAGATTTGTGTACTTGGTGATCAGCGGCCCTTTATTAGTGTTTGTAAACATTTGAAAGGGAAAGGTAGCTTATAAAACAGTGTAACTTCTTTGTTATCCTACATCATTCTCCTCTTTACCATTTGTACATAAGCTAACTTGCATTATAGTGACAGACTGTACATTCAGCAACATGCATGGATTTTTAAAACCTAATGCTGAGATGAAAAGGTAGGAAATGGTGGGAGATTTATTGCAAATACTCCTTATGGAAATTAACAACATAAACAGAGGACTATGGTTTTACAAGGATACACACATATTTAAAGATCTATTTCAAACACATTGGAAGAGGTAGGTGTCTATTGGGAGGGGCAGAATTCAGCTGAGCACACAGACAAGGGAATGAAAGCAATGTGAAACGCGAGAGGAATCTTGTAACTATTGATGGGTATAGCACCGGTACGCTAGGGAGCATGGTTGGCTCTGGTGCTGTGTCTGAGAACACCACCACCACAATATGTCTCTGGTTAATGACAAAATGTTGATGAAAGTAGCTGATGTATGGTCTGCCTAAAGCACTCAGGTCCTGCTTGTGTTGTGCTTGTCACTACTAGAAGTTTTCTAGACCATTCAAATCAGTTCAAGATTTCATTGTCTCCCATGTGCTAAAGTCTTCACTAGGAATTCCACTTAAAGGTTTTAAAATTAAAGTGTAGGTGATTCTGGGATGCAGTTTCCTTCAGAGTGAGATTCTGGGCCCAGTGCTGGTGTGTGGTCTTGGAGATCAAGGTCAATCATTCCAGCACTTCGTGAGCTCTCCCTGGGTGGGATGTGCTCTTTTCCTGGAGGTTTGTTTGGCAGCCAATCATATGGATCTGCAGTAGCCTTTTGTCTATCATCTGGGTGATATCTTACACTTAGTGACTTCCTTGATCATTGAACAGCTATAAGGCCTTCTGTGAATTTCCAGCCCCTTCAAGTATTTGGCTTTGGGATGGACAGTGACCACAGGTGGAGGATCCCCTTGGAGCCATATGAACCCTTACTGGCTAGGAGGGTACCTGACATTCTCCCAGACCTTGGGTTCCTGTTTATTCTTAGGTTCCTTTTGTATCTCCTCTCCTTTGCTTTCCACCTCTTCATCCTTCAGGCCACAGATTGGCTTAGGTTTCCTTTATCCTGAAAATCTTTCCGATTTTCATGACTCCCTACTCAAGCAATTCTCAAGCATTCTTCCCACTCTTCATGATGAATCTTTTGGAAGGATATCCTCCTCACTAGAGTATAAGAAAAAGGGTTCTTACTTTGTCCACTGCAACATCCCCAAGTGTCTTGAGCGGTGCTTGGCATGTAGTAGATGGCTAATACATATCTAAGAAGTGGCTGAATGAATAGGTGAATCAACAAAAGTCATTCTCTTACCTTCTACTTTTATTCATTGTCCTACATGTTATTGTCAAACTCCCTCCACTATACATACTGAAACTGCCTTATTTGACAGCACTGACTTTCTTTCTGGCAAACTGGGTTATACTTTTGGACTACACTATTCTTAATTAGTTTTTTCCCCTGCAGCGTTTGACTTCATTGCTTTCTTCTTAACTCTTAAAAACCCACTCTTTCTTTGGTTTCCAGAACCAAAGAATCACCTGTCCCGATTCTTCTACTAGAATTCTGATAATTTTTTTTTTTGCCACCCATTTTGGATATTCTTTCTTTGCCAATAAACATTAGTGATCCCCTTTTCTCTTCTTTTCTTCAGGCTTTGATTTTTTTTGGTGCCTCATGAATATACAATGGCAGCCTCTCTCTGGAATTACAGACTCAGGCTTCAAGAAATCACAAGATATTTCTTTTCTTGAATGCATCATAGCTACTTTTGCATTAGCATTTGAAAAATTATGCTAAATTCCACGCCAACTAAATTACTTGCCCTTTCTCCTGAATTCTCCGTTAATGATCTCACCATACCTCCCATTACCAAAGCAGGAGATGCTTGTCTTTGCCAGCTCTTTTCCTTTAATTGGTCTTCAAGACCTATCCTTTGAACCTAAGAAGTTCTCTGAAGGTCTGGACTCTACTCTCCATTCTCCAGCTATCATCTTTGTACAATGTTTCGACATTTCCTATCTGAATTATCTTTTCTCTGGTGCTACCACTAAAATGATCTCCCCAAAATGCCAGTAAAATCTATCACAAATTCCTATTTTCTCCAGATTGCCTCTATTATAAAGTTTCAACTAGCTGTACAAAGGACCTAACAATTGGGTCATTCTCATTCTCCAAACTAATTTCCTGTTTTTCCTTAGTTCTTTTTATTTTTAGTACAATCTTCTAACCTCCTTCTGACTAGAGTTCTTCATTGGCTCGAGTCTTTAATCAAGAAGAGTCCCTTCTACCAGTGACCTAAAGGTATAAGATTATCCCTTAAGAAAAGGAGTTTTTACCTTTATCTTTCTTCTTAGTTCAGTGTTCTAAGAAGAAGGGTCTGACATTTTTTATTAACTCAATTTTCTCATAACCTGTCATTCAAGTATGGGGTCCCATCCACCCAACCATCCATTCATCTATCCATCCATCCATACCCTAAATCCTATGTGGTTTAATGCCAACTGGAGAAATTCAAATGTATGAAGTACAAAATTTTATATTATATCACAGGCTGAAAAATTATATCCAGAATACCTTAAATATAGTGTTTACTAAAATGTTGCTTTTTAGAAGCATTGTTTCAACCTAACTCAATTTTTTTGTGCATGTGTACGACCTCTGATCATGTTGTGTGCATGGAAGTTTTCATGGAAGCTTAAATGCACAATGGGTATTTCAGAAGTAAATGTATGTTTGCCAACTAAGATATCACAGTAGAATCATGCTGACAGTGTTTAGTGCATTTAAAGACATGCTCTGTGCTTTGTAGAAAAATCCATAAAATAGAGACATTACTCACACTGCATCTCCCTATGCTGAAACATATCAGACATCCTATCTTGATTGTTTTACCCCTCCTCTTGAAAGTTTTACATTTATGCATTTAAAGAATAAGACAAGAAACTGATTTACAAACCTCTAGTGAGGGTTTTCTAACTTTACACTTTTAGGCATCATTGTCTAATCAATAAAGCTGGAAACATTCATTTTAAAAGTGGAATTTTGATTAGGTTCTCACATATCATGTATTTTATGATATCAACTTTCCTGAGGTAGACTTAAGCTTAGAGTATTCATAGAGGCCAAAAGTAAATTGATTTATGAGAAAAAATAACCAATATTAATATTTGAATGGGTAGCTGAAACAAAATGGTGAATAGGGCTTTTTTGAGTGATAGACATCTCAAAACATGTGCATTTGATTCCTAGCTTTTTATACTAAATTGCCTTAAAGAAATATCCTCCTTTTTGTGAAGTAGTAGATAAAACACACCTAATCTTTTATAAAAAAATAACTGAAATAGAGAGGTTTACTTTTTTTTTTTTTGAGTAGAAATATAGGAAAAAGTTAAACGGCTTTGAGACAAAAGCATCACCTTGATCTCAAGAAGGATAGTGCCATTCAGTAGCTCTTCCTTTACCGTTTGGGTTTCCATCTTTCACTGAGCATTGCCACAGAGCCTTATCTGCAGATTCTTTTTTTTTTTTTTTTTTATCTGCAGATTCTAATCGTACTTTGAAGGAATGGGGGAAATCTTCCCCAGAGATTTAGGTCTTCCTTGGAGCAGTCTCCTGGAATTGTCTGTATCCATAGTTGCCAAATGGTGAGGAACAGGGACTCATGGAGAAGGCTTTGATCAGTTGCTACCCATCCACCCAAGCCCAGAAACACACAGTCCAAGCCATGTGTAGCCAGCATGGCGCTGCTGCTAATTACTCCTATTACCTTAATAACTAGAGAACACTGGAAAAATACATTTTTCAGTCATGAATTAAAAATGGCAATATATTGGCTTTGATGCTGTCAAAATGAAATCTGCATTACCAAAACTCTGTGAGCCTGAAGATTAATTATATTTGCACAACCTTTTTTTCTTAACCAATCACTAACAAATTATAAAAGTACATGGAGTCTTATTTGGGAAATAATTTGAGGCTATTATCTGAAATGGAGTGGTGCTAATTTTGTTGGTCCAGTCAGTGTGCTGATTGCTACACTTCTTAATTCTACTTTATCTCTCAGAGATGGAATCATATTAAAATCCTTTGAAAATAAAACTGCACATTGTTTAACTGTTAGATTAACCTTCACCGAGTCAATGAGATTCCTAATGAATAAATCCATTGCATTATATTTGATTTGACTTTATAAAAACAATATCAGAGTTAATTGACAATATAATGAAGGGTCTGTGAGAACTACCTTAGAGGTTTTATTTCCTTGTCTTTCTCTTTGTTTCAGAATTCGAGTGTGGCTCAGTTTCTGCACAATCTTTGGTTGAGGCCGCCAACTCAAGGTACTGGGCCAGAACTGGACAGCCCCTGGCTATTAAGGAGTAGATTCTCTTTTGGGCAACTGGCCAAGCTCGACTGCAGTGGTATCAATTGTAGGTATATTATTGTATTCATTTTACTAAAGGGCACGTCACTTTTTTTCCTTCAGGAATTTTTAGCAAGTGGTTAAAAATAACCTTTAAGAAAGGTTATATTACTGCTGAGGCCTAGCCAAACCTTTTGGATGGAAATCTGCATCCATCATACTCAGATCTGTCAAAGGAAGTCTAGTGAGTAGTTCAGTAGACACAAGGTTGAATTCAAATGTCACTGCACCATGTTTTGTAAAAAATTGGCTAGCCGAGATGACCTTTGCGTGCCAACATTCCATTTTGTAGTTTGAAAGGTAGGGAAAAGCGAGTCCACAAAATTATGCAGTATTAAGACCCAATCCACCTTGAAAGCAAAGACAGATTCAAATTTTAATTCTGAAATTGTCAGCTTTGGCTGGGAGTGAACATAAATTTAATCACCTCTTACATTTTCATTCAATCTTAACCTGAAACATTCTTTTGGGAATAAAGAATGTACATTGTTGGTCATGAAGTTGTGAGTTTAGTAATGATAGAAAAAGCTGTTTAAATAACTCTCCACAAAGCCCTTGTTTCTTTAAAATATGTTGTGTCTTCTATAGTTTTGAACTGTGGCTCCTCACCTCCCCAAAGCTAACACCTAATCCTAGAGAACATCACAAAACAAAGTGAATCATTAATAATAGTGATAATGAAGAGCATTCACTATAAAGAATCTAAATAAAAATTACTTGAAGACTATTTGTTGCACTTTTATATAGTTGCAGAAAATGGAAGAAAGAGCTGAACCAATGGGGAAAATGGAAGAGTTCATTCCAGGAGCATTCATTACACTTGTTGCATGCATAGCTATTTATAATTTGTAAAAGTGTGAACTACAAAGACAATTCCTTTAACCAGTGACCCTCTAGTTAGACAAGCCCAATTTCTTTTGAAACAGGTGCCTGCAGAGAATAGTGGTTGTCACTCATTCAGCTTTCTTAAACACCAAGGGATTTAGGGAAAAAAAATATCGGATTTCTTTGCTCCTACCTTTTTCTGTCCCCTTTCCCCATACCACTTTTGAATATATTCTTGGGATATAGGGGCTAGTTGATCACTTTCTAATTTTAGAGAGAAAGCCATTGCCCCTTCAGTCATGCCTGTCTTCTGTCTACAGATGATAACGTACATCAATGGGATATTTCCACCACAGTGCACCATATGGTACACCACATACTCTCTCCGTCCTCCAGATCTTCCATATTTCCAATTTCAGTATAATTTTAGGTGCCTGAGGAACATCTGGGAAAATACAGATGTTACAGTAAGTTAGAAATGTCTGTCTACCACTTCAGATATATTACTCCTCTTTTTCACCAACTGCATTATACTTAAAACCCATGATTATTTTAAACCACATATTTGCCCACATACCATCATACCTGGTCAGTAAGTTTTTGATTTTACCTTCTAAAATTAAAAAACAAAGTAGAATAAATAAAGTTGTATGCTAATGACTTTAGACTCAAAGAATGTAGCTGAATTTACATTGCCTGATATATACATGTGTGTGAATGCACTACTTATTTATTTAAGACTCACCTAATAAATGACTTGATAAAAATGTGCTAAAACAAAATAATTAATAGAATGCAAACAATTGTAAACAGGATTGGCAAACCATTCCTTATGAGTAATATCTGCCTGGTCATTAGTGGTCTTTTAAAAATTTGTTAAAAAAATATTTTCAGGGGTACCTGGGTGGCTCAGTCAGTTAAGTTTCTAACTCTTGGTTTTGGCTCAGGTCATGATTTCATGGGTCATAAGATTGAGTCCTGTGTCAAATTCTGTGCTCAGTGGGGAGTCTGCTTGAAGATTCTTTCCCTCTGCCCCTCCCCCTACTTGGGCACACATAGGCACTCTCTCTCAAATAAATAAATGAATCTTTAAAAAAATTTATAGCATACAAACTAAGATAGATTTTTACATTCTTGCAGGGTTGTAAAGCACACACACACATAGATACAGATATGTAACGGAGACAAAATGCCTTGGAGAACATAAAATATTTATGGTCTGGTCTTTTACAGAAAAGTTTGACAAGCCCTGTTATATGGAATAAGCAGCTACACTTCACAATCCATGTTGCTAGCTGATGCTTTATTATCAAGCCCATCAACAACTCAGAAAGTTGAATTTAAACTTTCTCATGCATACAGGGTAGAGTGTATATAAAGTTAAATTTGCTAAAATATCCTGCAGCTTGTTTTCAAGTAATAATTATAATAGCAATAATATTTTTACATGTAATATTTTAACATGAATTAAATTATGAATTAAATTTGTAGTGGATATATGTATCATATTGAGATGATATTCTAGATAGAGCTGTAAAAATTTGAAAGATGAGCAAAAAATATTTAAGGTACCTAAGTAATTTCATAATGAATCAAACCCCACAGTTATCAACTTCAAAGTAAACAAAATTCTACCAAGTATCTATTTAAAGACCTCATGGATATGCTTTGGGATACAATTACTGATTAACTCATTAACTAATTTATTAAATCAGTGACCATTTAATGAGCATGTACTTTGTCTTAGGGATTATGCTAAATGTTTTCTATTAAGTGTAGATACCTATAAAATTATTTGTGATAAAATGAGATAAATGCTCTAAGAGAGATGTGCACTAGGTACTGCAGTAAGAAAATAGGATTGACCAGCTCTGCTTAGTAATAGCTCACTGAGTGTCCACATTGGGTCTTAATGAGTTGGAATTAGCCAGGTGGAACAGTGTGGGGAACACAGGAGAACATAGAAGGAATGACATGAATTGCCCAAGCAAGGCACAGGCATGTGAATCAGCAGGGTTGCAAACCTTGTGTACATCTGGCATGATGCGGTGAGGAGGATATAAGGATATGAGGCTAAGGATCCTGATTTTACAAGGGTCATTATGTCATGTAGAGGATTTTGAGTTTCTCCTACAGGCTACAAAATCATTATTGGCTAGTATTTTGAGGCAATAATATAAAAATTATATGCAATGTATTTGGTGGAAGAGAAAAAGATAAATTGAAAGGGAGAGGTGAGGGGCATCTGGGTGGCCTAGTTGGTTAAGCATCTGACTCTTAGTTTCAGCTCAGGTCATAATCTCAGGGTTGTGAGATCAAGCCCCATGTCTAGCTCTGTGCTCAGTGGGTAGTCTGCTTGAGCTTCTCCCTCCTTCTGTCCCTCCTCCCACCAAATAAGTAAATAAATCTTAAAAAAAGAGAAAGAGGTGTGAAACTAGTCAGGAGGCTATTATAACAGTTGAGGCAAGAATAAGGAGAGTGGTAGGATTTGGAGGTATCTAGAGGATAAAATTAATAGGATGTAGTTTTCAGTTTGATTTGGGTAGTGAGAAAGAGGGCAACACCCAGGATGAACCTCAGGTGTTCAGCTTACGCACTGGGTTGATGGTTAAGCAAAGTTTAACAAACTGCAGTCCTTTGGGATGAATTGAGCCTGTTGACAACTTTTATAAATAAAGTGTTACTGGAACAGAGCCGTGACCATTCATTTACTCATTATTTACAGCTGCTTGTGTGCCACCGTGGTAAGGTTGACTACTGGTGAAAAGACTGTGTGGCCCACAAAGCTTAAAACATTTCCTATTTGCCCCTTTACAGAAGAAGTTTTCTGACTCCTGGGTTAAGGCCAGGGACAAGGGATTTTGAAGAGCAGGTTGGAATAATAAGACCAATGTTAGATATGCTGAGTTGAGATGCATGTAGCACCTCTGGGTATATGAAGATGAAAACATGAAACGGGAGCAGATGGGCATCAGGAAAGAATATAAATGCTGTGTATCCCAGGCCCTTTATGGTGTAGTCCACCTATGCAATATAGGAGGCCCAGAATAGGTAATGTGTGTTATAGACTATCCTACAATCTCTAGGTTACAACTGGCCTCATTGTCCCCTGCTCACTTGTCTACACAGGTTCCCACCATCCCTGCTCTTCTCTCTGAGTCCCATTTTGCTCCCCCTACCTTCCCTGGCTCACAGCCAGACCCTTGGTTTTCATTTGAACCCATGTGTCTGCTTCGGAGTCTTGGCATTTTTCATCTGGCTCCAGTCATTGGTAGCTGCAGGTAAAAGGTGCTTCTGTCCCTAAGTAGACTCCGTCTGCCTGGTGGACAGCACTAATCTTGTAGAAAAAAACAGGGAAGAGCGTAAAAGTGGCTCAACAAAAGCAGTGGCCAGGGAGGATGAGGGACAGAAGAGGGTGCTATCTGACACCCCAGGGAGGAGTGATAAGTTTGGTCTTGGACATATATGGGGATGAGGATGGCCAAATGGCCTGTATGGCCTTGGAAGTTATCTGCTTGCAGTGAAGGGCTGACCTAACTTGAAAGTGCTTGGCTTGGAAATGACCATATAGCTAGAGTCCAGACCAGTTTTCAGACGAGGTAATCCACTTACCTGGTAAAGTCATGGTAATCCAGGTAATCCAGAGAAGTAACATGCCTTCATCCCAGATATCCTTTTTGTTTTTTTTTTTCCTCTACAGAGCTGATACCTCAGGTGACCCAGTTTGTGCCAAGAATTCTGGTTGCTTTTACTCAATTCTTACTGCATAGTCAGCACAAGAACATAATGTAACATCTTATGTAAGAGAAATCACATAAATATTTCCAATAGTGTTTTCCTGCTTAAGATCTTACTATTATCTATGAATCTAAATATATTCATCTTCATGGAGTTCCCGAGGTAGTTAAGGTTCTGTGTGTTTAAGGGAGACATCCCTGTTAGGAAGAAGTGGACTGCTAAGATTTTGCTCTTTCCTTCACCCATCATCAGACAGTCATTTTCAGGCTAAAAAAAAAATCACCTCTATTCAGAACCTCAATATTTAAACCAGATGGATGAGGCTACCTGGAGAGGCTGTGTAGGATGTTGGGAGGCAGAAGGAGGGTTCTAAGCCATGTGTCTGAGATCATCTCCTGTTCTAAAGAAACTTATGAAGAAATCTTCTGAATACTTGATGTATAGGGAATATTGTTGCTGTGCTAGACACTGAAAACATAGATTTTAAGCACTGAATATTTAAAAGAGCCAGAACACCCAGTCATGTCACTGCCTGAAAAACAGTGAGCTTGTTTCTTCCCCTTCCAGAATTGTAGTAGTGTGCGTCAACACATGGTCTGTGTTAAAGACAGATTATTCTATAAACTAATTCCCACTTTCAGTTGTGTAAACACTTCTTGGGAGAGCAAGTGCAAGGCTGTAGGCAGCATGAATTCATTGTCAGGCACTCAGTCGTCCCTTAAGGAAGTGGCAGTGGAGAGTCTCTGTTCTTCCCACAAGCCTGTGAGCGCCCCTTGGTGGTGTCCCCAAGCTTTCCACATCACAGGTTGACTAGAGATTCAGTCCTCTCTCAGCCGGCTCCATGAATGGGCACTCTGACATTTAGTCAGGATGTTTTGTCACAGACTCTCCAGAGAAGTTTGGTTCAGCAACAGCGTTTTCCACTCAAATGGAAACTTGTTATTTGTAACTTTGTTTTTGTTTTCTTATGGCCCTTACCGTTTGTGTTTGCTAAGAATACTTAACATGAGGTCTACTCTCTTAAATTTTTAAGTGCCCAACATGCTATTGCCTATTTTAGGCATATGTTGTACAGCAGATCTCCAGACTTTATTGTCATGAGGATCATCCCAGAAACTTCTGCCCATGACACAGGGCATTGCTCTCCTGATATTTTCCCATCAGTTATTGAATAGGTAATAGACAGGCATGTCTCTCCTGAGAAGTCAATGTGCCATTTCTCTACAGAGCTGAGAGGGGGGGAGAGAGAGAGAGAGAGAGAGGCAGGACTCTCCCGCCAATCTCTGGATGGCACTCCATGAGGTTTGCCAGAGCAAAGCCGTGTGAGGCAACATGGCTTTATCAGCTGTGACTTTGCAGGCAGGGCAGGCGATTATTTTTATTGGCCAGCAATAAACTCCAAACACTATCATTACGAGCTTTCTCCCAGCCTCTTTTCTAGCTCTCCTTATTATAGCCCAGCAGCCTCAGCAATTGTATTTGTCAACACTGTAGGGAGAACTGTGCAACCTGTTGGTGGGCTCTGCAAATTGGGGTTTGCCATGTGAATACTGATGTTTCCAAAGCTCCATCCTGTCATTCAGAATGACATTTCATTCTGTTTATTGTGATTAGTTTTTTGCAGTAGCATTTTAAAAGTGTAATTGCTTTTGTAGTCTCAGGAAGAAAGGGGCCCATAGCCGCATTTAGAGATGTATATAACTGTTAAGCAGGTTGGGGAGGTTAAGAACAGTGAGATTTTGAAAAGAGATAGTACATAGATTTAAATACATGAATTTGTTTCTTTCAAGCCATTTGCCAAAAGGATTCACAACAATGTAGATAATAAAAATTGAATTTAAAGTGATTTCAGAAAATAATGGAGAGAGTTCAAAGAAACCAAGGCATTGATCATTGATTGCAGGGAGAATTGGAGATAGTGGATTCAAGTATTCAGACATAAAGTGAATACTTCATGGGGATGAGTAAAGTAATACAATTCAGGGTTGATGACGCATTTATAACAAATAGTAGTAGTTACAGATAGCTGCTATTATGATGTCTAATAAACTAATAGAAGGTATTAATGTACAGTAATATAAGAATGATATATACAAGATCCAAGAAATGTGTTTGGTACTGATCAGACCCATATTCCAGATAAAGCATTTTCTTTATAGCAAAGAAAAGACATGGAACAAGCAGCAGGATCTATCCACTTACTCCATCACTCATTAATTCATTCCAAGGTATTTAAGCTATGTCTACTAGATACAAGTCATCATTCTAGATGTTCAAGAAAGAGCTGTGATCAATAGTTCTTGTTTCATGAAGCTTAAAATCTAGAGATGGTAACAAGCAATACACAAACTGATGAACAGTGTTTGTATAATTTCATATTATATAGTGATGGGTTCCATTCAAATAAAAGAGCCAGAAGTTAGAGAGTGACTGGGGATAGTATTTAACATGAACAATTTCAATGTATACTGGACACAAGATGAATGGTGGTAGCTAAAGACTTACTTGACACAGCCTTGCAGGTGGGGAGGATCTAGGAGAAGAGGACAAGTGATGGTGACCTATGAGAGAGGGAATCACAGGAACAAGGTGCCTGGGTGAGGGAAGAGAGATGGGACCCAGGGAGCAGGAATTTTGTCTCTCAGTGGGGGCAGTTTGGTCATCCATTACAATGGGAATGGTGGGTTTGAATTGAGGTTGACAACGATAAGTGTTTTTGTTTTAAAGAGTTGGTGGAGGGAGGTAGGTGGGCGATGGGCTAGATGGGTGATGGGAGGGCAGTTGTGATGAGCACTGAGTGTCATATGTAAGTGATGAATCACGGAATTCTACCCCTGAAACTAATATTGCACTGTATGTTAACTTGAATTTAAATAAGATTTTTAAAAAATGCTGAAAAGAAAAGGGAGTTATATCTATACACACACAAAAAAAAATTAAAAAAGTGGAAATTCTGAAACTGAAAAAATATAATATCTGAAATTTAAAAATTACCAGATGAAATCAATAACCAAATGGAGGTGTAAAAAGAGCAAACCTGAAAATAGAAAAAAAAATAATAAAACAAAGAGCCTTTTTTGCTGCAGTGTTTAAAGTAGAGTATGCATGCTTATATATGTGCCGGGGACAGGGTATATGGAGCAGGAAGGCTTTTGAAGAGGCTACCGCAGTGGTCCAGGTGAAAGTTAGTAGATATTCAAACGAGGTGATATGTGGGCACTGGGGACAAATGGCTGATGGTCGATGTCCACAGTATAAGTTCTGGTCAGGGCTTTTTATCTTATTTGCTTCAAATTAGAATGAGAACCTCTTGTCAAATGGATCAATTAAAACATAATGACAGTTGACTAAATCATCAGCATGATCCTGAGAAAATCCTCAACTGCTGAATACAGCTTGATTAAATTCAGTTGCTTATGAAGAGTACTAAAAAGTAAATTCAAAGCATTTGCTATAATCCACACTGTTAATCCCTCTCTCACTCTCTCTTTAGACTAGAGTGTATATGCCTCTATGTGGGGGTGGGGATGGGCAGGGGCTGGAGCAGGAAGCCTTTGGAAAGAAGTCATTGCAATAATCCAGATAGAGATATTGTTATGGGTTGAACTGCACTCTCCAAAAAGAAATATTGAAGACCTAACCCTCATTTTTCAGAGTGTGACTTATATTTGGAAATAGAGTCATTGCAGATGTAATTAGTTCAGAGGAGGTCACACAGGAGGACTTTGGCCCCTGATCCAATCTGATGGGTGTCTTTATGAGAAGAGGAGACGATGCAAAGGCACACACACCCGGGAAAGGTCATGGGGTGGAGGCAAAGACCAGAGTGAGACAGCTGCAGGCCAAGGAATGCCAAGGATGGCTGGCCAAACCAGAAGCTACAAGACGCAGGGAAAAATTTTACCCAGGCTCTGGAGAGAGCAAAGCCTATCTGACATCTTGCTTTCAGACTTCTAGCCTCCAGAACTGTGAGAGAATGAATTTGTATAGAGCCATTTACTTGGGGTACTTTGCTAATGCAGTCTAGGAAATGAATACAGATGTGATTTTAGTGCTATTAAGAGGCAGGCTTTCAACATTAATTCTTTACTGAGAACAACTGCCCCTCTCGACAAACCTCCTTAATCTAAGTCGCTGTTGTGTACTCAAAAGGCACAAAATGCACAATGACCCAGAGCATTCATGACAATATATAATCATAAGCAACTTTATCATTAATATCTATGATTTATGTGCCCAACACTGTGCCAGCTTTGACATATGCTATCTTAATTTATCCCTCATCAAACCCATGAGGGCTTTATAATTACTTGTTGTTATATAATCAATAAGGGACTTGATATTTAGAAATGTTATAAATCTTACACAGGTCACACAGTTAGGAAAGGGTACAGGAGAAAGCCAGGACTCAAGAACTTAAGGTCATTCTGGTCTGTAGGCTGAACTCGTAGTCTCTATCTATAGAGGCTTCACAAGAGTCTTGATGTGTGGGAGACTGAAGGATTAGTCTTCCTCTTTCCTGATCCTTTGCTTCCTGCCCTCTAGTCCCTATTGGCCAATTCCACAGATGGAAGAGAGGGAAAAGTAGCAGTGAAATAACATTCCTTCTCAGGCGTGGAGTGAAAGGAAAGCCATCTTCAAAAGTTCTGGAAGGCCATTCTGTGTTGCTACAATTTAAAGTCTTCAGTTGACTCGCAAGTTTGTTTGGAATGTGAAACATTTTGTTAGTATCAGAATTGCATATTTTTAACCAATGAATCATGAAATGCCTTTTTGTTGGGGGGTGTGGAGCAGCGATAGTGTACAAGAGGTACATATTCTGAAAAAATAACTGGGAAAAATATTTTCAGTAGTGATTATATTTGTTGAGAAAGAGCAAAAGCTTTTAGGATTCTATTTCTAGAACTGGTCAGTAATGTGCCATAGGTTACTTGACAAAGCACTAAACAATGGAGCTAGCCTCTTCTCCCTGCTTCTCCACCCCTGGGAGCAGGCAATGGGGAAATGAGTGCCAGCTCTGAAGAAAGAATATCAATTTTGTCTTTGGTTTCACCTATGTTAGTGGGAAAACTATTTATTTGAAATAGATGAATACAATGATTCCCTTAATTAGAAAATATTTCACAAAACCATTCTGGGAAAATAAATCTTTCCATTCTATTTTAAGGAGAGTTTATCATGTTTTATGAATTCCATGGTTTCTCTTTGAACCAAATCTTTGCTGGCACAATCTATAATCCCTGACGTATATTTTAGGGCTATCTATATGTAATGATTCCTTTCATTGTGGCTCAAATTCATTACATTGGCTTAATCTAGCATCTCCATAATATGATATATTAATACTTTGTTGTGACAGTAGATCATGGTAACTTTTGAGGCTTTAAAGTATTTGAAACCATGGCCTAAGGTTTTGGGAAATTGAAAACAACATATGTGGACAGAGTCAATGGCTCAGCTGTATAAAATGACTATTCAAACAATTGATATCATATTACAAAATAAAGGTTCCCAGATCTGGAAAATATCTCTAAGATCATCTGGTAGTTCTAACACATAGGTATTTAAAAGCTCCTTTAAAAATAAGGTTATGTAAGCTCAGGGAGCTAAGATGCCTTGCCCAAGGTCATGATGGCAGTTTCTATCTCTGCAACATTAGTAAGAGTGATTTTTTTAAAGATTTTATTTATTTATTCATGAGAGACACAGAAAGAGAGAGGCAGATTCATAGGGAGAGGGAGAAGCAGGCTCCATCCAGGGAGCCCAATGTGGGACTCGATCCTGGAACTCCAGGATCATGCCCTGAGTCAAAGGTAGATGCTCAACCGCTGAGCCACCCAGGCGTCCTATAAGAGTGATTTCACTTAGCATTTGGCTAGTGGAAAAACTATTAACCAAATATTACAAATCAAATTTTAATATTATTGCCTCTTGGCTGGGAATCCAACATTAAATTCTTTTCCACCACTTTGGGCAATTTATTTGAGTGCTCTCTACTCAGTTTCCTTCCCTGCAAAATCAGGCTGACCTCTCTGAGTTTACAGAAAAACAATCTGGAAACTAGTATTAATCTTGTTTGCTTTTTATTGTATCTTGTTTTCTGAGCTGGGTTGTCTGAAGACACATTTATAGGTCAAAAGAGGGCATTTTCAAGGATTTAAGAATTAAAGGTCACATTTCCATTGACAATGTGGCTCTTCCCTAGATGGAATGTGAAGTCTATAATTACCATTTTGTTCCATTTCAACAATACCTTGTTATTTTTATTGCAGCCATGGACATTTTAATAATCAGACCATATTTATTACAACTGATTTATCAATTAAGTGATAGAATGCCCCAGTAAAATAAAGTTTTGCATATTTAAAACTATCTTTCAATACATACATTCAATTGTGAATGATATTTAAGTGAAAAAGAAACAGATAATTCTGTTTTTTAGCCTCCACCCCTCCCACCCCCATCTCCTTTTTAACAACAGAAATAATTGTTCCCAGAAGTCTCTACACTGTGAAGCCTGGGCTGCCATCCTTTGATGTGTCTCTTGCATGGTAAGATCAAATAGTTCCCATAATTACATTTGGTAATTTCAGAGTCATTATTTTTGTTGTTAAGGTTTTCTGTACTCCAAAAAATAAAATTCTAGGTCAACAAACCATTGTATAATGCAAAAAAAATGTTTAATGTCATTGTATAATGAAAATTGTATAAAGAAAATTGTATAATAATTTAAAAAAACAAGCAGCATAATAGTGGGGAAGGAATGAAAATGTGTTCTGTTAACCTTTGGTTCTGGATACCTTGGGTCTAAATGCACAGTCTCTGTCACATTAGTTGAAAATGCTCACTTTGCATGTGTGTTAAAGGACCCCTTTTACAAACCATATCTACTTGAAGTGGATAATCTCAGTGGTCACTTTGACATTTAGAAAACAATAGTCTTAAGGAGCAGCTCTAATAGTCATTGAAAGAGTCTTTAGAAATAAAAGAAATATACTTGAACTTGAGTTTGTAGGTAACAGGGATTTTCAGTGGTATTGTGAAGTCCTTTGCTAATGGTATTTCCAGGTGTTTAGGATTTTATTTTTGAATTATGTGAGTACCACATGAAAGGAAAAGCTTGCAATTAAATATCATGCTTTCAAATATGCCTCAATAATATTTAGGGCATTTAAGTCACCTGATTTGCATATTGTCTTCCAATTCCCTCTAGGAAAGCCCTTTTACAGAAGGATACATCCTGTTCAGCAAATTTTAAATGTAGTCCCTTCTGAAGGCAGGCAGATGGAGCAGAGACGTTCTTCAGTCTCTGGCAGTCTGTGGATCATAAGATGACACTGACGTTCCACTAGAGTCGATCCTTCATGGCAGGCGCTGAAATGAAGTGCTGGCCATATGGCCAAATTGGAAGGACACAAAACATTCATTAGCATCCAATTTAGCCATTATGTGGCTGGACAGTACCACACAGCCTGTAATTATTCCTATTTGGTCCCTAGGGAATCAAACTCAAAGATACTTTTCCTGATTCATTTTATTTCACATCTAATGGATCCATGTCTTTGTAACTAATATGCCCTAATCACTTAGGTCTAGGTTCTTGTGGAGCAAGAAGAGAGAAAGCTAGATTTTTTTCAGTTGTAAGGCTAAACTGAGGGATATAAACAGTTGTCACCTTTGAATAATGCAAATTGTTTCTGTGTGTGGGGCTTTAGCATCTCTAGAGAATTTTAGAATGATGGGATTAAAATGCAGCAAATTTGTACTCTTTGACCAGTATTTTAACTTTTATGAATTCATCCAACAGATGAATTATGTATGTGCACAAGGATTTAACCACAAACATGTCCATGGCAGTGTTATTTTTAATAGAGAAAAATGGAGAAAAACTAAATGTCTATTTAATTCATTTATTCATTCAAAAACGACATAGGCCATTATTCTGAGCCATACACTGTTCTATTTACTAACCAATGGCAATTGAATAAAATAATTGTGATATTTCATGTCATGGAATACCATGCAGCTACAAACCATGCTGTAGAAGAATATCCAATGACGGAGCAAGATGTCAATGATACATTAGTGAGAAAGTGAGTACAATACAGGGATGCACCTTTAAATGCTTATTTTTTCAAATGTAACTGCAATGAATACCTATAACTTTTCTAACGAGAAGAACAAAACAGTAGACTTTATTTCCAAACAGCTCACCAAAAGAAAATCTATCAAACTGAAAAATCATGAATATGTCAGCTGATAATAATGGATCTTCTAAAGGAAAGGACTAAATAAACAAATGTTTATTGAGATCCTACTGTGTGCGGTCTTGTGCGGGATGCTTGGTTACCTTCAAGGGTGGATGCCTTCAAGGGGCTTCAGGTATGACTAAATCCTTTGAGGGTGAAAGCAAGGAAGAAAAAGGGTGATGTGTTGCTCTACTCCCTTCTATAGGAAACATCCAACTGTTCTAGATATCCTGCCATCATTTGGGGATGTCTTTTCTACTTTATTTCACTCTACTTGAACTTGACTTCATGGTTGTAAACATTTTGGTGGCATGGGGTTGTTTCAAGCTACATTTTGTTTAAAGTTCCAGACACTGATAGCTTTGGTTGCTGTGAAGAGTTAGAACAGCCCCAAATGATATTTACAGCATGGTGTGAATAAGGTTTCCTGGTAGTAAATCAGGAGCTATAAACGGGGAAGGGAAAAGAAACAAAAGCCCAAGCATAGCATGTGAAGGGTAGGCAGTCAGAAGTGAAGAACAAAAGTGTGGCTCATTCTGTACATGTCCAGGTAGGCATCACAGCATACAAAAATAGAAAGGGACCAAGCTGGAACATGGTCTGAAGGAGGGGCAAGATGGCGGAGGAGTAGGGTCTCCAGGTCACCTGTCCTCAGCAAATTACCTAGAAAACCATCCAATCATCCTGAAAACCTACGAATTCGGCCTGAGGTTTAAAGAGAGACCAGCTGGAACGCTACAGTGAGAAGAGTTCGCGCTTCTATCAAGGTAGGAAGACGGGGAAAAAGAAATAAAGACACAAAAGGCCTCCAAGGGGGAGGGGCCCCGCGAGGAGCCGGGCTGAGGCCGGGGCGAGTGTCCCCAGGACAGGAGAGCCCCGTCCCGGAGGAGCAGGAGCTGCACCGACCTTCCCCGCGGAAAGGGGCTCCCCGGGAATTGGAGCAGGATCCCCAGAAAGGCGGGGACGCCCTCGGGCTCCCTGGGACAGTAACAGAGGAACTGCGCCCCGGGAGATGCGCCGAGCTCCCTAAGGGCTGCAGCGCTCGGCGGGGCCCGGAGCAGCTCGGAGGGGCTCGGGCGGCGGCTCCGCGGAGGGGGCTGCGGGGCTCCGGGAACAGCTCGGCGGCGGCGGCTCGCGCAGAGGAAGAAGCTCCGCGCGGAGGGGGCTGCGCGGCTCCGGGAACAGCTCGGAGGGGCTCGGGCGGCGGCTCCGCGGAGGGGGCTGCACCGCCGGGAGCGCGAATCCAACAGCGCAGGCCCCGGAGCACAGGGCGCCGGGACACAGCCCAGGATCCGGCCTCCCCCGGGACAGGCAGAGGCCGGGAGGGCCCAGGACAGCAAGGACGCTCCTGCCTGGAACTGAGCAGATCAGCGGCCCCGCCCCGGAGCCCCCAGGCCCTGCAGAAGGAGAGCCCCGGAGCTACTGCGGGGGCTGACTCCAGGGTCCCAGAGCTGCCCCCGCCACTGTGGCTTCCTCCCGGGGCCTCATGGGGTCAACAACCCCCACCGAGCCCTGCACCAGGCAGGGGGCAGAGCAGCTCCCCCAAGTGCTAACACCTGAGAATCAGCACAGCAGGCCCCTCCCCCCAGAAGACCAGCGAGACGGACCAGTTCCAAGGGAAATCAAGGGACTTAAACTACACAGAATCGGAAGATACTCCCCCGTGGTTTTTTTTTGTTTTTTGTTTTTTTGTTTTTGTTTTTGTTTTTTTTTTTTTGTTTTGTTTTGTGCTTTTTTTTTCTCTCTTTCTTCTTGATTTCTGATTGCTTCCCCCACCCCCCCTTTTTTTCTTTTTTCTCCTTTCTTTCTTTTTCTTTCTTTTTCTTCTCTTTTTCCCCTATTTTTTTCTTCTTTCTCTTTTTTCTTTTTCTCTTTTCTTTCCTTCTCTCTCTTTTTCTCCTTTTCCCAATACAACTTGTTTTTGGCCACTCTGCACTGAACAAAATGACTAGAAGGAAAACCCCTCAAAAAAAAAGAATCAGAAACAGCCCACTCTCCCACAGAGTTACAAAATATGGATTACAATTCAATGTCAGAAAGCCAATTCAGAAGCACTATTTTACAGCTACTGGTGGCTCTAGAAAAAACCATAAAGGACTCAAGAGACTTCATGACTGCAGAATTTAGATCTAATCAGGCAGAAATTAAAAATCAATTAAATGAGATGCAATCCAAGCTAGAAGTCCTAACGACGAGGCTTGACGAGGTGGAAGAACGAGTGAGTGACATAGAAGACAAGTTGATGGCAAAGAGGGAAACTGAGGAAAAAAGAGACAGGCAATTAAAAGACCATGAGGATAGATTAAGGGAAATAAATGACAGCCTGAGGAAGAAAAACCTACGTTTAATTGGGGTTCCCGAGGGCGCCGAAAGGGACAGAGGGCCAGAATATGTATTTGAACAAATCCTAGCTGAAAACTTTCCGAATCTGGGAAGGGAAACAGGCATTCAGATCCAGGAAATAGAGAGATCCCCCCCTAAAATCAACAAAAACCGTTCAACACCTCGACATTTAATAGTGAAGCTTGCAAATTCCAAAGATAAGGAGAAGATCCTTAAAGCAGCAAGAGAAAAAAAGTCCCTGACTTTTATGGGGAGGAATATTAGGGTAACAGCAGACCTCTCCACAGAGACCTGGCAGGCCAGAAAGGGCTGGCAGGATATATTCAGGGTCCTAAATGAAAAGAACATGCAACCAAGAATACTTTACCCCGCAAGGCTTTCATTCAAAATGGAAGGAGAGATAAAGAGCTTCCAAGACAGGCAGGAACTGAAAGAATATGTAACCTCCAAACCAGCTCTGCAAGAAATTTTAAGGGGGACTCTTAAAATTCCCCTTTAAGAAGAAGTTCAGTGGAACAATCCACAAAAACAAGGACTGAATAGATATGATGACACTAAACTCATATCTATCAATAGTAACTCTGAATGTGAACGGGCTTAATGACCCCATCAAAAGGCGCAGGGTTTCAGACTGGATAAAAAAGCAGGACCCATCTATTTGCTGTCTACAAGAGACTCATTTTAGACAGAAGGACACCTACAACCTGAAAATAAAAGGTTGGAGAACCATTTACCATTCAAATGGTCCTCAAAAGAAAGCAGGGGTTGCCATCCTTATATCAGATAAATTAAAATTTACCCCGAAGACTATAGTGAGAGATGAAGAGGGACACTATCTCATACTCAAAGGATCTATCCAACAAGAGGACTTAACACTCCTCAATATATATGCCCCGAATGTGGGAGCTGCCAAATATTTAAACCAATTAATAACCAAACTCAAGAAATACCTTGATAATAATACACTTATACTTGGTGACTTCAATCTAGCTCTTTCTACCCTGGATAGGTCTTCTAAGCACAACATCTCCAAAGAAACGAGAGCTTTAAATGATACACTGGACCAGATGGATTTCACAGATATCTACAGAACTTTACATCCAAACTCAACTGAATACACATTCTTCTCAAGTGCACATGGAACTTTCTCCAGAATAGACCACATACTGGGTCACAAATCGGGTCTGAACCGATACCAAAAGATCGGGATAGTCCCCTGTATATTCTCAGACCATAATGCCTTGAAATTAGAACTTAATCACAACAAGAAATATGGAAGGACCACAAACATGTGGAGGTTAAGGACCATCCTGCTAAAAGATGAAAAGGTCAACCAGGAAATTAAGGAAGAATTAAAAAGATTCATGGAAACTAATGAAAATGAAGATACAACCGTTCAAAATCTTTGGGATGCAGCAAAAGCAGTCCTGAGGGGGAAATACATCGCAATACAAGCATACATTCAAAAACTGGAAAGATCTCAAATTCAAAAGCTCACCTTACACATAAAGGAACTAGAGAAAAAGCAACAAATAGACCCCACCCCCAGCAGAAGAAGAGAGTTAATTAAAATTCGAGCAGAACTCAATGATATCGAGACCAAAAGAACTGTGGAACAGATCAACAGAACCAGGAGTTGGTTCTTTGAAAGAATTAATAAGATAGATAAACCATTAGCCAACCTTATTAAAAAGAAGAGAGAGAAGACTCAAATTAATAAAATCATGAATGAGAAAGGGGACATCACTACCAACACCAAGGAAATACAAACGATTTTAAAAACATATTATGAACAGCTGTACGCCAATAAATTAGGAAATCTAGAAGAAATGGACGCATTCCTGGAAAGCCACAAACTACCAAAACTGGAGCAGGAAGAAATAGAAAACCTGAACAGGCCAATAACCAGGGAGGAAATTGAAGCAGTCATCAAAAACCTCCCAAGACACAAGAGTCCAGGGCCAGATGGCTTCCCAGGGGAATTCTATCAAACGTTTAAAGAAGAAATCATACCTATTCTACTAAAGCTGTTTGGAAAGATAGAAAGAGATGGAGTACTTCCAAATTCGTTCTATGAGGCCAGCATCACCTTAATTCCGAAACCAGACAAAGACCCCACCAAAAAGGAGAATTACAGACCAATATCCCTGATGAACATGGATGCAAAAATTCTCAACAAGATACTAGCCAATAGGATCCAACAACACATTAAGAAAATTATTCACCATGACCAAGTAGGATTTATCCCTGGGACACAAGGCTGGTTCAACACTCGTAAAACCATCAATGTGATTCATCATATCAGCAAGAGAAAAACCAAGAACCATATGATACTCTCATTAGATGCAGAGAAAGCATTTGACAAAATACAGCATCCATTCCTGATCAAAACCCTTCAGACTGTTGGGATAGAGGGAACTTTCCTCGACATCTTAAAAGCCATCTACGAAAAGCCCACAGCAAATATCATTCTCAATGGGGAAGCACTGGGAGCCTTTCCCCTAAGATCAGGAACAAGACAGGGATGTCCACTCTCACCACTGCTGTTCAACATAGTTCTGGAAGTCCTCGCCTCAGCAATCAGACAACAAAAAGACATTAAAGGCATTCAAATTGGCAAAGAAGAAGTCAAACTCTCCCTCTTCGCCGATGACATGATACTCTACATAGAAAACCCAAAAGCCTCCACCCCCAGATTGCTAGAACTCATACAGCAATTTGGTAGCGTGGCAGGATACAAAATCAATGCCCAGAAATCAATGGCATTTCTATACACTAACAATGAGACTGAAGAAAGAGAAATTAAGGAGTCAATCCCATTTACAATTGCACCCAAAAGCATAAGATACCTAGGAATAAACCTAACCAAAGAGGTAAAAGATCTATACCCTAAAAACTATAGAACACTTCTGAAAGAAATTGAGGAAGACACAAAGAGATGGAAAAATATTCCATGCTCATGGATTGGCAGAATTAATATTGTAAAAATGTCAATGTTACCCAGGGCAATTTATACGTTTAATGCAATCCCTATCAAAATACCATGGACTTTCTTCAGAGAGTTAGAACAAATTATTTTAAGATTTGTGTGGAATCAGAAAAGACCCCGAATAGCCAGGGGAATTTTAAAAAAGAAAACCTTAGCTGGGGGCATCACAATGCCAGATTTCAGGTTGTATTACAAAGCTGTGGTCATCAAGACAGTGTGGTACTGGCACAAAAACAGACACATAGATCAATGGAACAGAATAGAGAACCCAGAAGTGGACCCTGAAATGTACGGCCATCTAATCATCGATAAAGGAGGAAAGACTATCCATTGGAAGAAAGACAGTCTCTTCAATAAATGGTGCTGGGAAAATTGGACATCCACATGCAGAAGAATGAAACTGGACCACTCTCTTTCACCATACACAAAGATAAACTCAAAATGGATGAGAGATCTAAATGTGAGACAAGATTCCATCAAAATCCTAGAGGAGAACACAGGCAACACCCTTTTTGAACTTGGCCACAGTAACTTCTTGCAAGATACATCCACGAAGGCAAAAGAAACAAAAGCAAAAATGAACTATTGGGACTTCATCAAGATAAGAAGCTTTTGCACAGCAAAGGATACAGTCAACAAAACTAAAAGACAACCTACAGAATGGGAGAAGATATTTGCAAATGACATATCAGATAAAGGGCTAGTTTCCAAAATCTATAAAGAACTTATTAAACTCAACACCAAAGAAACAAACAATCCAATCATGAAATGGGCAAAAGACATGAAGAGAAATCTCACAGAGGAAGACATGGACATGGCCAACATGCACATGAGAAAATGCTCTGCATCACTTGCCATCAGGGAAATACAAATCAAAACCACAATGAGATACCACCTCACACCAGTGAGAATGGGGAAAATTAACAAGGCAGGAAACCACAAATGTTGGAGAGGATGTGGAGAAAAGGGAACCCTCTTACACTGTTGGTGGGAATGTGAACTGGTGCAGCCACTCTGGAAAACTGTGTGGAGGTTCCTCAAAGAGTTAAAAATAGACCTGCCCTACGACCCAGCAATTGCACTGTTGGGGATTTACCCCAAAGATTCAGATGCAATGAAACGTCGGGACACCTGCACCCCGATGTTTCTATCAGCAATGGCCACAATAGCCAAACTGTGGAAGGAGCCTCGGTGTCCATCGAAAGATGAATGGATAAAGAAGATGTGGTTTATGTATACAATGGAATATTACTCAGCAATTAGAAACGACAAATACCCACCATTTGCTTCAACGTGGATGGAACTGGAGGGTATTATGCTGAGTGAAATAAGTCAATCGGAGAAGGACAAACAGTGTATGTTCTCATTCATTTGGGGAATATGAATAATAGTGAAAGGGAATATAAAGGAAGGGAAAAGAAATGTGGGGAAATATCAGGAAGGGAGACAGAACATAAAGACTCCTAACTCTGGGAAACGAACTAGGGGTGGTGGAAGGGGAGGAGGGCGGGTGTTGGAGGGGAATGGGTGACGGGCACTGAGGTGGACACTTGACGGGATGAGCACTGGGTGTTTTTCTGTATGTTGGTAAATTAAACACCAATAAAAGTTAATTTAAAAAAAAAAAAAAAAAAAAAAAAAATAGAAAGGGACCAAGCTGGAGGAAGCCAGCCAGGGCATGACTTTGGACATATGGGCAACAATGAGGGTCAACAGCATAGGAGCTTATCAAAAGCGTGGCTTCTTAATGGGCAAGGTAGATTAGAAGTATGAATATAGCCATGGAAGAGCCTAATTTCGCCTTTCTTTAATATGAGTATTGTGAGTCACCAAATAAGTATATTTAACTAACAATTGAATTTACCTGCCTCCTCTGATATTTTCTGGAATGTGATCACCATACAATCCGTTGGCTTACAAGAAAGATAAAGAAAAGAAATCCTCTACAGGAACTTCAACTGAGGAAGTAATGATTCTCCAAGTTCTATGCTGTCCATTTTAGAACATGTCATGCTAGATTTTCCTTGAGCCTTCCCGTAATTTCATAGAAAAAATATTGACCTCAAGAGTGCTAAGGAAGTACAAACAAATCTCTTCTCATGAATGGAGGGCACTTTCTCTGATTTTGTTACTCTCATCTACATTAGTAAGCTTTGGCTTGGCTTCTCTTGCATTCTAAACTGCTGAGTGATTGCTTCAAGCGTTACCTGCCTGCAGCAGATAAAGCTGACAAATGTGTTTTGAGACTTTGGAGTAACACAAATAGAAGCAAATAAAAGCTAAAATTCGAATGCATGCAACGTAATTAGATGAATCTACAGCCCAGTTTATAAGGAAAGGTGATTATGAATCAGATGGATAGTTTTCAGGTAATTTTTATGCCAGGTATACGCTGTATGTACCTCCTGTAATAAATAGCAGTAAAGCGTGTGTGCCCAGGCACACACAAGATTGTGGCCTCCTGGGAGCTGTGCTTTAACTTGAGATTTAAATTTGCTCTGGTTTTGGAAGGCTTGCAGGTATTAAATTAGAAAGATCTGACTGCATGACTCTATAGTTGTTTTTTGGAGCTTAGTTTATTGCCTGAAATTAGAGTAACCACTAGAAGGATTTTGTTTGTACATAAGCAGCAGAATGAGTTATAAGGTTGAGTGCTGATTGATGAATTTGATCAATTTAGATTGTCAACTGAAATAATTTTGGCCAAAATAGAGCTTTATTTATTTATTTTTTATTAATTAAAGGTTTTCAGGAGTCTGAACTCTCTAATGATTTTAACCGTCTTCAGACTTATACTGTGCCAGTATAAGTACTACTTCATGCTACATATAATTTGGAAAATGCTTTAATTCCTCTGTAGATTATTATTTTGCTTTAAAAAATCTGATCAACATTTAAAAATCAATACTTCTTTTTAATGTAAAAAAATCCTAATAATACTGAACTGGTGTACTGATTTACTTTCTCAAGCCCAGGACAAGAGACATGGTGTCTGTAATTTTTCCTCTTGCTTCAAGTTTACAAAGGCCAAGGAAAGAAAGTTTACCTGACTTTACTACTCATGATGCTCAGCAGCAAATCCTGCCATTTTTTGTTTTTGACTAAGGATTGATGTTCTACTTATTCTAATTACTCAGTGTCTGTTTTGTTGCCAAGAAGATGTCAGGTCAGGCTAAATCTCCCTTCTTTGTTGCCTTAAAACTGAGCCTCTGGGGGGCACCTGGGTGGCTCATTCGGTTATGCTAGACTCTTAGTTTTGGCTCTGGTTACGATTGCAGCAGGGAGTCTGCTTGGGATTCTCTCCCTATCCCTCTGCCCCTCTCTCTGACATGCTCTTGTCTTTCTCTAAAATAAATAAATATATCTTTTAAAAAATGAATAAAAAAATAAAATGCTCTTGAAATGAGAAAAAGGGAAGTTGGCCAAAATCATCTAAAAAACAAAAACAAACAAACAAAAAAACTCAGTCTCTGACTCTCATCATCTGGGGCTGTGGACTCTGTCTTGTTGGTACTCTGGGAAGCTCAGTTGGGTTACCTGTTTTCATTCTTTGTAATGCCATAAATCTTTCCCAGGTCTCTGGAAGTAGTTTGCACCTAGAATCCTGCCAACCATACAGTGCCTGCACACCTCAGGATACCTCTCCATCCTGCAGGTTGACCTCCCTGGAACTCGAACTTGTCTGACACCTGTTCCCCCCAAAAGGCTGACTTTGCCTGAGGCAGGGGCCGGGCGGTATCTTCCTATCCATCAAACCCAGTACTGCAGAGTTACAAGGTTTATCACGCTGCAGTCTGTCCTCATCAATAAGTCACAAGTGGGAAATGTGTAAATTCTGCTCTCCCGATTCCATTAAAATTCTTAATAAAACAACTAAAAATGGCATAATTTCATTGTCTTTTATATCTCATAAAAGAACTTATATTATTACAGCATCAGGCAGGACTTTGGTGGAGTAAGACAAAATTGGTAGGTTTTGATGAGAAGTAAGGAGTGAAATAAAGCCTAAAATTAAGATCCTACCTAGATGTCTCAGTTCTCGAAAGCCACAATATAACATATAACAAACGACAGCGTAACTATAAACAATTTGGTTGGAATCAACTATAAGCACTTATTTTTAGTCTATCAGTGGTTAAATGGCTCTGCTGATCTGATTTGGCTTTTTCTCCCTTTCTGGAGTCTCAGCCAGGGCAACCGAAGTCACATGTCTGCTCCCTGTGTCTTCTGCTTCAGCATCTACCCCTGACATGATCTCAGGTGAAAGTGAAGGTGTGGAAGAGGAATCCAGAACATATGCATGTCTGCTTTATCAAGTTTGCCGCTGTCCCATTGGTGGAAACAAGTTCCATGGCCAAGTGTAGGGTGGGCCATGAGTGTGGTTGGTCCGTACCAGGTAGGACAGGTATACAAGAGTACCTCAATAGATGGTTCATGTGCTGGAAAGGGGACTGGAGAGAGGCACTGATCAGATGCTAACAGGAATTGTGCAGTCCTCAAACAGGATTCCTCAGACCCAATCCTTTCATCATTTTTCATAATCTCCCAGAATTAGAGTTCTTATAATAAACAACAGATATCCATTCTTTTGGACAGAAGTTTCCATTAGGAAGGAAACCCCCCCCAAAATTTTCTCAGTATAGAGAAATTATGGTATTCTTGAAATCTAGGCAAATGTTTTCTATTATTGACATGACACTAATACCTTACAAAAATAGCAATAAGTATTTACTTTTAAGAGCTCTGTTGAAAGTAATATTTGCCTTTCCCACACATTGGTCTTGGGGATTGTTCTGCTTAGAAAATGGAACCAAACCAAACCAAATGAGTTTGAGTGAAGTCAGCATCTGTTGCCTTTGCTTCCTGGGAATCTGTCACCAGGACCACATTCTGTTTGCCACCAAAGCATGGCTGGCTTGAAGCAACATGCGATGTACATGATTTCAAGGCTTTATTTTCCTTCTGGGAGTTGATCTTATTTCTTCTTCTATTCTCCAAGCAGCCTCCTGGGAATATCTTGTGGGCCACTGTATCCCTTTCCTGAACCATAGTACCATAGTACCATTCTTAAAATAACTTTCCTCAAGGCCAGGCATTTTTCTCAGGATATTATTTCACCATTTCCTCACTCATCAATATTTAATAGTTTGAAAAAAAATATTTAATAGTCTGTCATATATTATCACATTTCTGAAAGCTAATGTTTTGCTAAGGTGTTAATAAATAAAATGGCTACCATACAGTAGTTATGTTTAAAAGGAAGCTTTTGATAATTTATGATGGCTTATGGGACTGCTGAGGAAGAGACTTGGGGTGACTAGTATTTAAATATCTTTTTTTCTCATTTTAAAATACTACAAATTAATTTTAGATGATTAAAAGATTAAAAGCTATGAATAATATAAAATCACTCCTAATCTCACACAGGGATCAACTACTTGACTTTTTCCTCATTTAGAATTTATATGTATATATGTGTGTGTATTAGTCAAACTGTATGAAATTGCCAGTATTCAATTGTTTTTTGAACTACTAAAACAACAATTTCGTGTGTTTTAACCTTATAGTGGTGATCATTCCTTCTATTAGTAAATCTTCTACTGAGAAATGGAACCAATAGGGTGGATAGATGATCTATCTATCTATTAATCTATCTATCTACCTACCTCCCTACCTACCTTTCCATCTAGCTATGCATCTATGTATTGAGAGTGAGAGAATGGGGAATGATTGAGAGAGAAAAGAGAGAGAGAGTTTTCTTTTTTAAGGAATTGGCTCATGATTGTGGGGGCTGGGAAGTCCAAAATCTGTAGAGTAGGCCAGCAGGGTGGAAGTTCAAGGAAGAGTAGATATTGCTATCTTGGGTCTGAAATCTGCAAGACTTCTATGTTGCAGGCTTGAGGAAAAATTGCTTCTTCTTCAGTAAACTGGCCTTTGCCCTCAAGGCTTTCACCAATTTTTTTTTTAAGATTTTATTTATTTATTCATGAGAGACACACACACACACACAGAGGGGGCAGAGACACAGGCAGAGGGAGAAGCAGGCTCCATGCAGGGACCTCAACGTGGGACTCGATCTTGGGTCTCCAGGATTACACCCTGGGCTGAAGGCAGGCGCTTAAACCGCTGAGCCACCCAGGCTTCCCAAGCCACCCAGGCTGCCCACTTTCAGCCAATTAAATGTGGCCTATCCACTTTATGGTATGGTATGGTAACCTGCTAGACTCAAAGTCTATGGATTTAAATATTAGTCACATCTAAGAAATACATTCCCAATGACATCTTGATAAGTGTTTGACCAAATAACTAGGCATCATAAACTAGCAAAGTTGGCACATAAAATTGATATCACATTCTTTAGAAATATTTCTGCATCCTGGTTTTTACTATTAAAAGCAAATGGCAATAACTATTCTGCTAAATAGAGCTCTGTCTATATCTCTGATAAGTTTATTATGTTTATAAGAAAAGCAATCACTGGTTCACTTAGCTAAGACAAAAATCACTCCTAGCTGTGAGGATACTATGACGTCTGGAATAATTTGTTTTTATCTGCCTGGGTTCCAACACATGAGGTCTCTGTCTTTCTCTCTTGCAGCTAGTTTCTGCACAGTCATTGGTGGGATAGCACCAAACTGTGGACATAGGGCACTCAAGAATGGGAAGTCAGTGGCTTGGAGACAAAGGCTGCTCTTGGAGTCTTAATCTTGTTTTAATATCTTTGAAAACAAAGAGTTGGTATTAGAACAGCATTTTCTAATCATTATTTTATTTGTTCCTCACAACAATATTATGAGATAGATACTATTATTATAGTCATTTACAGTTAGAGAAACTGAGGCTAGAGCAGTTAAGGAACTTGAAGAATAACAATGTGGCTGTTGGATATTAATTTAATGGTCCAAGTATGGGATACCATTAATCTTTCTTTCTTTTTTTTTATATTTTTTATTATTATTTATTTATGATAGTCACAGAGAGAGACAGAGAGAGAGAGAGAGAGAGAGAGGCAGAGACACAGGCAGAGGGAGAAGCAGGCTCCATGCACCGGGAGCCCGATGTGGGATTCGATCCCGGGTCTCCAGGATCGCGCCCTGGGCCAAAGGCAGGCGCCAAACCGCTGGGCCACTCAGGGATCCCACCATTAATCTTTCTATTGCTGTAGAGAGAAGGTGGTGAAACCAGGCATTGACTAACCTTCAGGGAGCTGGAGATCTGAGATTGGCTGCAATCATTTCATTGTAGATTACACACTATCATATAGGCTGGAGAGTTGTGATGGCTTAAAGCCCAGAAGGCTAAGTGTGCATTCTCGTTACTTATTGCATATTTAGGCATCATCTTATTACATCACTGGGCAAAGACCTCGAGGTGTGTCTCTGATTGAAAGACCAACATATGTGGAAAAGAGCAGTGTGTATTTGCCATAATAGAACCAATAGAAGTCTATTGATGCACTTACGAGGGTATGAGTGTGTGTGTGCAAGTGCACATGCACACTATGCTTTTGAAGCAAGACCATTATTGCATGGAGAACGAATTTTGGATTATAAAATATTAACTCAGGAAAAGACCTGGGATATTATCTAATACATCTCCTTCAATTTCAATTGTAGAAACTGATCCCTGGAGAGACTGAGTGCTCAAAGTCTATCAGTCAGTTCTACACACTATTGCATTGATATAAAATTGTACTTGTATGCTGAGAGTTTGACTTCGGTGAATATATATCTTTGGATTTTCTGGAAAGTGCCATTTTTAAATCTACTTTGCTGTTGGCTTCAAATCTATTGATGTGTTCTGAACACTCATATTTCAGAACTTAAATTATATCTCTAATACTCTATTTCAGCTTCAGGAGTGGTACAAAGGTTCCTAGTGAGAGTATTTGTTCCAACAGTTTTTGATATGGAAAATATATTCGCCATACTCATGACTGAGTGTGCTTGTTTCCAGGCCAACAGAGAGAGAAGAATCATAATTTTCTTTCTTAGAGATGTCTTTGCTGTTATCATGACACCTTTAATCTTGCTCTTCCTTGGCTTCTACTTCCCCTCTCTTTCTCTCTTTACACTTTTTCTACTAGAGGGGTTTTGTGGACCTCTACTGAAGTGGTGGCCAGAAATTGAGTGGGGTTGTCAATGAGTTACATTGAGAAATATCAGGAGTCAGAGTTACTATGGAGGGGAAAGCTGCAAATGTGTGTATCATTAGTTCACATGTGTACAAGGTGTTACAGTCATCTAGAAAGGGTGTTGCAGTTGGTAGCCAACATAGCTACGAGTCCTTGCCTGGGTGGTGGATGCAGGGTTCAAGTTCATTTTAGAAGTCAGTAGTGTGTCAATTCTCTTCTTTCAGCAAAGATAATTAAACTCAAGAAGACATCACTCCAAAGAAGGTCATATTCTTCCAGGAACGTGCAGACATTTATAGCCACTGCAAAGTTAATTTTGTATGAAGAACGGTAAATGACTTGTGTTAACTTCACTTTACGCATAAACTGAGCCCCTGAGTATATGTCAGGTGTGTCAAAAGCTACGTAGTAGGTTTGGGGGCCAAGAACAGGACTGTGGCACCATGTCTTTGGATTCCCTTCCTTGTCCTATTTCCTAGGAAAAATCACTTTCCATGAGGAACAACAGCGCAGGGGGGAGGCATGCTGCTGCAGGAAGTGGTCAGAACAGCTTCCCCTAGGATAAACAGGACCATGGAGAGGATCCATCACCACTCTATTGAACTTTTTCTTCATTTGAATTGAGCCAGTGGCAGATGGTGCTCCTCCAATAATATGGTCTTAGCGTTGGAGAGTAGGTTTCCTACAAGAGTGAGAGATTTGGAATCAAGGAAATCATTTATCTTCCTTCCTCCCTAGAAGCCCTGTACCATTTAGTTATAGGACCAGTAGTTTATCTTGGGTGATTCTCATTCCTTCTTCACAGAACAGCTTAATCCAGGATCGTTTTTATAACTTCCAGGTTGTGGCAGGCTCTTGAGATTTTGTACAACGGGTGTAAGCTATATGTGAATGAAATTTCTTGGCTGATGTCCTATTAATGAGACCCAGCAGCATAAAGTTCCTAAACCACGAAAGCTAATCATCACATCTCTCTTGTTCCTACAAGACCAGTCAGCTAATCTTGCCAGCTGTAAATTAAGGAGACATGGAAGATCATATATCTTATCACACTGAAGGGAAAATTCAATGTCAGCTACAGTAGAGGAATTAGAAAGCAAGGGATCCAGGCTACCGTTCTATTGGAAAGGTGAATTGTTTGGAGGAGGATGCAAACCACTGCCCCTGTGTTATTCCTCTAATCAGGAGCTGATTAGCACTAGGAAGAATGAGGTTAAGGGCAATACATTGAACCTTTGGTGACCCTGTTGGCATCTGACTTCACCTAGTTTGTCATAAATGGTGCCATCCAACCCAAGGGAGAGCCTGGAGAGTGGACGTGAATGGACTTGTAAAAACATAGCTCTAACATTAAAAAACAATTCAGAGCAATTGTTCTACCAAAAAGCTGCTCTGATGGAGTAAACTTTTATACAGAAGAAGTTCCCATTCTGTTTTGGGATTTGTTGAACCTATGTGATGGAGGAGTGCTCTTGTCCTCAACAGTTAATTGTCCTGGTTTGTATTCACAGATCTTCTCTTTTGGCATTGTGATGCTGAATAAGTCGCTGGGCTTTTCAGAGCCTCCATTTTTTCATCTGAAATATGGGAACAATTAAACAAGATAAGTTTACAAAAATCATTTAGTGCATTTTTTTTCATACATAGAAGCTCTTAAATGCCTAGCTTATGGAGTTCTTACGGGGATTGAATGAACTGCTATATATTAAAGTATTGTATAAATGTAAATCCTTACACATATGTAAGCTATTAATATTATCTCCTCATGTGTGTGTGCCCATGTGCAGGTGTGTGCACATACATATGTATGAGAGGGAGGCAGTGTGTACAACTCTATGTATTTGCCTACTTAGTTTGGAGCTCCATGTACAGGAGAGCTTAATTCAATGTGAAAAAGCAAGCTATGCCATATCTAATATTTTAAAATAATCAATTCCATTTAAACCACAGAATCACAGGAGAATTACATCAGCCTCCTGGAGGCTGCAATGTGGCTCTGGGTGAGATTGGATCTGCCACTCTCAACCTCCAAGCTGAGTGAATGTGTGCGTGTGTTTTAATGGGTTTCCATGGCGGGTTGACCTTTCCAGTACATAGGTGAGCCGACTTAAGTTCCTGGATCTGAAACCTTCTGAGGCACACATGGCCCCGAGGGTGGAAGGTATTTTCTAATCAATAACACTTCAAGTCAGCAAAAACCTACATAAGCTCAATTTTGCAAAATCTTATAACACTTTGTGACAAAGTCATTTATGAATGTTCTTTAGCATTTAAAAGGCTCTTTGTATACTCTGTCAGAATTCCAAGCAATGAATTTTGCTTGATTTTTAAGGGGGAGAAAAGTCTTCCATTTAATTTTTAAAGGAGTGCATGAATACATTTCATTCGGCTTTAGTTGGCAACATCTGTTGTTTATTTCAGAGTTGGACTCATGAAATGTTAAATCTACCAGGGGCCTCAGAGACTTTGAGTCCAGTGGCTTTTGAACTGGGCTTTGCAGAGCATCTATGGAGGTGCCTCTGGTCTCCCCAAAGGCAGGGGCAGAGGACTTTACTGATTGGCAGGGCTCCAGGAAAACCAGCCCGTTCAAGCAAGGCAGCATCATTTTTAAATGATTCACATATTACAGCTCATTATACAATTTTGTTTCAAAATTTTTGTTTCGTTTACAAAGTTGGAAAACTACCAATCTATTCCAAATCCTTCATTTCACAATTAAGGATTCAAGGCTTCAAGAAGGGTACTTTCTGTTTAAGTTTACACATTTAATAGATAGATCATCAGAGTCTAGGTTTAGTGATTCTAATTCAGTACTCACTCAACTGAGTGAGAGATTGTTGGGGGAAGGAGAGCAAATGATGCCTACCTTTCATCTAAAGGTAGGGAAAGTCCTGATGGATGGGTGCTTATGCATTTGGTATTGATTCCTTCATTTATTCATTTATTCATTTACTTAGCAAGCTTTCAGAGATACCAAGGGGTAATAGGGAACAAGAAGAACCTGATTTTGACTTTAAGGATGCAGTTGTGTCAGAGACAAACATAAAAGCAATGACTTATTATACACAAAAAAAGGAAATGAAGCTGCAAGTTCAACATCAGGTTTAAGGGTGTTTTAATCTTTGAGGCAGAACTGTTTACCTTCCTCATCTTGCCAGCCCTGAGGGGAGAACAGACCTTGATATAATCAAGAAACTAGATGGATGCTGGGGGGGGGGGGGGGGAAGAAGGGAGGGGCTGGGCATGGGAGGGGAGGCTTGGAGGCAGGGCCAGATCTCATGGCCTTGGTAAGCCATAGTGAACTGTTTTGATCTCATTTTAAAAACAGCAGAGAAAATTTGAAGAGTCATGATTAAGGGAAAGGAATAATTAGTCTTTTTTTAAAAGAAGATTTTATTTATTTGTTAGAGAGAGAGAGAGCATGAGTAGGGAGAGGAGCAGAGGGAGAGGGAGAAGCAGACTTCCTGCTGAGCAGGGAGCCTGAGGCAGGGCTCCATCCTAGGACCCTGAGATCATAACCTGAGCTGAAGGCAGACGCTTAACTGACTGAGCCACCCCCGTGGCCCATGATTATTCTTTTTAAATATGACCTGTCTAGGGCAGCCCAGGTGGCTCAGCGGTTTAGCACCGCCTTCAGTCCAAGGCGTGATCCTGGAGACTCGGGATCCAGTCCCACATTGGGCTCCCTGCTAGAGCCTGCTTCTCCCTCTGCCTCTCTCTCTCTCTCTCTCTCTTTCTCTCTCTCTCTGTGTGTCTCTCATGAGCAAATAAATAAAATCTTTAAAATAAATAAATAAATAAATAAATAAATAAATAAATAAATAAAATCTGTCTAGCCACTTATATGAAGAATAGATTATGGAGTCAACAGCAGAAACAAGGACCTGGCTGAGTGAACTCTACAGTAGTATAGGTGAGGCACTGAACTGGTGCAGGGCTGTGGTTGGTTGTAAATTAATGAAAGTGGACAGATTCAAGATAGCATTTGAAATAAAAGCAGTAAAACTTGATAATGATTAGATATGAAAATAGAGGAATCAAAGATAGATTGGAGTGTTTTGGTTTGAGTAACTGAGTGATTGATTATACCTTAGGGCTAGGGCAAATACTCGGGAAAGGGCAGTTTTGGTCATGAAAATTTTGAACTGTCTATTGGATATCCTGGGGGAGACAACATTTGGGGAAGCCAGACTAAAGTGTCTGTATGTAAGGGTTGGAGATATACTCTTGGGGACCCTCTCTGCTGTATTTAAAGCCATGGATCTAAATAAAATCATCTATGCCAAGAGAAGAATTGAGAAGAGAAACTCAGGTTAATCCCCAAACTATGAAATAGTTAGGAGTCAACTGAAATAGATGGACAGCAACAACTGGATAGAAGAAAAACAAGGATAGTGTAGTATCAGAAAAACTGAAGGTCATTATCCATTGGTGTATTAACTCTAGTGTATCTGCTATGGTCCCTGATGCCTGGTAGGTACCTCACTGTTGGTACAATGATAGATTTAACAGCTCAAATAAGGAACAAGAAAGAGATCCTGGTTTGGAAGGAGCATTGAGTGAGTCTATCGGTTGTTAACCCATAGGAGATCTCACCAAGTGTTAGAGAATTCAATTTCTCCACTAACAGAGCTCAAATATACATGGGTTTAGCTCTGTGTACATTCTCTTTGGCTGCATGAATGAGATGAGATGCATGCATGAATTTTGAGATGAGACATACCAATGAAAATAATTTGAAAATGGGGTGGCTGGGAACCAAAGAAAGTAAAGCAGCAAGTGGTGAAAGTGAGAATGTGGCAATGCAACCTTGGATGGCCACAGTGATGCTGGATGCTGACGCAAGCCAAAGCTGGGCCTTGATGCTACTGGGAGGAGAGGAAGGTAGAGACTGGCAGAAGCCTACAAACTATTGGCATAGTATAGGCTGTGACCTCTGCTCAGTGCTCAGGTTCAATGGCAGGAAGTTATGAGGGTCAGTACTGGATAGTTTCAATAAGGGTAGCCTCCGCTCTCCATTTTTCTATCTCAAGCACTTAAGTGACTTTGTACTTGGGACTATAATAGGGTATAAGAAATAGAAGAAATAAATGCTACGTGTCTAAATTCAGGAGGCATTGGACATTTGGATACTTGGGGAAAAATCTAGGTCAATGCAAGTTATCTGGAAAAAAAGCCAGATGGATAGGAAACGTATTGTTGGAGGCAGAAGGGATCAAAAATACTGGAAGGTTTCTAAGAAACAAAGGGTGATGTCTAGAAAGGAATTCTGTTGTATTTATTATTGGTAATCTTTAGGAGCATCCAATGAATTGAATGTGTATGCTACATGCCTTGCTTTGCATGGAGTGCACAGTGGTGGCCAAATCCAGTGAGTTCTTCATCCTCATGGTTGTTGCTTCTACTAGGGGAGACATTGCTGAAATAAATTCACAAAAGAACCTTATAGAAAACTCGTAATCTGTGATAATGCTGTAAAGGATCCTAAGAAAGAACTAAGAAGAGATCATGGGGAGATAACTCAGATTGGAGGGGTCAGGGAAGAGGTGACATCTGAGATAAGAACTGGCAAACTTGGGCTTTTGCCCTACATCGTGTTCATGTGCCCTTGTAAGTACCCACATGGAGTGAGCATGCAAATAGCAGAAGGGGATAAAATGTCCCCCTCCTTGGCATCCATCTACCATTCTGTCCGTTCTGAAATTGTCTTCATTGGAATCCCTCTGTTGGAGGTAAACACATAGAGCTTCCAGCACCTAGTGTTCCGTCAGGATGATTGAAAAGGTTAAGTGAATCAATGAATGGTTGGGTGTTCTTCAAGAAACTGTGTTTGAATGGTCTCTGTAGCCTGGAAGTGGAGTGACAACATGAGGTTGCATGCAGCCCTCTTCCCAGCACACATTAGCACCCAATAATACCCCATCAACACACCACCTCTTACTCATTTATCAGATCATCTCATTTTCACTTATGGAGAGCAGTGAAAGAAGCATGTCGAACTTTCCTTATGGCCACCAGCGCACATTACCCTGGTCACCCCATTTGTTATTGTCTGCTAGTTAGTAGTTACACTGCTTTTAGAATTTCTTCCTGCCAGTTTTTGCATATCTATAAACTTAACATCCATTCTTTTTTTTTCCTGAATAACAAAGGAGAAAAGTAATGTGGATTCAGAAGTAGCTTGGGAATAATACGATTTCCTTATTTAACACACTAACTCTTTCCAGCATTTTAAATAGAGGCAATTTTTCAATGAAAACATAATTTTCCAATATGCTTGTTCTACTTAGAGTAGGTTGAGATAGTATTCCTGCGAGGTATACAAACTTCTATATTTTCATATTCTTAAGAACTTTCTGGCACAATTTTCTCCCCCCTAGCAGGAATTACTTTGCTTGGAGCGTTCAGACATTGCTAAAATGTTTTATTCACTTTTTTTTTTTTAAATAATGACTTTAGTGAGTAAGTCACACATTAAACTTAATCATCAGGCCTCAGAAAATGGACAAGAACTGAAAAACACATACGACAGGAATGATTTGACCTGAATAATTACAAGGAGGAAGCTTGGTGCAGGTGTCTTCCTGTAGTTAACGGCAATATTCCCGAGAGCTGGAGTGCATTGCAAGTCACAATGTGTTTCTACTCACAAGACAGTTTGTGCAAAGTGAAAACACCCCATGCGCAGCTCAGTACTTATGCTAAAATATAGTTGGATGTTTATAATCACCTACATGTCGAGATAGTGTATGTTGTGTTTGATGCTGGTGCAGGCAGTTTAATTGGCCTCAGTAGAATTTCAGCTAGCAGGGGAGGAGAAAAGCAAACAGGGTTTAGCAGCAGTATTCATCTGCATGGAATGCCGAGGATTCTCTCTCCTCAGATCAAAGCAGCTCTGGCTTGGAAATTAAAACACACACACAGACGCACACTCACGTAAACACCAAAACAAACATCTAATAAAAAAAAAAAAAGCCTAATAATTGAAACTGGATGCACTCCTTCAACAGAGAACAAAGAAAATCTGCCATTAGAAAGATTGAGCTTGTCTCCAGGTTAGTGATTTTGGTGGTGCTAATGATCAGGAGCAATTCCAAGGCCCGGTGGGCTGAGACACTTTACCCACGTGGCCATGACTATTCAGGTCATGCTCACTCCGCAGAAGAGATGGGCTGTCTGTCTCCGGTGACTGCACCAGGGCACAAACCAGTGTCACTTCTCCATGCACGTCTTGCCTGCCCTATCCTCAGCATCTGACACAGTCACTTCTTCCTTCTTTTTGGAACTCGTTCTCCACTTGGCTTCCAGAAACACATCCCTAACTCTTTTCCCTCCTCCTCCACCATTTCTCTTTCTCTGGCTCCTCTACTGATGCTTCCCTCACCCTTCTTATCTCTAACTTTGGGTGTGTTTCAGTATGTGGTCCTCAGGTCTCTCCCCACTATCTTTTTGGTGAGCTCATTCAGTCTGATGGGTTTAAACGATCCATATGGTGAAGGGTTTCTGGTTTTCTGTCCAGACTGGGATTTTCTGACTCATATAACAAGTATTCACCGTGTCCACTTATCTAACAGTGGAACTTTTGGCCTTCCTCCCTCCCCCAACCTACTTCATCCTTCCAGTTGCTCTGGCCAAAAACTGGGTGTTATCCATAGGTACTCCCTTTTTTTATATCCTCTCTAATTTGTCAGCAAATCCTTTGAACTCTGCCTTGGCAGAGTTCAAAGCAGAATATCTACATTCTAACTACTTTATAATTTATGACACTGACCTAGTCTGTGATAGACTCAACTCTAGATTATTACAATGGTCCTCTAATTGGTTACTCTTCTTCAATACTTACTTCTAAAAGTCTTCCTTGAACATATTGCCAGAGTGATCTTTTTAAAAACACAAGTCTGACTGTTCAAAAACCTCCAACAGCTTCCATGTTCTCCCAGTAAAACCCCAAGTCCTTACAAACTCTTACAAAGCCAAAGAGAACCCTGTGGTTCATCTCTAATTTCATAACTCTTAATTCTCACCCTTGCTCCCTCCTGGCAAAGTCAGTAGTGGCCTCTTTGCTCTTCTTAAATAAACCATCCTACCCCTGCCTCATGGGCTGTGCATCTCTTTTCCCAGAACACTCGAAATCTTCGGGTTTTCCCTCATAGTTATCTTAACATTTTTCTCCTCCCTAACCACTCTCTATGAAATTGTAACAAATTTCTCATGAAAAAAAACTACTTTGTTGGCTCCTTCCCTGCTTTTTCCTGCCATGGAAAGTATCACTAGTGGCAAATCTTCATTTCTGCCTTGCACCACTGGAATCAAGTTCTGCTGTATTGCTTAGCAGCTAGAAAAGCACCTGGCATATTTTAGATACTCAGTAAATATATTTTATATAACTCTATTTGATGTACTTAATATTGGTTAATTTATTCATGTATTTGTCTTGTTATCTTGGAAAGAATCTTCCCAAAGTCTGTTGTTCCATCCCAAAAAAAAAAAAAAAATAAGAATACTATTGATGTTCACATTACTTGTGATTGTTTTAAGGATTCAATTTTGAAATGAATTAAAACACTTAGCATAATCCAAGGTATGTAATAAGATTTCAAACAGTGTCCATGATGATTTTGCCTGTGATAGAAGATTATGATAGATATTTAGTTGCTGCTATATAAACCTCTATCACCAGGAAATATCAGGCATGTACTCCACCCACAGGGAGCTAACAGGGGAAACAATATATATATATATATATATATTATGATTATATATATTATATAATATATATGATTTATATATAATATTTCTTTTTTTCAAGCCCAATGTGGGGTTTGAACTCATGACCCTGAGATCAAGAGTCAGATGCTTAACTGACTGAATCACCCAGTACCCCATAAATATTTCTAATATTAAGTAGAAAATAAGTCCTTTAGAGAGGTAGCTGAAGTATTCATGAAATTTAGGTGGGGAGTTAGAGTTTTACTGGGACTTTTGAGCCAAAAGAATATAGTTATAACCATTGTCCTGCCTTACATTAGCTTTTTGAACTTGGACAAATTACATGGCCTCTCTAATTTATAGCACAGAAATGAGGGTGATGAAGATAATTCTTTCATAGTTAAAAATGTTAAATGAGATAGGACATGCAAAGCATTTACTACTGAGCTCACTCATTCCATAGTCCCAAACAGAATCTAATGCAGCAAAAGGAATTCGTATGTCTAAAGGAAATCCTGTGGGGGCCATTTTTTTAAATTTTTAAAAATCTGATATAGAGGGGTTGGTATATTTTAAAAAGATGAGAAGTGTGTAAGTAATTGTGGCAAGGAAAATTGAGAATTAATTCTTTGAATTTTGGCTGAGCTTGATGGTTTGCAGCAACCACACTGCTATGTGTCTTCCATACAGCTGGGAAGGCTGCTTTTTATGTATATTTTTGATGAATGAGCTAATACACTGGTTTGAAAAAAATAAAGTTAAGCTTGTCATTTATAAAATGGTTTGACTATTAATATCCTGTAGTCTCTGAAAAGGAAAATTTTAAGGGCATAGACTGCAAAATAACATCAGAATTGTATAGATCTAGTAAGAAGCAAAATTGAGCTCCTTAATCTGTTATCAATGTCAATGTCACTCTCTCATTAGCCCCTGGAACAGTGCAAGTGCCTTCTTTCTTAACTTGCCCATTAGAAACTCCTCATTACTGTGTAAAAAAATCACAGTCTTAATAATTTGGAAAATTTTTGCTGAGTCTTACTGAATTCCATCTATTAGGACACACGGACATGCTATTTTCTGTTTTCTTCACACAGGCATATCTACTTTTGGCCAACCTGTGGTTTGTTCTCAGTATCCAGATATTTCATGCTCCTTCCATGATTGTTAAATAGACACCTGTCTTTTAAATATTTCTTTATAGGAGAAGCATTGTGTTAGACAATTGTTTTAAATGCTAACATTTTTTTAACGCTATATTCCTTTTGGTCAGTGTATGAGCATTTTTTGTAATGTATGATGTCATATTTGGATGTAGCTTCTGAAAAAATGCATCAAATATGTGGAATTCTTAATGTTATTGACAAATAATCTACTTTTTCAAAGAGTATACAAGAGTACTTATTTGAACAATGTGGAGTCATAGTCTTGACTATAACATTTTTTTAAAGATTTTATTTATTTATTTTAGAGAGGTAGTGTAAGCAGAAGGAGGAGCCAAGGGAGACAGGGAGAGAGAACCCAAGCAGAGATATCCTCCAGGTATCTCCAAATCCTACCACTCTCTTTATTCTTGCCTCAACTGTTTTAATAGCCTCCTGACTAGCTTCACACCTCTCTCTCTTTAAAAAAAAAAATCGTTATTTTCCTTTTTTTGAGGGGAGGGGCAAAGGGAGAGAAAGAGAATCTCAAGCAGACTCCCCACTGAATGTAGGGCCTGATGCAGGATTTGAATCACAGGACTCTGAGATCTTGACCTGAGCTGAAATCAAGAGTTGCATGCTCACCTGACTGAGCCACCCAGGTGCCCCTTGATTGTATCATTCTTGAATAGTTGCATTCCCTACAATTTAATGGTTTTATTGGTTTCCTAGTTTTATGTCTCTGGGCCTTCATTTGAACGGATGCCTCATGAGGGTAGAAGCCCTGTTTGTCCTGTTCTCTGTTATAATCTCAGCACCAAAAAGAATTGCTGATCCCTAAGAGGAACTTAATGAATATTTGTTTGGTGACTTACAGATGATTGAATCCAACTTTAAAGACTAGAAGTCTATAAATGGGGATCCCTGGGTGGCGCAGCGGTTTGGCGCCTGCCTTTGGCCCGGGGCGCGATCCTGGAGATCCGGGATCGAATCCCACATCGGGCTCCCGGTGCATGGAGCCTGCTTCTCCCTCCGCCTGTGTCTCTGCCTCTCTCTCTCTCTATGTGACTATCATAAATAAATAAAAATTAAAAAATTAAAAAAAAATAGAAGTCTATAAATGCATCACGGGGGTACTGTTTTGATCGACATCTTAGAGTGTGGATATTTCAAAGTTCAGCCATATAAGGCTTACGTGAGAAGAGGAAGAGGGAATGAGATTAGTTTGAGTGGATGCTTGGCTAGTGTCAATGGTGTTCTAGAAGCTCAACATTCTCGGTGATATCTGGGGAGGAGGCTGAGCCTCAGCAAGGTGAATTGCTGCTTCTGTTTCCCTGCCAAAGTTACAGCAAGAGAATTAATTTGTGTTGACGGTTTAAGTTTGGTGTGCTTTTACCTGTATTATTATTTACTTTGCAGTAAGAAGAGTGGGTGGAGAAACAGTGCTTGTTGCTCATTTTTAACCACCCCATGCAACGCTCCAACCTACCCAAACAAAATTTGGTCTCGAATCATTGAAAAGCTTTTCATGAATTTTGAATTTGTAGCCTAAAGATAGTCCTCTGAAAGGACGTAATAATAAAGCATTTCCAAAGTGAAATCTTATTTACAAAGAAGATCTAGAAAGAACAATGAAAACAGATTTACATTACAGTCAGCTACAGAAGCTCGCAAAAGAAAGATCCATTATTAAGGGGGACATATGGCCCATGTAGCCTGCGGTGTGCGTGTGTTTGAGGCTTCATATGTTTGATAATCCCATGCCTAAGTCTAGGGCCTGGGATCTCCATGCCTGATTTGACTCTCCCCAGGCTGACCACCTCACCTCAAACCTGCCACACTTAACAGCTATTGCTCCCTTTTCCCTTTTAACTTGTGTACCTATGTTTGCATGCAGCTGGGAAAAGGAACACAAGCTATGGATTAGTGATCATGGCAAGGAGAGTTTTGCAAATGTCGTTTCAGCTCTGCAGACCTCTACAGGCCAACCATTTCATGCTCACTCTTTTCTTTTCTTTTCTTTTCTTTTCTTTTCTTTTCTTTTCTTTTCTTTTTTCTGAGCCTGATTTTTCTCATCATCTGCTACATAGTGATTCTACTAACAATGTGTACTCTAGACATTTTCCATGAATTTTCTCCTTTGTCTTTACAATAACCTCATATGATGACTTTTTTGATGAGTCTCCTTGACTGGGATTCAGACCGGTGCCACCCGGTGCCACTTCCTCACGTGGTCCCAGTAGAGAACTAGGGCAGGCTATGAGTGACATTCTCCTGAGAGCTGGATGGAAGGCGGACAGGGGCCAATTGAGAGCATACCCACATTCAGGCCATTTTTCAATTAAAGACCAGTCTAGGTCCTGCTGTGAAGGGATTTTGCAGATGGAATGAAAGTCCCTGATCTTTTGACTGCATGCTAATCAAAGAGGAGATTGTCCAGGGAAGGCCTGACTTCATCAGTTGGAAGACTTTAATATGAAGGGTTAGGCCTGCTTCTTTGAGCTCAGAGATTCCAAACATTTGCTGGGCCTGCAATTGAGCTCTATTCCTCTGGAACTTCCTTCTGGATGGTGGCCTGTTGGTGGACAGCCAGTGTAAGCTCTTGCCCATGGGGTTCTAGCCTTTTCATTCCTTTCCTGACTGCTGCTCTAGGGACTTTGTACTTACTCAACCTGCCACCACAATGGTATAAGCCAATTCTTGTGATAAATCTCTCTTGTCGAACCCTGACTGCTACACCCCCCCCCCCAGCATGGATAATATTTTCAATACTGCTATGAATGTAATGAAGCTTGAAAAGTTAACTATGTTAGCCTGTAGTAGTAGTAGTAGTAGTAGTAGTAGTAGTAGTAGGCTCCAATCTGGAACTTGAAACATTAGGCTATACTGCCTAAGACAACAGTGGCCACCACACAGTCTTGACAAGATCTTAGAAGATCAAATAAGAAAACTGAATGGATCCCTGGGGGCAGGCGTTGTATTAATCTCAGCACAATAGCCCTATTCTTGTGGGTCTCAGGTGTGGTGTTACTTGTTTTCAAATGAATGAATAAATGGAAAGTGTAAAATGCTCATCATGTGTAGGTGTTACTGCTATCAATAACAACATATCAAATTATTTGGGCTCTTAGAAATCATGCTTAGTCACAGCACTTTGGTATGCCTGAGAGAATTTCCACCCCATTTCTTCGTTAGCTCAGAAATTAGATAGAAAGCCAAGGGTTCACAGTCCTGTCTGTGCTTGACTACCTGCTTTTGATTTCCTTGGTCAATCTACTTAAGAGCCCTGACTCAAGTTCCAAGAATATGAACAACAAGCTCAATAGCATTCGGTCTTTGTGTCACAGGAATGTCACGTGGGATCATTTGATAGTATCTGAATGCCTGGGATGCTTTGCCTGGGTTTTGAGTAGTCATGGTGGGCATGTCTCTGTATTTGGTACTGAGAGTGATCAAAAGAGCCCATGGGCCTAGCACTTGAGGAATTTACAGTTAGGGTGAGACAGGACAGCAAATCCAAAATAAGTAGAGAAGTAAGCTCAGAGCCAAGTGTATATTCTTTTTGTGTTAATATATGGGTGTGTTTTGTGCACCTTCAGTGGAGCAGTTGGGTTTTGATAGATTAACATGGTGCATCTTCTCTGAAGACAGGGATTTTGCATTTAAAGTTTCCTCTGGATCTCTAGTTTCTATGGCAATGCCTGGCTGAATGCAGGTGGTCCATTAATATTTGTTTAAAATGATAAAACTCCCAGGGCACTTTGGTGGTTCAATAGGGTAAGCATCCCACCCTTGATTTCAGCTCAGGTCATGATTTCAGGGTGTGGGATGAACCCCACACAGGGCTCCACTCTCAGTGCAGAGTCTGCTTGTTCCTCCCTCTTTGCCCTTTCCCTGCTTGTGTGCCCTTCCACTCTCTCTCTAAAATAAATATCATCTTTAAAAAAAAATGATAAAGTTTCAGAGTAGTTCACATATGCAGAGATGAACTCAAGTTCATTAGGGAGAAGGGCGGCCAGCATTCCAGACAGGGATGTGGAAAAAAGTGCTAAATCTTCAGGCAACATTGAACTCCAGTGCTAACATTTCTCAGTTGTACGATAGTGGATTTACCAGGCTGTGTTCAAAGTCATATTCTGATTCTGAAATCTATCACTTCTTAAAGAAAGAATTCTAGCTTGGGCTCTTACCAAAGAGCTTTCCTCAAAGTGTCACATAGAGTTCTCACATACCTCTAAAAACAAGAATGGCCAGGCCTGACTTAAGGGATTCTTGAGAGGATCCTTTTCTCCAGTGTGATCATTTCTCGCTTGGCTGTAATTACCAGGCAGCTTGCAAGCCCTTTCTAGGGAATTGAAGATCAGTGGGGATTTGGAGGCAGCTCTCACTGCTAAGACACCAGGAGGCTCTGGGGAGGGAGTTTCTGTGGAAGGTAGTGTCCCTGGCTGCTTCCAAAAGAAGCATTACTCTGTGGTCTCTGGGTCCTGGCAAGGGCTCTGGTTTCTGCCTGCCAGAGAGGAGGAGCCCAGCAGCAAGAGGCGCGGCTGCTTGTTGGGGGCATTTGGGGATTTTTATTTCATTTTGTTTTGACAGCCAGATCCATCTCACAACCTTCCTGTTCTTTGTTTTCATTCCCAGTCTTAGTGTGTTAATAAAAGCTTCCCTCTCACCTTCTTCACAGAGAGTCTGTCTGAAAGTTCAGGGCTGTCAACAGAAATGTGTCCTCACCCCGCACTGGTGCAATCTTACGAAAATACCAATAAGCACATTAAACAAAAGAGGAGTTAAGAGGGAATAAGACAAATTTCCCAGACATGGGCCATTTCACTGCAAATCCACTTTAATATCTTTCAGGCTACACTTGACTTGTGCATATAAAGCATGTGGAAACAAGAACTGAAATCTAATAATTCAGAGAGCACGAGTGAAACGTGACAACATTTTCATGATTGAAAATGAAAGAGAAATTAATTGCTTGTTCTGTTGGGTTAAGAGAATGAATTGGGTTACCAAAACTTTAATTTAGCCAGGAAGACACCTCTTTTGTTACGAAAAGAAATGACTTTGTTTATCAATTATCTGTGAAGTATCAAAGAGTAAGATGCAGGAAAGATGAATGTACTTAGAGTCCTGGCTTATAGACTGAAAAAGAAGCTTCGGTATAGTTGCAGGCAAACTATGACTCAAATTAACCATACTTGGAAATGGCAAACCTATTATCATCATCAAAAGCATTTATTAAGTGCACAACTTTGCAGGATGCTAGGGTGTGAAAATGCAAGAAAGGAGATAAGGAATTTCCAGGAGATACGTTAAAATAGATATAACCATGACTGAAGTCAATAGATTCTTAAAATCAGAGGAGTGTATTAAATTTAAAAAATCATTGTTTTGTTCAAGTATTATACGTATAGAAATGTATGTATACATGTTTGTACATATATATCTATACATGTTGTATATAAACATAGCATATATATGGAAATTCTCACTCCACTCTTAATTATTTGGTAAAGATGTTAAGTGACAAAGCAGAAAAACACAAAAGCTAAGATACACTGGCGGCCTTCTGCATGGCAGCTGGTGTGGGTACTTCAGGTTTGTTGCTTTACTTATTCCCCCAAATGATCCTATGAGTGAGCCTTTATTAGCTGTTCTTTATAGTCAAGGGACAAAAGTGTAGAGAGATTACATAGTTTGGCCAAACTCCATGTGGTAGGAGTTAGCTTCAAACCAGATGTGGCTGGTTCCACAGCCTGAACTTCTTTTATTACCCCATCATCTGTCTTCTGGAAAAGATGGGGTTCCTGAGGGTTATCCTCAACCTGAAAGCAGGTGATTGGCAGCTAAGGGCTTAGCTGTAAAGAGAGCCTACAAATCTCACTCAAAAGCTGGTTGACCTGAAGAACTGCAAGGCCCAACTGGTGTTGGAAGGTGACCCCAGTTTGGCCACTTATTATTTGCACCTTGAAAGAGAACAGAGATGGCAAGCCTGTGCCTTCCATGGTAAATTAATGAGGAAAATGAGAATAATCATCTGAAAGAAATAGCATTTTGCAGTCTAGCTGAATCAGATGTGGCATCAGAGCACTATTAAATGTGGAAAACCTAATTTCTGTAAACCAGGGCTGAAATTCTGGTTCTACCACTGCTAGCTGTGTGACATTGAGCAAGTTATTTTATGATTCTGAATCTCAATTAACTGTATTCTCCAAAATGAGGACAATCTTATTGGGTTGTTGGAAGGTATTTTTTTTTTTAAAGGACTTTATTTATTTATTCATGAGAGACACAGAGAGGCAGAGAGGCAGAGACACAGGCAGAGGGAGGAGCAGGCTCCACGCAGGGAGTCTGACTTGAGACTCGATCCCAGGACTCCAGGATCATGCCTGGGCTGAAGGCGGCACTAAACCGCTGAGCCACCTTGGCTGCCCATAAGCTGTTGGAAGTTTTAATGAAATATCATAGATTAAGCCTTTCTCATGATGCTACCATGCTAAGTATTCTGTAAATGTTAATTTAAGTTTTTTGGTTGATATAAATGTTTTTATCCAAGAAGGGCAGATGATTTGGTAATAGGCTATTTTTAAATTTCTTTAATGAAAATATCTTTGGGCAATGTGTAAGCAAAACAATTCTGGGTGAGCAGAAAACAGGTCAGTGAATATAATGATTAAAAAAATAGTAGGGTTTAGTAGTCAGTAGAGGAGGAAGGGGGAAATGAGCTTTTATCAGCACAAGTAAGAATGGTTCATGGTGTGGGATTTTACAGACAGGTCAACAAGACGCAGGTTGACTAGTCTGCAGTCAGATAGGACAGCATGGATACCTTTCCCAGGGTAGAGTCACAAGGATGGTAGATACTATATTGTAATAATGCAAATAACAATTTCTTCCCATGTTGGGAAAGAGAGGAGTGGGAAAGGTTCTAGATCCCTCCAATATATCCACAGATGGAGTTCTGGAAACTTGAAACTGGGAACTTATATATAAATATAATTTATATTTACTAGTCTCTAATTGTAATTTAGCATTACCCCTAGATAACATAAATAACAAGATCTATAGTGTTAGCAGGAACCTTAACGTGATTACAGAAATCACAGATATTTTCATATCACATTGTAAGTATTGTGACTATTATTAAATACTATTTATGCTCAGGATGACTTCAAAATTATGGTAGTTATTAGACCTACCACTAGATTTGTTAATTAGTGCATTGATAAAGTACATATATTGTTTCATCATTCATCTTTAAAGTTTTATTTTAATAATGGCATTCAATATAATTGGAATCTTTGGTAATCCTAAGTATTTTCTTTATTTACAAGCATTCTCCCAAGAGGGGATTCATAGACTCCACCAGATTTTAGAGTCCACACCACAAAAAGGCTTAAGGATTCCTGATAGGAATATAGGATAAAAGAAGGCTACTTTTTAAAATGGTAGATATCAGAACCTGTTGTAGACTAAGGGAATGTCTGGACAGAGAAAGTGAAACTTGAAAATTCAGGAGACAGGCAATTTTTCTTAAAGCAGGACATCCCATTTATAAGTTGGCACTGAATTCAAAGGAGTAACTCTTCCTGTGAGAAAGAAAAGAAGCACTAAGATGATTATGGATGCAGCTTCATTTTTTAGGGGAAAGTGTAGGAGATTAATTATTTGATCATTTCAGATTTTGGATATTTGATGATTTCAGATTTTCATTTAATGTAATAGAAAAGTAGTGTTTTCAGTGGAGAAGGAAGGATAGATTAGGATGAAGGCCTGAAATGGTAAACATTTGGAGTAGTCATCCAGAAGCCTGGGAGAAGGTCACACTGAAGGCAAAGTAGGCTTACTGAGTGCAGTTGTGTGAAGGTCTTGGACAGGGCTCAGCTGTTACAAGTGACATGAAACACAGTCCATAGCTCAGCGAGCCTTTCCCTCACATGGTGAGTGCAATCTTCCATCAGCCTGCTTGTTCACAGATTACCAGCTATTTGCCCTGCCTCCCCTCCCCAGCTCTGCCAGTAATTGAATCTAGATTCAAAAGCAGTTCTGGTCCATTTGCTTGTGCCCCTTCTAGGGCATTCATAAACACGAGTGCTGCAGAACTCTGGCCAATCCATGAATGGGACAATTTTTTATGCAGACTTTCCTTTCTTTATTGGCTACTATATTCCTTAAGTAGCATAAAGGGTGCATAACATTCTACTTAGCTATAGAAATCCAAGTGCATGGAAATAAGTTTCCTTACTCTCTTTGGTTAAGCTGTTGGAGTCTTAGTTGGAGGAGACATTTATTGACAAAGCAAAGAGGGTATACTGAAATGCTGCCTCTCCATTGGTCTTTGGTTTCCTGGGTCCTCCCCCCAGGGATCACAAGGGGCCATTATTGTGTCATGTGGTCATACCTGCACCCCCCTACCCCAACCCAAATACTTTGGCAGCATCCTGAGAAGGGGAGAGTATGAGGAGTGAAAAGGACTTGAACTGTCAAGTATCTCACCCTAAGGCTCTAGGGAAAATCAGAAAATTTGGCCTAAACAGGGATTCATGGCTGGACTTGATTCTAGTTATTTGGTCTTATCATCACTGCAAAATTCCCAAGCTCTGAACATTTAATCTGTGTTTGATTCATTTCTCTTTCCACTGCAGTGAATTGCTTTTTATCAGGTTCTCAATTCATATTTGTTTAGTGGATGGGTGGATATGGCAAAGATTATATGACATGAATTAGTATGTGTCTACAATGAACACGTGAAAAGTGGAAATTAAAATATTATCCAATTAATTTGACCGGTGTAGAAATTCACACTGATAATGAGATTTTTTAAAAAATATTTTATTTATTTATTCATGAAACACACACACAGAGAGAGAGAGAGAGAGAGAGAGGCAGAGACACAGGCAGAGGGAGAAGCAGGCTCCATGCAGGGAGTCCGATGCAGAACTTGATCCTGGGACTCCAGGATAACACCCTGGGCAGGCACTAAACTGCTGAGCCACCCAGGATCCCTGATAATGAGAATTGAATACAGATTTTTCTCATGTTTTTATTGCTTGTCTATTTTGAAAAAAAAAAACAATCATTGAATCTATCAATTCTTGACCACGTTGCATAAAATGTAATATGACATGTCATTTATCCTCTCAATGAAAAACCATGGATCAAAATGGTTTGTCCTAATTAGGTTTAGAGAAATAAAAAAGAAAAATCAAAAATGCCACCTGTGGGTTTGCTATTAAAAATCTGCACCAATACAATATAGAACGATGGATTTTGGAAAGCACGGGTATATACATTCTGAAGCCTGGAGACAAGAAGTCATATTCAAGCAGCTAGTTCCTGGTATCTGAGAAATAAGACTTTGGTCATGTAGGGGAGAGGAAAGAGGGTGCCAAATCCAGTCTTGCCCAGTGGGGCAAAGTGCATGAGGCGTATGTGGCCCATGCACTTTCTGGGGTTTCAAATTTCTAGAGTGAATCACTGACAGGCCTCACAGGGTTAGATCCATTTTGGTCTGTAGTTTATTTCTTGTTTTGTTTTACACACTTTATGTACTTCTTAGACATAAAACCAAGTGCAATAAATTCCTGAGGTGCTGAATTTCCCTTAAATTACATAAGCTTGTCTCCTCCTCCAATATTATATCTGAATCAGTACAAACCTTTGACTTTCTCCATTATTTCCCACTTCTGAAACTGTATCCAATTCATCACAAAGGACCACAAAATAGATAAAAAGCAACAATTTAGGACAGGCTTGAAGTCGTCCTTTCTTATCAGAGTTCAGTTTAAAAGGTTTACAGTTGGTTGTTCAGGGACAGGTTCCAGGAAGGTAAGATGAGCTGTCACTTCCACCACCTCAAGGATGGCCTGTGACCTGTGAAGTTAAACAGAGCAAAGTCCTTGTCAAAGTCTGTGTTCTCTCCTTGCCTCTTCTCATATGCTGTTCTCAAAGGTAATTTAAGATCCTCCAAATTTGGGAAAGCCTTGCTTTGCTTCTCAGGAAGCATCTTAGGCATTCACAGTCCTCAGCTACTCATCAAGTCTGCAGTGGCCACACCGTTGGTCAATTCACACAGTCAAAATTAATGGTGGTGCTAACCCCAGCTGAAAGCACCACCTGTTGGAAACAAATGTCCTTTCTAAAACATATTCTGGGACATTTTAATACAAAGTTAGCACGATAAGGAAGGGAGAGCCCCTTGCTCATGCTCCATCAGCTCTGCCTTGACTTTCAGTGATGAGTCCTTTACTGATGAGCACTGAATTTGCTCTAGAGAGAGCTGTCCAGTAGAACCTAATGCTGCACTGGAAATGTTCTCCATCTTTGCATCTTTGCTGTATGGTATTGTGGGTGCTACACACATGTAGTGTTGAGCACTTCAAATATGACTAGTGTGACTGAGAAAATGAATTTTAAATTTGATTTACCTTTATTTAATTTAAGTAGCCATATGTTTGAACAGTATGATTCTAGAGTTTAGATGTCATATAATTTCACGGTAGTTTTAAACCAATAGAAGCAGCAGGTAGATGACACTGAAAACACAAACACTCTGTCATGGTGATAATTCTTGTCCAAGTAAGACAAGAATGTTTGTAAGATTAGGCTTCTACTTTAGGGTAGTGGACTAATGCTGAGTTTGCCTTCCCCCTGCATGTTTTTTTTTTTTTTTCCTATTGTTCTCCCAAACCTACTCAAATATGATGTAGAATTAGCCAGGATAATAGACTTATGATAACAAAGATAGTGGGAAGGAGGGCAGTGTTCAACAGATAGTGAATTTCAAACTTTGGTGAATTCTGAAAACATAGAAACATATTGATGGATGAGAGCAGTTTGAAGAAGCTCTGCCTGAGTGGGGCTCCAGTGAAAGACATTTGCTTAGAAAACTTCGGAGAAGAGAAGTTCTAGACTTGGGATCCACCAAGTATCAAGACAGTATGAGATGGGTATAAAACAGGAGTTAATTCAAACTGTACCTAAGGAACACTTTCCCAATGTAGACTCCTCACAAATTCCTTTCAGTAAAGGGATTGGCAATTCAGGGTTCATGCTGGACAAAATGTAGGGGGCTTTAGGGCTCCTCCTAAGATGAGAGTAGCTTCCTGAGAAATTGGTTGCTAGTGTGAGGTTGCACAAATCAAAATTATTTGATTTTATAAATGGCATTCCAGAGTAGAGCCTTCACTGTATTAGCTTTTGGGGCAGGGGGAGGTGGGCCAGATATCACCTGTTCTCACTCAATATGTTCAGCCTGAGAGCTTTCCCTCACCCCTACCCCCTGTTGAACAGGGGCCCCCAGACCAGCATCCATGCAAAGAGAAGCCCAGCAAGGAAACACACCGAGAGTCACAACAGAAGAAATAGAAAATCAACAATTACCAACCAGCCGAGGACTGCCAGGATGAGAAAGGAAGACAGAGTAAAATAACACAGATTCGGGAGGAAGCCAGGAAAATTTAGGGATGAATCGATTCTTTTTGATGTTGTTATTTTGGTTTTTATAAGACCTCTATTCTCCTCGGGGAAATCAAGGAAATGTCAAATCTAAAGTATAAGTGCAGGATGCTATGAAAAAGGAACAGTCAAGGACACAAAAGATCTCCTGAAAATTACAATTCTGATTGACCAAAGAAAATATGTTAGTAAATAGGAAGGCTAGTGGTGATAATTGGGTAAAAGCCCCAGAAGATATGATAACTCAAGCAACATACAATATTAGGGAAGGATCAAAACATAAAAGAGCAGTACAAATGGGCCAGTATCTGATAAATAACCATCCTGGAAACACAGACCAGAAATAAGCTTTGAGAAGGAAATTAAAGAAATATCTAGAACTATTTCATGGAGCTAAAGAAATCTCTAAATTAATACTATACTGATGTTGGAAGAATGAAGTCAACAAAAAATATTACATGAATGGTACGGTTCAAATAGGTTGTGCACCAAAAAAATATGGCATGGATTTAATACCTGATAAATCATCAGCAAAAACAAAGCCATTGACTTCTAGACTGGGAGCACACACTTCTACACAGCTTATGTGTCATGACATTTGACAGACGGAAGGGAAATGTGTTGACCTCTGCCTAGCATGATCCCTCTGGGAGTAATATTTACTAGAAAGTGTAAATACTCTACTCATTTTTAACTTTAGTGCTTAACCTACAGTCAAAGCTGACAAATTAACTATAATTTCAAGCCAGAATAAAAATATTATTAATCTTGATGCTGTAGAAGTTTGTGGTTAAGAAGATGGCAGTGGGGAGTTGGAGGGTAGAGATAAAATTTCTATCAATAACACCCCTGATACAGGCTAAGTACTCAAAAGCCTCCTGCTGCGGAACAGTAAATAGCAGTATAAGCATATTATTTGATTTTATAAATGGAGTTACTAGAGATAGAATATTGTAATATAGCTTTCAAAAACCAGAGAGAAAGAGAGAAAATGACCGTGAAAAGGGTTATGAGTGAAATCCACAGTCTCCTTGGTCTGGAGTCAGTAGATAATGCTTAAGTAATGATAGTGGAGTACTACATTTATGAAGGTAATATCAGGGAAAACACACACACACAAAACCTTTAAAAGTGGTTGGCTCTCAGGAGTGCAGCAGAACAAGAAGGAGTCAGTGAGGTAACTTAAGAGAGTATTGCTGTTTATTATAGATTCTTCCTTTAGTTTTATTTTTTTTAAACTGTACACATGTTAATTTGATTAAAATAAGAAGAAAAATAAATATGGGGACACCTGGCTGGCTCAGTTGGTAGAGCATGCAATTCTCTTTTTATTGCAGATTCATTTATTTATTTGAAAGAGAGAGAAGATGGTGAGAGGGGCAAAGGGAGAGGGAGAGAGTGAATGTCAAGCAGACTCCCAGCAGAGCCCAGAGCCCTACATGGGGCTCAATCCCATGACCTTGAGATCATGACCTGACTCAAAACCAAGAGTTGGAAGCTTAGCTGACTGTGCCACCCAGGTGTCCCATACAGCATGCAACTCTTGAGCCTGGAGTTGTGAGTTTGAGCCCTATGTTGGGTATGGAGATCACTTAAAAATAAAATCTTTAAAAATATATATGGATGCATTCAACTTTTAGAAAGCACTAAGACTTAAACTTTTAATTCATGTGTCATAGGCTAGGCTAATGATTTAAATTTTGTTCATATTATGAAATAATTTTACTAAAAATATTTCAAATTCAGATAAAATCAAAAGGATTACCTTTCCAATGGGTGTATGGATCTGTGTTTTAAAAATATTTTAACCTAAAGACGACTTCTCATTTCATCACACAAAAGCTTTGGTAAGCAATAGAGGATATGCATAAACTTAGCAGCTCTCACCTAAGACCTCAAGATCTTTCCTTTAGTTTTATTTTGTTGTCATTCGATATCTTATGCACAGTGACTTAAGGAGCCAATAATGATGGACTTCTGCCTTCCACTCTTCTACACTTTTTTTGCTCCTAGCTACTTGAGTCATTGTATCCTGCTCTGACTACTATTCCAACTGGCTGTTCCAATCTGTTCCGACTGGCTGTCCCAATCCTGACAATCCTGTCCCAATACTTTATCTCCATGTGTCACCACTATCCGAACTGATGAGCCTGCAAGGCATGCATTCACTACGTGTCCATGGGAGGACCATCTCCTTTCACACCCAATAGTAATTCCAGTAGTAATACCTATAGATATTATTGAACACCTAATAGGTGTTAATTACTTTGTTTATGTGTAATAACTATTATATGTTGTTAATCTGATCCATCTGATGAAGAAGTAGAATCTTGAAATACTTAAGTGTTTTATTCAAAGTTGCATAACTGGTCAGAGGCAAGGCTATGATTTGAATACAGAAATCCTGCCTAGTACATCAGAGCTCTACTTTTGGGAGTTTCCATGGTTCTGTGTGTATGGGTAGTTGCTCATGTCTCTCTGCTGGCCATTATGTTTGTGAAGGGGAAAGGAATATTTGCAAATGTTATGTCTCTCAGGCACAAGGTCAGAATTATTTTGGAAAATGCAGCTAATTCATGTTCCGAAGACCAGAGAATTCATGCTTGTACTTTTATGTAGGCATGCAGTTTGATGCACTGGAAATTCATGGCTTTGAGACACTCAGGCTTCTCCCTGTGGCTTTGAAGAAGCTACTTAACAACTCTGAATCTCAAAGTCCTGATCTCTGAAATAGGAATAAAAGGTTGGTATGTGAGTCACCCCATATCATGGCTATCAAATGCCTATCATTAATAGAACTTCCATAAGTGTCTCTTCCCCTTCCCTGTTCTTGCCTACATTCCATCCTATCTCCCCTAGTGAGGCATTCTTGCCTTCTAAAAGTAAAATATCTATTCTCCCACACTTCATATAATATGAGTTCCACCTGGAGCTATTCTGCTTTTAATTATTTCCCTCCTTCTCTGTCCAGGTTCCTGTGTAGTTATAATAGTTCTGGCTTGCTTTTCCCTTACTGTTTCTGCCATGCTGTAATACTGGGTAGGCCTGCATTGAGCCTTTAGAGTCCCAGAAAAATCCAGGCCAGCCCACCTCTTCCTCCATTCAACTCCCCTATCAAAGACGTGTCATGCTTGCTCTCTCACCCCAGCAGCCTGCAGGGACATGAACGAGTGCCTCTGGACACTTGAGCCATCTCTCTGCTTATCACCTGACAGCATCAGCCATGCCATCGCTCTTCTTGTCTTTACCATTCTAGTGAGCAGACACTTGGTAACCTTGACGGTGTTCCTCAGTATTAGCCATCCTGAGAGGATCCTTCAGCTTCTGCAAGCTGGCTCTGCTCAGAAATTAAACAAGCTCATATCCAAATTAACACAGTAAGGTTAAACCAGAAAATGTTAAGCTTTGGATTCCTTCTAACAGTAGTACACAGTGAGCGCTCCCTTTCAGGCAGCCAGTAGTAGCTTTTTCCTATGTGGAATTTTTCATGCTGAATTTAACATAGTTGGAACATTGAATCACAGTGGTATTTCATGAATGGCAACATCTCAAAATGGGTGAAGTTAAAAATTATTCTTGAAGGACTAACAGTATTTCCTTGTACCAACACGGTCATAGGGAGGCGTAAATATACATGTCAGCAGTATATTTTTGGCCAACCCGGACACACAGTGGAGTAAGAATAATAGCAACAAAATCCAGACTCCACCTGCAGAATTTCTTCCAAACAGAAGCACCAAAGAGGTTATTCGAGCAGCGCACATTCTTCCATAATTCACCATATTCTTACTACGTGACTGCTGTGTGCTGGACATTCTTCTGGGCCCTGGAAAACATCAATGGACAAAGCAGATAAACTCCCTGCACTCAGATTCTGGAGGGGAGTTGAATGAGCCAGCAAACAAGGTATGATGGATAGCGGTAATTGCTGTGAAGAAAAGTAAGAAAGTATATCAGTTTCCCAGGGCTGCTGTAACAAATTGCCACAAACTTTGTGGCTTAAGACAATACAAATTTATTCTCTCACAGTTCTGGAGGCCAAAAGTCCAAACTCGAGGTATGGGCAGTGCCACGCTCCTTCCAAAGCTTCCAGGGAGGAATCCTTCCTCGCTTCTTCTGATGTCTGTGGCTGCAGGTATTTCTTGGTTTGTGGCTACCCTGTTCTAGTCTGTTTCTGTTTTCATATGGCCTTCTAAACTACAGCCACAAAGGCCCTTTCTCCAATAACTTCTCATTCACAGGTCCTGGGACACGGACATTTCTTTTGTGGAGACTACCACTCAACCCACTATAGCAGGGTGGTGAGAGGGGCAAGGAGGCTTTTATTTTTAATTAATTTTTATTTTTATTTTTTTTATTTTTAGGGGGCAAGGAGGCTTTTGGATATAGTGACTAGGGGAAGCCTTTCTGAAGGACTGATGCATGAGCAGAAACAGTAATTCAGGGACTGAATTTCACATAATTATTTGAAGAAAGAGTCTTCTGATTGAAAGGAATTGGCATATGGCACAAAATGGACATGAGCTTGGTCTTTCTAGAAATAGAAGGGTAGCATGGAGTCACTAAATGGAAGAGTAGAAGGAGATGGGGCTGGAAGGGAGGTACCCAGTGGCCAGAGCACACAGATGTGGCAGCTGATATATGTGGCCAGGCTCTGGAACATTTGGAGAATGACGTGTGCTCATTATCCAGTGCTCATGGTTGGTGTCTGGCACTATTCTCTGATTGTCCCAGATCACTGCCTTGGTGTTTGCTGACTACCAAGAGGTGCTCAGTACTATGTCACAGCCCCTGCTCCTGGCTTCAGGGATGCCCCTTGCCTTGTAACTCCCTATGACTCCAGTGCCCCTTAGATGCCTGGTTATGGGAGGAAGCAGGAAACTCCCTTCTTGCCCATGTGTCCCCTTCAGGTACCCCATGCTGGTCTTGGATCCAGTACACTCACCAACCTGCTTCCAGCTTTCTAAAATCTTTCCTAGTTTATTGGTACATTATCTTTCCTTCCTGAGTGCACCTGGGGATTTTCAAGAGAAGCCTATTCATTTCTCACAGATTTTCAATTCTATTTGTGACTCCTGATCATGGTAAAAGGCAGTGCTGGCTTTTGAGACTTGCTGGCTTCTTTTCATGGTTTCTCAGCTCAGATACCCCTCTCATCATTTTTTCTGTAACTTTCACCTATAACCGGCATTGAGCTTTTGGGGGAGAAGCGACATCTCTTCCTTCAAGGTGGTGGCAGACTCGGAAGACCAAGGTTGTCCACCGGGCTTTGGGTGAGTAGGGGGTTCAAAAGACCATGGAGACCACACAGCTGTTTTCCTGCTTCCTGCTGCAGGGTTAACGCAGAGGTTGCCCCTTAGGTGAAGGTGAAGGTGTCTGCTGGGGGATGCTCTGCCGTTCATCATCACAGCCTGGGCTCCCCTGAGCACAGAACAGAAGGAAGCAATGAGAAAATGTGATACCCACCACCTGTTTGAAATATTAAATGGAGCTGCTTTGATTTCGTAGTTTCGAAATGTATTTACCATCCTGATTAAAATCACCCTGGATATTAAATTGAAATAAACAACTAGAGTAAATTTATTTTATTTTTTCTAATCAATTATGTGTTGTAATAAGTGAATCAACTCCCACCTCCCCTCAAACACACACACACACCTACACACACAGAGTTTTTCTTTTGGCTTGGAACCTGAGCTAATTCTTATCACCCACACCATTGGCAGACAGTAGAATTAAATAATTTCTTTTTATGCTTCCAGTTAGCTTTCCTCTCCTCTAAGAATGAGTAGAGAGATAATAATCATCAAATCCTCCCAAGGCTTCAACAGAAGGCAATAAAACAATTTTTCCCTTTAAAGTAGTTTGGAATATTATCAAGAAGAGGTTATTCAAAGGTGACTTTGTAAGAGGAAAATATACTCTCACTAATGACCGCTGTGACCTTTGGACATATTCGGTGAAAACGTACCTAGAGTACCTGTGTTCAGCCAGCAGAACTAGATCTCTTCTAGGCCCTGTGACATTTGATGGAGCCCCTCAGCTGTGATCTCTGCTCATGACACCACCATTAAGCTAAGTCCTGCCTCTGCTAGTTGTGCCACCAGGAGAAAGAGTTCAGCACATCAGCTCCACTGCAGGTCATAAAGTGAATGGTTCTGAAACTTCTCTGGAGCCATATGGGTAGGACAGCTCTTGGAAACCTTATCGTGTCTTTTTTTTTATGTTATTCATTTCTAGTTTATTTTTTAAATTTTTAAAATTTCTTTCTATTTTTTAAAAAAGTTTTTATTTATTTATTCATGAGAGAGACACACAGAGAGAGAGAGAGAGAGAGGCAGAGGCACAGGCAGAGGGAGAAGCAGGCTCTCCTCAGGGAGCCCAATGTGGGACTCCATCCTGGGTCTCCAGGATCAGGCCCTGGGACGAAGGTGGCGCTAAAGTGCTGAGCCACTCAGGCTACCCGAAATTTATTAATTTAAATTCAATTTGCCAACATATAGTATAACACTCAGTGAGTCGTGTCATTTTTAAAGTAGTACTGTACGAATGCAAGGCAATCGAACAGGTGACCCAATCCCGACACTTGTCTCCAAGTGTCAAGATTCTTTCACAAAATCACTTCCTTCTCCCCTTCTTCAAGATTCTTTCACAAAATCATTTCCTTCCCCCCTCCAATAGGAGCCAGGATCAGGCTGTTCCAGAGTTTAAAGGGGGAGTATGCAATTGTTTTGCTTTTTTCCCAGGAAGGAGAGAATCAAACTCATTTCCTTATGGAAACAAAAGTGGGGAGGGCTTTGTGTAACTCTGCCTGAGAACATAACAGAACATGTTGGGGCCATTGGTAATTAGTGCACAACAATCTCTGACTCCCACCCCTACCCCTGCCTGCATAATTGGGAAGTAATGCAGATCTCAGCTAGCTGGGGAGCATTCGCATGGATAAAGCAGCAAGGGAAAGGACTTGAAAATTTGCAACCGATTCTGAGATAGAATTGAACAAGTCAAAGCATTAATTGGAAAGAAAAATAACAGTTGTTTTCCAGAAGTGCCACATGCAGTTATATTACCAGGTCCTCCTCACATGAAGGGAAGTCATTGTGCAAACCGAGGAAAGCCAATCAAAATAAAGGAACAACACCAAAACAACACAATCTTTTTGCAACTGATGTAATTATATTTTTTCTTTTAATTGCTGAAGTATGTTGTGTATTTTTTTTAAATTAAGTGAATTTAGAAATGAGAAGCAGATTTCTTTGCAAGGACTGAAAAAGTCACTAAGAATACCAAAATACCCAAATCATTACAGCCTGCTAGAAAGCTTGCCCATAAAGGCTAGTCTTGAAGGCAGGGACCATTCCCTTGCCTTCAGGGCACACCTGACCAGGGCCTGGGAACTTGGCGGTGGTAGGAATGTACCTGTGATGACACACTCTTTTTCATGAGGTCTGTACTTTGAACTGTGTTGTTTGGGAACAAAAAAAGAAAAAGAATCATAAATATTTAATGGAGCTTTTTCCAGTTGAGATACCCAAACACACATGACAGTCGGCCATTAAAATCTATTTTCAATTCTATCTGGGATTCAACTGAACCATCGGGTAGTCTTTGGTCTGATGTACACAGTAACACTGAGATGGGAGATTTGAAGTGATAATGGGGACGTGGGTTTTTGAGCTGGAAACTTTTAGGCAGAGGTGATTTACTGGCACATTCCTTAAAAACACCAATGGAAAGAAAATGAAAATGTGTTCTAAGATGTGTAATTGCTGTGAAGGGGCAACACAGATTTGAAAAATCACTGCTTGTTTGCTCAGGTGCCATTATCTTGTGAACTTGAATAGGCCACAGTTTGGACTTTTGTTTTCATACCTTAATTGCGTGGTTTTGCAGCTGCAAGACAATATTTCAATTGCATGTCGTTCCTATTTGGCAATGCACTAAGGATGAGTAACTTAAGAAAGAGAGCTTTAGCTTCCTCTGGAAACCATCCCTTGCCTTGCCTTGCCTTCTCTATTTTTCTGGGCATGAACGGAAATCAAAGATCCAGACATGTTGCCTAGCAGAGAAGCTTGCTTAGGAAGAAGGCCAAATCCAGAGGTGTCTTCCCCTGACTTTCTCTAGGACGAGATTAACAGACTATGTGGCAGCGAAATATCAAGTAAGATTTGCCAAGTTCTGTCAATGCTGGAATAATTCGTTTTGGATAATTGGAAATTTGCAAACACGGCCACAGGACTTTAAATGAAAGCTCTGGGGAAATATACCTAGATAGGGAAAAGGTTTTACCTTGCTATGATCAATCACTTTTCCATTTCTTAATAATGAAACACGATTTCTCTTTCCCATAACTTTTGACTCAAGAAAAGATGTTTGCTTCTCAGAGAATGACATTTTTTAAAGAAAAGTTACAATAAATTAGCATTGAATGAATATTGAGTTGCAGTCAGAGCCACTGGCATGTCTGACTTAAAGTTTCTGGAAGACTTTGAGGTCTTTGCTCACAAACTCATTGTTTCAGGAGAAAATAAAAGCACTGAAAAGGACTAGCATTTATAAATATATGTTACTTGAGTGAATATTTACTGTGGGAACCTGACAAGAAGAAAAATCTGGGGAAACTGGGCCTACAAACAAAAAGAAAAAATTATATTCATGGTTTCTTACCTTGGAATATATGTTTATTTTTTTTTCAGTTGAATCAGGATATCGTATTCGAGGAAGAGGGAGTGGTTTTCTGTTGTTTCAAGTGATGGATGGAAGTCAACGTGCCTTTGCATGTAAGTTAAGCAGCTGTCTTGTAAATGTGAGGTTGCAGATGATCAATGATAAGAAGCTAAAAGCTGTCTAATAAACATCACTGCCTAATATGCATCACTGTTGTCATTGCCCAGTGAATTAGTTGGCCAATTGTTGCAGATCAAACTTGAACCAGCTCAGGCGGAAATAGGATGGGTGAGTTAATAGGATTAATTCAAGTAGAGCAGAGTCTCAGTCCCCAGAGACACCAGGCTCCAGATACTAGGAAGATTCACTTCTGCTTCTCCTTTGGCTGCTTTCTGCATTTTGGCCTCTTTTCTCTCACTGGTCTTCCTCTGCACTGAGCAGAAGCATGGATACTTGACATGTCCTAACTCTGTCACCAGACAGAATAGGGCTTCTGATTTTTGTTTCCAAGTTCAATAGTCAAAGGGAAGAGTTGACTGGCTGAGACTGCGTCCAGGTATCCCTGAACCAATTAGATCTCACCAGGGAGATGGGTTCTGTTACCATTCCAGAGGGACTAGAGACCTGTCCCTAGATGAATCGAGGTGGTCATGGGGGAGAAGAGTGTTCGAATGCAACTTCCCAACAGAAAGACATGTTAAAGAAGGGGAAAAGATATGGCTCAGTGGAAGGGAATATAGTCCTGAGCAGACAAAATGGTAGATATTTACTACTTTTAGTTAGCATTTGCTGAGCATGTTTTCTGAAACTAATAGACTTAATTCTAATGCAGGCTTTGTCCCCCTTTACCTACAAAGCTCTTTTTTTTTTTTATGGAAGAATCTTGTTCAGTGGTAATGTTTTTTAAAATTTCTAAACATGGAAAGAATTAAGAAAAGTCTACACTATAGTCTCAAAATTAAAGCAGAAAAAAAACTATTAAGGAATATAAATCAATTAAGAGTAAGACATAAATAGTCAAATAACAAATTTAAACTCCCTCCTCTCACAATACCTCCACGGTCTGGGCCTTATTTACCTTAGGACAGTTTTGGGGTACTAAGTGCCTTTGTTAGGAGTATGAGGGAGCTGTTATTTAGAACTGGTTTGGCACTTTTTTAGCTGTTGTCTTACTTCTGGCTCTGGTAGACTGGAACTGTTTTAAGCTTTCGACCAAGGGTAGATAGTAATGGCTGTTTTGGAGTTAGAAAAGATGGGACAGGTCTTATGACATCTCAGGATGATGTCATTGGTAACTTAGCAGTGGAAGGAAAAATTGAAGTTGATTGTTTAATGAAATATGTTTGTTTTTGTGAATCAAGAACATTCATGGTCTTCTCACTTCTTCTTGAGAATAAAAAAGTTCTTCCAATGCCGTTTTAAGCATGGACTTAAAAAACTAAAGAGAGATTCTTTTGACAAAAGTCTTATGGTGTTATTTTGGGACCCACATAAGTACCCTTTGTATTAGATCCTTATTTTTTTCATTAGATATATGGTTAAATACTTCAGAGTTAGAATGTTGAATGCTCATAAAACTCAATTAAGTTGACATTGCAATGGTGACACGATAATTGAATAAAGGGATTTTATCTAAACTGGTCAGAAAGAAATTGAAGAATTATCAGGAGAATGTATTTCCATGTTGGGTGTCCATCTCCTTAACCAGTAAATACTAATCAGACACCTACAGAGTGCTAGGCTTGGGGTTAATGCTGTCCACAGGAAGACTCTGGGGCAGGGAACTGCTACTTCCAGTGACACACACACACACACACACAGACACGCATGCAGGACAAGGCCCCCAAAGACCAGGGACTGTGAACAAGTTTACAGAATGTGCTGTGGTGATACAAAAAAGTAAGCAAAATAGTCACTGCTAAATGTGTTTGTGTTGTTCAAACGACAAATATTTACAAAAAGACGCATACCTCCAACTCAAAATATTAAAAAGCATGGGAATTTTGCATGGGAAAATTTGCAGCAAGTCTACATACCTTCAGTGATATAATCAAGTAGAAATCTCACTGAGCACTAGCCAAAAACAGAATGGAAGTTAGAAACTTTTAGATAAATGTTAGATTTTTACATTTTTCAAGGGTTTTAAATGTTTCCCCTTGTTCTTAGAAGTGGAATTGTCACTCTGTGCCCAAAGCTTAATTAGATATTTAATAATTGCAGGCTACCTCTTAAGTACTTTTAGTATAGATACTCCACAGATAATGTCAGTAGATCCAAAGCTTTCTTCTGTTTTAAGTTTAAATAAATGATTTCAACCAACCATTTGTAGTTGTAGAGGCCAAGCTGTAACAGAGACATTCCTCATACTACCTGGCCAGTGCTGAAGGCAAATCCAGTAACTTTTAAGAATTATTTATTTGGAAAATATTTCTTTCTAATTAAGGACAAAGGTGTAAGACATGCATAATAAAAGTCATTTTATTTTATTTGTTTAGTCATTTCTTCTTTATTCATCTTTCATTTAGGAGAGGAGATAGGCCTGGGACCAGGTATTTAGAATCATATTTACACTATGATAACATAGAAAGCTAAATAAAAAAGCTGATGAAAAAAATAAGGCCTTTTCAGGCCTTTAATAAATTCCCTGGAAAAGGAGAAAAAAGAAATCCTCAGGAAAAGTGCTCCTTGAGACCCAGAACCATTGGCAGATGCAATGACGGTGGTTCAGTGAGTCATACAGAACTACATATTTGTTTAGGACTTTCCAATTTCAAAGTAAGTGTAGGTAATGATGGTGATAGGATTGCCAGTGCTTTCTTTTTTAAGTCCTTTTTGCTTTTGAAATTTCTTGTGATTGAATTTGTAATAATGCACATTACAATTGATAGAATCAGAAAAAAGTATGTGAAAAAAGCATAATACAAATGTAGAAAACAAGAATTTATGACAACACCAATAGAGCAAATTGGTGGTGGTTAAGGTAATACTGCAGGCGTTGTGCTATATTCCAGATTGTGCTATGTTGTACATAAGAGAACAGGGCATTGTGCTTTGTCAGTTAAAGTGGAATGGTTAGTGGAATGTGATTCTTTCCTACTTGGGCTGTCCCCACAACAGAAGAGAGGCTCAGAACAACGCTGCTCTGGCCAATATATGTTAGACACAAGATGTATGTTGTCTTATTTTTCTTTTTTCATGGTAAACGATAATAGTTCATTTTCAGGGTTAGTGAAAAGAAAGCTGTAAAAAAAGCTTGGTTGGAGGGGCACCTGAGTGGCTCATTGATTGAGCATCTGCCTTTGGTTCAGGACATGATCCCAGGTTCCTGGGATCAAGTCTTGCATCAGGCTCCCTGTAGGGAGCCTGCTTCTCTCTCTGCCTATGTTTCTGCCTCTCTCTGTGTGTCTCTCATGAATAAACAAATAAAATCTTAAAAAAAAATCTTGGTTGGAGAAAGAGAAAAGAAGTGTCAATATTAGTGGGAAGAAGCAGGGGCTCACTAGTGAATTCAAGGTACTCCATGGAAGACATAGCAAAGTTCACATGGTGTGATGGTTAGTTTCTTGCATCTACTTCACTGGGCCACAGGGTGCCCACACATTTGGTCAAACATGATTCTGGGTATGTATAAGTGCGTTTTTGGATGAGGTTACCAGTTGAATCAGTTGCCTGAGTAAAGCATATTGTCGTCCCTGGTGCAGTTGGCACTCATCCAATCTGGAGGCCTGAACAGAAAATATGAGGAAAAGGGAACTTACTCTCTGCCTGACCACTTGAGCTGGGACATTGGTCTTCTCCTGCACTTGAACTGGGACCCACATCAGTTTTCCTGCTCTTCAGGTCTTCACACTTGGACGGGAGGCATATCATTGGATTTCCTGGGTCTCCAGCTTGCAGACAGAAGATCACTGGACTTCTTAGGCTTCGTAATCATGTGAGCCGATGCCTTACAATATCATTATTGGTCTCTTGTTTTGGTTCTGTTTATCTAGAAAACTTTGACCAATGTACACAGCAAATACTGAGGGGGGAGGAGGTAAGGGATTAGAGGGGTTTGCAGCAGTGGTATGGCAGGACTCGTGGCACCCCTTTGCCCTTCCTGTTCCGGTGTATGTCCTCTGGCTCTCCTCTCTTCCTTGGAATGTCTACTCTCATACTCACCTGAATAAGAGGGCTAAATATCCTCTAATCCAGGAGATACCTACTCCCTAAAGCCAAATGTGTGTGGGGAATCATTGCAATAGGCAAAATGCTTCAATTTGATTCTTTGACCTTCAAATATAGCCCCAAATGTAACTAAACCATCTTAAATATGTGAATAAATTTCAACAATGAAAGCAAGACCCTTTTATTTAGTAATAATTTAGTTTTTCATTTTAGATTTCAATGGCATGTCACAAAAGCCTGATTGCAGTCATCACTCAATGATTATTATGGTGTCTCTCTTTATGTCTGGGTCAGATTTAATAAATGAGTTTTCCTGTCATTTTCTTATTTTATATTTTAGAGCCACCCCCCACACACACACTTTTTTTGGATACTCAATGAATCTCTTTAATCCAGAATCTTAGGATCCATTTAGAGATTTATGTGATAGAGGGATTACGGTCCATTTATTTTGCTGGAATAGAGTACACACCTATTTTATGCAATAGACAGAATTAGACCTTCTCCCTTAACTGTGGGGAAAGCCTGCTTTTGGAATAAGTTCTAGTCAATACTTTACCATTGCAATTCTGATCAAAGTGCCACATAATTTTTATTTCAATTCAACCTTGGTGACTAAGGCAAGATTTAGGATGAAGCAGATATATCTTCAATAGCAAGAACACACATGAATTTTCCTTCTGACTATGGAGATCAATTTTGCTGGTCAAAGATGGAAGAACTTATCAATTTTCTGCTTTTGGAGATTTTACATTTTTTACTATTAGTAAATTGAGCAATGAGGCAATAAATATGTTTAATTTTAAACATTCATGGAAAACTGAAATACCTACAGCGAAAAATATTTTGAAAACAATTTAATTGACTTCTTTTTTTTTTTCTCCTGAAGCAAAGACTGACCAATTAAACAGTCAACTTTGCTTAGGAAATTATTTCCTGTACAACTTCCTGGAAAAAATCCATGACTTCTCATGAAAAGGAAGGTGGCTTAAATGACCTTTGTTCAGCTTGTTTAGGACAACTAGGAAAATCCAAAATGAGAAAGATTCATTTATTCTTATTATTTTAAAATTCATAAACAGAAAGTTACACTTTGTTTCAAGATTGATTGATTATTTCAAGGTGGTGTTCTAGAGAAACCGATTTTTAATCCTGTTGCAGAGGGACAGATCATCTTGCTCCACAAAGATCCGCTGAGCTCAGTCTCCTTTTAATCTGTTTTTTTGTGAATCAGGCACTTTGTCAAGTGAGATGGATAAGAAATATCTGTGGTCAAGAGGCGAAGTGTTTCATCAGGGAATCTGACCTAGCCATAGCAATGTCTCCTGCCCATGGAAGCACGTGTTATGAGTGCTAAGGTGCCAGGTGGGACAGGTCGGTGGATGGCTGGTGGGGGAGCCCCTCTGGAGGAGCATCTGGAAAGGGGTGGTGGGCTGCAGAGAAAGGGAGCACATGGCAAAGATGGAGCAAAGAACCATGCCTGGGGGAGTGCATAGACTTGGCTCTTCGAGTTTTCATCCTGAGAGCGGAAGTAGTAGATGTGGCTGTGCTACTAGGTGGGGTCAGGCTGGGAGGTCCTTGTGTATCTCTGACAGCCATCCATGGAGGAGCATGACATGATTAGATTTGCATTTTTGAAAAACACATATTGCTACTGGTCTTACGAAAGCTGAATTTCAAAGGGAAAACACTGCAGTTAGGGTCCAAGTGAAGAAGGCTTCGATTTCAGTAGCAGAATGAAGCAATAATACATTTTATTTAACAAAATTGGCAGCAGGTCCTTGTAGTTGACTAGATGTTGGGTGAGAGAAGAGTAATAAAAATACTGACAATGACAGCCAATGTTTTGTCTTCCTTAAGCTTCAGCCTGACTGGGAAGGATGAGGGTGAATTTGTCCTTTTACTCATCCCTTTACTTATCTGTTCATTTGTTTTGTCCTTTAGAAATTATGATCTAATGAGATAGACAGACAAGTGAATCCCTAATTATAATATATTTAAAAAATCACAATACATTTATACTAGGACACTGTCAGAGGTCAGAGAAGTGACCTTTGCATAACAGATGTTCCAAATATTGTATATACCATCTCATTTAGGAAGTAAACCTTACATCATTTAAGGCAATTGGCATTTTCTTAAGCAAATAGCATAGACAACTGTCATGACTTAAAGGAAAGAATTAAACATTAATAACAGTTGAAGTAAATGTGCATCTGGAGGTGACCTATATGCGAATGTTTCAAACTTACTCACTTTTTCTCAACTTGCGCAAAAGCCTGCTCACCCACATGCCTATGAGATTTATCTTTGTCACCAATGTCCCATCAGACATTTGAGGATTTTCATCAATGTCAGCCAGGAACCATTTGTAACACTGAATGAGTACAACTCTGAAGCTATACCTCATGTAATTCAGTTTTTGCCGAGTTGGAAATGTGCACAGGATAGATGGCAGGGCTCTATTATGGGATGAACAGGGTGGCTGCAAAGAAGGCAGAGAGGCAATTCCCTAAGGATATCTGGAAGCCAATTGCCTGTAATGCAGCACAGCCCATGGCCACTGTGAAATTAGCCAGGCAGACAGATGAACCTTAGGCACAGCAGTCAGAGAAGGGGCAAGAGGGAGGCTGCTATGGGTTGAAGAAATAAAGCACGAAGCATAGCCTGCCTGGTCTGATTGTGTGGAGCCTTCAGGAAGAAATAGATTTCTTCTTGACCACAGCTACGTCAACATCGCAATATAGTTATATCTGTTTAAATCACTTTTTTGAATGTTGCTCACAGTTTCTGACAAATTGTCTGTTTGTGGGATGCAAAGAATTTCTTGAAGTCTGCAATTAAAGCACGATTCAAACCGCTGTAACTTCTTAGAGCCATTCTGGGTCCTGAGCTAATTTTCAAAAGTGCAATTTTCCAGTTCATGCATGAGAAAAAATAGGACTGGGGAAGAAATGGAGAAAGCAAGAAAGCATTTTCTTTTCCCTCCGACATTTTTTGGAATTTCTCTGTTTGGTTAGAATGGGTCAGAAAATTAAAGAAATAAAGGAGACAAAGAATATGGCACAAGCTATATATTTGCAGTGGCTCCATGGCAGCATGAAATGAGTTCTCACAATCCTGCTGAGATGCCCTCCGGTAGGAGTCAGGGACCTGTGTCCTTGTGAGCTTTGTCAGCGCCCAGCCATGTGCCCCCAGCAATTCACTACAGACTCTAGGTTTCAGTCCTTCCATCTATGAAATGGGAATGGCAAAAGTGCTATCTCATTAGTTTATGGTGAGGTTTAAATGACTTAACTTGTGTGCCCCTCACATCATAAACACTTGATGTTTGCTATTATCCTTATGAAATGAAAGGGATAACAATTCTCAACGTCCCATCCAGCTTCAAAGATGAGCAGCGTTCTATAGAACCGAGTTTTCATTTGTGCTCGTCCCAAACAGCAGAAAATTCTACAGTGTTCTGAAATGACTGCACATGTCTGGGTGAGCCACAGAAGATTAAAATCTAATAAACTAATAAATAGACACTAATACGTCTACTCTGAAGGCTATGAGTTTCCCGAGGCTGAAAAGGGCCCTTACTTGCTTGCTTTGTTTGATGTGAACTTCTCCTATGTGTAAATGGTTGAAGCAAATACATTACACTTACGATATGCATTTCACTGTGAGAGGGTAGCATTTAGTTTAAGAAAATACAGCATAAAGTGATTGGTTTTGAGACAAAGCTCATATTCTCCTCAAAGACTAAAAATTTGCATCTTGGGAGAGATGCAAATGTGCCATTTTACATTGAGTTTTATCATTTGGTATAAAAACTAAGCATACTGGTGATACAATCACAGAACATTTTAATAAAGGAAAAGAAATACAATGAGTGGATTAAGCTAGTCATTAATATGTGTCTATGTCCACTCATTTTTTTCTCCTAAAAACAAATAATCCATTTCAGAGCCTGCGGCTACCTGGCCAAAGGGATTTATTATCCCATGATTATTATGAGAATGTAGACAGCTCCATAAATCCAAATACTGAAATATGTCATAACATGAAAGTGATTTCAGGAACAAGGGATTTATTTTTTTTTCCACACATGGTGTCTGGCTTTTATTTCTAGGGCAGGCATTTAAAATGGTCATTTAGGAATGCATAACTTCATCAGCAATATCTATTAGGAAAATGAAAAAGAATTCTGTTATCACCCCTCTGATGAACAGAGAAACTGTTTTCAGTAAGAGAAATTATTAGAATAGTGTTTTCAGTTTTTACTTTATTTCTCTGTCTTCTCTTTTATGATTTTTCATAGAAAGCATCAAACTTAGACAAGCATGCAAAACACTTGTTTCTTTTTTTCCTGAAAAAGAGTCTTTGGATCTGATGGTGAACATTTATTAATGGTGAACATCTCTCTTAACCAATTTAGATTTCACATTGTCTTGACAAACTGCAGTTTCAGCTATTACAGGAGGCAGGGTCTGACTTCTCAGCATTGCAGTAAGAGGATAACTAGAGGACAAAGGTTTGTGTGTGTTTCTAAAACAAGACTTCAGAAGCTAACGGGAATGCCTTTGTTTATTACAATGAAATATTTCATACAATTTTAGACTTCAGATTCTAAATGAAACTATAATTATTTTCCATTATTGTTGACATCTACCCTGGCTTGAGGCTATCACTAACTCTAACATTCTCTTTTCCACCCATGTCTAAACAAGAATCCCTACTCTCCCCACCTGTCAGACATCTCATAGAATCTGATACATCTTATTTGTAGCAATTATCAGTTTATAAGTTCACTTTTGTTATTATGAGATTAATACCCATTTTGCTCATTTTTATAAGATTTTATTTATTTGAGAGAGAGAGAGAGCGCCAAAGTGGGGGGAGGGCAGAGGGAGACAGAGAGAATCTCAAGCAGGTTGGGGTGGATTTTCCTACAAACCAAAAATATAACTCTTAGACATCGTATAAAGCACTGCTTCTTACAAAAACTTCTCTGACTTGGTTAATAAAGTGACATAAGGAATAAATCTCACTTCCTAAAAGTAGAATGTTTATTATAATAGTATATGTGTTGGAAGTGTATCTCCAATGATTATATGTAATAGTTATGTGTTCGTAAGAAGAAAGAACTAAAATTCAGTGAGTAATCTCTTCCCCATGGACAAATAGGATTCCTTAAAGCATTACCATCCTACTCTGAGAATAACTTCTCTGTCTGACATTATGTTACCTTAAAAGCCATCCTCTTTCTGAATGGCTCATAAGTCACCATCTCACTCGTCCTGTCCTCTCCTTTCTCAGCTTCCTATAATAACAACCTCATGGAAATTAGTCCTTTCATGCTTCCAGGTGTGCAAAGATATTGAACATGCCACAATGGCAAAGAGGCATGAGTTTAAGGAAGCTGTTAGAAGTTCAAGATGTTAAGCAAAGGATTACAACTACAGTAATATTGCTTTTCTGTACTATGTCTCATGGCACTGAGCTACCTTCCTCCTGTTGCCTCCATTTGAATGCTTCTGGAAATTCTTTAAGAAGGCTATATATGTGGAGACCAAAGCTGGATTTTCTAAAAAATAATTTAGGCTATGACAAAGTCACTAGATCCAGATATATTTTTTTACTGTGTTCATGAACAAAAACAGTGTAATTTTGTCATCTGAAACTCTTTGTTTGTCTAGGATTTTGCCTTTGCTACTCCCATAATTTTATCGAGAAGTATATTACATGTGGTTATTTAAAGAGTGTACATTTTATTCCTTTAAAGTTTTTAGTTAAAAAAAAAATCTCAACCAAGAATAGGGTTTGTAAGAGACCAGTTTAAGAATCACTGGCAGAGATACAGGAGATAAAATGAGCTCCCTGACTGTAGTGAAATCTCAAATCCTCAGGGAATGCGACTGGCGATTCTAAGTCTCTTCAGATGGGTTCTTCCTACAGGTAATCCTATCAACAAAAGTGGTGTACAGATGACAGCCTTGTGGGAAGGAAAGGCAAAACCACTCTTGGTGATGTTTGTCTGAACTTTCTTCCAAGCATAATGGATTTGGCAGGTTCTCCTTAACTAATGCCCTAGGTGACTAAGAAAGGGGTTTCAATCCCTCATTCCTCCCTGTATCCTCTGATAGCCCCATGAATTTTCTAATTTCATTGCAGAATGGAAAGATATAGGCACCATTCAATGATCTCACTAGGCTTTATGACAACCCATGGATATTCCAATGTGCATTAACAGAGGCAGAGAGTCTGAGAGAGCCTATCTGTTCATTCAACATGTAGTACGTGTCCAGTGTGTTCAATTCTCCACCAGACCTTGTAACATAGAGACGTATAAAGTTGTATTTCTGTCCTGGGGTGTCTCATAGATGCCAGTATCAACTCTTTCATGAATGATACTGGAAATTCAAGTTGCCATAATGTTGATCCTACACCTCTGTTTCCAGCCTCAACTTATATTTCTAAATAGGAGAGCAGGATATTATTTACAACTACAATTAAAATAAAGATAACAATAAAAAAGATAGCAATAATAAATGACATGTAGCAAGCACTTAAGAAGGAACATGTAGCAAGTGTGGAAATGTTTCTTTAATTTTTTTTATTTGAGTATTCTTGACATACAAGGTTATATTAGTTTCAGGTATGCAACATAATGATTCAGCTTCTCCATAGGTTATGTTATGCTCACCACAAGTGTAGCTACCATCTGCTACCATACAACTCCATTACAGCATCATTGACTGTATTCCTTATGCTGTGCCTTTTATTCCCATGATTTATTCGTTCCATAACTGGAAGCTGCATCTCTACCCATTTTCCCCATCCTCTCATGACCTTCCCTCTGGCAATCATCAGTTTGCCATTTATAGGTCTGATTCTGCTTTTTATTTTTTATACATTTTTTTAGATTCTACATATATGTAGAATTCCACATATTTCACGTATTCGTGAAATCATATGGTACTTGTCTTTCTCAGTCTGACTTATTCCCCTTAGCATGAATCCCTCTAGATCCATCCATATTGTTACAAATGGCAAGATCTCATCCTTTTGTAGGGCTGTGTAATATTTCACGATATATATTCCAGTATATATATTTATATGTATAAAGTATTCCATTATATACATCACTATATATATATATATATATATATATATATATATATATATATATCAGGCCTTCTTTATCTATTTATCTGTTTTTTAATCCTATGAGTGTTCTATATTACCAGTTTTACAGATGAGACAACTGGACTCTAGAGAAGTAACTTACCTAAGGCCATACAGGTAGTACACAGTTGCTAAGTCCTTGAAGTGGGCTCTGGGCCACAATGATTGGTCTGATTGTGTGACCTTGGGAAAATTATTGAACCTCTCTGGACCTCAATATCCTTAGGTCTCAAAAAGGAATACTTGTAATATCTGAATCATAGCATTGTTTTGAGGATTTCATTAGCTGATAATATATGAACTTAAGTGCTTCATAAATGCTGTTATTTTTATCACTATTATTCTCAGGCTCCATTGCTTCTCAAACTTATCTATGGATATTCTAGATAACATGCTCATATTTACAACCTTTTATTTAAGTTATCCCTTTAGTATAACCCACACTCTCCAGAAATTCTCACCAGTTTTTTAACCAATTTTTTAACCTACTCTACCAAATTCACTTGACGTTTCAGGATCCCAGTATCCTTTGGAATGTTGATATCCTCTCCCTTAAGAAAATGATCCTTTGCTTCTCTGTCGTTTGCATTTGTGTCTGTGCCATCCACACAGCAGTGAATGTGAACTTATTATCACTGCCAGCTGGACATAGGGAAGAGGGCTCTGCCTTTGACTTGTTAATATTCCCCTCAAGCCTAGCATTGCCCAGCATACAAAGCAAGTCCCTTAAACAATGATTAACAGATTAATTTTGTAAATCCAGAAGCTCTCCTGGGTTGTCTGTTCCTATCTATGAAGTACAAATAAAGGAGGAAGCAATACGGGGTAAAAGTTACTGCGGAGTTTAAAGATGGCCCAAAATGAGTCAACAAGAGAATCAAAGTGAGAAGACTAAGTCCAATTTTCTGCCTTAAATCTGAGCTGAAATTGATTTTGAAAGTTGTGTGTCCATTAGAATGGTCCAGTGATCAGATAGGATAGGTAACTGCTGACTGTAGTTGGATTATCACTACATGCTTTTCTTCTTATGCACTAACATCTCCTCCACACTTTGCACTGGGATAAAATTGCATTATTGAAGATTTATTCCTCTGGTTTAAGACACTGTCCTCAAAAAAAAGACCAATAACCTGATTCAAGAGTGTTGCTAGAGGGTGTTAGTCATAAATTTTATCTATGGGCTGTATACTGTGTATATGCGTGTGTGTGTGTGTGTGTGTGTGTGTATACATTCTTATGCTATAAAATACTTATAATGGCTTATATGTAACAAAGACACCAAAACATAAGTTGAAAATGAGGCAGAAGATGACAGAAAAATAAATTCAAATAAAAACTATTGCATAAGATCTTTAGAACTACAGAAATATCTCCTGGGTTTTTTTTATTTAAAAAAGTAATACTAATAAATATTGTAATGTAATTAACACCATTCTTGAAAACAAATTTCCATTTGACTTGTCACTGTGCTTCACCGGGCTCTTTGAATGAACCTCAATACAGACCCTGATGAGGTCATAACAGAGGCAACTTACTAAAAAGTAATTCTGTAGAGAGCTATTATGGTGTCAGAAAGGCTCCAAGATGTTGGCTCATCCACTGCCATTTTCCCTAAGAAATACCTGGAAGAATGGGGAGACCAGATGTCCTCTGAGAAAACTGTCTTGAAAAAATATTTTTCCTAACTGAATTCCAAAAGCTAATAGGTCACATTTGTATATTTCCATGGGGCCTTGGCAGAGAATGAGGAATAAGAAGTGTCTTTATGGAAGCTGAGGAACATACTAAGGACACAAACCTACTTAGAAAATTATACCATATTTATTTGAGATGATCTGATAACTTCTCTCCTAACTAAAAGAAGATTCTGTTTAAATGATTATTTTAAATTTTCTCTATTGAATAGGTAAATAGGTGGCAGACACCCAACGATTTTAGTCCATGTGACATGAATAAAACAGCATTAGCCTGAAAAATACTTCAAGGCACATGTAAGCTGCTACTCCTCATGGCCCCACCAAATATCTCAATGCTACTTTGCAAATGGTGGAAAGTTAGCACTAAAGTAGTAAAATATTATCTTATTAAATAGGATCATTATTTATAATCTGCCTGAATTGGGGAATATATACCAAGAATTTTATTATTAGAACATTTGATGTTTAATGATTTTTTATTTGTAATTAATTAGGTAGCAGGATTAGGTATATGTTCCAACTCTTCTGATTATAAATAATAAAAGCATAATAAATATATATAAAATATGATATGGCAGGTTTATTTTCTTCATAGCAGAGGCAATTTATACACATTCAGAAGTAGTATCAGATTAAGAATCAAGTTTAAAAGAAAGAGTCCGAATATTACCCTGAGTTCTTCAATCGGAAATTCTGCCTTGAAAGAAGGTCTTCTTTTCAATTTGGACTCTCAGCAGGGAGTTGAGGAGAACATGATGTTCACTTGTCAGTAATCAGGGTCTAGGCTAAACACACAGAGTGTGATCCATTAATGATTCCTATCCACAAAGTCAAAGGCTGAGGAAAGGCCAACAATCTGCAAATAATCTGGTATTTGTTTCCAATACATTTTATCATATTCAGTGATTCATCGATTCAACAAATATTTATTGCATAAGTATTGTAGATAAGAGCTATTCTACTCACTGAACATACACTGTGAGCAAAATAGTAAGACAGCATATTTAAAGGCTGCCTTTTGCTTAAGTAAACATTGACCTGAACTTTGCAGGCTTGGTGTTTGTCCTTTATTCATTGAGCAAACATTTATTGAGGCCCTGTGCTAAGTACCAGAGATATACTAGAGAATGAGACAGACATCCTGTCCATTGCTGGAAGAAAGATAACAGATAAGGAAATGTAAATGCATGCCTGATTGCAAAATTATTAAAGTATCAGAAATGGAGTTTTTGTAATGGAAATAAAATGGGAGTCAGTGGTATGTGAGTCATTGATAAAATGAGGTAATTGGAAAAATTCTGCCTGAGAGAATGTTACTTAAGCTGGTATTCCAGGATGAGAAGTACACAGCCAAGTGATCAGGCCAAGGTGAGCATGTCTGGAAGATGGCAAAGCTTGAAAGTCATCCTGGCTGAAGAACAGTGAGTGAGAAAAGTGGTTCAAGACATGTTGGGAGATGCTGATGGGAGCTACTGGCATGGTTGACTTTCTTTTTTTGCTTCCAATATACCATTCTACCTGACATACAGAAAATGGATGGGAGAAGGATCATATAGAAACTGCAGAGCAGGATGAACAGAAGGCAGAGATGGGAGGTTCAGTGATAACAATGCTCTATTAGTTCAGGAAAGAAAAAACAGTGATCAGCACTGGGTGGGTGGTGTGGGCATGCCAAAAAACGCATTCTAGATATTTCTTAAAGGAGAAATGCACAGGATTACCAGATGATTGCATGTGGGGAATGAGGAAAAGGAAGTAATCAAGAATAAATTTTTGGCAACCGAGTGAATAGCAGAATAAGCGTTAAGGTGTAGATGATACCTCAATCAAAAGAGGGAGAAACAGGTTTTGATGTTATGGTAGTGATTGGAGATGATCACAGATGTTTGATTCTTTCTCTTCCTCCAGGCGTATTTTAAAGTCACACATGGCCAGGTGACCTGCCTTGATGAATGGGAGTGTGAACGTGAGTATCACTTTTGTGTAGAAGCTTTGGAGCCAATGACATCTTCTAACGTTAATAATCAATAGGATATGAAATTCTTAAAATTTCAGAAGAAATTTCAACTGGAGATATAATTGTGGGAGTTATCAGCCTTTAAATGATAGTTAAAACCAAGGAAACGCTTGAGACTGCCTTGGCAGAGATATAAAGAGATCAGATAAAGGTTTTGTATAGGAATTCCAATATTAACTCTAGAATAGCTGAGCTGGAATTTCAAAAGCATAGTGAAAGAATTAGAAGAAAATCTGGAGAAGATGTCTGCAATAGCTGCTGTAACAAAGGACCCTACGCTGGCAGTTTAAACAAAAGAAATTTATTTTTTTGCAGTTCCTGAAGCTGGCAGTGGGAGATAAAGGTGGCAGCATGGTCACTTGTTGGTGAGGGTTCTCTTCCTGTTCTCAGATGCCTGCTTTGTCCATTTGTGGACTTTCCTCTGAGCACATGTGGGAAGAGAACAAACAAGAAGGAAGGAGCTCTGGTGTATTTTCTTAGAACACTAATCCTGTGGAATCAGGACCTCACCCTTATGACCTCATTTAACTTTAGTTAGTTCTTTAGAGACACCATCTCCAAACACAGCCACATTGGGGGTTGGGATTCAACATACTAATTTAAAGGGAGACACATTCAGACATAACAGATGGCACAGAGAAAGCCTTAAGAGAAAACATTTCAGGAAGCAGAGAGTAGACTGTTTTAGTTATTACTTTTATGTAGCAGACTGAGGACTGCCTATTGGGTTGGGCAACATGTAGGTAGTTGATGACTTTGATGCAATCAGTTTCAATCGGGTGGTAAGAGAAAAAAAAAAAAAAAGCCAGACTGAAATGAGTTGAGTAGCAAGTGGAAATTGTACATCAGAGATAATGAGTAGGCAACATAAGAAATATGGCTCTGAAGAAGAGCAGTGAAATGTGAGTATCTGGAAAAGGACAGGCAATGAGAAATATTTCTTACTATCTTTATTTTACTTGATAGTAGATACTGGAGCTTGCCTGTGAAGAAAAAGGCCTTGTAATGAGAAAGATTGAGAATCCTGGAGAAAGGAGGGGTCTTCAGGAAAGTCCATGGAAAGTTTGAGATGGATAGATTCTGCATTGACTAGGGAAAAGGATATTTCCTCTATTTTCACACAGGAAGAGATATAAAGTTTGGGTAAAAAAATTGGGAAACAGATCAGATACTGAGGATCGTCTATGTGAAGTACTAGGTAATGAGCCAAGCAGAAACAGGAGTATAGTGTTTGAGGAATGAGGAAAAACACATAAGACAGTCTTTCCAAGAAGTGAAATAAGTTTCCTCATGGATCAATAATTACTGAAGCATGGTTATACATGTAACCATTATAAGCCCAATCCTGAGAGAGAGGGGAGGGGATGAAAGAGAGAGAGAGAGAGAGAGAGAGAGAGAGAAGTGATTTTACTGATGCTACTGAGAAATGAATTAGGGTTGTTCACTGGTGTTGGATCACATTTGTATGATTTTTTATGTGCAATTATCAGCTGTGTGAGTGTGGACATGGAGGAGGCAGATGGTTATTACATTCATGGCTGTTGGAAGGACAAAGAAAAGAATCTGTTTGTAAGAAATTGACCATAATATTGGGCCATCCATTCCAACCTGAAGAAGAAAAGAAATATAAAGAAGTATGGAAGAAAGGAGGAGATAATGAAAGTGGAGAGGTCAATAGATGACAGGTCTTCATGATGGCAAGTTATTTTTGTGGGGAGACTTGTACCAGAGATTTTAAAGATTGAAATTAGGGAGACAATTACCTCTTTGACTTTGAGAGTAGAGCAGCTTTCGAGTAGAACAAATCTCAAGTAAATCTCAGGCATAAAATCTGGATGATTTAATGGATGAACTAATAGTCTATAATCTAAGAGTAGAGAATGATTGAACTTTTTGGAGATAAAATGAAGTAAATCTTGGCTCTACATGCCTATAAAATCAATAAAGTTTCCTAAAGAAGAAAATCATATATCAAAGTTTTTTTTTTTGCTTAAAATATTTAAATCAATATTGTATTATAACAAATTTTAAATGGGCTCTACCCATAACGTAGTTGTTATATACAACAATGGTAGTTGTTGATTTTTATTTGAAGAACTAGTTTCCATCTAGAACTCCACCACCAAATTCAACAGATTGATCTGTCAAGCAACTCTTCCCCACCAAATGTGCTCATTATAGAATCTATGCCTGGCATAGGAAATTCTCCTTCAGGGCTGGAGAAACTTATAATAAAATTAAATTTCAATAGAAGAAGTCAAACTCTCCCTCTTCGCCGATGACATGATACTCTACATAGAAAACCCAAAAGCCTCCACCCCCAGATTGCTAGAACTCATACAGCAATTTGGTAGCGTGGCAGGATACAAAATCAATGCCCAGAAATCAATGGCATTTCTATACACTAACAATGAGACTGAAGAAAGAGAAATTAAGGAGTCAATCCCATTTACAATTGCACCCAAAAGCATAAGATACCTAGGAATAAACCTAACCAAAGAGGTAAAAGATCTATACCCTAAAAACTATAGAACACTTCTGAAAGAAATTGAGGAAGACACAAAGAGATGGAAAAATATTCCATGCTCATGGATTGGCAGAATTAATATTGTAAAAATGTCAATGTTACCCAGGGCAATTTATACGTTTAATGCAATCCCTATCAAAATACCATGGACTTTCTTCAGAGAGTTAGAACAAATTATTTTAAGATTTGTGTGGAATCAGAAAAGACCCCGAATAGCCAGGGGAATTTTAAAAAAGAAAACCTTAGCTGGGGGCATCACAATGCCAGATTTCAGGTTGTATTACAAAGCTGTGGTCATCAAGACAGTGTGGTACTGGCACAAAAACAGACACATAGATCAATGGAACAGAATAGAGAACCCAGAAGTGGACCCTGAAATGTACGGCCATCTAATATTCGATAAAGGAGGAAAGACTATCCATTGGAAGAAAGACAGTCTCTTCAATAAATGGTGCTGGGAAAATTGGACATCCACATGCAGAAGAATGAAACTGGACCACTCTCTTTCACCATACACAAAGATAAACTCAAAATGGATGAGAGATCTAAATGTGAGACAAAAGTCCATCAAAATCCTAGAGGAGAACACAGGCAACACCCTTTTTGAACTTGGCCACAGTAACTTCTTGCAAGATACATCCACGAAGGCAAAAGAAACAAAAGCAAAAATGAACTATTGGGACTTCATCAAGATAAGAAGCTTTTGCACAGCAAAGGATACAGTCAACAAAACTAAGAGACAACCTACAGAATGGGAGAAGATATTTGCAAATGACATATCAGATAAAGGGCTAGTTTCCAAAATCTATAAAGAACTTATTAAACTCAACACCAAAGAAATAAACAATCCAATCATGAAATGGGCAAAAGACATGAAGAGAAATCTCACAGAGGAAGACATGGACATGGCCAACAAGCACATGAGAAAATGCTCTGCATCACTTGCCATCAGGGAAATACAAATCAAAACCACAATGAGATATCACCTCACACCAGTGAGAATGGGGAAAATTAACAAGGCAGGAAACAACAAATGTTGGAGAGGATGCGGAGAAAAGGGAACCCTCTTACACTGTTGGTGGGAATGTGAACTGGTGCAGCCACTCTGGAAAACTGTGTGGAGGTTCCTCAAAGAGTTAAAAATAGACCTGCCCTACGACCCAGCAATTGCACTGTTGGGGATTTACCCCAAAGATTCAGATGCAATGAAACGTCGGGACACCTGCACCCCAATGTTTCTATCAGCAATGGCCACAATAGCCAAACTGTGGAAGGAACCTCGGTGTCCATCGAAAGATGAATGGATAAAGAAGATGTGGTTTATGTATACAATGGAATATTACTCAGCAATTAGAAACGACAAATACCCACCATTTGCTTCAACGTGGATGGAACTGGAGGGTATTATGCTGAGTGAAATAAGTCAATCGGAGAAGGACAAACAGTGTATGTTCTCATTCATTTGGGGAATATGAATAATAGTGAAAGGGAATATAAAGGAAGGGAAAAGAAATGTTGGGAAATATCAGGAAGGGAGACAGAACATAAAGACTCCTAACTCGGGGAAACGAACTAGGGGTGGTGGAAGGGGGGGAGGGCGGGTGTTGGAGGGGAATGGGTGACGGGCACTGAGGTGGACACTTGACGGGATGAGCACTGGGTGTTTTTCTGTATGTTGGTAAATTAAACACCAATAAAAGTTAATTAAAAATAAATAAAAAAAAAAATAAATAAAAAATCTTTTTAAAAAAATGAAAAAAAAAAAAAAAAAAAAAAAAAATAAATTTCAATAGGTCTTGGATGGACACTTTCAAATTTTGTTTGACATGGCACCTTACTAACTGTGTGAAAGACTTGTTGGCTGAGTACTCCACAAGTCAAAGTAGGTGTTGGGAAATTTCCATCTGTGTTTGCAATTTAAAAGCTAGTCTCATTCTGCCATTGGGAAAGAGGGAAGGGAAGTTCATGCCTGAGACGTTGGAGACAGTTCAAAAAATTCTCAAATGGATTCCCCAGCAAAGTTAAAAAGTTCTTCATTCTCTATCTTCTTTGTTGTCCCCATTCTTACAAATTCACCTTGGGCAATTTTAGATACTATCTTGAACTCATCTTGGGTCACCTGGACCAGATAGCTTGTAGACACATCTGCTGGCCTCAACTGTTTTAGGAATGTTCTACTTCGGCCTAGGAGAAATTGCCTGACGGTTGATGGATGTGTCACACCAGTGTAAGCGCTACCTTCCTGGGAGACATAATAACAGCAAAGTTAATGGATGTCTATCTTCAGAACTGGTAAGTTTCTTATAATATACTCCACAAAGCCTTCTTTTCTGGCTAGAGGAACACCGAAGTTCAGGATAGGATTATAATGCTGGTTGATGCTGTGAAAACTTAAAAAAAAAATGTTTTTCCTTGGAGAAATCAGGATGTTAGAATAAACATTTGTCTTGATTTTGAATTATTTGCTTTTCTTTCTCTTTTTTACTTTTGCAAAAGTAAAAATGGATTGTGCCCCTTATCTTTACTAGCCTTTGGGAGACTCCTGAGCTGCCTGGTGCAAGTGGGAGGCATCTCTTCTTGACAGATTTGATTCCATCTCCTGACATGTGGGATGTGGTTTGTCTTAATGCTTAGACTCCTCTTGCTGAGGTGCATGGTACCTGTCAGTACATGGTCTCAGTTCTATGACCTTTTAAACTCATTTGGCCCATCTACCCCACAGCAGAGCTAATTTTTGTGGAGAACTGGACTATAGAATCCCAGCAGTCTGGTGAAACTCTTACAGGGATGATAAAGAATGAAGGGGAATGCTTTCCTCTCAGAATATAATGTTAGAAATAGATGCGTGAATTAAAATCTATCAATGAACATATTGATTGTATTGGCTGTACCAAGACTGGACATGATTTTAGCCACATCTCTAGATGAGATGGTAGGTATAGGACAATTTGTCTTACCATTCTTAAAGTTCAGGATCAAGAAAAATGGCCATTCACCACTCACTTTTGCCCTGGAAGTAAGTGGTCCAGTGCTGGCCAACACAGGTTCCTAAGTTATAGAGATAAGAACTGTGTCAGTGAGTGGAAGAAAGATGAGGTGTGAATGGGACATGGCATACTGACCTTTTCTCTTTCTTTCTTTCTTTCTTTCTTTCTTTCTTTCTTTCTTTCTTTCTTTCTTTCTTCTTTCTTTTCTTCTTTCTTTCTTCTTTCTTCTTTCTTTCTTCTTTCTTTCTTTCTTTCTTTCTTTCTTTTTTTTTTTTAACTTTTTCAATATGGTTAAAGGCAATCTCATTTCCAGAAATTGTATAATCCAGAGTGGTATAAAATATTGGTGGTGAAGCAAGTTCATTTAGAAGTATGTAGAAGGAGTCCCATCACACCAGAGTTATATTCAGAACAACAGAAAAAGCAATAAGAACATGAAGGTGGTAGATGAAAGAAAATGGCTTAAAGATTCATGACTGTTGCCCTAAACATGGACTGCATTTTGACTTATTTACCATTTGGAGACTCTGGTTTTCTCATGACAGAGGCAAGAAATTATTAATTTACCCACTTTCTGTCCTCGTCTTATTTCTTGGTAGTTTTACGTAGATTAGGAACTATGACTTTTCATGGCAACTGACATGGGCATTCGTTTTTTACTCTAAAAGTCTTCCCTTCTAGATCTTGATGATTTCCCAAGTAAAAGCTCTAGAACAGTAAAGGAAATTTATAGAACACAGAGAACTATTGAGGATGTCCGGGTGGCTCAGTTGGTTAAGTGTCTGCCTTCAGCTCATGATCCTGGGGTCCTGGGATCAAGCCCCACATTGAGCTCCCTGATCAACAGAGTCTGCTTCTCCCTGTTGCTCTGCCCTTCCCTCTGATGTACTCATTCTCTTGCTCTCTCTCTCTCAAATAAATAAAATCTTAAAAAAAAAAAGAACATAGAGAATTGTCCCTACGACAAATATTATATTTCAGACTTTTGTTTCTGACATTATGGTAAGGCTAAATGTTCTGAACATACTTTCCATGCTGAAAATGTAGAAATATTGAGTAAAATAGAGAAACATAATTTTAAGTGCATAATCAAGTTCACTAAGTGTAAGTGAGCAAGTTTATAAATACACAAATATAATAAGGGATATTCCCAGAGGTCAAAATTAAGACAGAGCTGAAAACAGTGTTAAGCAAGCCTTGATGCTTTAGCTTCCTGGGTTAGCTGCACAGAGATATAAGACAAGGCCTTGACCCTGTAGAAGAAGATAAGAATTCAAATTCCCCCACTTAGTAATGAGCTACATATTTAGGGAAAGGTGGGCCCTGAAAAATATAAAATTGACCTCTGGAAAAGGGAGACGACAGAGAACCTTGTCTGCTTAGTTTTGGTACCAAATAGAAAATTCATATATTAATAAAATATTAATAAGCAATTTTTCTTCCTCGGAAAATTGCTGTAATTGCACAGCTTAGGAAACCCTACACCAAGAATTAATTAAAATTATTTCTAGGTTGGCAATGCTCTATTCAGTATAAGCAAACAGTACTCTCTGGAAGAAAACATCTTCACCTATGAGCACAAGATTACTACTGATTAATATCAGTCAGTTATATGTTTATAATCCTAAATTGTACAACACATGCTCAGAAGAGCAGCAATAACCAAAGCCAGTAGAAACTATAAACAGAATAAGGTCAGCAAGAAATTAAGGTACTGTAATATAGAGGCATACATAAATTGACTGTGTAAAAAGAAATAAAATATGGAGTAGAAAAAGTGATCCAGACATGAGAGATTGATAAAAATTCTCAGGAGATTTATAAAAGAAACAAAAAGAACTTTGATAATTAAAAAATATAACTACTGAATTACATACCCCATGTTGATTAAGCTGATCAGAAAGAACTAAAGAGAGGATTGGATGCCCACACTGAAGGGTTTGCTGAGAATACGGAAAAAAGACATGTAACATGTGGAAGGAGGTAAAGAGAAGATTCAAAAGTTTAACATGTATCTGACAATATTTCCAGGAAGAGAGAGTAGGGAAGATTCTAGGCATTATTTGTAAAGTTAGTGGATAAAATTCATTCATAATGAAAGTCATTAATCCTCAGATTTACTGAATCACAGGTTGGAATCAGAAAGACATCCATACTTCAAAACATCACAGTAAAACTCTGAAACATCTAAGACAAAGAGAGATTTGAAAGAAGTTATTAAGGAAAGATGAATTACGTGAAAAAGAATGACAGTTCGAGGGAGAATGGCCTGCCCAGCATAACAGGAGAAGCAATAATAATATAGTATTTTCTTCAAAGTGTTGAGAGAAAATAACAAAGTAGGGTTACCAACCCAGCTAAGTAAAAATTCAAGAGATAATGCTTCAGAGAAATACCAAATATTCAGTAAAGGGATTTCTAAAGAACATACTTCAGGAGGAAAAACAATATTAAGCAAATGCATTGTTAGATTGGAACAAATCCAGATAAACAAGACTAAAACAATGACAAATGATGTGTCTGTTTGGATAAAGGAAGGAGAGAAAACAGCATAATATGTAAAATAGGAAGGCGTAGTAGAGGCTGTGCTCCAAGGTAACCACATGGCTCAGAATGAGGATAAAAATAGTATCTTCATATTTAGTTAAGCATGCATGTTAACACAGAATAGTTTCACAAATTATGAAGAAAATATAGAATTAATATAATAATCCAAAGGAAGAAAGGAGGGGAAAAATAAAGAAACTCAGAAAAAGCAGTACAAACAGGAAAAAAAATCAAATGAGATCGGAAACATAATTTCAAATATATTCATAATCACAAGTTATAAAAAGAGTTATAAAATAGTGTTGTCTAGACTGCATGAAAATATCTAACTATCTATTCTTTGCAAGATGCAGGTTAAACCTAAGGACACAGAAAACTGTGTGGAAAATAATATGCTAGCAGGTATAAGTAAAAAAGATATGGTGTAGTTATATAAGTAAACATAAAGGCAAAACCAGTATTAGAGATTAAGAAAGTCAGTATAAGACTGACAAACAGTGAGGGCGATAGGGTGGGAGGACTAGTCAGGGTTTCAGAGTCACAGCTATGAGCCAACTGAACCTGAGCAGTAGTATCATCAATAACTAGTTTACTAATAGGCTTGTCAAGGTAGAGATTGTTTGGTTTACGAATTCTACATCAGGATTGACATGAGGACAAGATGAGAGAAAAATGACATTTTCTCACATATTTCTGGAAACATAGCAGATCTTTAATTAATTATTTTGCCTTGGTTTCTTTTTTCTTCCCTCTCTACTTCCCTCTCTTCTCTCCAAATCAGGAGCTTAACCGAACAGTATAGAAAGAATTAATTTTAGGCTTGAAATGAAAAGTCTAGAATCAGAGAAAAATATATTTTCTTAATTAACGATCCATCTTTCAGAGGACATAATCCTAGGATCTCTTGTGTCCTCTGTTAGAGAGTAAAAGTAAATACTAATCAATGTAGTTAGAAGACATTTTCTTGAGCATTAACCAAGTCAGAGGTGAAGAAAGTTTAAATGATGATCTTTTATATTATTGATACATAGACTTTACAAACGGATGGAATTGAGTAGGAAAAAATACCTGAGCCCATAAAAAGTAGAACAATAAAATGAACCATATTTTTAAAATTCAGACTTTTAAAATTGGAAAATTCAAAACTTTTCCAAATGTCTGAGCTAGTAGTCTTGCTAAATAACAAAGGGACAAATTAGAGATACCTAATTCTGTTAATCTTCCTGTTCCATCAGTGGAGAAGAAGTTGGATGGGAGGAAACATTTTCAGGGTTGTGCTCAAGTAAGGGAGCAGCTCTGGGCAACATGCTGAATAATGATCTCATCAAATCACTTACACTAAAAACCATGAAAAGAATTTCACACTTTGTCTGGCTAAGAAAACAATTTTATCAAGTGCATGATCTCAAATGCGCTGAGATTTCCTTTTCTCTTTTCTCTTTTTACTGTCTTGCTTCAGTGGATATGCTACCTGGAAAAATGAAAGGCATTGTTGATGACAGTTCTTTAAGTGGAGGAAGAACAATGCATGGCATTGATGCACTGACTGCTGAGTCTGGGAAGATATTGAAAAGCTGAGCTTTTAAGTGGGTTGGTATATTAAAAAATACATATTTCTATTCACTTTCTCATGGTAGTTTTAATTTTCATAATTTTATTTCTTTTTATTGTGAGTGTTAAAGCCAGAGGTCCTGAGATCCATATTCATAAATGAACACTGGACTTTCTAGAAATGCCTTGAAATTGTGTGCAAAATTTGTATTTGCATGCATGTAATTTTTTCCTCAGGGCAGGGAAAATAGTATTTTTCATATTTTCGAAGTTCTTTATGACTAATAAATAGTTTAAGTGCAGTATTGGGGTGTGTTGTCTTTTGCTACACTTTGCACTTTTGCGTTTCTGTCTCCTGCCCTTTTGACCCTCTGGGTCAAACCTAGGTCTTCCCCTTCCACCCATAAGTGGAGCTACCAGAGGAAACAAATATTCACAAAAAACTAAGAAGGAACTCAAGATAAGGAAAAAACTCATCCCGATCAGCAGATGAGGTCTTTACTGGCAAGCACCGGGAAGCTGGCTGCACCCTGTCTGACCTTGCAAAGGAGCTCCCTCTTTGTTCCATGAAGAGACATATTTTTGTGCTGTTAAGACAAGGGTGGAATACCCAGGAAGAAACCATCATAAGGGAATGAAGATAGGACTTTGTCCTCTGAAATACTATGAGAATCATGAGAATGACAAAATGTATCACCACCATTGTGTGACACATTCCTTCCTGGGAAAGTGGTGTTGAAATTTTCATGGACAGTCAGTCACTTTACCATGTAGGACGGAAGCTGTGTTGTCAGAACCATGCTTTCAACAAACTTGTGTGCTCAGAAAGAATGCTGAGTCCCCCAAAATAGGCAAGACACTCACAAACCCAAACAAATCAACCAAACACAGAGACCATTTCCCAGTTGTCATAATAACAAAAGTGAGAATAATCATCAAGAAGGCATAAAATAGCAAAAATCCTCTCCAGATTAAAAACCAAAATAAATCAAACATTTTTTTTTCAAACATGTTTTCCAACTAATAATCTCTTCTTCAGCTCTTCAGGTTCCCTCAATCATGGGAAGACTAAAAAGACCAGGTAGAGGTGAGGGTGAAGATTTGCTATTATTTATGTCATGTATTTTAGCTCTAAAAATCTAAGCCACAGACTCTCATTATTATTTTATGTAATCAATATTCACGCACCCCAGTATTTATAGCAGTAATGTTCACAAAAGCCAAAATATGGAAAGGGCCCAGAGGTTCATTGACAGATGAATGGATAAAGAAGATGTGTTATGTACACACACACACACACACACACACACACACTCGAATATCACTCAGCCATCAAAAAGAATGAAATCTTGCCATTTGCAAGGATGTGGCTAGAACTAGAAGGTATTATGTTAATACCTTAATTAATAGTGAAAGACAAATATATGATTTTACTCGTATGTGGAATTTAAGAAACAAAATAGAACTTAGGGGAAGGGAAGGAAAAAAAAGATAAAAACAGAGAGGGAGGAAAACCATAAGAGACATTTAACTGTAGGGAACAAACTAAGGGTTGCTGGAGGGGAGAAGGGTGCAGGGATGGGGCAGCTGAGGGATGGGCATTAAGGAGGGCACTTGATATAATGAGTGCTGAGTGTTATATGCAACTGATGAACCACTAGATTCTACCCCTGAAACTAATAATATACTATATGTTAATTTAATTGAATTTAAATTTAAAAAAATTAAAAATACTTATTTTGTTGTTGTTGTCAGGATTTATTTCTGGACTCTAGGTTTTATTACATTCATCCTATGTCATCATGACACAGTCTTTATTGCCATAATTTTGTATTAAGTTTTGAAATTGAGGGGTGTGAGTCATCCCAAATTGTTACTCCTATTTCAAGATTGCTTTGGCTATTCTAGGATTGAATTTTCATATGAATTTTGGAATCAGCTCCAATTTATGCAGAAGAAAAAAAGGCAACTGTAATTTTGATACCTTTTGCATTGAAACTACAGATCAATTTGGGGAGTATCACCATCTTAACACCACTAAATCTTCCAATCCATGAATATGGGTTGTCTTTCCGTTTATTTAGTTTTATTTAGTTTTCAGTATACAAGTTATGTACCACTTTTCTTAGATTTACTTCTACATATTTTTAATACTATTATTAACAGAACTTTCTCCTTAGTTTGATTTTCAGGTTGTTTATTGTTATTGTCTATAAATGCCGTTGATTTTTGCATGTTGAGTTTGTCTCCTGTAATGTTACTGAACTTGTTTCTTAGCTCTAAAAGTGTTTTTGTATATCATTAGGATTTTCTTTTCTTTTTTATAAGATTTATTTATTTATTTGAGGGAGAGAGAGTGAGTGAGTGAGAGCAGGCAGGAAGAGCAGAGGGAGAGGGAAAAAGAAAGAAGCAGACTCAACACTCAACAGCAAACTTGGTGCAGGGCTCAATCCCAGGACCCTGAAATCATGACCTGAGCTGAAACCAAGAATCAGCTGCTTAACTGACTAAGCCACCCAGGCCCCCCTCTTTAGGATTTTCTATATTCGATGTCATGTCGTCTACAAATATAGTTTTATTTATTTCTTTTCAAACTGGATGCTTCATTTCTTATCCAAGTGCCCTGGCTAGTTGGGAAGTTTTTAAGGTATTTTTCTTTCTCCTTATAGTTTTGATAATTTACCAGCATGTGTTTAAATGTGGAGTGTGTGTGTGTGTGTGTGTGTGTGTGTGTGTGTATGTTAAAGTTGATCTTCTTTCCCTCATTGTGTTGCTGGACACTGTAAGTTCTGATCATTTCATTAGCTTTCAGAATTTTTTCTCTTTTCCTATGTCAGGGTATTCATTCTCTTTTTGTTCTCAGGAAAAGAATATGTTAGGCATTAAAAAAATCTTTCTTTTACAGTTCTTTATTTTTCTCTCATATTCTGCAACTCTTTGTCCTATGATCCTACTTTTACTTCAGTGTTTTGTCTTTAAACCCTGAGTTGTTATCTGTCCATCTATTACATTTGTACTTTGTCATTTGTATTTTACATTACCAAGCACTCTGGCGTATTTCTTTTTTTTCAACTCTTTTTCTGTGGTTTTTATGTCCTTTGGAATCTCTCCGAGGATATTAATTATACTCATGTTGAAGTTTTCTTCCATTCCTTATATAATAATTGTTAGATCTCTTACATATTGAGTTTTTCAATGTTTTATTTTCCTGTTTTGATCACATTCATAATGAGAGTCTGGTTTAAACAAAATTAATAACCACAAGTGTATTTCCTCAGTCTGAATGATAATTACATTTGCCTGGCAGTCAAAGCAGTTTTGGATTCCAGAAATTTCTTTCTTATGATTACTCAGGGGATTTGTAGGGCTTATGACCAAGTGGAGTTTTTTTGTAATTTGTGCTCTGGAGAGGGTGGTTTCTACTCCTGCAGATTGCAGGAAGGCCCTTTACATACTGGATCTGCCATTCCATTTAGAGAGAACTTATGGTCACTGGGGCAATGCGGTGGTATTGGCTCATCAGTCATACCCTTTTGTTATCTATCTTTTCATTGCATATGACCTATCCTTGTAGCTCCATCCTCCATTTTGGGGATTATTTCACAATTTGGCTTGAAAAATCTTTTTTTTTTTAATTATCTCTGTTGCCTTCATGGGGTTCTTAAATTCTTCAGTTGACTTGAGTTTCATTATCCTTTTGTTCCCATTTGCTATATGCCTTTCAAAAAGGCATATACATTTACATTTGTGGTCTGCTGGTAGACTATTCTTTGTCTTTTTCAACATTCTCATGAATTACTTTTGTGTTTATTTTTTATAAATTTTCTTCTTTCTGTTATTGAATGAAGGTTTTAGTTGAAGAAGAAAAAAAAACCACTTTTTTGTCATTCATCTTGAATGAGGTGAAAGGGTCATTCCTTTCTAAATAAACATTCTCTCTGTCACAAAGGCACAGCTGTGTGAAAACACTAACTTGGCAGGTTTGTAATTAATTTCTAATCTAAAACTCATTTCCTACATAATAAAATGAAAGTTTATTTATGGATGACATTGAAATATTCTCATCAGAAATCCCTAAGTCATGATATCACTGTCTGTCCAGTTTCACAGACCTAAAGAAACAAGTGTCCCATCAAATTCTTCAAGCGCACACACACACACACACACACACACATGCATACACATAGAATGTGCAAGGCCAATGGTGAAAACCTTTTTCAGTGCAGATCTTCATTTACTGACCTTATATTCAGAAAAAAATAATTTAAAAATCCGTATTATAATTCTGATTGCATTCTTCCTGCTATAATTAGCCACAATTTAAGTATTGTCTATATGTGGGAGCAACGTTCTACTTCCAGAGCTGCCAGGTACTAAGGAAGGAGTCCAATTGAAAAGAAGAAGGTAGCTGCTCTAGGGTCCCAATGAAAGTTCAATCTTCATGAAACTTGTATTAGTAATTGCTTTAGGTCTGTCCTCCTGGAGTCTTGGTCTCTGTCTTCATCCTTTCCCTTGGCATCCATGCCTATTTCAGAGTCTCCTTTCTTGCTTCCTTGTAAACAAAATAAATGGTTGGTATCACCCCCAAGAAAGCATGATTTCTGGATTCCAACTGTCGCAATGACCATGAAATCCATAATAATTTCTAAGTGAGCACTCACCTCTCAAGGATTGCCTACAGGTCACAAGACGTCCTTTGTGTCAACGTGTCCCAGAGCTGTGGTGAAAGAATTCCTCCATAAACCCTGATGACTTGGGAGCTGAGGCAGAGACACTAATCTTGTGTGTGCTTTGAATTTAGTTTTTATTATTCTTACATATATAGAGTCACATTTGAGGGTAACTCCTTGCATTATAAAAGTCAAGTAAATAGCACTTTAATGTTATGTTTTAATTTACATTGATCAGAAAATTGTAGATCTAAGTATGCCTGAGTGACTCAGTTAAGTATTTAACTCTTGATTTTGGCTCAGGTCATGATCCATCAAGCAAGCATTGGGCTCCACGCTCAGTGAGGAGGTTGCTTGAGATTCTCTCCCTCTTCCTCTCCCCACTTAAGCTTTCTCTCTCTCTCTAAAATAAATAAATAAATAAATAAGTAAGTAAGTAAGTAAATAAATAAATAAATATCTTTTAAAAAAGAAAAGAAAACTATAGGATCTTAGGTGAAGTCAGTAATATAATTCCTAGTGGTTGAATACTTGGAATTTCATTTTTCAGGAGCTCATTGGACTGCTCAGGTTTGTGGATAAACATTGAGTGGCTCTTGCTTTGGCAGATTGGACCCAGTCATTACTGACCTCATCTTAAAACTATGGGAGTCTGTTCATACTGTGAGATTATTGCATCATCTCTGTCCTTGAATATTCCTTGTTATTGCAAGAGAAGAGACACCATCCTCTTAGTATTAAAAATGGGAATGTAATTAACTGAAGAAGAAAATCTATGCCTCTTTGCTCCAGGGATCTAGATTAATGATTCTTCTTATAATTTCCTAATTCTTAATCCCATTCCTTTCTTTTTACAAAAACAAAATCATAGCAATAAAAATGGAAACTCTCAGCTGAGCTCCCTTTAATCTCTCCCCTTAATCATTTGTCCATTCCAATTCTCTACTTACTTTGCTTAATACTAAGCGATGTCTTGGTTCTTTTGCTAAAAGCTTTTTTCTTTTCTTTTCAGTTTTGCTTCATTACTGTTGGCACGTCCATGTCTTTGAGAAACAAAACTCCCACAGGATTGCCTAATAAAAATAAACTCTCCTTTATTCCTAAAGGTGTCATAGATTAATCATTAAGATGACTACAAATCCCACCCTACATCCCTGCAGTGAAGCAATATCAGGGAATTCATGAGTTAAGAGTCTTATCCTAGCCTGAGGCCGTTTTCACTGATGAAAATAATATTGTGCTTTCTGTGAAGATTGACCCTATGAAATCATTATATTAGATATTCTCCTTTGCACATTAATTATTTACACAATCCTAAAGTTTACATGTAGTAATTTAGGAGGAATCCAAGGAATCACTCTTTTGCTCTCACCTTTACATAACTCTTGGGTGCACTAAAGCCATATGATGTACATAAACATACCAGATGCATCACATACTCCATTATTTTTTCCTTGTCCTGCCTGTATAGAAGTTGCCATCAGCAGTGTGTAGGTGGGCAGCCATACATGCTATCTTATGAGGTAAAGACGTACTTGTCTAGGCTTTGTGGTGTCTGGTCTCAACCTGTCCTGTAAAATAATTAGCCTGGCCAGTGTCAATATCAGTTCAGCTTGGGCATTGAAAATTCAAAGTCTAAATATGTTTGTGTAATTAACATTCTAAAGATAGATAGATAGAGATAGATGATAGATAGATAGATGATAGATAGATAGATGAGTTTTAAGGAACTGGCTAGGATGATTGTGGGGGTTGGCAAATGTTAAGTTTGTAGGGTAAGCTGGCAGGCTGGAAATTAAAGGAAGAGTTTATGAATTCAGTCTTAACCCAGAATTCCTCGGGATAGCAGCCTGGGTAACTCAGGCAAAGCTTTTCTGTTGTAGTCTTGGAAACACAAGTCTTTTAAGGCCTACAGTTGATTGCACGAGGCTCACTCACATTATGAAGAGTAATCTGCTTTATTCAAGTGTATTGATTTAAACGTTAATCACGGGATCCCTGGGTGGCGCAGCGGTTTGGCGCCCGCCTTTGGCCCAGGGCACGATCCGGAAGACCCTGGATCGAATCCCACATCAGGCTCCCGGTGCATGGAGCCTGCTTCTCCCTCTGCCTGTGTCTCTGCCTCTCTCTCTCTGTAACTATCATAAAATAAATAAATAAAAAAAATTAAACGTTAATCACATATAAAAATACCTTCACTCCAGCATCTGGACTAGTTTGACTGAACCACTAAGCACCATAACCAAGGATCATTTCACCCATAAAATTAAGCATTACACAGGTTTCTATATAGCATTTTGCTCAAACTCCTCTAGAGATGTGGACATTTGTTCAATCTTTAAAATCTTTGCTGAGAAAGTGTATCATATGTTCGGCTGAACATTTAAAATCTCTGTGTTAAATCACCATCTTTTCCTTGCACCCTCTCTGGTAGGAGTGGATAATAATTAGATTCTTTATCTAATTCCTATTTAATTAGTATGCTTTTATAAACAATTTTAAAAATAACCCTCCAACAGATGATTTCTATGTGCTGTGAAATATGAGTGACACTTTGACTTTCAACTGTCTTTAAAATTTGGGGTTTAGCTTTTATTTTTTTTGTAAACAGTTTTATTGAGATATAATTCATATACCCTACAAACTATCCATTTAAAATGAATAATTCAATGACTTTTAGTAAACTCATACAGTTGTACAACTGTCACCACAATCAATTTTAGAATATTTCCCTCACCTCAGAAAAGAATCCCTATATCCATTAGTATTGACTCCCCATTTCCTATTAACTGGTACCCAGTCCTGGGTACCACAAATCTACTTTCCTCTTCCATGGATTTTCCTAATATGGACATTTCATATAAATGGAATCGTATGATATTTGGCCATTTGTAACTTGTGAAGTCTAGCTTTTAAATTTCAACTTTGTTAAACCCCTCAAAATACAGATAATTCTAATGAAATGAATAAGAAGAGGTGAAGGAATATTATTTATGAAAGACCATTGGATGATTTTCTTACCATCTCCTCTTACTGAAAGTGAGTCATCATTAGGGTATATCTAAGAGCCTGACTATGCTGTTTCTCTGCTTTATTTCTCATTTTTTAACATGATCATGAGTGAGGTCCTTGGTTGATGAATTACGGATCAATGCCCAATTGTCTAAAACAGATATAGGACTTTCCCTCACTTTTCCCCATAATCCAGGTTCTTTCCCTGCCTCCCCAAACCCTGTGGATGACTTAACATCCTCTTGATGAAGAGACCAGTAGCTAAGTGCAGCATGGAAGTTCCAGCTTCATCCTAGGTTCTTGACTCTCAGTTCCTGACCTCGCTCCCATGGTAGCTACCTCTAGTATGTCCTCATTTCCATTTTATGCTTAATTATAACTATACAATTATAACTAATTTTAATTAGTTCTAAATATAAAAATTGTCATTTAATTACTCATTCTCTATGAAATGTTACATTTTCTTCATATTGTTTTACTTTGTATTAGGTGTTTATACCTACATATTATCCAAACATTATGGTCAACGTTGGTAAAACTTGGGTTGTATCTATGGTTGTTTGTGTTGGATACAAAAGAAATGATAATTTTCTTAACTGATATTCAGAAAAAGAATTTTTTTTCATTATCATGCAGCAATCTCTTTCCAGTATGTATAGATATTTAAAAACAAAATATGGTAGGCAGTCAAGTGTATAACTAAGAAAGATATAACTAATGCTTTAATACCCTGCAAAGTACATGAAAGATACTAGTACTAGATGATGTACATATACAAATATAATATACTTATTAGATTATATATACACACACATATATTAATTTAAATTCAATTAGCCAACATATAGTAGTACATCATTAGTTTCAGATGTAATGTTCAATAATTTATCAGTTGCATATAACACCCAGTGCTCATCACATCATGTGCCTTCCTTAATGCTCACCACCAAGTTACCCTATCCCTTCCCACCACACTCCCCTCCAGCAATCTTCAATTTGTTTCCCAGAGTTAGGAATCTCTCATGGTTTGTCATATATACTTTTGAGATTAATTTCCTACCATCAACTTTTTTTTTAAATTATTTATTTATTTATTTATTTATTTATTTATTTATTTTTAAGAAGGCAGGGCTCAAAGTCACAACTCTGAGATCAAGACCTGAGATGAGGTAAGAGTCAGATGCCTAACTGACTGAGCCAGTCAGGCACACCTACAATCAACTTGTTTTTAAAGAGAATAAGCATAAAAAAAAAAAAAGAGAGAATAAGCATATAAATTATAGGCAATTTGAATAGTTTTGCTATGCATTATTATCTAGAAACTTTGTTTCCAACTATATTATATCAGTCAAGTGATATTATGAAACTAAATATTCATGATATGATTATGAAGTTGTATTTTATTGGTAATACCCCAATATCTGGAGTTTGGGCAGGAGAGTAGATTAGAGAATGTATTATTTAGCTGATGCATTGATTTGATGACTGAATGAAGTCCATTGGTAATTTTGCTTATTAACATATTTCTTTTTTTTACCCTTAGAAAGTAATAGTAGTGGATACACAGGATATAAAATTCCTATCCTAACACCTTTGTCCATGTATGTATTCACTCAGTCACCCATTTCTAAATGCCTAAATTGTCCTAGGATCTATATGTGGTGTTGGGAACCTGTGCTAAAGTGGCAGAGCTTTCCCTCAAAAACCTTACAGTTCCCCAGCAGGGGGGGTAGACATTAGCCACACATTCAGACAAATAAATGTAAAATTACCACTGCTGTAAGTGCTGAAAGGGAAAACATGCTTCTTTTAAACTTCCTAGACAAGAACGAGGGCTGTCTGTTTTACTTTATTTTTAAAATGTTACCAGCTGGTACAGTACAATAACAATTTTTCCTTTACAGCATCATACTGACAAAGGTCCAATCAGATATGTTAGCATTCCTCCCTTGACTGACAGATGTAAAAATTTCATTTTCCCACCAGGAGAATAGAGCAGAGCACAGGAGGATGGAGAGCTGGAGAGACTCTTACCACTTGTCCAGGTGGGAGTACCTGAGCTGCAATTAGTGGTTAAACAGTCGACATTGCTTCATGGTGTGCTATTCCCTTGCAAGAGGCACAGAGTCAGCTCTCAGCAATCAGCTGCAGAGCATGCCTTGGACCAGCAAAGGGTTAGTGTGTGCCTTGGCTTGGTTCCGAGAGGGGAGGGAGAGGCAAAGTCTTCCTCAGGACCTTAGTTGTGTAGAGAGTGCCTGGCCTGCCTGCTGCTCTGGCTTGGATCAATTCCCTTTCTTATTTTTAATATAACATATGAAACAACAAAGTAGTATATGAACATATCTGTTATTTATAAAGCCTAATAATAGATTATATGCCTTTCAGTTGTCTACGTACTTAAGCCCTAAAACCGTACAAAATGACATTGGATCTACCTGAGTTTTCATCACTGATCACCTTTCTGCTTTTACTCAGAGGTGACAATCCTGCTGAATTTTGTCTTTATCCTTTTGCTTAAAAAGTTTATCACTACATATGGTTTCCTCAAAAATCCTGCTTAGCACCCGTTGCTTTTGTGTGAGTCTCCTGCAGCTCTATTCCCTGGGTACTTGTCACTCTCCCACTGCCAGAGAACAGAAGCTGAGCCTTAAAAGAAGAGTAGCATGGTTTCAAAAAGGGAAATTGTGAGAGTCTGCTCAGTATTTCTTTCTATATTCTACATAGAACATAGAATGGAGCAAAAGTTAGAAAGGCACATCAAGGGGAAGAGATCATGAACTAGCATTTCAGAGATTTGGCCAGTAAAAAAGACAACGTGGGAGAGAAGCAGATGGCATGATGAGGATGTTAGAATGAGGTGGGCCTGGGTTCAAATCTCAGCTTCTCTAGTTAGGAGCAGAGTGGCCCTGGAAAGTTAATTCACCTTCCTAACCTCAGGTTTCCCCAATGGGAGAGAGAGTTGAGATTGCTTCCTCCAGGCTGTGAAGACTTGGTACCTCATAAGCCTTCAATAAATATTAGTTGATTTTCTTGTGTACAAACTTCACCTACACTTCAAATTCCAGTCATTGCCTCTGTCTCTCTTTCCCATCTGTTTTTTGAGTATATTAAAATCTTTGTCTATAATTTGTCATGTTTGACTATTGGCACTGCCAGACCACAGTGTTGTAATTCATCCAATTCTTTCTTCTTTAGCAAAATTTCCTCCCAAATCTTAGGTTTTTAGCTTACCCTGTCATCTTGCCCCTTGGCTTGCTTAGTTTTCGCGGCATTTCTGATGTTTCTCAAAAATAAAATTTTAGTGTTCTTTTATGTCAGAAGTAAGCCACAATAATAAAGTTTAGGGTATAGATTTCAGCGAAAGCCAGATAAGCACAGCAGTGTCAGAAAGGACAAAAATGTCAATATCAGATTGATTCTGTTAGGACAAAGGAACTATGAGAGACCCAATCATGCTTCTCTTGGTCACTCACCGTGGTGCTTGTGAACTTGACATATAGAATGATTCAGCTCTATTTCACCATACTGTACTTTCTAGAAAACATGGAGTTCGTGTTTTGGCTTGTGCACCTCTCACACAAAGACTTGCAAGAAGTGAGCTAGTATACTGACCTGGTAGGTGACTGAATGATGTGGATATTTGAGATTCAGAGGAGGATGCAGATCTGACATAAAGAATCATTATAATTTCCTGCCACAAGAGGTGCATTAGCAAGAGAGAGGTGGTTAATGTGGTGACGTATCAGAAAAATATTGGCAAGAGCCTTGGGGAATAAAGTTTTCCTTAGTACGTTTTCTTATATATGGTTGGATATATATCAGCAAATTCTTTTAAAAAAATCAGTAGATGACAAATTTTTCAGGTCAAATGTCAGTATCGATCAGAATGTTAGAAAGCGTAATAGTCTTCAAGGACATATGCTATTGATTTATTTTATTGAGTTTCTACAGTCCTATTAGAGCTATTCCTTGGTGGGAGTTTAATATCTGAAAGCACAATTAAAATCCATTCATAATATCTGTTCAAATAAAATATCTGTAGGTAACAGCCACAGAGTTCCCCCTCCCAAGCCAGCTTTTGTTAAGGACACATAATTTTGTATGTGCACATGTGTAACTTGTCTTACTTAGGTACTTGGGAGATTGTTGAAAATTAGTTGCCAAGTGTAGGGGATAAAAGGGATGATGTTGGGCTTTCACACAGAGGTCAGATAGAACTGTTTTGGAAGCCTTAGGGATTTTTTTTAAAAGATTTTATTTAATCATGAGAGACACAGAGAGAAAGAGAGGAAGAGACACAGGCAGAGGGAGAAGCAGGCTCCATGTAGGGAGCCCGATGTTGGACTCGATCCCAGGTCTCCAGGATCATACCCTGGTCTGAAGGCAATGCTGAATTGCTGAGCCACCCTGGCTGCCCCCTTAGGGATTTTTTAAAAAGTAGTTCTTTAAAATAGGAGATTTCTTACTGTAGGTGGCCCAGGGCTTATTGAGGATTATAGGACACTGAAGGAAGGCACAGAAACATAACTTTATTTATTCAAGGAGTGTGTTACTTAGAGAATAAATTCACCATTATTAGATTGCAAAAATCTGAATACACAAGAACTTAGAAAATGAGATATTCAAATCAGCAGTTTACAGCCACATTCAAGATGTTTGAATATGATGTAAGATGTTTTTATATCACACCTCATGGATGTGTTTCATGTGATGTGGCATATTCAGTCCTCATCTGGGTCCCAAGCAATGTGTTTCCTTTATGGTGACTCTGCTCTACATGAATGAATGTCCTTGAATATGCAATTGCCCAACAAAGTTCAGGGGTGGTTAAGAAGTTTGGAAAAATGTGAACTGAATAAAAAAAAAAAAAGGATGAAATGAGTATCCACAAAATGGCTTGGCAAGGATGGAGCATTTACTTCTTTTAAAAGCATTGACAAATGGCAAAGTACGTGATCGATGCCCAAGCATTGATGCAATTTTTCTTTATTCTCTGTCAATATTGACCCAAGAGACACAGGCTAAGAACAAGAGTTAGATAAGCTAAGTGCTAGTACCAGACCTCCTACAAATGTCTTGGTTTCCTTATTTTTCTATTTTGTCATATGAAAGTTGGAATACAAAGTCCTTTTTATTATAAAAAAAACCCCACTATCTTCAACATCACTGAAAAGCTACATATTCCCAGGCTAGTAAATAGCAACTAACATGAAATAAATTATTCTGTGCCAATTGGCTTGCTGATTGATTTGATGGTAAGCCATGTCCAAATCATGAAAAGCCGTGGTCCTATAGGCCCAGGGAGTGAATGAGTAAACAGTGGCTCAGGTCATATCCAAAGGCTTAATAATCATAAGCATGTTCAATATGTTCACAATTTGATTTCTGACTCTAATGTTCAAATACTAGGCAACACAGTAGAAAGCAATCCCTAAAAGTGGTCAGAAGAAGGAAGAGAAGTTCACCTTAATGATCATCAGCTTCCAATTTATTTTGATATACAGTTCTTTTCCAAAGGTGAGGTAGGTGGGAAGTGTAATAGGGAATTAAAAATAGGACTAGGGGGGATGCCTGTGTGGCTCAGCGGTCTAGTGCCTGCCTTTGGCCCAGGGCGTGATCCTGGAGTCCCAGGATCAAGTCCCATATCAGGCTCCCTGCATGGAGCCTGTTTCTCCCTCTGCCTGTGTCCCTGCCTCTCTCTCTCTCTGTCTCTCATGAACAAATAAATAAAATCTTTAAAAAAATTAAAAACAATAGGACTAGGAGCACCTGGGTGGCTCAGTCGGTTAAGTGTCTGAGTCTTGATTTCAGCTCAGGCCATGATCTCAGGATCCTGAGATCGAGCCCCAAGTTGGGCTCTGTGCAGTGTGTGGAGCCTGCTTTAAGATTCTCTCTCTCCCTCTTCCTCTACTCTCCTACTTTCCTGCTCGCTCTCTTTCTTAAAAAAACAAATATATGGCTAATGATACTAAGATAATTAACAGTTGATTTAGATTCAGATCATCCTTTTTATGAGGTTTTGAAATTCTTTGTGTGTGTGTGTGTGTGTGTGTGTGTGTGTATGTGTGTGCGTTTAATACTTAGAATACCAAACTTAGAACTTTGGGGTTGCTTTGATGCTCATCCAATGCCCTCTGCTTTGCCTGTCATGTCATGCTTCTAATCTCATCAGTTTTTACTTATCAAGGATCTTCACTTCTGCCCCTTTCTTTTCAGATGATTGTCTCCTGCCTAAAGCCTTTCTAATCTCGGGTCCAAACAACAAGACCTATAATCTCATTGGGACCATCATGGTCTTAGGTGACATGTGATTTTAATATCCAAACTAAGGAATTATCTCCCAAAAAATGCATTTAAGGAAAAAATGGATTTCAAGGAAGTTTACTATGTTTCTTGATTTCCTCGTTGACTAAATAGGATTTTGATTTTATTCTCTTTTAATTATTATTATGATAATATGAATGAAATATATGAAATGACACAATTATGAAATGACACAATTAAATTGGAATTTCCCTTTCTTGAATGGACTCAGTGTTAAATGGTGAGCCAATTATTACAATACATTGAGCTTGACGTAGATGAAGCAGTTTGTTTCTAAAGATTTTTTTAAAGCATTAAATAGAACACACATTAGTTATTTTGCCATATGCACTTGACTTTCTAAAGATATATTTGCTCAGCAAGTGATACGACATCTTGTTTCAAGTCAACCATATATTAAGATCATATCTAACCAAGTTTCATTTATAGCTGTACTATAGTGATATTCATTTGATATTTTATAGGAGAAAAATTATGATACTGATTACATCAAAAGCTAACACTCACTGAGAATTTCTGATTGATCAAGGACTTTGTAGTCTTCATGTATTCTAAAACTCACATCCCTGTGAAGTGGGCATCCTAATTTTTATTTGAGAATTCGAGATTTGGTATGTTTCCCAAAACTTGCAAAATCATGCAAGTAACAAGGAAGAGAGCTGACTTTCAACCAGTCACGCATATCATGTGTTCTGGAAGCTCTACTTGACTCCTGTTCATATCCAAAGCAGCACTTGGGGCTTGATAGAGGCAAGGAATCTCAGGTAGGGTGAATAATTCATAGTGGTTTGCTCAGAACTTTCACACTTCCAGCACTGAAAGCCCTTTGTCCCAGGAAACACCATAGTTTTTGGGAGACCCACATGGTTTGTCATTCTGATCGCAGTCCCTGCCCTGAAACAAGAAATCAGGATCTGCACTGCAAACACCCCAACCAAGATGCACACACAAAAAGGATTACTTTCTAATATGTCATTCATTTAAAGACTATTTTCTAAAAGATTAGGGAAACTTAATCTTGGGACCAACTTTCATTTGTTGCATTGACAACAGCTCAATGGACCTAGTTATACACAGTGCTCATGTGGATTAAAATTCTGATCTATTTGTTGCTAGAAATTCAAGTCTTTTGAAGAAAGAAGTTGCTCCACTCTCCACAAGAGACTGAATTCCTTAGAGTTATCATGATTGGAGCTCATGGTGCTGCAAAAACTGTATATGAAAAAGAGAAGCCAGTGTGATTATTCACTCTGATTGTAGCAAGAAGGATGTAGGTTGTCAAAAAAATTGTAATTTTAACTGAAAAGTGACATATAAATGCATTGCTATAGTGCAGAACATACCTGACATCTGTATTGCCAGTCTCTATTTGTATTCTCCCTGGATTAGGAAGCTGGATCACTTTATTAGGGGAAGCCACACTTGTCATACCCCTGTTTAAATGGTATGGCTTGTTTAATAAGCCTTTCATATTTCACTTATACACTTTTATGTCTTGGATTTTGCAGATAAAATTCTCCCAGCATGTGAAATCTCAGGGGACATAGCTAGGATACTGAGAAAGTTGGCAATGACTATTTCTATCTTAAGGCACAGATTAAAAACAGTTAGACCTGGAAGAGACCTTAGGGAAAATAGAGCCCATTTATTTTATGAATGAGGAAATTGAGACTTATCTGAGTTAAGTGACTTCCTCTGGCCATCCAACAAGCTCATAGTAGAAACAGGCCTGGAACAGAGTGTCGTGGAGAACAGATCTGACAATATTGGGTTTATCTTGAGTGTTCCTCATGTTACTTGAAGTAGAAATTAATAGCTGTTACACTGAAAGAAAATTTAGACTATTACTGAAAAATTATATGATCTCAGATGTCTGTGTAAGTGAAAATGGAATATGACATTGCAGAGAGCTGCAGTGAAGGTTTGCTCCCTGTTGCACCAAGATCATGAGAGCAGAGAGGCAGCCATAGCTCATTAAAGCCTCAGAGAACTATGCTCCACATTTGATTTAATTTTTAATCTTAGGAAAATTAATCAACTCTTCAGTATCTTACTTTTATAAAGTGGTTTCACAAGCAGTTCCCTCCCTGACTATGAATGATTATTGGAAGGAAGACATGGCTATTGTGTGCTTACCATATGGCACTACAAAGGGGGATCCAAGGGAGTCTTCTAATCCTTATGTAAATTTCCCAGCCACGGAAGAGAAGGAAAGAGGGTATATATCTTGTCTGGATGTATGAGGCTTGAGAGAAGATCCACCGGAGTGAGATCAAGAGAAGAGAGAAAAACTATAATCAAAATTTAAGTCTTCATTTCGAACTCAGAATGAGAACAGAATAAGAGAATAAAGTGTCAGAAAAAAATAGTGGAAGGAGCCAAGGTTTTACATTTTTAAGACGAAACCACACATTTGATGAGGGAAGTAGAAAATGTTTAATTTGCTGTAGAAAGGACAATTTACTCAGATTCTTAAAGAAAGGCTTGTATTTTTTAAAGAAATGCTGATTTTAGAAAGATCTAGATGAGAGGTCTAGAAAGTAATATTTGTCAGAAAAGCCTTGATGAGAAAGCCCGTGGAGATGACAGAGACACCTGAGCCCTGTGCAGTCAGGGATGCCAGGCATGAAAGCATGTGGTGTCCATTTCAGGAGCAGACAAATTATGATTTATTTGTGAAGGGAATTTCTGGAGAAGAAAATAAAAACGACTGCTGGAACATCATTCACAAGCTGTGAAGCAGCAGGAAGATAAGACTGTTTATGTATTATTTACAAATGAAATGCTTGCTAAAGATGACATATGTCTATAGTTATAAGACACTGGAAGAGTATGTCGACCGAGTAAGAAACGGGATTTTCCTTCAGTGTAGATAGGGTGTGTACACTTGAACAAAGCTTCATCTTCTCCCTGTGGGTGCCTGAGACACACAGGATGTCGCACACGAGCCCCAGATGCAGACCCTTGTGTGACTTCAATAGGAGGCTCTCTCTTATCTCACTCTCCATCTCGCTAGAAGTGGGAGGCAATGGGCACAGAAGCACTTAAGAATTTGTGAACTTTTGCCACCAAGAGGTTTATTCAGATGGCTTATTGTCAGAATAGAATTTAGGTGATATTCAAGAGTCCACCTGGAAGAGAGGACAGTCCACAGGGAATGGTGTCAAACTGCATTTGTTCAGAACCTTAACATCTATTATTAGTATGGAAAGAAAGTTCACCAGACACTGTAAAGTATTGGAGATGGATTATTTCATTTTCTTTTTTTTTTTAAAGATCTTATTTATTTATTAATGAGAGACACACAGAGAGAGAGAGAGCGAGCGGCAGAGACACAGGCAGAGGGAGAAGCAGGCTCCATGCAGGAAGCCCGATGTGGGACTCGATCCCAGGTCTCCAGGATCAAATCCTGGGCTGAAGGCGGCGCTAAACCTCTGAGCCACCCGGGCTGCCCAGATTGTTTCATCTTTACAGTAATTCTCGAAGGTGGGATCTGGCATCTTCTTGTCTTACAGGTAGGGGCTGAGGCTTGGTGAGGGTCAACTGACTCCCACATCCTATTGGAATGACATCGGGGAGGCTGGGCATTAGTTACCCTGGTGTGTTTGAATACCAAGTTTGTGTGATTTCCAGGTGATAAGAAAGGTAGTGCAGGGGAAGGGGACTGTGAAGCTAAACTGTCAGAAGAATAGTAGCGGGAGAGCCCAGGCAAGTTAGTTGATCTCTCTGGCTCTCAATTTTCTTATCTCCAAATGGTTTGTTATGAGGAATACATTAGTTAACATGTGCAAAGTCCTTAGCATAGTTACCTCGTTTGTGTAATCATTTAATAAACATTACCGGTGGCTAAACTGCTTTCCAAGATTGAAGAAAAAGCAAGTAAAGAGAAAGAGACTAGATCTGTATCATTGTCCCTTGTGCTCTGCTAATTGATTATCCAACAGGTGGGTTTTGACCATTTAATGGAAATTACATTGGTTTCCTCATATGGCCATTTCTTCACATCTGTCCCTGATAGATTTATACTGGACCTCTAGAGCAGATGCCTGCCTCCTTCTATAGACACCACTCACTCTGATCTTTGAGTTATATCCCAAAAGCTGCTTTGGTTCTGCCATTTTCCCCCTAAAATTTTTCCAAGTCTCTCAAATGCTACCAAAATAAAGCCCCAGATATGCAAATTGGCTCATCACAATCAGGGCTTAGTTTGCCTTTTGCATCATATTTATCTTAGGGATCCTCCACATAAACTCCTTTGTACTGCTGAACTGGCCCCATCAGTGTAGTAACTGTTTATGTTTTTAGATGTACCTCCCCCTGCACACCTGTCCATACCCCACCATGTTCTCCTGACTGCATCTACACCATCCTGCAGTGAAGCTTCTCTTGTAACTTGTAGAGCTTATTGTCTTGTTCATTTGGTATTTAGAAAAAAGAGCCTGCCATGTTTAATTCTGTATGTTAATATCTCCTGTTCTCAGATACAATACTAAACCCTTGGAAGCTAGAGATGATTCTTCCTGTTTGCCTGTAGGAGTGGAGCATGGATAAGTGCATGACAAGAGAAAGACTGGGGGAAGGGCAAGTAAAGAAGAATCTTTACAACTAACAAAACATAAAAACAAAACATGAGATAAACAGAGGAAAAATCAGAAATTCACCAATATTTACATAACTTGTTGAAGACATGTGGTTTGCTAAAGAAAGCCCAGATTAGGTGCTTGTAGCTGAGTGGTCATGAAAGAGAGATTTCCATTCATTCATTAGAGGACCAGTGTTTGGAAAGAATGAGGAGAGATTGAGTGATAATGTAAAAATCTCCGAGTTTTAGGAAATAGGAGCTAAAAACAATGTATGTGAATTGTATGGAAACCACAGAGAGGGATAAATTAGAGAAGGTGCACAATCAAAGATAGATTCTTGGCATGGATTAGTTCTATGAATGATGGAGGTTTACCAGCTATATGACTTTTCAGCATGAAAATTATGTCAAGAGGTGTCATCGAAGCAGGGAAGGCGTTGAGTCAGCCTCATTGCCTAGGGCTGTGAGAGGAAGCAAGTCACATTGATGTGTCTTTATTTCCCCCACTCTCCTTTGCCATTCCACCATAAAGAAGAGGCCACAGGCATCTCTGGGCACAGCCGAAACTAGAACCTACAATCTTTTCTCCTAACCACTAGACTTGTGGGCGACTTTAGGTTCCCCTTAGAGATTGTCAGGAAAGGAAGTAGGAGGACAGACAGTGAGGTTTGTGAAGTTTTGTGAAGTCTGTGCCATACTACATGTATACATGTGCACATGAGGAAGGACATCTGAGCATTATCTCCATTTCTGGATACTACAAGATTAATGTTCTGAGGGGACTTTGCTGCATTACAGAGAAAGTTGGCCCCAGCAGGGATTGCCAAAATAAAAATTACATATGACACAAAGTATTTGGAGTCTTTCTTTAGAAAGGGGGAGATAATATCCATACCATATGCCATGAGAATTCACTTAAAGGAAAAAATATAAGGCAAATTGAATTGGGGAAAAATTATTTCCCACCTAGAAAAAAAAAGTGTTGATACTGTGGCATGGAAATTTAAGAGTTTCTCAGAGGTGACGGGTTGCTTTGGAAAGGAGAAAATATAGAGAAAGATCAAGGGTGGGGTGGATGATTAAGCAGTGACGAGAACAGATTGGTGGGAGAAATATTTGGAAAAGATAGAGGAAAGCAGTAAAGGAGAAAAACAAAGCAAGGCAATTTAGGAAAGAAATCAGTTCCTGGAACTGGGGAAATGTCTTTTGAGATACACGAGGGAAAGAGAAATTATCCGAATAACAGATTACAAAACAAATGAGAAAAGCCTGCTTTCAAGTGCTAAGGTAATAGAACAAGAAGCCGAAGATAAACCTGAGGCATGGCGGGTGCCCAGGCAGATGACCCAGGTTGTTGTTGCTGCTGCTGCCAGCGCTCCTGCTGTGATTCATTTATCTCCCAAAAGATATTGTTTAAAATAACTCACTGCTAAGGTTTCTACTGTAATTCGCCAGGGGATATCTGGCCAATTGACTTTATAGGATACTTGATTGAAGAAAACAGGTAGGCCTTTGATGAAAGGGATTTGCTAAATCAATCACTGCTAGTTGTGTGTGTGTGTGTGTGTGTGTGTGTTTTAATTTTGAATACATGCACTTTAAACAGATGCAATATCCAACATTCAAAGGAGCACAGCTTAGGTGCATCCCAAGCATAGAAAGGGGCAGAGCTTGAAGTTGATAGCGATATATAATTCTCACCCGAGAAAGCCTGGCTCAATCATCTGCCCAGACCCGTGGTCCTGTCTGGTGCATGGTTGCTGCTCTGAAAGTTCTCCTCCCACTAATGGGCTGGTAGGAGGTTTGTACTTCTGTCTTCCGTATCATCATGAAAAAGTAAAGAAGAAAAAGGGAAAATGTGTGAGCTATATGCTGCTCACTCACTATAGAGGAAATAGTCTTAGCTTCAGTGTTTCTTTTTTCGTGTGTTGAGGGACTAGGTCCATGAGTGATGATAGAACTACTTACCTTCATGTTGATCTAGAACTCAGATTTTGTTTCCTCTCATCTTTGTTTCACCACAATGATTGTACGCTCACTTTATTCAAGGTACAATTCCAGGCACATTTCACTGAGTCTGTCCTTGTTGTTTTAAGTCACAAGAGAAAAATGAGCAGAGGCTTTATGGCTCCTCACCTATATGGATGGACTATAAAACCAGAGATTGTCCTTTGTCACAGACAGAAGTAAAGCAGGCCAAAGGACAGAGGGACGGGGTGAAGCAAAAACCCCCAAGAGGAGAACCTGTGTGTAGTGTCCACACCTCCCTTTCTTATGGCCTTCTTTTCCTTGGAAGTTTATGGATTCTCTCTCCTTACCTTTTATTTTTCATCCCTCTCCGCCCCCAACCCAGCTCTGTGTGTGACTCCTCAGGAGTCTATTCCTCCATGTCATGTGATTACCTTCCCCCTCTCTCTTTGCTCCCTAGCTCACCTTTCCAGAGTTATATCTCATTGTCTGCATTCTCTTTCCTCTAAAAGAATAAACTCTTAAGCAAAGAGTGGTATGCATTAATGTTGATAGTATAGTTTACAATTTTCAGTTGATGATCACTTTTGTATGTACATTCTTCATCACACACAAGACTCTGAACACCAGTGAGCAGGGACTGACATCTTCTGTTGCAGAAGTATGAGAACTGAAGTGAGATGTTGAACATCAATCACATGCATACAAAGATGCAGAGCTTGGAGTTGAACCCAAGTATCGAATGACAAGTCCAAATATATTGATCCTCCCAGTGATGCTTTTGCCTGAAAAATCTTGAGACCCAATGCTTAACCACTTAGATACTCCTACTGGATGGGGAGTTTCAAGCTAGTTAGTGAGGTGATCATTTTGCAGTAGAGGGAAGGGTACCAATAATTAAACTTGAGTTTATAAGACCCTACTTTTTAGAGGGGAGATGAGGAGGGAAAACAGACAGATGGATAGATTTCTAAATATATCTGAGTCAGAAAATCTTTGAGCAGGGCAGAATATTTGGTTTTTGAATAAATCATAATTTGATTTGATAAAGTTAGGCTGGCTGAAAAATCTATGAAGTGTGCAAAAATGCGATTATTGTTTAACTGAAAATAGTGAAAAATATAGTTCAGATGAGTGAGGCAGCAAATTATTAACAAATATAAAAGTTACAAATTTAAAAGTAGGTTCTGGGGGTTCCATGATAGGAGATTGGAGAAACTATTGTTCAAATGCCTAACAATTGGCCATTGATGCCAAAGAGGCAAATTTCTGTTTTCAAGGTCATGATGAATGCATGGAGCGTTCAGAGTCCAATATCAATAAATATGTAGGAAGAATAATTTTTCTGGGCAAGAAAAGATTAGAAGAGAAAATGGACCCATTAAAATCCTAACCATATTTAGAACCAATTTGCAAAGAATAAAAAATAATATATGAGTCAGGACAGAAAACATTTTCAAAGAAAATAAACCTACAAGGAAATATGAGGGAGAAATAATTGCCCTCTCTTTGAAGTAAATATAATATGATTACATTCGATTAGGAATTCTGTTACTGTACGGCAATGGCTTCAGGGGTAAGCTGAAGGCATGGCCGGGAAACCACACAGTCTATTTCATCCTGTTTACGTTAGAGACACGGGAGGAAGACAAGCCATGGGTTGACAATAAACAGCCTCTTCAATCTTTGAAGGCAGGTGGCTGTGTGCCTAAACTCACAGGCATGCAGAGGTCAGTTCCGTAGTTCATTTCATGAGTGACAACTCCAGTCATTACTGCACACAGAAAATCCGTATCCCTGGGAGCAAGCCCCCTCCCTGTCTCTGCACCCTGAAGACTTCTGGATTTCTACACACCCTGTATTTTTATGAGCTCATCTCCTCTCCCGCTGTCAATGGGAGAGAGGGTTGGCTCACTTGGAAACCTGAAAACTCCGCTCACTTCTAATAAGTTCAAGTTTTATGATTTGAAAAACTTTTATCAGTAAATAAAGGTCAACCATCTGGCAGCAATGTGTCTATTTGGCTCTGCTTTGGTTTTCTACACTATGTTATAAAAATATTACAGTCTAGTATGACATTAGCAAAGTGTGACATCTGGGCTTATACAAAATATAAGAGTTGGCAGGGGGACTAATTTCCCTTCTGAAAAATTGCCATGGCACAAAGGGACTAAGGACAACTCAGTGCCTGAGAATACAGTCCCGGACATGGCTGTGCTTGAGCCAGCAATGTCCAGAACGTCTGCCTGGAAGGGGAAAGGGGCCTAATTACCCCAGAGGATCACACTGATGGATTGCCATGGACCTTTGAGAATAGAGACTGTTTTAGCAGAAGAAGAAAACTTTTTTTCTACCTGCAAGGCTAGGTGGTCATGCATTCAAGAATTAAATGAGACTACTTCAAGAAAAAAAAAAACCCAAAACGAAACAAAAAAATCTGTAGGTATGGCAGTAATAGAGCTGGGCAGCTTTTCAGTGGGTTTAGATGTTAAAGCATTTACTTTGGGGGTTGAAAATGTATAATTAAATTTTGGCACTGCTTCTAGGTGGTAATGATTTTTATTAAATTCCTTTTTTGTGTGACCTTCTTTATGAGTTCAAGACAAGTGCCATATTTATTTTTTTCCCCTTAGACTCTCTGGATACATTTTAATGCACCGTAATCTGAAAGATATCGAGTCACTGACAAAAAGAATACATGCATCTGGACAGGACCATTGTGCAATCTCAATTAGGAGCTGATTTTTTTAAGAAAAGAGAGAGGATCAAATTTAAAGAAAATTTCTCTCCTCATCTCTGGGCACTCAAGTTTTGTGAAGATTCAGGCACTATTAATGGCCAAGGGTACTACTCATAAATGGAAAATTATAATAGCAATTTTTCATAGGAGTTTAAAAAAATCCCTAAGCTTTAAGAAGCTTGGATATCTAATGCTCTGGTGCCTATTTGGGGTAACTAGGGGGTAAGAAATGTTTGATCAGGAATTGAAATTATTGAAACCATGAAAATCCGAAGGTTTTACAGAATGCTGCATGATGATAACAGGGAATACATTGGTGATTTGTGACGATGCATTTCCATTTTTTTTTCTTGGTCAGTGGTGGTGGCCAAGATTAAATACTATCAGCTTCCTTCTGAGTGCCCTCTGCCCATCACCTGATTTCCTTCTTTAAGAGAGAAGTATCAAATTATCAGCAGTTCCCATCTGACTTCCTGTGAACTTCTCGGTAACTGAACACACAGGCAGAGATGGTTATTTAGGAAGTTCATGGTCAAGGATGCCTGGAGAGCAGGTCCTGGGGCTCCTCTTCTTTGGCTCTTCTGAGCTACCAACCGTTGTGCAGTTGCTACATTCTGAGCTACCAACCGATGTTACCTTTTGCTACTTTCCTTAGACTCTGAATAATTCCCATTCTAGAAGTCAGTGAGAATGACTGTGTGCTTCTGGAATTGATAGGTATGATAGCAAGGATTGGGAAAAGATCTGGGTACAAGGCTGATTTTTACTTTCCTTTGGTGGTTTTATCTCTGGGCAACTTGCTTCACCATGAGCCTCATAACCCCAGAGTCGTTTTGTTATTATGAGGATGCAGCACTTTCTGTGACCTGAGGAAGCTGTGAGCTCTAAGGGGAGCCTTTTGCAGTCAGATTTTCCCCACCTGCATTAGACAAGGCTCTCTCTTGCTTTCCTGCATTTAATATTTTCTTTCTTTCCTCAGGGGATTCTCAGCACTGAAGATGCTGACATGACTCCAGGGGGTTGAGCGCTGATGGGCATTTCCAGCACACAGAGTCCCCAAGTGCCCCTGAGGGCAATAATCTGCATCTGGGGTCCACGATGGCAGCTCACCTGGAGGTGCTACCCCTCTGTCCAGCTCCTGGCAGCATCTGGACTGCTGCTCTGCTGGCAGACAAGCCCCTGGGGCTGAGGGCTGCCAGTCTCTCCTGAGCCTCTTCTGAGACTGTGGGGTCCGGACCTGAGATACATAATCAGATTAAGAATTGAATCCATAGGTTATAGGTTGTAGCACTCCACAAACTACCAGAAATACACTCCCAAATTATACCTCCCCCCTTCCCTCTCCTTTTTTACTGAGATATAATTAGTATACCATAAAACACATAGCTTTGAAGTGAATGATTGACTAATTTGGTGTCCATTCATAAGGTTGGAGATCCATCACCAATTCCACAGCATTCTCATCACCGCCAAGATAAATCTGTACCCATTATCTCATTTGCTTTTATCCCTTTTCCTGGCAACCCCTAATCGACCTTATGTCTCTGGGGATTTGTCTATTCTGGGCATTACATAGAAATGAAATCCAGTAATATGTGGCTTTTGTGTTTGACTTCTGTCACTTAGCATGATGATTTCAAAGTTCAGAATATGTCAGAATTCCCATCCTTTTTAAGGCTGAATGATAGTTCATTGTATGTAGATAACACAATCTATGTATCCACTCATCCGTTGATAGATGTCTCCCTGTTTCCACTTTTTGGCAATTAAGAATAATGCTACTGGAAACATTTTTTGTACAAGCTTTTGTGTGCTCATATGCTTTCAATTTTTCTCTCCCCACTTCATTTCTTTTATGGGCAAAGGTCGTAAGACTAAATCTCTTCTTTCTTATTTTTTTTTGTTTTATTTTATTTTACTATTTTTATTTATTTTTTAAAGAGAAGAAGTATGTATAGTGGAAAGAATATGGACTTTGGGGGACATAAATACTGGTGCAATTTCTAAATCTGTTCTCTAAAAAATAAAAAAAATAAATCTGTTCTCTAATCTCTCCATTTTAGTTTCTTCATCTGTAAAGTGGGTGTGTATATACCTACCTCAAAAGGATAACATGGTTTAGGTGAGATGTTAATTCTGTACTAACTGGAGGGACACCTGGATGGCTCAGGGGTTGAGCATCTGCCTTTGGCTCAGGGCGTGATCCTGGGGTCCCCGGGATAGAGTCCCACATTGGTCTCCCCACAGGGAGCCTGCTTCTCCCTCTGCCTATGTCTCTGCCTCTCTCTGTGTGTCTGTCATGAATAAATAAATAAATAAATAAATAAATAAATAAATAAACAAACAAACAAATAAATTTAAAAAATCTTTTTTTAAAAAGTGCTATACTGGGCAGCCCGGGTGGCTCAGTGGTTTAGCGCTACCTTCAGCCCGGGGTGTGATCCTGGAGTCCCGGGATTGAGTCCCACGTCGGGCTCCCTGCATGGAGCCTGCTTCTCCCTCCTCCTGTGTCTCTGCCTCTCTCCCTCTCTCCGTGTCTCTCATGAATAAATAAAATCTTAAAAAAAAGTCCTATACTAAGCGGATATAATCTCCTGATTTTTTAGCCCTATTCTTAGTTTCTACCAATCTAGCCACTAAGAGTGCTAGATTTCTCCTTTTCTCAAACACAGCCCAGCTACTAGAAACCCTCTCATTTACTACCTCTAGGAGATGCTTTTACTTGGCTTCATTATGAAGATGGTCTGAGTTATTTTTGGAACTGAATCCCTTGGGGCTGACCTTTGTGTGAATGAAGGCTCCTACTTATAGTATCATGGTTGCCATTTCTCGGGCACCAGGAGTCTCCTTGGAGTCAGCTCAGGAACAGAGGATATTCCTCAGACATAGACTCTCTATATATTTTGTTTAGTCCCTCCCCTATTCTAATGACATATGATGTTTTAGCAACCCAACAGTATCTTTTTGGAAAACTTTTGGTAAGAGGGAAGCTGGAACTGTACCAAGTGTTCTGCAAGTATTGTCACATTTAATACTGACAATGGTTCTGTAAGATAGGTACACTTTTATCCAGAAAGGATGTCAATTAGAGATGTCAATTAATTTGTTAGAATTCACAAAGCTAATAAATGGTAGATTTGGGGTCTGCTGTGAGATAAGTTTGATGTGAAAGCTTCCATTCTTCCCATAATACTAGGGGTTCCAGAGCCATGAACAACATCTTCTACATAAAATGTGAAGGTTTCTTTAGCTTTTTCTAGGTTATTCTATGGATAATGGGCATTCCTCAATTCTCAGTGACTCACAAAAACAAAGATTTCTTCTTCTTCACATTAAAGGTTGAGTATAGATTTACTCTTTGTGTCCTCTTCATTATGGGTTTGTGCTGAAGGAACAAGTGCTATCTGGGATACGTTTTTCTTGATGTTGAAGGAATAGAACAATGGCAGAACCATGCAACAGTTCTAAAACTTCTTTGGTGCCCATTTCTGCTTATAATCCAGTTTTTCTTGCTGGCTCTTCTTCTTCTTCTAACTAACCTCTAAGCATGAGTGCATCCCAGGCTATCCTATCTCTGCATTCAAACTCCAGATGACCTCATCCAGAACAGCTTTAATCACCCTCAACTTGCTGATAACCATTAATTTATCTTTCAAGTCTTGACCTCTCTTCAGGATCCATCTGCCTTATGTTATCACCACTTGGAATTCTAATGTGTAGCTCAAATGTAATATGTCCAGAATGGAACTGATTCCTATCCATCCCCACCCTGACTGGCAATCTTCCCTGTTGACATAAATGGTACCATCTTCCACCCAGTTACTCAAAGCAGAAATATAGGGTCCCTCCCTCTCCCTCCCTCCCACATCAAATCCATCAGCAACACATGCTATTTCATCTTGCAGGGAGTTCCCAAGAATGTTCATGTTCTTTGGCTGTAAATGCCAGCACACTAACTCAAGCCACTATATCTCTCAGCTTGATTGCTGTAAGAGTCAACTAACTGGCTTTTGTACTCTTTTTCTTTTCTACATAAACTTCCTTCTTCACATCCTGGTCAGAATAATCTTACAAATGTATTTGCATTTTCCTCTGCTAAAAAGCTTCTAAAGATATAACATTGCATTTAAGGGGGGAAAAATAGCTTTGTGCCATGGGTTATAAGGTCCTGTATGACCTGGCAATTGTCCACTATACTGGGGGGTTAATTAGCATTCTCCTAAAATTTATGCCCACCCGGAGCCTTAGCATGTGAACTTATTGGGAAATTGTTTTTGCAGATATGATTAGTTATGTTAAGATGAGGTCATACTAGGTAAGCATGGGTTCAAATCTGACATGACTGGTATACTCATAATAAAAGAAGAGACACAGAAACATTGAGAAGACACAGCGGGGTGAGGGCCATGTGAGGATGGAGGAGATATCTGGGGAGATGTAGCTAGAAGCAGAAGAACTGCCAAGGACTCCAGTGGCAACCAGCAGCTAGGAGAGAGGCACAAAATTGATTATCTCTCAGAGCCAACAAAAAGGAAATAACCCTGCTGACATCTAAATTTTAATGTCTGGCTTCATGCACTTGGAGAGGTTATATTTCTCTTGTTTTAAGACACTCGTTTCGCAGTAATTTGTTCTATCAGCCCCCGTGAATAAACACAACTACCTCTTGCTTTTTTGTACCCTTGCCCTCGTGGGAGAATGCTGCACTGGCCTTCACTTTGTTTCAAAGCTTCGTCTCATCTTGGAGCTTTCAGAATGTGCTCTCCCCACTCTGTCCCAGAGCTTTTGCTAGGACTGGCTCCATTACCTTATATATGCCTCTGTTTCTATTACTCTAACCTCTGATTTTGGTTCTACATGTTTACAATAATATGTTGGCTTAGATATATTCAGAAAGCATTCATTGTATTTACTTCTTTGGTGTCACCAATTTTCACCCAAGAAATCCAAAGCAATGATTGCACATACACTGGAGGCATCTTTTATCAGTAAGATTAAGTTTGTTCCAACTGTAGATCAATAAGATGGAGGGCAGGTATGGCAATGAGAGGGCATTACTTGGTCAATGAAATTCATGAAACTTCAGAATGAACTGATCCCCTGGAATCTGTTTTTCTGACTTTAAAACCAGTGGCCTCTCACTGTGGTGGAGTCACAGAAATAGAGGCTGTCTACACCTCCTATAGCTACAAGTGGGTTTCCTGGGTGAAGACAGTCAGTCCTTTCATAGTGTATACATTGGATGAAAACAAATTTTGGAACTAAAGATATATTTCACAAAATTTCTAAACTCTGAAATATTTCTGATAGAGAATATAACAATTCTCTAATTTAGATTAAAAATCCAGATGTAAGAATATTTTGATTCCAGGACAGAGGATACTGGGCCTCAAGATGAGCTTGTAGACCCTGGTTGCTAATTACACAGGACTCTCATGAAGAAGGAAGAATATCCACATGGTTCTGAAGATTGGCTCTCCCTTCACTGGCTTGGTCACAGCAGGCTATATGGCATTTATCTGTTCTCAGTGAGAAAAATAAATGAACATATGAACCAAATTGTATGCTGTTTGTAGCTTGCAATGTGTATTTATGTGATTAGAGTTAACTAAGTTAGTGAACTTCTTACATTTTTTGTTTTATAGGCTCATGTGGTTTTTCTTCCAGAATACTTTATACATTCTAAATCAGAGCTCCTTCATGGAGTATATAGATAAATAACCAAACCCTTGATTGTTATATCTGGTGTCCCAATCAAACTAATAAATCTATAACATCAGTAGTCAAGAAGGAATCCTAATATAACCTATCAATTTTAGGAAACAGAAAGTAACCTCATTTCAGTGAGGTAATAAATGTTTTCATGAGTCATACATTTTTACCCTCTTCCAACAATAGCTCTCTACAGTAGTGATATTCCTATCCTGGGACATTCTCTGCAGCTACATGGAGGTCCTTTAGCTACATGACTTTACCACAGTGGCAATTCTTACCTCAGGGCTCTTGTTATGCAGTGGGCATGCATTTGAGGACCAGAAAGTCCTTGTGAGCACCTTAATGAAGTTCCCTGGGAGATTTCCTCAGTACAGTTTCTGTTCTTCCAGATTGGGTGCATGAATTCAAATTCTTGATATAATGCATGGCACCAATGTGATCAGGTTTATGAATGTACGAGAATTGTACTTTTTAAACTTTTATAAAAATGCTTTCATCTTTAAAATTTAATTCATTTCCTACAATAATTGGGTAGGAATTAGCTGATATGGACCTAGAGGTGCGTTATGACTAACCTGCCACCAGAGCCCAAGTGCCTTGGACTCAGATTGCTTTCAAATTTTCCTGAATCTGGAGAATGGGTAGAGTTTCAGACTTGCACTATAATAAACTGTAATATAAGGTGCACATTACCAACTGATTTGTTTAAACCTCCTGCAAACAGGGGGAGAACTGACTATCTCAATACCACCCTAAAGACTTAGGTAAAATCTGATGCCCATTTTGAGATGGGGCATCTGAAGCATAGACAATTTAATAACTTGCCTAAGAGTGCACAGGTCTAGTAAGTGATAGAATGAGGCCAAACAGAAGAACTTCTACCAGATGGAATTACTTATGGACATCTAGACTCACTTTCCAGCTGCCCAAGACCACAGGTCCTGAGTCTGCAGGTACTGATCTATTCATTGTATGTGTAAATCCACAAGCTCTAAAATCTCTGAGGAGCCAGGAACAAAGTGAGGCTCTTTTCACTGGTGTCTTGGAGAATAGTTTTGCTAAAGGCCTAAAGATCATAGAAAAAAAAAAACAATAAAAAAAGAAAGAAAAAAGAACTAGAAGTTCAAAGATGAAAAGTGGTTTGAAGCAATCAGATGCAATAACAAATCTTTTATGAAAAAAACAATCTGTTCCACCATATTTTAAGGCTGGAACATGTGAAAATGCAGAATTATTTTTATTATAAATCTGCTACCTCTGGGAGCACCCTGGGTGGAAACGGTGTAGCATGCATCCTCTTGGGGGTGTGATAGATTCGCTACACCACGAAAGCATATTACCTATTCTCGAGTAGAAGGCAGCCCTTTAGGCTCCAAGCCACAAAGGGCAAACTGTCTTTGCCTTTCTTCTCTACATTTCGTTTCTTTTACCAACTCACTTACTAATTTTTGTCTGAGCTCCACTTAAAGAATGAACTAAAGCAAACTTAAATCATGCAGCTCAATTTAAAATAAGCAATGTTATATTCTCAAAAGCTTTAATTAAATTTTTTTTCTGTTTTTAAACAGAAAACTAAACTAAGTCAAAAGCTCTTTTTATTATTATAATTTCCATTCTTTCATTTATTGTGTTCCCTTTCTAGCCGTTAGAAGATATTTTAAATATGTCTTTGGTGAACCAATACTTTTACTTTTTCAGCTAAGCACAGAATGTCACATTTGATTGACCTGTGAGTTGAATAGTCCTCAAGCCACACACATACCTTAAAATTCTTTTATGCCTAAACAATTCTAAATGCTCTGAGTAGATCACGGCAAAGGCTGACATAAAAATACAAGTGAATTTGTCTACATTTGTATGAATTCATTTTAGTGCTCTATATATTTCTTCTCTCCAAGGATAATTTAAGTATCATTTTCTGCTACTGTTTTAGAAAATTAAAACCCAGATTCAGAATGGGAAATACCTTTATCTTATGTCATACACAAAAATCAACTCAAAATGAATTAAAGACAAAGCTAAAACCGAAACTTTAAAGCTCCTTAAAGAAAAACAGGGAGAAGCTTCAGAACATTGATCTTGGTAATGACATCTTAGATATGACACCAAAAGCACAGGTAACAATGACAACAAAAAAGACAAGTGAGACTACATAAAACTAAAAATCTTACAAAGGGAACAATCCACAAAATGAAAAGTTAACCTGTAGATGGGAGAAAATATTTGCAAATGATATGTATGTGATAAGGAGTAAATATCCTAAATATATAAAGAATTCCTACAACTCACTAGTGAAAAAATAAATAACCCGACTAAAGAGTGGACAAAGAACTTTAGTAGACATTTCTCAAGAAAACATACAGATGGCCAAAAGGTATATGAAAAGATGCTCAACATCACTAATCATTAGGGAAATGCAAATCAAAACCACAGTGAAATATAACGTCACATCAAACAGGATGGCTACTATTAAAACAAAAGTGTGGAGGAATTGGAACTCTTATACACTGTTGGTAGGAGTGTAAAATAGTTCAGCTGCTGTGGAAAACAGTAAGGGTCCTGAAAAAATTAAAAATAGAGCTACCATGATCTAGTAATCCCATGTCTGGGTATTTATCCAAAATAATTGAAATGAGGATTTTGAAGGGATAGCTGCACTCCTATATTCATTGCAACATTATTCACAATAACCAAAATATTGAAACAGCTTAAATGCCCATTGATGGATGAATGGATAAAAGGAATGTGATATATGTACATATATATATATATATATATACATACACACACATATACACACACACACAATGAGATACAATTCAGTTGTACAAAAGGAAGAAATCCTACCATATGCAACGACATGGATGAACTTGGAGGGCATTATGCTAAATGAAATAAGCCAGTTACAGAAGCACAAGCACTATATGATTCTACTTCTATGAAGTATCTAAAATAGTTAAAATAGTCAAAGTCATAGAAGCAGAAAGGAAAATGGTGTTGCCATGGGCTGGGGAAGGAGGAAGTGGTGAGTTCTTTGGTGGATATTAAGTTTCAATTATGCATTAAATTATAGAGATATCTATAGTACAACATAGTACCTTTTAGTTAACAATACTGTATTGTGTATTTTAACATTTTGTTAAGAGACTAGATCTCATATTAAGTGTTCTTATCACAAAAAAAATGAAAATATAAAAAAAGCAAAGGACTATAAGGACATTTTCGGAGGTGATAGATTTGTTTATTACCTTGGTTATAGTAATGGTTTTGGGGGTGTCCAAGATAAATTAAATTATAAGTTTTTGTACACTATTTGTAGGTTTTTTTGTATATCAATTATACAATTAATATAATTAATCAATTATAAATCAATTATTTACTGAAATAAAGCTGGGATATTTTTTTAAAGAAAGGAATTTGTTGTTAAAAGATCTTCACTATAAGAAGGAAATAAGGTGGCCAGAGGATGACCACACAAACTTGTTGAATACATTGATGTTATGGGCTTCCTTTTATACCTAAGTATAGCTTCGAAATTATAAGATTTCTTTATATTTAACTTGAAACTAAGGCCTTTCTGAGAATTGCCTTTAGTCAGCAGGATAGTAAGTTCTTCGTAGAGATGCTTTTTGGATATTCAGCAGTGGAGGAGGGTAGGTCTTTGTCATCTCAAATTAGCAAATCTTCATAGGGGCACAAAACATATATTTGAAAGGAATCACAATATTTGTCCAAACAATAATTAAGGAACTATCATTTTGTTGAGGCTTTAACTTTCTACTTCTGAACCATCAACATGTAATATCTTATTTTGTATGGGCAGGTTTCCTCATTACTAGACACAGCTGTTTCTGTGACAGGAAGAGGAGAAACATAAATATTTTTTTAACATTATCTGGGTTAAGAATGGTTATATTTTGGGACCCCTGGGTGACTCAGTGGTTAAGTGTCTGCCTTAGGCTCAGGGCCTGATCCTGGAGTCCCAGGATCAAGTCCCACATCGGGCTCCCTGCATGGAGCCTGCTTCTCCCTCTGCCTATGACTCTGCCTCTCTCTCTCTCTGTGTGTCTGTCATGAATAAATAAATAAAATCTTAAAAAAAGAATGGTTACATCTTCATTTGTCACTATGACTAATAATACTTTAATATTAAAGTATTATTCCAGTATCAAAGCTAGTAGATGATAATACTGATGAAGGGAATGATAATGATGTTGATGGTGATGATGCTGAGGGCATTTTAATTTCACTGTGGCCCCTACATAATTCGTTTGGATCTTGGGGCTGCACAGAAAATTCATAAAAGGACACCCACTCAAGCTCTCTGAGTAGGCATATTTGAGTACTTTCATACACCACATTCTTGATAGGACTGAGGGAATCATCCTCTCTGGGGTCAATGTGGTGACTGCCCCAAACCAGGATTATTCCTTTCTAACATACAAGGCCATGCAAATATAATTCTCTAGTCCTTCATTTTGTCCTCATATCCTTCTCTCTCTCTCCTCAAACTTTTTACTTTCCTAAATCTGTACAATGACTTTCAAATAACTTTCGAATCTATAATCCCATATGATATCAATTAACCTGAGTGTTTTGACCAAGTTCACAGAGTACCTACTCAAACTGTGACTCCAAACCACAACACTTCCCACTTCACCATAGCAGGCTCCTCAGTTTGGGATTGGGTGAGCTACATATTTTATGTTTGTTTGGCTCTGGATTAGGCAGGTATCTGAAAATCTCTAATATCTTATTTGCTCTTCTTTCTTCTGACTGGTGATATTAGTTTAGAGTTTTGCATATGCATATGCAAACGCTTACTGTATTTCAATACAGTGCTTTTGATTGTAACTGAATCTCTTCACTTTAATACATACATTTCAAAGAGGCATCTGTTGTAAATTAAATGAAGCATTTATAAGCATGAAGAACAATCAGAATCATTTCCCCTGAAGAAATTAAAATATTACCGACTGAAGTTTTTGACCTCCTCATAAACCATCTTAATCCCATTAGTTCTCTTCTCATTTTATAAACACCCTAGAGATTGTCTCTTTACCAAACCAGTCCTAAATGAGGGAGTCCCAAGGGTCCTTTCGGACACCCTCCTCAAACTTTGGAAGCATGATTCATGTTGCTAAATTTCAAACTGTTATTTCATCATGAGTCTCAAAAATATTACATTATCTGATGACTCACTATTGACAGTTGGAGGTTACCTCAGATTTAAATTATTTCATGCTGGCAGTATGTGCATAAGGCTTTTGCTTTCGTAATTTTTCTCAATTTACTCAAGCAGTTTAGAAAGGTCCAGATGGAGATGAACATATTGAACACTTAAAAAGAAATGTTTGTGTAGTTTATGCAGGAAGTAAGATGCATTTCTTAACACACAGAGAAGGTTGTTTCCCTTTCTATTAGAAGTTCCAAATGAAATAAAATCTTGGACCTCTGCATTTCCCTGCAGTAGTTAAGCTGATGCAGCAGATACTTTAGTTTTAATTATTTATGGATGAGCCATGTGAAATGCCTGCCAAAGGTAGGGAAGGGAAAATAATGGCTGGTATTACACAACTGACCTTGAATCCAGCTCTGATTGAAATTAATTACCCAAAGTTTTAAAATCTCAGCTTCTTATATTGGTGGTAATGTCCTTTTCTGGTGATAATGAATAGCTCCATTGTCCCACTCCAAGCTTTGCTTATCACAAGTATTTATTTCACAAAATTTGGTACATCTGATCCTTGCAGGGAAAACATTTATTAATTGACTTGATCTTTTTTTCTAATTCCTGCATATTGTGTTACCCTAACATACAGCCCTTGACATTCCATTAAGGCCAGCTGTTATTCTGTGGAATGAGTGTTTGTAAAAATTAGCTCAATTTTGGGTTGACCTCTAGAATATTTTGCCACTCAGAAGATACAAACAGATTGTCTCATATCCTTTTCTTGTGTTCTGTATTGTCAATCTAGTATGCATTACATTTGAGCAACTGCAGAGGGGAAATTATTATTCCTGTTAATTTTAATTAGCTGTCAGTCTTCTAAGGACAGGATATTTGGTCAGAATAGGGATGATGCTAACTCACGACTACATAATTTGATCTTTAGAAAACATGCTTAGCTGTGAAGGTGCCGTGGCTTTCTCTAACAATTTTAAGGGCCTATTTAGTTTCTATATACTTGAATATCCACAATGATGTTGCCTCCAGCATTCCAGGTGCTGTTCCCCACAGTCTCTGGATCAGGGCATGCTTGGGATCATATCATTGGTAGCTGGGGGCAAAGGTTCCACTAGAGGAAACTTCACTGACAGGAAAATGAGAAATGCCACACTGGAATGCTGAGAGAATTCATTTATAATAAACAGTAATTAAACAGGGATTATTAAGGTGGCACATTTACGATGTGAAAGTAGAAGTTGTGTCAACACCTTATAAAGTCCCCAAAGTAATTTCTGAAACATTTGCTCTGGGCTGAAGAACAGGGTTCTGTTCCTAAGGAAGATGGAGGTTTGTTGTTTGTTGTATTGAGCAACTCTTCACAACAGTCTTTCTGGTTTTAAGCATTTAACAAAATTTTCTCAGGGCTTAATATATAGCTTTATGGAGTCAAAATGACCATTCCTTACCACTGGGCTTTTTTCATAATGAATGCTGTTCCATGTAAAAAGATATCATTAAAAAATACACATGGTAACTTTGTTTTCTGAATACAAATCTCAGACTAAATGGCTACTTTTAAAGCCCTTGTCAGGGAAGTATGGGTCTCCTTTTGTTTTGCTATTTATCTCTATTTTTTGGCTTTACTTTTCCAACCTACTAGCCTTAGCTATTACTTGAGCTGATCACAGAGCCTCAGACAAAGGCAAATGAGCTTTCCCTAAAGCTTGGTGTTGACTCAGTCTCCCATTCTCATCCTTCAGAAACTTGTTGAAACTGAAGTCTTCCATATTTTAGCCTTCCAGAGTTAGCTTGATGAATGAATGCTCTCTGATATGCTAATGAGGAGGAAATAGGATGACAGCCTTATTTCTATAGTTCAACATTTATTTGGCCTTCTAGAAACATTTCTGTTTAAGAAAAAAGAATCTCTAATAGTAAGAATATCAACTCAAGAAAGGGAGACCAGCACGATGATTGTTGAGTAAGGTTCTCTGGGTGGGCACCCTACATCACCTACACATTGGAATTACCCCACAAGAATGGCATAAGATTTCAGGTCAAATGCCTATTTTTTTAAAAAGGGGATACATGGAGAAAAGAAGGGCATAAGAAAAAGGACTACATTTGTCTATTAAAACTGTCATTACCAATTTTCTAGATTTTCATTTGGAACATGAAAAACTCTTTCCTCCCTCATTGTTAAAGCCCACTCCATTAAAGGAACTAATAGCCATGCATGAGTTTCATTTAATTTGTATTTATTTTGTACCTCCTATATTCCAGGAACATTGTAGTGACTAGGAATACAAAGATGAATAGGATAGCAAATCCATCTCCAAAAGGGCATTAGCTAGGAAAATCAGCTACTACTAGATTTATTATTTCAAAAACCCATACTCTGCCCATTTAAGTAAATCAAGTAAAACTAGTCTTAAGTATACATAAATGGAACATCCATTGTAAGGAAAAAATCCTACACACAAGTAATCCTACGCACAATGATTATTGGAACACTCAGTTTCTCTGTGGTCTTCCCTTGATTTGAAATATGGCCTTTTTTTTTAAAGAGAGAATTCCAGAAGAGTCAAAAGGCTTACCTGTGTAGAAAGAGGTGGTAAATTTCCCTACCTCCATCTCCCAAATAGGGCATTTATTTTTACAAGGTCTATTGAATGGCAATTTAATGCAGAGCAGTAGATTTTCCTGAAAACAGGAAAGAAGCTCAACAGATTAATCGAGGAAAGACATAGATTTTAGTTTTTCCACAATATTTCTTTAATAAAAGAAATATTGCTGAGCAGAAATAAATAGGCTCTCAAGATCAGAAGTTCCTTCAGAGAAAAGATGTAGGGAAGCTAAGAACAAAACAGCTGGAAAATGAAAAAATGAGGATACACCTCAGGGAACTTGTGTATGAAGATTCTAAGTCAGAAAACATTTGAGAGTGGAAAGCTTGGCCAAGGTAGATTCAGAGGCACAATGGGCTTAGGAATTGGAGAATCCTTTTCCTTCTTGTTGTTTTTAATAATTGGAAAAATATTTGTGGAACACACATGAATGTTATGAGGCTCTGTCTTCATATTCATATTGCATACCAAAAGTTTTCTGATTAGTTTACCTATCTTTAAGCCTTTTCCTAAAATATTCTTTCTAAGTGGGTAGCTATGAGATAGCCTAGGTAATGAATTTGCTCAAGGATTCTAGGTTGGTATTTAGGCAAAAAACCCCAGGATTCTAACATTATTCCTCATTGGCCTTCCTGCAAATAAAATTACCCAAGATTCTTCATAACAAAAGCATTTTTTAACACAGGACTTACATGCTGGTGTTGCTTGTTAACGAGAGTGTAATTCACAGGACAGCATAGTGGAAGTTGGGTGAATATAGGAGTCCGGCAGATCTCAGTTCAAATCCAAGTTCAATAAGTTACTAATTGTGTGACCTTTATAAATTGCCATAGAAGACACATTTGTGCTCTTTTTATTCCATTTTTCCTTGGCAAACTGAGAATAACAGCATGATTTCTTTCCCTATGACACTAGATTGGCCTCTCCTTCAAATTACTTGAGCTAATGTTTACGAAACTTCTTGCCCTAAAAAACTGCAGTCAGTGAATTAATTCAGTTACTGTTCAGAATAAATGTACAGGTAAATTCTACTATGTCAGTTTCACAATTTATCAGAAAACCCAAAGGGATTAAGCAGGATTGCTCTTGAATATATTGTATTGCTTCCAAAACTCAATCATTGAGTTTACCTCTTCAGAAAGCAATGCCTACCACTTTCTCTTCAGAAAGCAATGTAAAGGAAAAAGTGAAAACTTTTAAATTTACATATAATTTCCCCTTTGTTAACAATTTCTTTTGTTAACAATACCTATTAGTGTAATTTATATTCCTCATTACATCATTCTTTGCACTTAGAGAAATTTTACTGGGTTCTACTGCAATAGTCTTTGTTCTTTCCTACCCTCAAAGTTTTCTATACTTAACATTTTTCTGAATAACATGTCATGGAAGGAGTATATATTAAATAAAGGGCAAATAATAAACTAATATAAATACATTTTTGATGACACTATTTTTTATATTATATATCATGTATAAAAATATCTTTGGAATTATAGCAAAGGAATAGGAATGCTACAAACTTACAACTGGAAATAGAGATTTTTATTGTGACTCTGTTGCCTAAAAGCCAAAATTTATTTAACAACAAACACAAATAAAAAATCAAAACCATATTAAAATTTACAAAGCTCAAGAGCAATTTTAAAGAGCAAATCAAACAAAGAACAATTAGTATTCATTTGGCCTCTATTCATAATTAACAGCTCATCTTTGCGTGTCTATGAGCCTATGGAGGAAATCGGTTAACCACAGGATTCCTTGTTCAAATTGAACTGCATTCTTCCTTCGGACTGTCATTTTTTACATATCATCTTTTATGAATTCTACCTGTAAGTGAGACATGAGATATATAGCTAATTCTTCCCCTTATAATTTTTTATTTTAAATTTCATTATAGTCAACATACAGTGTAATAATAGTTTCAGGTGTACAATATGAGGATTCAACAATTCCATAGGATATCCAGTACTCACACAACAATTGCATTTCTTAATTTCCATCACCTATTTTATCCATCCCCCGCAACCAGGTCCCCTCTGGTAACTATCAGTTTGTTTTCTTTGGTTAAGAATCTATTTCTATTTCTTGGGGATCCCTGGGTGACTCGGTGGTTTGGCACCTGCCTTCAGCCCAGGGTGTGATCCTGGAGACCCGAGATCGAGTCCCACATCGAGCTCCCTGCATGGAGCCTGCTTCTCCCTCTGCCTGTGTCTCTGCCTCTCTCTCTCTCTCCCTCTCTCTCTCTCTCTCTCTGTGTGCGTGTGTCTCATGAATAAGTGAATAAAATCTTTAAAAAAAATCTGTTTCTTCGGGGCACCTGGGTGGCTCAGGTGGGTCATGATCCCAGGGTACTGGGATGGAGCCCCACATTGGGCTCCTTGCTCCGTGGAGAGCCTCCTTTGCACTCTGCTGCTCCCCCTCCTTGTGCTTTCTCTCTCTCTCTCTTTCTCTTTCTCTCTGTCAAGTAAATAAACCTTTAAAAAAAAGAATTTGTTTCTTGGTTTGTCTCTGTCTCTCCTTTCTTCCTTTGCTCATTTGTTTTGTTTCTTAAATGCCACACATGAGAGAAATTATATGATATTTTTCTTTCTTTGGCTTATTTTGCTTAACTTTATACTCTCTAGATCCATCCATGTTATTGCAAATGGTCCCTTATAATTTTTATCAGGAGAAAATATAACAGTAGAAAATACAATGATAGGGGATCCCTGGGTGGCGCAGCGGTTTAGCGCCTGCCTTTGGCCCAGGGCGCGATCCTGGAGACCCGGGATCGAGTCCCACGTCGGGCTCCTGGTGCATGGAGCCTGCTTCTCCCTCTGCCTATGTCTCTGCCTCTCTCTCTCTCTCACTGTGTGCCTATCATAAATAAAATAAAATAAAAATAAAAATAAAAATAAAAAAGAAAATACAATGATAGTATTTTGACCTGAAGACAATATAAAATTTATGTGATATACTCTTTAATATTTGAATTGACCACAAAATTTTTCCTTTCTATATCTTAAGCAACAGAAATCTATTCAGGTTAAAAAAATCACATTTTCCAGTTGTATCGATATATATATATATTTCATATATATATATATGAAATGCCTTCAAAGTAGATTATAAACCATACTTTACATGTGGAGCCAACATGGTAACGAGAATAGTTATGACATGATTTGAAGTCTGAAGAAACTATGAGTATTATTAGAAGAGATTGATTTCTCAGTTGTCTTTAATCTAAAATATATTGTACTTTGAAGTTAAAGTGTCTTACCATATACCAGTTTAGTCATCTATGCATGCATGCGTGCATCCATCATCCAGCAATACTTCCCTCCTCCCTCCCTCCCTTCCTTCCTTCCGTCCTTCCCTCGTATTTCCATATATCCACATAGATATATGGATAATCTATATAATTCCATGTATCCATATAGATATATGGACAATTATCCACTGGCTACTACTGTATGTAACAGAGACTGACAATGCAAAGATGAATACAAAAAAATCTCTATTTTTAAGTTGCTTAGGACCTCATGAAAAAAGGCAGGCATGTCAATCAATAATTATAACAATACCTTGTGGTAAGTGTCATAATAGATGTATGCTGTCCTTGAGAAAGATTTTGGAATGAGCACTTACATTTACCTGGCTATTTGGGGTTGAAGATGGAAGAAATGAGAAAGAATCAGAACACAGTAGATATATTAGATGCAATTTGAATTAAACTAGTGATTACAGAGGATGAGGAACTAAAAGAGCAGAGGAATTTCAAATGCAAAACGTGAAGAATGAGAAAGTAAGGATAATTCTGTCAAAGCAGGCTGTTTGAAATAGCTAAACCACAAGATACATTTAGCAATGGGAGATGAGGATGGCTGGATCATGGAGGAACTTGTTAACATACTGAGGCATTTACACTTGAGCTTGTGTACCAGTATATCTTAGACTTGAGTAACATATGGGTGCCTTTTCAAGGATAATAGCTCTTAGGACTTCTATTGTTCTCCTCAATTATTTTTATCACATTCTTACTTACATATGTACACATACAAAACAAAGCACAAACCCCTTATGTAGAAATCTTTTACATAACCAAAACAAGTTTATAAGTCAAAAATAAAGTTATGAAACTATTACAATTGAAATTTGGAGAGATATTTTGACCTTGGCATGCCTATGCTAACACTAACATGTGACATGGAAGCCTGAGATTGACTCGCCATGTCTCTCTCTTTAGACCACAGAAAGACCTTTATTTAGTATTGTTCTGGGATGCTATTTGAGTTAAAGATGTTAAGTTTTCCTATGTCCTTTTTTTCTTAACCACCACAAAGAATGTGGCATCCCTGGTTGCTGATGAGACACCACTGAAATCTTAGGTCTGACTGTGTCATCTTCATCATCCTTAATATGCTTACATTTTTATGTTGGGTTATCACTGAAAAAAAGTACAACTTGTAAATTCATAAAGAAGTCCAGGAGCCCTGAGACCATGATCATAAAAATATTTTTGAGAAATACTGCCAGAGACAATGAAGGGGCCACAGAATGGTTGCAAACAAGAGAAATGTGGATGAATTTCCTTTTGGAAAGCATACTGTTGAGTTAGAAAACTTGAAATAGTCTAGACAAAAGATGATGATGAATTGTAGCAGCCATGGGAATAGGGAGGAAAAGGCAGATTTAAGAGTGATAGAAGTATAATTGACAGGATTTGGTCTCATATTGGATGTGGGAGGTAAGGGAAATTGAAAATTCAAAGATGGTTCTCAGATTTCTAGCATGGTTGCCTGGGTAGCAGGGATATCATTGGTTAGTAGAGAGAATGCTGGAGACAGAGTAGGCTGTGGGTAGAAAACAATGAGACCGAATCTGGATATATTCCATCTGAAATGCAACAGCTGTGATGGAATAGACAATCTGAAATATGAAACTAGGGCTTAGGGAAGGAACTGAGCTGTGGTGGAGGTTTGGTTGTCATAGGCATAGCTGTGGTTGCGTGGCTTTGGACTTGTATGAGATGCTTACAGGGGAGAGCATAATGAATTAGAAGAAAGCCAAAGATGGTTGCCCAGGTGATAGTGATACTTCAGGGTGGCCAGATGAAAGAAGGAGAGCACCAAGAGGAGACATATAAGAGCCAGAGAGATGAGGAAATCCAGGAGAGTAGGTGTCATTGGTGGCCATTGCAGACATCACTGTGTTTTGCCCAATTTACTGCAGTAGGCTCCTAAATTATTGTTCTGCTTTGAGTGTTGGAGTTCTCAATTTCATTTCCATCTCAGTTTCCATCATGAGCAGTTTAAACCTAAAATGGTCCTTCTCCTTTATATTCAATATGTTAAGCAGCCATTCATCCCTTTCTTGTTAATGTTTAACTTCAGGTCCTCTATAATTGGAACATTTTCTGCAATGTATATATTTGAAAACATGAATTAAGTCAGGATACATTGACATATTTGTAATGGTGGATTCTCCTAACAGAAGAGTGGACCCTTTCCCTTTTACCAGATTCCCATTTTTGAGTGTTCTAACAACCAGCCCTAGGAGATCTTCTCCATTAATATTCTCTCTCATGGTGATCTATATGCTGCTGGTTTTCAGACATCTCCCCTAGCCTGTATCTATCTCTATCCCTTTTTATCTATTTATCTCTCTGGCTAGCTAGCTAGCTATCATCTATCTATATCTGTCCATCATCTATTATCTTGAGCTCCAAAATTGATATCTAGCTACTTGCTTGCATTCTCACATTGGCTCCCCAATAGACATATCAACTGTGGATTCTTCCAGTTTACAAGCTTATCCCCAAATAGTGTGATTTGAGTAAGTAAAAAAAAAAAAAAGTGCCAACAGTCTTTTATCTCTTTCCTACACTCACCTTAACATTCAAACGTCATCCAGTCAGTCCAGCTAAAACTCTGTGGATACACCCTCTCTTTAACACATCTCAGTGTCATTCTGGTCTCATTCTAGTCCCTCATCACAGTGCCTTGTGATTCTGTACACCGTGGGGGGTATATAGGGGGTGGTGGTCAGAGGAAGGAATGTTTCTAGTATCTGGGAAGTATGGGGAGCAGTGGAAATGTGTGGATAGTGGAATGTGATGGGTATGGATTTGAAGCCTAACTTTGCCTCTTACCAATATGGCTAGTCTCCAGAACTTTCTGAATCTTAGTTTTCTTACCTGAAACAGGGAAATGATTATCTCATAGTTAAAATGAGAACTAAATGAAAGCAAATATGAACAACATCTAACATGGCTCTAAATCCTAACACACACTTGCTTATAAAGTGGCTTTCCTTTTCCGTCCACCCTCATCTCTACTTCTTTTCTCATTTTCCTGTGGAATTGGTGAGCATGTAATATATTAGATCTCATGGATTCTGATAAATATCATGGTTTGCCCCACTCTGCAATTTCTTATTGTATAAAAATTAACTGGAAAGTCCAACCAGGTCACAGAGAAAAAGGTTTGGGAAAAAGACTAAAATCTGTCCAGGGTATTCTACTGGTAACCTCTGTCAGCTCCTGACAGGAGACTCCAGCAACTTCGAATCTGGAGCAATTAAAGAAAATATCAGAGAAACCTTTCTGGGAGTTCCTCTTCAGGTTCCACAGAGCTTTGTTACACTGTCTGTTTGATTTCATTCTTCATCCTGACCTTGAAGTTTTCTATCTCAAAGTACATATAAACTGATCTTTTGCTTTTAGATTGAGTGTGCCTATCTGACCACCATTTGTACATGTCAAACCGGAGGTCATAAAACTATAGCCCTCTGGCCAAATTTGGCCTTCCACCTGTTTATGTAAATAAAGTTTTATGGGAACACAGCCACATCCACTTATTTACTTATTATCTAAGGCTGCTTTCAGCCTATAGGAGCAGAGTTGAGTATTTGCCACAGAGATTACCACACACCAAAATACTTACCCTTTGGCCTTTTACAGTAAAGGTTCCCAGACTCTTGTATTATACTCTCACCCTTAGCCTTGCCATCCTTTTAGCAACAAAGCATGTGTTGATGCTTCCTGGATATTCATCCCTGGATTAGGTATTGGGAGTAGACAAAGGAAGAATGCTTCTGTCCTCAGGAACACACAATTTAGATCAGTAACTCCTATCCAACTGCTGGAGATGGAATTATATTACCCACCTTCTCTCATTGGTCTCTACTCAGAGGACAATATTAAGGAAAGTAACAATAAACAATTAGATGCTTTGTACATAAGACTTTTCCCACCCACTTAAAATTTGTCCTGATTTGACTCTCCCTTGGATGGAAGTTTTAATTGTGCAAATAATTCTTTTTATTTTTATTATTATTCTTTTATTTTCAGGAATTGTGGGAATGATTCTTAAGGGGAAAAAAAAAAAGAAAAACATCCTCTCTTTTCCGCTTCCCCAGATTCTTGATTCCTGGCTCAGTAAGACTCTTTGCTCTCTGGTCTAGGTTAGACTTTGAGATTTCAAAGCCATTTCTTGTTAAAGAGAGTTTATCAAAATTAAAAGAAAAAAAACCACCTTCTTCTTTCCACGAAATCTTCCATGTTTCATTATAAAATCTCTAGGTTACAATGTGCATCAATCACTGTTTATAAACTCTTTGAAATATGTAAAGTGTTCTCTTTTGTTCAGCTATCAGAGTAGCATATTGGAGATTACAAGTAAAAAATAGTAATTGGAATGTGGGTGCATAGGTGGCTGAGTTAAAATAAAGCTTTTCCCTAGTGAAAAAGATGTGTGTGAATGTTAAATGTCATGCAAACAGGGCTCAAGTTCGTGGGAATGTGTGTTCTTTTATTTGCACTAACAAAGCAGAGAAGGATATATCAATGGATCAGATCAGTGCTCAGGATACATTTGTGACCAAATATGTATGCATGTACATGTATGTACACGTGCATGTATATGGATGTAAATATATGTGCATATATGTATCTATGCATGTGTATATATGTATGTGTATAAATGTATGCATATACGTGTGTATATGTCTGTGTGCATATGTATGTATATGCATAGGCATGCATGCATGTGTATATGCATGTGTGTATGTGCATACATGTATGTATGCTTGATTTAAGTTATCATTACACAATCTATTTGTGAATAACAATTTTAGTGTACATTGAAAAAAATAGGAGAAAACATAAGTCCAATGAAGTTATATTCAAAACAGTGTATTTTATATATTTGCACACTTATAAAATTTCTTTCAGAAATCCAATATATGAGGATATTATCTAATTCTATCTGATTTTTTTCTCAGATTTATTCATTATCTTCTCTTTTGACTTTCCTTTACCAAAAATGAGATATTTCTTACTTATCTTCAATTTCACCTTGACATATTTTATTATCATCAGCATCTTTATTTTTACTTTCACAGTTTAAGTTTCTAATGTGTAGAACTGTGAATTAATGTTAAGATTCCTGTCTGGTCTGATGTTCTACAGTCAAGGACAAGAACCCGAGATTGGCACTCATTTTAAAAAAGGGAGGGGGCAATGAAGCCTGAGGGAAAGACATATTTCCCACCTTCTCTGAATCCTGCATTTCCACCAGATAGTGTGCCTCTAACTTCTCAGAAGTTTGGGCACTTTCCCTCTGCAGCTCTGTGCCCTGAACCAGCTTTATGTCCCTAGGAGCTTTCACTCAGTGGAGGGTCCTGTGCTGGCTACAATGCCCCTTCTGTCTCATCCCTGAGTCACTGTGAGATGCAAAGCTGTCCTCCCAGGTTCATCTCCCTCCCAACTTTGCATTCAGGAGCCACCCTCCTCACTCAGCTGCAACTTTATACTCTCCCTGAAGATACACACATTTTTTTCTGTGTCTTCCTTTCCATTTATATGCTCCTCTTCCATTCCTTTTCTGCATTTTTTACTGAGGCTTAGTGATTCTGGTGATGCTAATAATTATAGCAGGGATAGCTATGATCTATTGAGTGCATACTATGTCCCAGGCACTGTGACGAATGATAGACATTCATAAAGCTCTTTCAACTTCACAATTTCCCAGGGAGATATTAAAACCCAATTTACATTCAAGGAATCAGAGTCTTAGAAAAGTGCCATTCTAAACTCAGCTGTGAAGCTGAGTTCAGATTCTGACCATCCTGGTTCCGGGCTCCCATACTGCAGCCCTGTGCTGTATGTTCTCCATCTCCTTGCATCAACCTCTTTCTTAATACCCTGCTGTGTACACTCTCAGTTTTGCACTTGCCCCTCTGCTACCTGATTTCTACATCTATTTCCTTTGTCCAGAGAAACCCCAGTTGTTCCTCTGTTCTTGATCTTCTTCACTTTTGTATAAAAATTCATCACTGAAGGCAGCATCATTTGTGTGCATTTGTGGTTCTTTCCAGCCTGGCTGCATAGTTATTCTGGGACACTTTGATGCATAAGCAGCGCTGGGTGCAGAGGGAGATACAAATGAAATGCAAAATAGGTTCCTTAATCCCAGAGTGGGGAGAGGAGATCTTCACAAGAAATGCAGACCAGATTCATAAAGGACTGCTTGCTCTAAGATGTTGGGAATTTACTTCTAATCTCAAATAGAGATATTTTCTTGATTTTTGCCCTTTCTTACATTGTCTTCTTCACTGCACTGTAGTTTTCCTTTAACCTCCTGACCTTTCACTTTTCTGACTCTTCCTTACCATCTGATCATTCATCTTGGCTGTTTTTTTTTCCTTTATGTGCTACTGTTTAGTTCTCCCAAAGCTTTGTTCTGGGTCATTTTCTCTTCCTTTTCACAACTTTTCTTTGTTACCTTACTACCCTTAAGTAGTTTGTACCCACTATTCCTAATCCTCAAAAACAATATGCTCTTCTGTGGGTGAGGAGAAACTTTTACAAAATAATTAAGAAACTTCCTTAGGTTCCCACAGATAGTGTTAATATTGGTGGAACTGAGACTCCATCTAACTTGTGATGCTCCTACATAATCACCTTGGTTTTTAAAATAAATATATTTTTTTCTATACTGATTATTTTGTCTGGTTTCCTGACACCTTGAGAGTCTTTCAAGCAAATTATGTTGGAAGCAATTTGGTGTGGTTTAGTTTGATGATTTCATTTGAAGAGATGAAGGATGAAACCGGGACCCGGAAGCCAATAGCGAGGTGATTGCCAAACTGCAGGAGTGCTATTCCAGAATGAATAAACAACTGTCTTAATTCTCACAATATCTAGGGATCTATTGTTATGACCTCCAGCAGAGTCTTCCAACTGTTATTAACAATTAATTTCCTAACTTGGTTTGAAAGTAGTGGATAGTGGATCTTTTCATTTAAACTCCTTAGTGCAAGCCCCAAAGATATATAAAAAAAAAATTGTCTAAATGAAGCAGGAAGGATGAAGCACATGTGCAATATCTATTTTATTTTATTTTTTTCACATAAGAATAAGATCATGGTCAGCTAGATAATTTCTTCAATTTTTTCATTCTACTGTCTGGCTTACCTGGCAGTTAACAACCTCATGGATAGGATGGGGAGGTTAAATGCAGGAGGAAAAATGTTTTGTCCCCTCTTTCTATAAATTTAAGCCAATTTCCTCTTGTCCTTTCTCTGGTGTAAGCTTATATTTCCATTTTAAATATGAGCTCCCAAAGGGTAACCATGCCATTTTTACTTCACTGCATTTTGTTTTCTCCTGTATGATGCTGTGCTCACATAACTGATCTACAGTCCTATAAGGGCAATGATGAACACTGCATTCCAGTGACTATAAGCTAATATTTTATGGACTACTGTAATGAAAGTTTTGACCACTGTTATAAATCATACCTAGAACATGCATAACTCACGGTCTGTATTGACAATACTGTGAATATATTGTACAACACTAGGTGATTGACTTGAACTCTCCTAATTGAGGTTTGGTGATAATTAGGCAGTGCAGGATACTATTTACCTTTGCACTGTGTGTGAAATGAGGACATTTATAGCCAAGAAATTAATAATATAAACAAAAGCATGGAGTCATGTTTCAGTTCTTTGTGAAAACAGTTTCATAGATTATACTGTTGCAAACCCATGCTAATAACTACATATATATATTTTAAAACATGAAAAATATCAGTTTGTAATTTGAATCCTAAAGTCACAGTATTTATAATAAATGAAAGTAATTAGAATCTATCTCTTTCTTAATTAGCTGTTATAAAAACACTAATTTAAAGTCACTTTGCTGTGACTTAGTGTAAATTAGTAAGAACATATTAATAATACTAACATTATTTCTCTTCCCCCTTCCCTTCCTTCTTTTACTCCTTCTGGTTCTTTTTCCCTCCTCTTTTCCAGTCTTATAAAAGGAATTACAAACTAAAATATCCTAATATATTCGATGGTTTCTTTTTGCATATCTTTGAAACTAGATGATAGGGCAGTTTGGACAAATGTCTCCAAGAACGAACTGTCTCTGATTGAGGGAAAGTATCTTCACTTACTTCTTTCACTTCTAACTTTCAAATGGAAGGGCAATTCATTCTGGTTTTCTGGCATAGCTCAGGGGAAGACAACTTTTGCTCTGGTTTAGGGCTTTCTGTTTCCCAAGCCCTGGGAGTTTAACCTCCTAACTTTTTAACAAGTTACCATCACTGATTAACAGAGAAATGAGTAAATGGGTGCCTGGAGAGATGGGGTGGTGGAGGTATGTACATTTTAAATGAATTCTGATTTTATTAAATTCATTTGCATAATTGAAGGATGCATGAGGGTTGTATAAAAGTGCTGAATACTTTTTAAAAGATTTCATTTTCATGAATTCTGCAATTTTGTGTCTATGAATGTTTAAAAGATTTCCCTATTCCCCCACCCCCACTTTCTTTTAAAAGATGGTTCTAATTCATTTGTACTAAGTTAAACCTCAAGAGATAAAAGTAGAAGGGAATGCCCAGATGCCTTTATCAGGGCAGATTCTTAAGAGAGAATCATCTGCTTTTAAGGAAAATGCCTCTTTTTCTCCTCAAATGCCACTAGTAATGTCCATATTGTGCACGTTTGGAGGAGGGTCAGCCCAGCTGACAAGCTTAGTTCATTGCCTAATGGCGTTTGGATACCCTGGAGCCCTACCATAGCAGAGTATTTTTATGAGGCGGCTCATAAAACCACCAGTGTGGTGGAGACAGGGTAGATAACTAATTCTTTTATCATTTGCTTCTTTCTGGCCAAAGCCTGAGCTTTTATGTGACATTATCATATCTTTGTATATCCAGAAACTTGGGCCACCACATGGAAGATTTCTATACACAATCAGGAACTCAAAAGGAAAAAAGGCCAAATTTAGGCATCAGAGGTAAATAAGAAACCACAAGATAATTGGTGTTGATTGGCATATGCCAGTGAAGCCCAAATTCACACTTGCTCTTAATGTCCAACCACAAAAGACAGCCATCAATGTTCCCAAACCCACTCTCCCCTGCAAAATACCCCAAAGAGCCAAATGACTTTTATTGTTTACTCTGTAGTGAGGTGAATATTTATATTTCCCCTGCCTCCCATATTCATAAGTTGAAACCCCAATCTCAATGTAATGGTATTTGAGGTGAAGTGTTTGATAGATAAGTAATGAGAGTGGAACCCTCATGAATGAGATTAGTGCCCTTAAAGAAGAGGCTAGAGAGCTAGCTAACTATCTCTAGGCCGTGGGAGGATGCAATGAGAAAACAGCCATTTGCAAACTAAGAAGTGGACCCTCACCAGACATTGAATTTGCCTTGTGCATTAACCTTGGACTTCCCGGCCCCCAGACTGTGCGAAATCACTGTCATTTAAGACTATGATATTTGGGTATAGCAACCAAAACGAGGACACTCTCCTTATGACTTAAAAGTCACAGAGTAATGCTAGGTTCTGTAGCAACTAATGTCTATAGTTATCTTAAAGGTATTATTTCAGCAATGACGGTCTACATGAGGTTGTTGCCAGAGCACAGGTGTTGAAGTTGGTAAGGTTTAGCCTGACCTAACGCTCTCTCACTACCGGTGATGGGTCAAGGTGAGTCATTTGGTACCCTACTTTCATCAATCATATGATACATCATTAATAATCATAATCACAACAACAAAAGCAACAACCATTTATCAAATCTGTTGATTGCTGTGCTAAACACTTCATTTGCATCATCTCCAAATTTGAGAACCATCTGCAGGATAATATTTTGAACTAAGTTTCAATAACATGCTCAGACTGCACAACTATTTTATAGCTTCTCCAGCCACACCGTAATTCAGAAGATAACATTCGTGAAAGCATCTTGTACAGAATTTGACTTACAGTGTTTGTTGAAGTGGCTATGACAAACAAGAGAGTATATAACTCTCTGGAGGAGAGAGGGAAGGATAATGGCTGGGTTTCTGGATTCTTCCTTGGTGATCTGCTTTCCCTCAGCTTCTGAATCTCTCCAGGACTGCTGAAGAAGTAACTCAATGTTACAAATATGTCTGTCCTCACACTTTTCCTCATAAGAAAAGAAAGGGTAGGTGGCTTTTGAAGCCAAAGTTCTGATCTCTCCTATCTCCCCTATCCTCTGGAGCAGGGGAGAGAATCAGTGGTACTTCAAAATTTATATCTGTGAGAATTGTGTAGTGTTGGCACTTATTCGCTTTATTTATGGCAGAACAAAGGAAATACAACAAGAAAGAGTCCATTTGACCATTGCCTGGTTAAGACAGTTCCAGGTTTCCTGAGTCTTTCTGCAATTTTAGTAGTTATTCCAAAGAAATCTAGGGACTCGTGGCTAAGTTTCTTTCTTTCTTTCTTTCTTTCTTTCTTTCTTTCTTTCTTTCTTTCTTTCTTTCTTTCTTTCTTCTTTCTTTCTTTCTTTCTTCTTTCTTTCTTTCTTTCTTTCTTTCTTCTTTCTTTCTTTCTTTCTTCTTTCTTTCCTTTCTTTTCTTTCGATTTATTTACTTATTTTGGAGACAGAGAGGTTGGGGAGGGGCAGGGAGAGAGAGAGAGAGACCCTGGCAGACTCCATGCTGAGCGCAGAACCCAAAGTAGGACTCCGACTCATGGCCGTGAGATCACAACCTCAACTGAAACCAAGAGTTGGTCACTTAACCGACTGCACCACCCATATGCCCCTTGGGTAACTTTCAAAATGCACATTCTAGGGCTCTTCCTTAGACCTAATTAAGTGGAATCTCTAGAAGTCATAAGGCTGCCTTTTTATAAGGTCCCTACCTAGTAGATTCATTGTCTCCCATTGGAGACCCACCACTTCTGGTTCTGAAATGCTAGTGGGGAGGCTCACCTGTTCTGGGGCAGACTAGACCGAATGGCTTTCTGGGAAATTCTATCTGTTTTGTTTGAAGTCTGACCTTGGTTTTCTTTGTACGTGGTCTCTAACAGTTCCACGGTCAGATTACACTTCTGGGGGAGATGAAGGATGGTATTTTCTCTATGTGGATGTTCACTGTGCCATTCCCTTCCAGCTGTGACACACGCCCATGTTCCGTCATTCCTTCCCGTCATTGTGCAGGGCTGCCCACCTCTAGCTTACCTCTGTGTTGTTTGAAGCCACCAATGGTTGCAAGAGTTCAAAAAAATTTAGTCTGAGTTTTGATGTAGATATTTTCTGCTCATATGAAAACTCACAATTATTGCTAAAAGGGTAAGAGCATGCCGAAGAGTGTTACTTATGAAATCCCTTTGTAATGAAATCACGAAAACAAATTTTGTGAAGTTGACCTGATTATCAGTCAAACAAATGCTGGAAGCTTTTCTCTGTGTTGTTTCTACTTTTGATATTTGTGGTTGTTCCTTGCTGACTCTTCTAAGGGCACATCAGATAAGATTAAGGTTGGACTTTCTATTCACCTCTGTCACTGATAAATGAGAAATTCCGTCCTTTGTATTTAGGCTTATATTGTATATTATGAAACCGGACTGCTTTCATTTAACACCTATTTGAATGTATTTGACTTATTCCCTCTGAAAATCATTCCTTAGGAACAGATCTTTTTACTTGGGTGATTCCTTTGGGTTCTATTTAAGATCTTAATCTATTTTGTAGTGGCACATTCTCCTTATCTCTAGTTCTGTATCTATGTTTTCATGGTATACAGGAAGTGGACCCTTTTTATATTCATATATACTGTCAGAGGCATTTTCAATACTAGAGAGAAATTTTTTCAAGGAAGTAATTTTTTATTTATTTCTTTCAAGGAAGTATTTAATTTTTTCCAAGAAAGTATGTATGTATGTATGTATATATGTATTTAATGATCTCACAAGTGATTTGAACATTATACTATGTTCACCACAAGTATAGCAACCATCTGTCCCATTACATCCCTTTTACAATATTATTAACTCATTATTCCTTATGTTCTGCTTTTTATTCCCATGACTCATTCATTCCAAAAGTGGAGGCCAGCATTTCCTTCCTCTTTTTATCCATTTTGCCCAAGTCTCTGGTCCCCTCTCCTCTGGCAACTATCAGTTTGTTCTCTGTATTTATAGTTCTGGTTCTGCCATTTATTTGTTTATTCATTTTTTAGATTCCATTTATGGGTGGAATTACACAATATTTGTCTTTCTCAGTCTGACTTATTTCAATTAGCATATTACCCTCTAGATCCTTCTATGTTGTCTCAAATGGCATAGTCTCATCCCTTTTAATGGCTGTGTAGAATTCCACTGTGGGTAAACCACATTTTCCTTATTGATTTGTCTATCAATGGACACTTGGGTTGCTTCCATGTCTTGGCTATTATAAATAATGCTGAGATAACTCAGTACTATTTTCCACATGTAGCAGTCTAGTTTTGCCAGAACCATTCACTAAAAAGATTGCCTTTTCCCCATTGCTTCCTTTGTCATAGATGAATTGACAATATACATGTGTGTTTATTTCTGGGGTCTGTATTCTATTCTTTTGATCTATGTGTCTGTATTTGTGCCAGAACCATACTGCTTTGATTCCTATACTTTGTAGTATATCTTGAAATCTGGTATTATTGTAATTCTAGCTTTGTTCTTATTTCTCAAGACTGCTTTGGTTATTCACGATCTTCTGTGGTTCCATACAAATTTTAGTATTATTTTTCTAATTTTGTGAAAAATACTGTTGGTATGTTGACATGATTGCATAGAACCATCCTTGCATCCTGAGAATAAATCCCACCTGATCATGGTGAATGATCTTTTTAATGTATTGTTGTATGAGGTTGGCTAATATTTTGTTGAGGATGCATCTATGCTCATCAGGAATATTTGCCTATAATTTCTTTTGTTCTCGTGTCTTTATCTGGTTTAGATATCAGGGCTCATAGAATGTATATGGAAACTTTCCTTCCTCTACTATTTTATGTCAAATTTTGAGGAAAAGAGGTATTAGCCCTTATGTAAATGTCTGGTAGATTTTACGTGTGAATCCATCTGGTTCCTGAAGTTTTATTTATTGGTAGTATTTTTTTATTACCAATTCAGTTTCATTACTTGTAATTGATCTATTCAGTTTTTCTATTTCTTCCTGGTTCAGTTTTGGAAGATTGTGTGTTTCTAGGAATTTATCCATTTCTTCCAGGTTGTCCAGTTTGTTGGCATAAAATTTTTCGTAGTATTCCCTTATAATTCTTAGCTTTTCTGTGGAGTCGGTTGTTACTTTTTATCTCTTGTTTCTGACTTTATTGGGGTCCTTTCTCTTTTTTTTCTTGATAAGTCTGGTTAAGGATTTATCGATTTTGTTTTTATCTTTTAAAAGAAGCAGCTCTTGATTTCATTAACTTTTTCTATTGTTTTTTAGTCTTTACATCATTTACTTCTGCTTTGATCTTTATTATTTCTCTTCTACTCACCTTAGGTTTTGTTTGTTCTCTTTCTAGTTCCTTTAGGCATAAGGTTAGATTGGGTTTTTTTTCCTTGAGGTAAGCTTGTATTGTTATCTACTTCCCTTTTAGAATTGCCTTTGCTGGGTCCCAGAGATTTTGGAGCATTTTGTTTTCATTTTCATTTGTTTCCATGTATTTTTAAATTTCTTCTTTGATTGTTTCATTGACCTGTTGGTTGTTTGGAATCACATTAATTAGTCTTCACTTGTTTGTGATTTTTCCAGTTTTTTTCCCCTTGGGATTTATTTCTAGTTTCATACCATTGTGGATGGAAAAGACACATTTTTTTAAATCTTCTTAAAATTACTGAGGTTTGTTTTATGGCCTAATATGTAATTCAGTCTAGAGAATGTTCTATGTGTACTTGAAAATAATGTGTACTCTGTTGTTTTTGGATGGAATATTCTGCATATATCTGTTATGTCCTTCTGGTCCAATATGTCATTAAAAGATATTGTTTCCTTATTGATTTTCTGTCTAGATGATCTATCCATTGATGTAAGTGAAGTGCTAAAGTCCACTACTATTATTTTATTGCTATTAATTTCTCTCTTTATGTCCATTAAGGTTTGCTTTATGTAATTAGGTGCTCCAGTGTTGGGTTCATAGATACTTAAAATTGTTGTATCCTCTTTTTGGATTGATCCTTTTATAGTTATGTAATACCCTTCTTTGTCTCTTGCTACAGCCTTTGTTTTAAAGTATATTTTGTCTGAAATAAATATTGTTACTCCAGCTTTTTTTTCTTTTTTGCTTCCATTTGCATGGTAAATGGTTTTTCATCCCTTTACTTTCAATATGTATGCATCCTTAGATCTGAGGTAAATCTCTTGTAGGTGGCATATTGATGATAGGTCTTATTTTTTTAATCCATTCTATCTCTGTGTCTTTTGTGGAGCATTTAGGCCATTTATGTTTAAAGTAATTATTGATAAGCATGTACTTACTGTCATTGTAAAATCATATTTTCTGTTTGGTAGTTCTCTTTTGTTTTCTTCTTCTTGTTCTGTTTTTTTTTGGCAATTGATGAGTATCTGTAGTATTGTGTTTGGCTTTCTTTCTCTTTATTTTTTGGGTATCTATTATAGGTTTTGGGTTTGTGGTTACATGAGGTTCATATATAACATATTAAATAAATAGTAGTCCATATTAATTTAATGGTCATTTAAATTCAAACACATTAAAAAACAGAAAAAGAAAAAAAATATTTTCCATCCTCTCTTCCTTTTTACTTTCTTCTCCATAGTTCATGTAGATGTTATTATATTTTACATCTTTTAATTCATATTTTTCTTATGTCTATTTATGACCATTGCTTTTCCACTTAAAGAAGTCCCTTTAACATTTCTTGTAAGCCTGGTTTAGTGGTGGTAAGCTCCTTTATCTTTGGTTTGTATAGGAAACTCTTTATCTGTCTTTCACATCTGAAGGATAACCTTACCAGGTAGAATATTCTTGGTTGTAGGTTTTTCCTTTCAGCACTTTGAATATATCATTCCACTGTCTTATGGCTTACAAAGTTTTTGCTGAAAAATCAGTTGACAGCTTTATAGGTTTTTCCATTGTAGGTAATATTACCTGCTTTTAAGATTCTCTCTATCTTTAATTTTCAGCATTTTAATTTATTATATGTTGTGGAGTGGATGTTTTGGGGTTCATCTTGTTTATAACTCTTTGTATTTCTTGGACTTAGGTGTCTGCTTCCTTCTCTAGTTTAAGGAAGTTTTCAGCTATTCTTCAAGTAAGTTTTCTACATCTTTCTTTCCTTTTGGGAAGTTTATAATGTGAATGTTTATTCACTTGATGTTGTCCAAGAATCTCTTAATCTATCCTAATTTTTAAAAATCATTTTCTCTTTTTGCTGTTCAGCCTGTGTGCTTTCCATTACTCTGTCTTCCAGATCACTGATACATTCTTCTGGATCTTATAATCTACTATTGATTCCCTCTAGTGGTTTTTTTTTTTTCCAATTATTGTATTCTTCAGCCCTAATTGTTTCTTTTTAATGTTTTCTATTTCTTTATTGCAGGTCTTAGTGAGTTCTTCCATTCTTTTCTCCAGTCCAGTAAGTATCTTTATGATCATTACTTTAAATTCTTAATCAGGCATATTGCTTATGTCTATTTCGTTTAGTTCTTTTTCTGAGTTTTTTTTTTCCTTGTTCTTTCCTGTGGAACATATTCCTTTGTCTCTCCAATTCAATTTTTCTGTGTTTGTTTCTATGGATTCAGTGAAATATCTACTTCTAAAGTTGAAAGAATAATCTTGTATATGTGTTCCCTATGCAGACTGTGTGTGCTTGGTAACTTTTGCTGGCTGGCTGGAACTGTGGCTGTTTATGCTAGTTAGTCTTTTAAACTGTGACTTTTTACAGAAAAAAAATAAAGAATAGTAATAAAAAAGAGAAAAAAGAGAGCAAGAGAACAAAACCAAAAGAAAAAATAAAAATAAGACACATTTTGAAAGTAAAAAAAAAATAATAATAAATCAAGTTAAAAAATAATTAAAACAAAAACTCCCACAGAACCACATCTTGTTTTAGTGCCCCAGCGCCAGTTGGCAGCAGGCATGGACTTGTGGACCGTAGGCTCACTGGAGTGAAGAGCTCACTGAGATGACCAACCCCACCCTTTATGGTTTACAGAACGTTTTTCAATCAAAGCTTTCAAGATGAAGTGGGAACGTAAACTGGAGTTCTTCAGTCCCTGTAACATAGAGAACTTTCCTGCAGCTCCTATACCACGTGGCAAAGTTTAGTGTTGTCCTTTTATATGTTCTTAGTTGCTCTTTTAAACTGTGACTTTTTCCTTGTGCACAAGGACAGAGGGATCTGCTCTCAGTCCCTCAATATTATCCCTCCCCACTGGTGTTTGCAGCATTGGGAATGGGGGTTGCCTCTGTTACTGTGTCTCCATCTTACTATTCTTTTGCCATTCTATCTTTAGTTGTTCAGTAGCTGTGTAGTCAGCCCTCAGTTCTTCAGGAGGACTTGTTCTATTAATAGGTTCTATTAATTTGGTGTGTTCTGTGGAGGAGGTGAGATCAGAGTCTTCCTAGATCTTCATCTTGCACTCAAACTGGAGAGAGATCTTTTTTTTTTTTTAATTTTTTTTAAATTTTATTTATTTATGATAGTCATACAGAGAGAAAGAGAGAGAGGCAGAGACACAGGCAGAGGGAGAAGCAGGCTCCATGCGCCGGGAGCCTGATGTGGGATTCGATTCCGGGTCTCCAGGATCGGCCCTGGGCCAAAGGCAGGCGCCAAACCGCTGCGCCACCCAGGGATCCCAAGAGAGATCTTATTTCTAATTATAAATTGTTACTGTTTTCATACTGGCTTAAGAATCACTATTGATTTCTCTGGAATTCAAAAATAATTTGTGTTACTTGTAAATGAATTCTTATTTTGCTTTGCGCTTACTCTTGTTATATTGTCATTTAAATTGAGGAAAATTTGATACAATGAATACTCTCTTCCCAAGTCTTTCTCAAGTTTTCCCACACTAATACTTTCAAGAGCAAGTCTTTTAAAGTAAATTCTGATTCAGGAACATGGTAGACTGAATATAAACTTCCTTATACATTTCTATTAATACTAGAATGATTTGCTTTTCTTGGGACAAATGGCTTCTGTGGCCAGGGACTGCTGGTTTGATGAAATTTTAGAAGGATAAGAGAAGGAGCTACTTTTAGCTTGGCAGAGGCCTATGATCATCCTGGAAAAGGTCAGCTTTGACCTCTCATGAGTTTTCAGAGTTTTATAATCTCAGAAAGGCAAACACAGATTGAATTTGAAGGTTGGAACTTCCATGTCTGTGTTTGGGATACTGTGAGAGGCAACAGAACAGTGTCTTCCTTCAAGTGGTTCAACCCTAATTTTAAAAGGATTTACTTAAATTGAAGCATGTATAAACAAATTTATTTTTAAAAATCCATCATAATTAGGTTCATCCTAGTAAAATTTCTCAAATTCTCAGGTAAAAACAAATATCACAAACTTTTAAAACAGTGGTACTCAATGTGTGGACATCATCCCTCAGGGGACATTTGACAATTTCTGGAGACATTTTTGATTGTTCTGATTGACATTTTGATTGTTTTGATTGTTGATGGATGGTAGTATTAATATCCAGTGGTACTCAATGTGTGGACATCATCCCTCAGGGGACATTTGACAATTTCTGGAGACATTTTTGATTGTTCTGATTGACATTTTGATTGTTTTGATTGTTGATGGATGGTAGTATTAATATCCAGTGGGCAGATGACATGGATGATGCTAAATATCCTACAATTCAGAGGACAGCTCCCACAATAAAGAATTATCCAACCCAATAAATGAATCATGCTTAGGTTGAGAAACCCTGGGTTACACAAAAGAACAAGTTCCCATAAAGGAAAAAAAATAGTGGCATTAATTCTTCATCTGTAAGAATAGAACCTACAAGAAATGGTATAAAATATATAATTTGGAAGCAAAAGAGTACAAAGGAAAAACTATTTCTAACCAAGAATGTCACTTTTGTATTCAACTTCAGGAAAATACAAAAAAAAATTTAAAAAGGACATTAATATATAACAAATTGACCACACAAGACTTCAAGATGACTCTTCATTTGTTTTTCTATCGATTGATGACATAGTTGAAATATAAAAACATAGATTTTTTTTAACAAAATAATTATTGAAACAGAAGTTTCATTTTTTCATAGGTATGCTGATGACTCCTGGAATTTTTAATCAAAACTCAAGAGTAGGAGGAAATAGTGATAAGGAAGAGATAGTGGCATTTCAGGAGTAGACCTCCTGAAAGGGAGGTGTACAAAAATGCTAACAGCTTTGATTCTGTGTCTGTGCAAGTTTATTGAGATTTTTGACTTTTCAAAGATAAGCAGGCATTACTTTTGTGATTTAAAAAACTAAGAAAAATACAAAACCCATGTAATCAATCTAGTTAGATAATTCAGGAAATATATTGATGCTTTCAGGAGCCATATGTTCAGACTTCCTTCTTGTCATCCTAGGAATTCAATTTCAGCTCAGATCATAATAAAGCAGCCGTTGTGACAGTAGTGGAGCTTTACATAGTGGATCTCATCTTTCAGGAAGACTAGGTTTTAAAATCAACACTTCAAGGAAAAATTGCATATAGATAAAATTACCATTAAGGATCCCTGGGGAAAGGACCATATAGGAGAAGGTCTTATCAGTTTTTCTTGCAAAATTGCATCAAATCCCTGTGGTTCAGCTGAGTGATTGACTTTGTGTTTAGGGACCTCTGGGTGGCAAACTGATCCTAATTTAGGAGGCAGGGGAAGGATCAACTGGGGCATCAAGAGATTCTATCTCATGTCTCACGTTTACTGAAGACTGGCACTTCCTGAGCAGAGTGCTGTGCAGAATCACTGACATTCTTCCCTTTTGCTCTCTTTGACCAAGTATGCACGGTACAATCCTCAAACATTACATGCACATTTGCTTTAAGACATTGTGTTCTTTTCAAAGTCTGAGCTCCATTAAGAAAAAAAAAAACCATTAAGAAAAATGTCAAGCATTAATTTGACAGTGTACTTGGCCCTGGTCTATTTTGATAAAAATGTGTTGAGCTGGCCTCTGCTAGTTGAGACCATGAATTTTTAAAGGGACATTGGGACCTTTTCTCAGAACAAGAAGTCATTTTTGGAATTCAAGACTGCAAACAAGCTGCATCATTCTTGCTAAGACATTTGGTATTAGGGATATTTATTATACTCTCAAACCTTTCATCTTGACCTCACAATTCATTTTTCTCTTGTGTAATGCAGCCTCTGACTTGAAGTGACTCAAATTAGGAGGAATTGCAGATGAATACCCATCAGAATATTTTAGGATCATGTGCACACAGTCAAGTTCATGCATGTGGTCTGCTTTTTTTTTAATGGAGAATACATTGCAAAGTGTTTAATGAGGTGCCAGAACTGGAGACTTAATACAACCTTCTGTAATTTCACACCCATATCGCATGTATTTTGTATAGAGAAAATTAAAGTTTCCAGCTGCTGTTGCATGAGATGCAGAAGTCCCCAGTACACTTATAAATGATATTTCTCTCCACATGGAAAAGATTAGGACCACATCTGCTGCAGTTTAGTTGACAGACATGGGGTAGATGGTGTCAGGAATCACGCTGCACTGGAGTCTAGTAAGAGAACAGGAGGCCACCACCCACGGAGGGACAAGGTTCACAGGTTCTTATGGGACGCCATTTAGTTAGACTGGCTTAGTTCATTCAATAAGATGAAACACTACACATTACTCCCTGCAAACTTATTCATGATGTTTGCCTATACATAATACTCTACCCAGGAAGTATGCTAATTATAAATTTGATTAAAGTCATCAGTTGTGGTGTGTCTCCATGATAACAAAACATTATCAAAGATATAGGAGTTTTGCCACTGGTCACCGGTAGGCATGGAGACAGATTAACTCAAAGGAAAGAGACGGTTGGATCGTGTGTATGTGAATTAGCAAGAGACGTCAACAGAGGGGACAGAGGGGAAGGGTGTTTTCCGAAGTACAATTTAATACTAGCTCGAAACCCATCATACCAGTTACAAAGAGGGTGCTATTTTAAAGATGGCACACATATGACAACATTGCAGCTATCTTATTCAAGGACTATTAATGGAAACACAAGAGCAAAGGTATGAGCATGATTCTCATAAGTCATTTTGATCTAAATGGTATTTTGCACTTGCTTTTATAGAGCAGCCCTATGCAACTTTTTCAAACAGCAGTGATTCTAAGTGTTGTTAGTTTCTACCATTATTAGCTCTTGACATGGCAATTTCCTCTATGAGTTGGGGTTTTCTTTTTTAAATCCTTGGATACCCTTGAAACGTGTTTAGACTGTAGAATTTTTTATCTGGCATAAAGCTGAATTGATTGAGGTTTCCCATAATGAAAAGTCTGGTGTCATTTCAGGTTTCATCTTTTTGTCAAGGTCTTATCTTTGCTTTAATTGTAGTAACTTTGGACATTCCATCACTCTTACAGCCTACTAGTCTGCCATTTGATGGCTCAAAGCTTCTGTGCTTCGTCTTTCTGGGATATCAAGTAGAGAGCCCTGGAGTAGCCTGGACCCTCAAAGTGTCTTTCTTCTGAGTAATGATGGTTATCAGCAGTGATAAATTTACTTCAAGGTTATTAACTGGATCTCTATTTTCTCCTCTGAAATAGCTTTTGATTTTAAGTTTATAAGCAAAGATTGTGATGAGTTTTTCTGACTTTTTCTTTAAAAACCTCTAGGGTAACATTCGGCTCAAAACTCTTCTGCCTTAATTAGTTTGCTGAAACATTAATCCATGTATTCAGTGCTGGAGGACTCAACTTTCCTAATGGTTTATAGGCCTCTGAGTCATCTGCAGGACTGAGACTTAATGTAGAGTCTAGCCACTAGATTAATTTAAGGAATATAATGTGTAATGAGAAAGCACTCGATAAAATAGAAATTGTATTTTATGATTCAGAAAAGTAGCATTCTGTGTTACCTGAGCATGAGGTATATGTTGTACTTACCCATTTAGGCAGTTGCTATGAGCAGTTCTTTTATTCTTATTGTTTCTACCCCCAACTCTACTTACTCCATCTCCTTCCTGTTACCACTGCTGGTCCCAGATATTTCACTTTTATATTACTGTGCCCTAGTTGAGGATTTTTCAAATATCCCAAGGGATATGGGAGAGATATGGGAGAGAGATATGGGAGGTTGTAGAGAACAATACAGGAGTGAATGGAAGGACAATGGAAATGAGGTCTTCTGTCTCATGGAAGTCCAGCCATCAGCCTGAACAGGTTAACTGGCTTGGGAGGGAGCCTCAGTGGTAGGACTGCATAGCCCTTCCCTTAGCCCCACTGATTTTGGCAACTGTGCTAAGCACGCAGTGGCCATGGTCCCAGCATGCAATGGAGAGTGCAGGCATGGAGGGTCACAGATTTATGTGTTTTCTTCTGCTCACCCTGCATCAGTTAATTCACTTGTGCTCTTGAGAGCCATGATCTTGACAGCTTTGTGGAGGTGGGAGTGGAGGGGAGTGCTGAGTATTTGCAAAGTTAATGAACAAAGTGTACTCATGATTTTCTTATTGGTAATATTTGCTTTTTCATTTTATATTGGTTTTAAAGTGATTTTTTTTGAAAGGATAAAAGTCCCATTATTCTTGGACATGCTGAGTAGTTCCTCAGCAACATGTTTCTGAATGGGCAGTTTACAGATTATTCCAGGCAGCTGAGTTACAGAGCCTTTCTCTATGACCTAGAACATCACGTGGGGAAGAAGATGTTGACTGGAGTCTTGTAGAGGTTTCTCAAGTGTTCTTGCACTTTCTTTATTTTACTAAGCTACCATCCATCATTCATTTGCCACATCTCACCTCCAGAAAGCTAACACTGGTTTTTCACTCTCCAGTACATTTTTACAATCTTTGATTCATGCTTCAGTTTCACACTGTTTACCAAGGACCAAGCACATGCAGGGGAAGGATCCCAGAACACATTCCTGTTGGATAAATGTTTATTTTGACTTTGTGATCTCTTTGGCTGTGAATTCTTTGAGTGTGGACTGTATTATGACATTGTCATGATAGACAACAAGTGTGGCAAATGAAATAAGTATTTGGAATTGTAGTGTTCCGGAAATGCAGAGACCATGAGGGGCTGGCCCTGTGCTCCATGCATGTTTTCAGTTGCTCTCATTACAACGTGCTGATTCCTTAACCTGAAGATTCCTATCATATATTCCTTATGACCAGGGCTTTTCTGCGATGAAAGTCAATAACCAGAGACCATTGTTTTCAGTGTCATAGATGCAGGTCTTTTAGGGAAGCGGTTTCTACTCTACACATAAAGCTTTTGTTTTAACTAAAATTCATTAAAGTATCACTTGTGTAAATGGTAAGCACAAGATTTTGGCATTGTCCCTTTGTGTGTTTGATATCCAGATTTATTGTCTGATTTTGGATATATTTCAGTGAGATGAGACTGTTAATCATAGAAGAAAATATATTTGTGAACCAGTATCACTGTGATAACAATTATTATGAAAACAGAAAGCACTACATAAGTGCCTTATACAATCATAATTGTAAGACTTAATTTGGAGTAACATTTCCTTATTTGCTCAATAAATTCTATTTAATTATGTGCTACAGCATTAAATTTTCAAGGGAAGCTATGCACAGTCTCCACCTGTTTTAAATACTGTGTGTCTCAATTACAAACCTGGTCTTGTGAAACATTAGAGTCTCACAATCCATGTTAAAGCTAATGTTTAACTGGAAAACATATCAGTTAAATTTATCTTTTATATTTTATGTAAAACCCGTGCGTGCTGGCACTTTGCATGTCATTAACGGAGACTGGAATTCTGTTCTTTTTAGAAATTTCATTTTCTTTTTCAGGACCATGAAATACCAAACTGAACTTGACCCTGAACAGGCTTTTGGTTTTAAACTGGATATGAAAACCACTAAAAAATTGTATGTGAGTCAATTTTATGGAAAAAGAAAAAAAAAACATTTAAAATTTCTAAGTCCTCTCTGAATTGCTTATATGCACATTTTGCATTTCACTGATGCAGCCCAGTCTCCACAAAGACTTGAGTGAACATAACTGTCTTTTATCAATACTGTAATTCCCTCTCTCAAGTGTTGACCCACTTCATCACATTTACAACTGCATCTACTGCCAAATACAATGCAAACTGGACAAATGGGTCACTGGCTCTCCACAGGTGTGTACATATTCCTAAGCCAGTCACAGCTCAGAAAGGAATAAAAAGTTTGGCTCAGGTTCTGGAACTAGCACACCAAGCTATATGTTTGCAATTTAAACTATGTCTTAGTTACAATAAATGGGGAGGGGTACTTAAAAATAACTACATGACCATGGAAAGCAGGGAGATGTTCTAGATGAGACTGCTGTTTGAAGCATGACAGGGAAGGCTGTTGGCATCGGCACCTGTCTGAAGAAAGAATGGGAGCAAATAGAAAGTCTTCTGTGATGCAAAACTAAGAATGGATTTTGCTTTGAGAAGGTCCTGTCTGCCAGTGCAGGAGTCACAAGGTAATTAATTTTTATGAGTGCTAATTTATCTCAGGTTATTGTATTCTGAAGTTGAAATGTAGGAGTATGATAATAAAAACCTACTTCTTCAGTTTTTATAAAAATAGAAGGAGGTTGCCTCATTTTAGGGACCTACTTTTTAATTCCAAGGCAAAAATATATAGAAATTCTGATAACAGATATAAGTACATTTTCCCACTTATTTTACTGATTACATGACCATATATTGAATATTTCTATGTGCTAGGCCTTCTGAGACTCACCAAAAATATGAGCTTGCAGGAAACAGTCTTTGCCCTTGGGGGGCCTGGATCAGTGTGAGCGAGGGACACTCACAATAATATTCCAGAAATTAACTAGAGGGTAAACACTATGATAAAAATTACTTTTATCTCTCTCTCTTTCTCTTTCTTTTTTTCCCTCTCTCTTCCTCTTTTTCCCAGTCTCTCCCCTCATTCAAATTTCTAGTAATTTTAGAGGACACCATACATAGAAAGATCACTGTATAGTGTAAAGACTTTGGAGTCCAACATACCTGGGCTTGCATGATCTTAGTTTCTTAATTCTGGGTAAATTATTTTATTTCTCTCAGTGCAGCTTCCACATCTGTGATAAGACTGTTGAGAGGATTTGATGAGATCATTTGGGTAAAATACCAAGGGCCTCAACTGACTTCATAAACACCCTGCCTTTCACATTCAGGCCTGAGACTTCCCTTCAGTGAAGGGTGAGAAAGATAGTCATAAGAAGGGGTAGTTCATAACTCCAGTGAGGATTCTTGAAAATAATCAGTTAAAGCACAAATATATGTTTTATTAAATTTCCCTTTTTCTTATCTTTGTGAGACTTTGGTTAATTTAGTATTCCTGTGTATTGTTGTCTTCTTTAAAATAAGATAGTTTAAATGGATAGCTTTGGACTGCTTTTCTGCTATATTTCCTTCCTTTCTGCATACTCTAAAGCAAAAAAGGATATTAAACAGAAGAGGGAAAAGTTGATATTCCAATAGATTTAAAAATTCACACAGTGAAATAAAAATACCACTTTAGAAGAGATTAGCATTGACTACAACCACATCCATCTTCCTGTTCAAAGAACAAGGTAGCTGACTTGACAAGTACAGGTGTACAAATGGGCCAATGGAGACCATATTAGAAATCAAGACTCTTAAGGAAAATCCAGGTGCAGTATTTCTTCTTACATCAGTGGATCTGTTAGGATGATAGTGGAAGGATATATTGAAATCAGCAGTTGGATTATTGCCAGTTGTTGTCTAAAAATAAAATGAGGGCCAAAGTAAGCTTGCCAAGTTTTCTACTTTTGAATCAAATGGGCTATCAAGAATGATCAACTTTAGTTTTCAAGGGGACAAAACCCTATGCAGAAGGGCTCTTTCCTATCTTTTGGAAAGATAAAATCACAACCAAGAACAACAAAGATGAGTGAACTATAAAAGGTCTATAAGACATATCATTAAGAAGGATACTTGAGCTTGATTAACCACTTGCATGTACTGTTCTGGGGCAATACAACTTGGTATATAAATTGTTTTTATTGTCATGCAATAATATGGAATATACTAAAGAATATTTCAGTGTCTAGAGCCACATTGGCACCAAAATAAAATGAGGTGAAGCAATTTTTTGGAGGACTACCATATAAACTTATAAATTTAAATGTCAAAGACAAATTCAGAGATCTTGGTTTTCTTCTTCATTGTATAAGTATTTCTGCCTTTGTTCATTCCATTATTACTTATTTCCTGTTCTATCCCAATACAGTTGTATCACCTATAAGCACAAATAAACTCCAGAGAAATTTTATATTGTGTTCTTTACAGTATTTTACATAAAAATAAGTTTAGGAATAAGAAAAATATGTGTTATATTTAAAATTAACTCATTTTGTAGAGCAAGAGAGACTTGGGTTTCTCAACCTCTCATTAAAATATTTCTCAATTCATAATTAAAATATTAAGAGCTATAGTATTAGGAAAATTCCAGTGAAATATAGATACATCTATGCCAAGGTAGAGAAATGGGTTAGGTATTTTTTAACTCATTGATTCCTATTATGAACTAGACATTGGAAGAGCAAGCAGACTATGGCAGAGATCTTGATCTTAAATAGCCACAATCTGTTGGGAAAAGCAGGTCAGTACTGATATGATAGTGATAACACAAGGCAGTATGGTGCATGCAGGAGGGACTCTCATTTTTATGGAAAGACAAGGAGGGTTTCCTGGAGGGCATACTGCTGAACTTTATCTTCTAGAATGAGGGGTTTATAGAGGTGAAGAGAAAGGCACAGTTGGCAGAGGAAGCAGAATATGAAAAGACACAGAGAAAGCACATGGGACATTTGGAGATCCATGAGTAGTCTGTTGGTCCAAAGGGAGTTGGAAGCTGGAGATTGGTAAGAGATAAGGCTTGTGTAAATAGATAGGGTGACATCAGTATTTGACACTGATAAGTAACAGGGTCTGATTTTATGAAGCATGAAACAGCTAAACAATTGGAAAAAAATACACAAAAGAGCAATTTTTAGACCATGAACATTAGGTGACACATGGCAGTGTACCCAGAGAGGGGAAACAAGCAGTTGAGCCTACAATTGTTTTTGCTTCCTCTTGGGAGGGTTTCCAGGCCACAGCAGAGCAGAGGGAATTTAGATGGAGTCCTACTTTTTTGCCAAATTGAGATGATGAGTCTGGGAGTTGAGTGAGATTAATGTGGTCATCTTGATATGTACCAAAAAAGAGGAAATATTTAAAACAATTCAACATTCATTCCAGTTAAAAACTCTCAGGACGTCAGAAAGAGAGTGATAAAGGACATCTGTGAAAAATGTACAGCTGCATGTATTTAATGGTGAAAGACTTGAATTCTCTTCCTCAATTTAGGAATAAGGCAAGTGTCTACACACTCATTTTCTCTACTGATAATACACTGGTGGTTATAAACAGGACACTAAAGCAAGGGAAAGGAAAAAAATGCATCAAGAGTATAAAGAAAAGATTCAAGCTGCCATTATTCACAGATGACATGACTGTCTAGATAGAATATCCTACAGAACTTTGTTCATGGATCACAAGACACATTATAAGAAGTCCACACTCTCCCCAAATGATCTACAGCTTCTATGCAATCCCAGTCAAAACTGTAGTAGAATTTTGTAGAAATTAACAAGCTCATTCTGAAATTTAGATGGAAATTCAAAAGACCTCCAATAGCCAAAATATATTTGAATAAGAAAATTATAGTTGGAGGTCATGTACTCTCTAATGTGAAGGTTTATACATAGCTACTGTAATTAAAATACAATTGTGTTGGAATAGATTTTAGCAAATAAACCAGTGCAGATGTAGAGTCCAGAATAGAGTCCAGGTAGACCCACAAATACAAGGCCAATGGATTTTGGACAAAGCTGCAAGGTAATTCAATAAAAAATCATAATTTTTTCAGTAATGATGGTTGGATGATTTGATTAGTCTTATCAGTGACTTTGTGACTTTCAGTTTGGGAAAAATTTCTCAGCACACAGAAAACACAAAAAATAATAAAGAAAATTCAATAATTGAACTTTTCCAAAAATAAAATGTTTTACTCTTCAAACGACACTGTTACAAAAATAAAAAAATACAGATAAGAAGTTATTTGTAAAACATAAATTTGACAAAGTATTAATACAAAAACTCTTACAATTGAGACAGACAACCAAATTTTCTAAATGGGAAAAAGTTTTGAGTCAACACTTTGTCAATGAAGATATATAGATGGCAAATAATCCCATGAAATAATGCCCAATATTATGTTATTAAAGAAATGCCAGGTAAAGCCATAATAAGAGATAACTTACATATCCCTCTGGATAGCTAAAAATAAAAAATAAATAAAATAAAAAGAACTGATTATATCAAGTGTCGTTGAGGATATGGAGCAACTAGAATGCTCATATTCTGTTCATACAAGTATTTTTTAAAAGATTGTATTTATTTAGTCATGAAACAGAGAGAGAGAGAGAGATAGAGAGGCAGAGACACAGACAGAGGAAGAAGCAAGCTCCCCACAAGGAACCCGATGTGGGACTCCATCCTGGATCCTGGAATCATGCCCTGAGCTGAAGGCAGACACTCAACCACTGAGCCACCCAGGTGTCCCTCATACAAGTATTTTGGAAAACAATTCAATTTTGTCTTAAAAAATGAAGTATACATCTATTGTATGTGCTAGCCATTCTACTCCTAGGTATTTACTCAAGAGAAAAGAGGGCATATGTTCATTCAAAGTCTTGTACATGATTGCTCATAGTACTTTTTTTGTAAGAGCCCTAAAATTGAAAACAAAATGTGTGTCTACCAGTGAATGGATATACAGATTAGAGTTTTTCTACTTAGTGGGTTCTTACTCAACAAGAAAGTAACAACTATTGATAGACCCAAGTATATGAATACATCTCAAAATTATTATGCTTAATGAAAGAAGCCAGAAAAAATACATCCTTTATGATTTTTGTTTATATAAAATTGTAGAAACTACTAACTAATTTTTTTTGTAGTGTTACTATATTAATGGCTGCCTGGAGATGAGAGTAGAAACTCTGGGGTGAGGGGCATCTGTAGTATTTTGGTTACACTGATAGCTTTGCAGGTGTACACATATGTTCATTCTTACCAATTTGCATATCTCATATATGTGCTGCTTATTATATGTTGATTATATTTCATTGAAGCTTAAAAAAAACAGGAAACATTTTACTTTTTCCATTAATGTTATAGGAGCTCATTGTAGGATTGTAGGCAGAAAATCAGTTTGTCAGATTTGCCTCTGGTGTGGGTCTCTTTGGACACAAAAAGGAGAGGAATTGAAGTACACCAGCCACTAGGGGATTAGAATGTTCATTTAGGAATCCAGGCAGGAACTAATAGCTTGTAAGCTACAAGAAAAGCAGTAGAATGGAATGATAGTGACTAGCATGCTATCCAGAGCTGGGAAAAAATCCTGATTGTCAGTTACCAAATCTGTGGCTCATGAAGTATAGTTTCCTTCTTTGGTAATGTTTCTTCACCAGTAAAAAAAGAAAAAAGAAAGAAAGAAAAAGAAAAAAACGAAACAAAAAAACAAGGCAATAATATCTGAGTACCTATTAAATGATATTATTGAATATTAATACCAGTTAATTCTGAGTATTAAATAAAATAACATACATAGGTATAGGCATCCAGTGGTAATATGGATTGTGGTATATTTACTTTGAGTGTCTTACTATTCTGTCACTTTATTTAAGGCCTAGTTTTATTTTATTATATATTTAGGTAGAATTAAATGAATGTCAGTATTATTGTTTAGTGAGTATAGAGTTTCAGTGTTTTAAGATGAAGAGTTCCAGAATTGACTGCACAACAATTTCAATGGGATTAACACTACTGAACTTTATACTTAAAAGTGCTTAGGACGGTAAATTTCATGTGTTATGTATTTTACTACAATTAAAAACAATAAAGGATGTCAATATAGTACACAAAATTTCTTAATAATTGGCATAGTATCAGGGGCACTTGGGTGGCTCAGTCGGTTAAATGTCTTCCTTTGGCTCAGGTTCTGGGACTGAACCCCTCATTGGGCTCCCTGCTCAGTGGAGAGTTTGCTTGTCCCTCTCCCTCTGCCCCTTCAGCTTATGTTCTCCCTCTCTCAAATAAATAAATAAATACAATATTTTTTAAAAACCTGGCATAGTATTAGAAGTTCACATAATACTATGGAAAACCTGGTCATAGCCAAAACTGGTATGTGACTGAGTTTCTCTCCCAGTAAGGCTCATTACCTACCAACTGTAAGCAAGATGGCTCCTACTAAACTGGCTTTTTGGCCCAAACATCCATATAGAAAACTCTTCACTGTATTCTTCTTTTTTATTAAATTAACTAGGCCAATAAATTGTTGAACTAAAGCAAGCTGTGGATACTATCCTATTTACTCTTGTAGCCAAAACTCAAGTTTAGTATTTTTTAAAGGGAAAATTGAATCACACATGTCTTCCAGCACCAGAGAAAATAAATCCAGGAAAAGCAAGAGGAAAGCACAGATTGAACATCTGTGGGAAATTGGTGTAAAAAGTGATTGCCTAAATCGCCCACATCTCCACCTTCCTGGCTAGGCAAAGGCCACATACAGAGGGAAATGAGATTTGGTAGGGGCTTAGAGTTTTACATACACTCAATCTTCTATCAGGAGGTAGATTACATTATTCACATTTTACAACTAAAGAAACTGAGATTAAAAATTTGCTCAAGACTACAGAAGTAGGAATTTGCAGAACACATATTCAACTCAGTCTTTTTTATTATAAAAAGACGTATATAAATTTTGATACATGTATAAGAAAAAATGTACAACATGCAAGGATATACACAGAATAATCAAAGAATATAATTCTGTTGTTTATTTCATTTGTCTATAAAATTAAAATAAAATTCCAGGGGTAATATTTAACTAGGCCCCAATTCTGTCACCAGATATTGTTAAAAATGTTGGCATGTGCTTTATTATAGCTTTATTCAAGTCTGATAAAAATTATTGAAATGTTTCATTCAATATTTATTATAGTTTCCATTTCCTAAGAACTGTGCCACTTGCTGAAAATAATAAACACATTGAATAGATTTTCCCTGTTTAAAATGTTTGTAATTCCCCATACAGTCCATATGTATTTGTTTTTATTTTCATATAAAAGTGTTGTAAATTATATTTATTAAAAATATACTGTGGCATGGGACTTAAAAAAATATGTTTTCACAAAAAGACTAAGACTGTAACTTCTATGTATTATATTCCAGGCTTTTTTATGCACGATACTTATTCATAAGCAAATCCAAACTAAATTACTATATACATTTTAGTCTCAAAGACACATTTGGAGTAGGTATCTTTACAAACTAAAGCAGTAGGATCTAAGGATCTGATTTAATGTGCTTAACTCTATTTAAAATTTAATGATTACCATAATAAAGACATCATTACAGAATGATAATCCAAACGGTAATTAACATTTCTATTTTGTTGCTTCAAGGTCAACATGGTAGCAGAGCAGCCTGTTTCTTCCTTTGCCTTGTGACATTCCATTACACTATGCTAAACACCGATTGCATAGATTGATATGGCTTTTGGCCTCTCTCTCTGAGCTGGATCTGAATCTTGGTGGTTAGAGGCAGGAAAATTAATGAGTCCACCACTCTGCCTCATTCTCTGCTTCCCTCTTTAAATGGTAATTATAGTGACACCATTCATGCTATTACGGTTAAGCATTTTCATGTAGAAAACCAGTCTTTCTTCTGAGATTAATACTTTACCTATCAAAACAGTCTAGAAATTAAATTCGAAAAACATATAAACGAAAAACACGGAAATAGTAAGCTTAAGAACAAAATTGAGAAAAGAGAGTAAAAACAGGGCTTCTATGTAATGTAGTACAAGTTGTGCACTGAACAATTCTAGGAAATGCCATTCACATACAGCTGTGCATCCACACTTTTATGCTCCAAATTAGGTTAAGAAACTTAAGTAGGGGAGGAAAGAAACCACAGATGTAATAGGCTAAAAGTTAATCTGTGAATAAGTACTCTAGAAAGATTGCATTAAAATTATAGATGGCAAAGTCTTAGAGAAATTTTATCTAAGGTGTTGTGTACTGAGTTTGCAGAGCCAGATAGGATAGATGCTACTAAAGGTGAGATTATAAGAGCTGATGAGTAACGGAAACACATTGGATCATATGGGAAGGAGAATTCACACAAGGGCTCTTTTCCCCCCCGTGCTTCGGTTCCTATATTTATAATGAAGAAGTAGCAATCTCCTTTTCAGCTGGACCTGGGCAGCTGGAAAGGTTCAACAATCACTCTGAACTGCTGGAATGGACTAGATGTGTTTATTTAGAGATTAATTCTTCTACCATGACAGATGCTCCACTAAATATGGTGTAGTCTGTTTTTTAGAGCATACTTTCTGGGCTTCTAGTTTTTATTTAGGACACGATACCAGGTGCTCTGAATTTCCACACTAGTAGTAATAGCAAATTCATTTTAAATTATTTTTTTCTTCTGTAATTGGAGGCAATTTCACTGAACCATAATTTAGAAGTCAGTATAAGGGAGATCTATCAAATGAACAGAACATTTTGCAGACTTCTCTTCTCTTCTACCACATTGTTTTAAATTCTTATTTAGCCATTCTTTTGGGTTTATTTATCAAATTTCCCACTGAAAATGTGAATATGTTTCCATTTGTTTTGCAGCCGAAAGTAGTACAGCCTGTACAGGAGGAAAGAGAAGTTCTGGGGCATTGGGAGCTATGTTGCAGTCCTAGGAAAACCAAGAGACTAGTTTCCTGGACAAGATACTGGGACATTTCAGCCCAATAGCAGTCCCAAGAGAGAACATCTGAGCTCCCATAGAAACTTATTACTCTCTGAAATGCCTGGGACCAACACACTGATACAGGAATGACCAAGGAAAGAGCATGAAGTCTTGACTTTTTTATATGTAAGACCTGGAGGTCCTGAAGGGAGGGCTGTCTCCCTGCTTTCTTCTACTGCACATCTGGGAATTTTTCTAGCATCTGGGGGGCTGTTCCAGGAATATTTCTAGAATGAATGAATAAATGATAATTTTTCCATGCAGACTATCTCATTTGATTCTGATAATAGACTCCAGTGAAGTGCCAAGGAGACTGACAGATATGTTCAAGATAGTATTCCTGACATCAAGAGCTCAGAGTCTAATAAGTATCTAAGAGCTGTCACTATATCAAAGCACATTAGCGTACGTGGGATCAGAAATGTCAATGCATCTAACTAATTCAGTGCGGACGTGAGATGGTCTGGGAAGGCCTGATTAATTCCTATGTGCCCCTGGAGTCTTGAAAGGTAAGCAAACATTCTTTAGACACTCAAATGAAGGGAGCCTTACTCAAGGAAAGATCTCATCAAAACATGGATTCTGATTCAACAGGTGAGGGGTAGGATCTGAGGTGGTTTGTTTTGTTTTGTTTTGTTTTTAAAGTAGGCTCCACAGGACACCTCAATGGCTCAGTTGGGTGAGCATCTTCCTTTGGCTCAGGTCATGATTTCAGGGTCCTGGGAAGGAGTCCCACGTTGGGTTCCCTGTTCAGTGCAGAGTCTGCTTCTCCCTCTCCCCACTTATACACACACACACACACTCTCTCTCTCTCTCTCTCTCTCTCTCTCTCTCAAAAACAACAACAACAACAAAAAAAAAAAAAAAAACAAAAAAAACAACTAAGCTCCACACCTAATGTGAGAATGAAACTCAAAACCTTGAGATCAAGACCTGAGCTGAGATCATGAGTCAGACACTTAACCAACTGGACCCACGCAGGTATCCTTAAGATTTCACATTTCTCATATGTCTTGGGTGATGCTGGTTCTATTGCTGATCCAGGGATAGCCTTTTGAGTATCAAGGCTCTGGGGGAAAAAGCCACATTTAAAGAAATATAATCTCTTAGAACAAGAACACTGTCTCTAAAGTAGTGGGTTTTTGCATCAGAGGATATTCAGGATGGGAATGGGAAGGAAATACTTTCATGTCAGCTTCTGTAATTTCTATTTTTGTTTATGTTTAATATACATGATGTATTAAAGCACTAATGTATGTACAAGACATACAAACATATAAATATGTATTTGTTTGAGGACAGGATCAATCGTGTACTCATGAGGTTATTGTTCAAAGAACAAAAAGATGGGTTAGACAGGAGAAGGTGAGGTGTAGACTTAACTCATTTTTCAGCAAAGACACAGAAGCTCTGAAATGTCAAGTGATTTGTTCAGGTGTGCAAAGCAAAGGACCGAATGCAGACCTGAGTCCTGTGCTAGTGTTCCTCCCTTGCCTCTGAGCCTCAGGCGCTTAGCTTGAAGAGCAGAGCCATAAAATAAGTCAGAGAACTAGGGAGAAACCTCACCTACAAATGCACTTTCCTTCTGACCTCTAATAAAACACAAGCTGAAAAGGAAAGTTGCAAGAGCCAGATTGTCTTACATAAGCATCTCATCTGAGATAAACCCTGCCTTGCCGGTGCCCTTAATCACCGTACCTCTTCCCTTCCCCTAGGAACCCCCCGTGACAGAGCAACTACAAGCTGTTTCGTGTCTGTACTGCAGCCATCTCAAGATCAATTAGTATTTCTCACAGAGCTGTCGGGTATAAATGAAACAGGGGATGTGGACAAAGTTAACTGCTGTGAAGCCAGAGCACATAGTTCAGTTGCCTACAAGCCTGTGGGGACACTGAAATGGCCTTCCTATCTAATGGTATCAGCCTGAGCTTTGAATATGGCCATTTGTGATTTTACTGTAGCAGCAGAATGAAACCATAACCAGGGGGTGTGGAAGGGGGAGGAGGAGGTTGACTGTCACCGTGGAAGTACTTGTTTTGTTAGCTACCTTGCAAATGAATTGAATGCCATTTTAACATTGCAAGCATTTTAGCAAGTCACCTCCTCCAGGGCTGTGGGGAAGATCCAGGAATCAGATCCTGCAGATGTCCTGGGCTTTCCTACTCAGTGTATGAAAAGTAAGAAGTACAGGCAATTTTGAGAAACAGTTAAGTCTATTCAGAATGTTCTTGGCTTTGTCCTTTGAACATCCCCTCCACCAATCTGCACTTGCTCCTCTGTTACCCTTTTGACCCTGCCCTGCAGCGTTTTGGACTCCTGCCAGGGCTGATGTGGCATTCCTAGCTGGGGGGTGGGAGGGGGTAGTGGGGGGGTGGGAGGGTGTCAGAGGCTACAGAATCCCCCAGGCCCAGGCCCCTTACCGTTTTGCATGTTGAATTGTTCTTGAATACTTCATTGCCATGGTTGCAAAACAAATCTCAGGAACTTATTCTTGTGGGTTGATGGATTCCGATTCCTTCCTTCCTTCCTTCCTTCCTTCCTTCCTTCCTTCCTTCCTTCCTTCCTTCCTTCCTTCCCTCGACTGTTCAATTATTACCTTTAGCAAGGAAGCCTTATGTAGTGCCTTCTCAGTGCTCATCACTTTGAGAGATGTGGGAGAAAGAAAATAAACACTACCCTTACCCATCCAGAGCCACCAGTAGATGGGGGCAGCTTAATAAGCAGTCACGGTCTGATGGGGTGCATGCTGGCCTGGGGTGGAAGTAAGAATGCAGAACTGGTTTCTTATTCCAGACCCTGTGTCTGTTGGCGGTGGGTACTAGTACCCTGAAGGGCCTGGCCATCTCTGGACACACCAGCAAACACAATAATGGTGGACAGGAAAGTGGCACTTACTGAGTACTGGGCTAGCTCTATTCATTATCTACCATCTATCTATCATCTATCTACCTATCATACCTTTGCATACATATATACACATAGACATATGTATGTATATATAATTATATACATAACTATAGGGATGTGTGTACCTGCACATAAAGTATATATACATATATACATACATATGTCTATATATACCTACATTTTAAAATTTTTCCTCAAAACTATCCTGAAATATTAATATTTCCAATTTATAGCAAATTAAATAAAAATTTAAAGATTGAGAAGAAAGAACCTGCCAGAATTACTCTGTGCCCACATGATTCTATCTCTAAAACCAACCTTATTTCTGAGAACCTGTCCTCATTCAGCAGATGCATCACTCAGATCCTCTTGCCTTACCATCAACATTTTAACTGAGTCCATGGAAAACAAGCAGGGTTGTTGTTATTTCAAATTTGGCTGCAGGAGCTACTCATTTTTTTCTCTTTATGCTCAGATTCTTTCATATTCTCTGAATCACTAGAGGAACACACCGAACACACCGTTGCTCTAATTCCTTTCCCAAGGACTAATCTCTGAGTACTTCAGGAGAGGTTAGTCCTTGGGAAAGGAATCTACAAAAGGAATGACCACCAGGTCACAAATGTTTCCGTGTTAATAACTCCCTTTTAGAGTGTTTGGGTATTAGACAACCCTCTTTCAACAGTTCAGAAACTGTATTTTAGAACTTCAAGGGAATAGATCTTGTGTTACACTCTGAAATACTCAGTAGCTGTGAATTTAATATCTTAAAAAATAATTTCATGGATAATAATAGAAACAAAGAGAAATTTCTGCCTAATCTTGGTAGACATTTTCTAGGTTTCACATATTAAATATATGCACTCTTAGGTCTGAATTTTAAGAAGCCTATTTACATGAGCGAGAAGGAAAGGGGGCATAGTGAGGCATCAATGCTCTTTCCATTTTCCTCAGCCTAGGGAGAGTACAAGTTTTCCACATGTTGTAGAACATGAACTCACCTCAGGGCATCTTAAATTGGTTCAATCCAGCCTCTGTTCTTCCCTCAGTTTGGTCAAAGTATAAATGTGGGTAAGTCGTCACCCCCCTACCAGACACTCACACTTGCTTAGTCTTGTAGTCGGCTTGGGCTGCCATGACAGGTGATCACAAACTGAATGGCTTAAACAACAGAAAATATTTTCTTTTAAAATATCGTTTACATTATTTCTTAGTGCAAACCTAACTCAAAAAGAACCTACATACTATATACCTTGACACCAGTTGATAAATTTGTAAAACCAAACCAAACCAAACCACATTTCTAAGAAAGGCCATTCAAACACATGACATCATTGTTTTTGCCTAGGAAGACCCCTATAAATAAAATTAAATATCTCTTCCTGTCTGTGGTCACTGTATCCATCACGTACTTCTGTTTCAACAGCTATCACATTATTTTATGATACATATCTTCATGTGAGTTTCCCATTCTAATCTGCAAAATCTTTGAGGGTAAGGCTCTTGTAGTATTCATCATGGTGTACTTAGTGTTGCTCCAGATACCAGAGACATGACAGTGCTTTAAAAGAATTTATCTGTTAAGGAAGTAAGTAAATAAATAAATAAAAATAAATAAATAAATAAATAAATAAAAGAGTTTATTTGTTGAGAAAAGTCCTTTTGAAGATCATGCAAACTTTGGTTCTTTTGAAGGTTATAGGGTATTTAATCTGTGTGCAGTAGGTAAAGATGTTGTTAACGTGACTTCCCAAATTGACCAGATTAGGAAATTCTTGACATTTTATCAACTCTTCAGCTTTGCCACTGCCAGTAGGTCCTAAATCCTCTTCTGAAAACAAGTGGATCATACAGGATGATGTCTTAGTTCATTTAAATTCATTCTTTCACATGCAACAATAGTATGAAGGTGCTGTAAGAAGTGGGGATATTTTAATACAAAACTACACAAAACGGCTTTGAGAAACAGCAATTGTGGACAATTTTAAAAATTGCCATAACTCTGCAAGATGAATCCTTTTCTCTTATTCTCTTATTATTATTATTTTTTAAGGAAGTTGCCTTAAAGGACACATACCAGCTGTGACAATGCAGAATGTTTTTGAAAGCAATACCCACACTGAGCAGACTCTAAGACTCAGTATTTTTTGTGAGACTCAGTGAAGTTTTCCGGCTGTTAGTTTGGGGAGAAGATACTGGAAAATTACTGTGAGCTGACAAAGGAAAAATATCAGAGTGGGTCTTTACTCAGGAAAGTACTACCAAATGGTAGAATTCATTGGATAAGGTTTAGGATGACTAGTTCTAAAAGTTGGGCTTGTTTTTTGAAAAAATAATCTGCAAGGACAATGATGTATGGGCTCATGGTTTGCATCTCAATTTTACATTTGCAGGTACTTTCCTCATGTTAATGAGGCTTTTGCCACTGCATGGCCCCAGTGACAGTTGGATCCACAAACAGCAGTTCATCAATTGATTGCAGGTGTTTCCCCTTGGAAAATAAAAACTGCATGTACAGACCACAAGGTGAGGGAAAATCGATTTTCAACAGCCACACAATCTGGTAAATTCTGAAAGACAGCTTTGGGAAACAAATTCTCTTGCTGCTGTTTTCCTATATACATATATTCCATTTATAAAATATAGGACCTATGTCCTTAATCGTAATAAGGATTCATAAATTAAAAATTAACTGCAATGTACTCAGGAAGGGACAGAACATTTTTTCCCCTAATTGATAGAAAATAAACTCTCAAAACATTAAATGTCATTATCCAGTTATTCTTATGAAAGTCATTTGCATTTTTATTATATTTGTAAGTTCCCATCGAAAGCATTTCTTAACATAAATAAAAGAACAATTTAACTAGAAATGTGCCCAATTTCAATTTAGGCAGCTACTAGGATTGTATATAGCTTTGTATCCCTCATGTTTGGGATTTCTTTTATGCTTATATTTTATTCAAACTCTCAAGTAAATGCTAGACCTAGTCATGTGTCATTGGACCCCCTTTTCCAAGTGAGATTTTCTTCTTTATAAATATCTAAACTTTTAGCAAAGAACCATGTTTTTCTCCTAATTGGTCTGTCTGCCTTTATCCTTTCTTACCACAGTTAGCTGTGGATGATTCCACTAGTCCCAACTTCTGGCAACATTTTTTCACACCCTGGCCCTCCTGTCTTAGAATCTAAATCAGAATGCGATTATGCCCCCAAATATTGCAAAAGTTGAGATAATTTCTTTGAAAAATAACTACATGTGTTGGGCTGTTTGTAGATAATAGCTTGCATGTTCTATGATGCAAAAAATAAACATAAATAAATATGGATAAATGTCCAATTACATTCACATTCAAATCACTTTCACACACCCAGAATCCTAGGGATGAGTTTCAACAATGTTTCCTACTTTCAGTATATTCTATATAAGGACTATGTACATACAAACTATTCATTACAATATATTCATGTCCCCAAGTTTACTCATTACTTTTAGCTCTAGATCTAGGGCAGCATTTCTTAACCTCAGCATAACTGGAATTTGGGGCCTGATATATCTTTTTTTGGTGGGTTGTCCTGTACATTGCAGGGTGGTGGTCCTTACCTCTGCAAACTAGATGCCAATAGCATCTGCCCTTGGAGTCTTTCTTGCAAACATCCCCGGAGCCTTTTTGGAGATAATATTTGATTTTCCTTTCTCTGTACATATATTGTAACAATTGACAATGGACAACGAAGAAACAGGAATTCTGGTGTTCAGTTCCACTTCTGTCAAATTTTTAGGGCCTAAACAATTTGGGAGAGAGTACTCTGAGTTAAGACAAGAGGTATCAATTGTACTTGTTTTTTCTCACTATTTCTGATTCTGGACAAGTTTCTTAAATTCTGGAGACTGGTCTCCTTATTTATTAATAGAGGTAGTGAGTGAATAGAGAGTCCTATGTTCTTTACAATGCAGCAATTCTATGCTACTAGTTTACACATTTATTTTAAGGATGAATGATGGTACATTCAAGTAATATCAAAACTTTAAAGTTAAAATATCCGCAGAAATATAAGTACTACCTGTTCACATCATTCTTAATGTCTGCTAATCCATTGCCTTCCTGTCCCCCGCTGTAAGCCCAATTTGAAACTCACTCTTTCCAGAAGCCCTTTCCTGATGAAGTTGACCCTAATTCCAAATTGTGTAAGTCTTCCTTTGGAATTTTCTTCAGAGCCAGTTTATGAGTCATTCAAGGAAATAAGTCTCATTACTTTATAATCACACCTCGTTTGGGAGCCCAAATAGAATTACATAGCCTGATCACTCACTTAATTCACTAGATTTGGCTCCAGAAGACTTTCACTGTTTCCAAAACAAAATCAGTCTTCAAAAGTTGAAGATTTGTCAACTTTGTGTGTACTGGAATGGTCCTGTTGCAGACACTGAAAACAATTACAAAAGAGAAGTTTCATAAGATCTGAGCCACAGAAATGTTTGGGTTGAAAAAGTGGAATCATTTCAGACGTGGGCGATTGTCATTTGAGTCTATTTTATGTTAGTTTAAAAAACTATCCCACAAATATTTACTCATCATATATGTTTCTACGAGCTTATTTATGCTTATGTGTCTATTTTACCATAATTATTTAGTTGCTTCTATCCTCTACTTTCTTGCCTGTTTCTGGCTGTACATGCTCTCTTGGCTTATCTACAACCTTAGTTAAATCTAACTGTTCTTAACTTGTGCTCTCTCCTGTGAATTATAATATGGCCAAAGTAAAAGATGTGTCATCTTGACTAGCCTCATTCTAAATCTCATGAGCCCCTAGTAAGTATTTAATTCTGCCTGACAATCTTACTATATTTCCCTAGTCCATGGATCCATCTTTCTACTGATCTAGTCTCTTTCTTTCTTCCTTCCTTTCTTTCTTTCTTTCTTTCTTTCTTTCTTTCTTTCTTTCTTTCTTTCTTCTTTCTTTTTTCTTTTTTCTTTCTTCTTTCTTTCTTTCTTTCTTTCTTTCTTTTTCTTTCTTCTTCCTTTCTTTCTTCTTCCTTTCTTTCTTTCTTTCTTTCTTTCTTTCTTTCTTTCTTTCTTTCAAGATTATTTATTTATTTATTCATGAGAGACACAGAGAGAGAGAGGCAGACACAGGCAGAGGGAGAAGCAGGCTCCATGCAGGGAGCCTGACGTGGGACTCCATCCCGGGTCTCCAGGATCACACTTTGGGGTGAAGGTGGCACTAAATCACTGAGCCACCCAGGCTGCCCAAGAGACTCCTCTTTCTTGTCTTCTTTTTCTATTTAAACCTCTGCCACCTTCTCTTCTAAGCTCACTCTACCTGTCCTTGCCTACTCAATGGCAACACTTTAAGATCTTTTCCTTCCATTAGCATCATTCTCTCTCTCTTTACTGGATTATTCCATTAACGCCGAAATAGATCTTAAAAATATCAGTCCCTAGGCACTTCCTTTTTCAATTTCCTTCTCATTTCCCTGTCCTCCCCACTTCAGCAATTCTTCTTGAAATAGCACTCTAGGGATCCCTGGGTGGCGCAGCGGTTTGGCGCCTGCCTTTGGCCCAGGGCGCGATCCTGGAGACCCGGGATCGAGTCCCACGTCGGGCTCCCGGTGCATGGAGCCTGCTTCTCCCTCTGCCTGTGTCTCTGCCTCTCTCTCTCTCTCTGTGACTATCATAAATAAATAAAAATTAAAAAAAAATTGAAATAGCACTCTATGATGTGCCCATTTTCTCTGACATCCACTGCAGTCCAGCACATGTCTTCACTATACCACCCAGAGAGCTGTTGACAAAGGCACAGATTGGCCTCCATGAGGCTGTATGCCTTAGAAATTCTCCAGTCTTTATGCCGGTCAGCCAACAGACAGCATTACTTCCTCCTCTTCCTCATGCTTTCTTCACCTGGCTGCCAGAGACCTGAGTCTTTGGATTTTCCACCTTTTTAATTTATTGCTCCCTCCTAGTCTCTTGTTTCTTCTTGTCTCCCTGTCCTTTTACTGTCATACTGCCCAGGGTTTGTACTTGGTCATCTCCTCTTCTATAGCTAGACTTACCCCTTGATGATTCTGTCCAGTCTTTTGGCTTGTGATAGATTCTGTGTCCTGCTGATTCCCAAATGTATATCCCTAGTCCAGACCTCAGTTTGGAATTCTAGACTTGGATACTATGTTCTCCTTAGACTATCTCCACTCTAACGTATAACAGACATCACAAGCCCAGTAAATCCAAAACTGAACTCCTGATCCGCCCTATTAAACCTATTTCTCATGACTTCCTTATCATCTATGTTGATGGCAACATCATCGTTTTAATTATTCTGGCTGATATCCTTGACTCCTTGTTCTCACACTCTTCATTCAAGCCTCAGGGAAACTTGTTAAATTTATCTACATTGTATGTCCAGAATCTGAACCCCTTCTCACCACTCCTGCTTCCACCCTGGCTTAAACAACAACACATTTCTTCTGGATTATTCCAACAACTGGGGACCTTGTGACTGGGCACCATAATTTTACTCTCATTCCCTTGCTGTCTGTCATTGAGACAGCATTCACAGTGGTTAGGCATCTCTTAATATAATATTCTTGCTCTACTCAAACCGAGCTTTTGTTTTGTTTTTCTCAGTAAGTGCATGAGACCTTGTTATGGTTTCCTAGGCCCTGTGTAATCTGGCCTCGCCTCTATTTCATACCCACTTCATTTTCTATGTCCATCATTTACTCCTTGCGATTCAGAACACTGGCCTTTTTGCTGGTCATCAAACCTGCTCTTGGACAGAGTCTCATCTGCTTACTCAGGTGGGAATCACATAGTTAACTTCCTCAGCAACTTCAGGTGTTCCTGAATGCTACCTGCTCACCGAGGGCTTCCCTCACACATGTATCTAAAACTGCACCCCAGACCTCCACTCCACAGCACCCCCTTCCTGCCTGTTCTCCCAACTTGCTTGTCCTCTTACTGCCCACTTTATCAAGCACTTACAATATTTAACATATCATTAAACCCAGATGGTATTATAATTCCATTACTTTGTTCTTATTGTCTGTTCTTAGGACAATATGAAGGAAGAAAATTTTTACATTTTTTGTTTTATTCCCTGATCTATTTCAGGGGCCTAGACTTGTTCCTAAGCCATAATAATAAGAGTTCAGTGAATTTTTTTTTAAATAAACAACAATTAAATGTCTATAAAAATTTGCCTCTTAGATATCAGTAATGTTATATCTCTCAGTGAATTCAAATTTGCTTGAGGTCAGGAATTGTACTCCCTTGCTCATAACCCTTATGGGACGATGAGAACATATTTATACATAAAGAAGGGGCTCAATAAATGCTTCCCAGATGATGAACATTTACAAATATAATCTTTTCAAAACTCATCTCAGTGTGGAGTTAGTCTATAAATACACCATTTTCAGAACATTGAGTACAAATGAAATAGACATACACATGGCACAATGATCTCAGATAATGTAATGTTTCTCTGTTTCTTTTATTGACTAGCAATTATAACAATGGAAATGTCACTGTGACAATATGTACGATGGGTAGATAGAAACAATAGTGCAAAAACACTTGAAATTATAAACATTTTCCAGAGAATTATTTGACAACTTTCTCTGTGTAGACAGTGACAACCAATATAAACACAGGCTAGTAGTGAAAATTGGGGACTTGATGAAACAAAACTTGATTTTTCTTAGAAACGTGTAGAAAAATGGGTCACACTTGTGTTAAATTTGCATAATCCTAGAAATAAAAGAGGCAGCTGGGGCATGCTTAGGAACCTTGATACTTGGTCACACCCTAGTCAGGTGGCTGGGGGAGGCATTGCTCGCTGAGATACCTGAGCAGGTCAGGTACACAATTTCTTTTTTTTTTTTTTTTTAAAGATTTTATTTATTTATTCATGAGACACACACACACACACACACACACACACACACACACAGAGAGAGAGAGAGAGAGAGAGAGAGAGGCAGAGACACAGGCAGAGGGAGAAGCAGGCTCCGTGCAGGGAGCCTGATGTGGGACTCAATCCTGGGACTCCAGGATCACGCCCTTGGCTGAAGGTGGCGCTAAACCACTGAGCCACCAGGGCTGCCCCAGTTACACAATTTCTTAACCCCAGTGAGGATGAATAGAAACAGATATGGGAACAGTCCACTTTTGAAGATTTTTTGCTTCTCACTAAAAAAAAATCATTAAAAATATTACTCAGGCAGTACATGAATACTCTTTTATCCTCTGTCCAATTCTTCTTCCACATGCAGAGGTAACCACTTTTCATTATTGAGAGGACCCCTTGCAAATCCATTTTCCATACAGTTACACATAAATGTGTGTTCATAAGTATATATGCACATGCACAAATACACATAAACAGGTTTTATGTTTAGGTAAGTACAGCATATGGTACATATTAATTTGTGATTTATTATTTTCTCTGATGCTATCTCTCAGAGATGTGCATTTGTCATTACCTGTAAATCCATCTCTCTTCTTATTGAGGTGTAATTGACATATGACATTATATTAGTTTCAGCTGTATAACATAATGATTCAGTATTTGTGTATATTGCAAAATGATCACCGCAGTAACTCTACTTAACATCCTTCACCATACGTATTGTTTATTCTTGTGATGAGAAATTTTAGGCTCTGGTTTCTAAGCAACTTTCAAATATGCAATAAGGTGTCATTAACTGTAGTTGCCATGCTGCACATTACATCCCAAGGGTTGTTTATTTTATAACTGGAAGTTTGTACCTTTTGACCCCCTTCACCCATTTTACTCACCTCCTTACCCCTTACCTCTGGTAACCACCGATCTCTTCTCTGTATCTATGAACTTCTTTTGTATTTAGATAACATGTAAGTGAGAACATATGGTATTTGTTTTCTCTGTCTGATTTATTTCACATACCATAATGCCCTTGAGGTCCTTCCATATTGTTGCAAATAACTCATTCTTAATAATTGTTATATAATATTCTATAGAAGAAATATACTACAATTTATTTGATTTTTCCTATGTTGATATACAATTGTATTGCTTCCAGCTTTTTACATTTAGATACGAGGGTGATACAAAGTGAACACGTGTGCATGTGTGCCAGTGCTTCTGAAGAACAGACTGTTCAGAAGCAGATTGCTCAGTCAAAGAGAATGTGGCCTTTGATGGATGGTGCTAAACTGTCTCCACAAAAGTTTCACCGATTTTTGTTCCCATCAATATTATTTGAATTTCTATTTCCCTATTTCCTCACCAATGCTAGATATCTATTTTTTAAAAATGTTACTAACCTGATAGGTAGGAAGGGACAGCTTCTGGTTACTTTATATTCCAATTCTTTAAACTTAGATGAGTTTATAGGTTTTCTCTTTTTGTAGGCCTATTTGTCGATGCACACCTGACTTCAAGTTGTGTTTGGGGAAGAAAAGAGAGAACTTACAACAGAGAGATTGCATCAGCATTGAATAGCTTTGTCTCTTATTAGAATTGCTTAGGCCTTTTCAGTTTGTTTAGCAGTGTATTAGCACTGATGTCTGGCCACACCCTAAATGTGCTAAATTAAGTGTTCTGGGGTGGAACCACAGAATTTTTTTCTTCTTATTTCTCATGTAAGCTGGTGTTGAGAACTATATTTTGGAAATTCTATTTGTTCTGGTTTCTGCTCAGTTCTTCTGGTGATGGTCAATTTGTTAGGACATGGGATTATGTGGATCTACTGATAGGTTGGTGTCTTGTGGCCATTTTCAAGGTATAGTTCAGAGTGCTTTACTTGGCATGATTCCCTAGTCTTTGTCACAGATAATTTACATTTACTTTTAAGCAGAAGAGGGAATGTAGGAACTTTATTTTGGAACTTCCTATCTCCTTCTCTCAACTCTTATATATATATAAACATATACATTAATATATTCAAATGAAATGTAAAAGCAAGTTCTCCAGGTCAGGTTCAGGGGTTCCAGGTTCCACTACAGGATCATGGCTACTTAAAGCAGAATATATGACAAATGTGAGAAATTCCCTTGGCATTGGCGGCTGGGCAGTATTGGCTTTCTCTTGAGAACAACTGTTCAGTTCATTTGCTGGTCTTTGTCAGTGTTCTGATTATCTGCTACTGGGTAATGAATTATCCTGAAACTCATGTTTAAAAAGAGGCATTAATTTAAATTGCTTGCTAATGTGCATCTTTGTCAGGGTGAGCAAGGGAAAGCTCACCTGCATTCTACATGGTGTCAGCTAGGGCAGGTGGCTCCATGGGAAGGGGATGGACACCCAGGATGGCTCCTTCACAAGGCTGACAGAAGGGGTACCACTGCCAGGTGCTCTCCATGTGGGGCTTGCCTCAGGGTTCCCCTCACACATAGTGGTTGTTCTGTTCAAGAGCTGCCAATGTCTGAAAGCCTGGGCACAGAAGTCAGCACAGCATCACTTTTGTTGTATCCAATTGCTCACACAGACCAGAGCCCAGGTTCAAAAGTAGGAAAGATTCACTCACATCTAGATCAGAAGGCATTCAGATAAACTTCGGGCCTTGTTTTTAAAATACACATATAACAAAATTCTTGTTTATAAAATCCACCATGCATTCAAATGAAATAAACTTTGGTGTGTTTTACAAAGCTTTTCATCCCAAATATGTTTTTTGGGGTGTAAAAATAATGCCAGATTCAGAATAAGGTACTGCCATGAACACAGCAGGCACAGAGATATTGGTATGGAAATTTATCTACACCTCAAAAAACCATCTTTACTCCCATTGATTGCTCATAGCACATTTGAGGAGGTGAAAATAAAATTCACTCTATGCATTTTTAAAAAACCATACCTTCACTACATGTGCTTAGTTATGATTTATTTCATGAGTGTTAATGATTTCAGAGCCGATGAAGTGAAATATTCCTGGTCAGTTGGTGACATCCTCTAAAAATAATGAGTGGAAGATTTTTATTAGTTTACTTACACCTTAAATCTCTCTTATTTATTCAGTGTACATTAGGGAAATTTCACCAAGGGATTTTGTTGGCAAATTTATCAAACAAACGTGGACATTAAAGGGTATTGGTCTGAAAGCAGTTTATTCTACAAACCATGTATAATGGCATGCTTTTGGTTAAATTACAAAGCCTCAGTTGGTTCTATTTTTTTTAATTTTTTTATTAGTTGAGCCTAATAAATATCATAAAGCACAAATATATTTGTGAGCTAATATCAAGACTCACTTCATTTTTCCCCAAGAAATTCATCTCAGGAGCTGCTATCTGCTTCTTGAATTGTTTTATTATAATAAAACAAATGTCTTTTTCTTCTTCCTTTTTTTTTTTTTGTAGCATGGCTCACTTCAAAAGTATGCTGAGCACCTGTGAAATGCAATGCTCAGAGGATGGGGGGGACTGGAGATTATAAATGGCATTTTCCACAGCTTTCCATCTACTTTTGACTATTTTCTGACTACATTTTGCCTGAATTGTGAATTCAGGTAACTTGTTTTTAATAGCGTATCCACAGAATGGGTAGATCTTTTGTATAAGATAATGATGCCATAAATTCTTCTACAATAAAACAAAATCTATTAACATTAAGGAGTCAAACCCCCACATAAGAAATTTATCACTTTGTTAATTTGACACCTTGACTTTCAGTAGAGCTAGCTCTTTCTTTGATTTTTGAAAAATGTCTTAGATTTCAGAAATTTTTTTTCAAGTTTTGACTATACTGCTTCTTCTTCTTCCCTTTAATCTTTGTCATAGAACAATGCATGTAATCTTCATAAACAGGCAATTATTGAAAGTCAACTGATGGAGCAATAGAGCAATACTTTATTGTCTTAGATGATATTTGTGAATAGATATTTGCTTTTTCTTACAGTGATTGTTTTTGCTAAAATTCAGTATCCTGTTGCTATAAAGTCAGCAATAGCTGGACATACAAAATAGCTCTGTAGCTCTTGGTGCCAGTATAGAGCTAAGTAGCCTGTGGTGGTGGATAAACAAAGGTTCTGGAGTCAGATCCATTTCTATTTTAATCTACATTCTGTTATTTATTAATTTATTGTGTCATCAAACAAGTTATGACATCCCACTTATGCTCTTCTGTAAAATGAAGCTAACAACATATTATAGTGAGGATAAAATGAGAGAGTCCTTGCAGAAGTAGCTGGCAAAACACCTGGCCCTGGATAAATAGATGTTTGTTCTCCTTCTTATTTTCCTAAAATAGCACATTTTTGTCTGGTCAGGGTTTTCCAGACAAATAGAACCAAAAGCATGTGTGTATATGTATACAAATTATATGTATTCATTATAAGGAATTGGCTTACCTAATTATGGAGACTGAGAAATCCGATGATGGGCTGTCTCTAAGCTGGAGACCTGGCAAAGCCTGTGGTACCTAACTCAGTCCAAGTTTGAGGACAATAAATCCCAGCCCCAGGGTAGGAAGAGATGAGATGAGATGTCTAACTCAAACAGAGAGTCAGAGAAAAGGGTCAAATTCCTCCTTCCTCTGCCTTTTGTCCTATTCAGACTCTAAAATGATTGGATGGGGCAGGCAATCTACTCAGTCTACAGATGCAAATGTTAATCTCATCCAGAAACAGCCTTAAGAACATACAGAGAAATAATGTTTAATCTGGGCACCCATGGCCTGTCAAGTTGGCATAAAATTACCTACCACAATTATTTTTTATATTGTCTCTGAAGTCCCAGGCAACTTTATTCATTCAATGTTTTTTCAGCAACAGCTTCTTTTTACCTTGTTGTGGAACTGCCTACAAATCCGTATCAGTAGCAATTCAAAAATAAGGCTACAGCTTTACAATTTGCTTAATTATAACTGGAGCGTAAAAAATCACACAGGAGGAAAGGTTCTTTGCCTTGGTAAAATGAAGTATTGCCTCCCATTCAGCAGGCTGCCTTTTTGTTTTGTTGATGGGCTTTCTTCCTTCCCTCCCTCCCTCCCTCCTCCCTCCCTTCCTTCCTTCCGTTCTTTTTCTTTCTTTTCTTTTTCCTGTGCAGAAGCTTTTTAGTTAGATGTAGTCCCCATGTTTGGGTATTTCTAAAAACATGTCTGATTCAGTAAGAATATAAGTACAATTCGAAGAATGTATGGTTTCTGTTTTACAGATATGAAAACCAATAGTTTCTAAAATCCAAATAGTATATAACTTCTGAATCTCGTATTTCTGGTTGTTAATTTCTTTTGCTTCCCAAGAACTTAGAAATGAGGAGAGACCACACCAATAACCAGGACAATTTAGTCCTTTCCTATAATAATTTTAATTATAATTAATTGAATTTATTTTTAATAACTATTTTTATGAATATAAAATATTCATACATTTTGTCATTTTTCTAACTTCTCCTCCCTTTTCCTCAGCAAATTGGAAGGAGACCTTGCAGAGACACTCGACATTTCAAAGCTGAGTTTTGGCTGCTGCAATAAATGCTGGGGTCTGTTCCTTTTCCCCATAGTGAAGTATCCTGGCATGTTTCATAGTATAGTAACAGCCTACACTAGGTTAACATTTCACGGGGGTTTCTTTACAATAAGAGGCATATAGTAGTCTGTCAGAAGCAGCACAAGAAAAAATGACAAAGTACCAAGTCATATGAACCGCACCTTAACAAAGGCAAAGCAAAAAGCTTAAGAATCAAATAACATTTCTGATAGAAATTGTGGTGGTTGTCCTCACCAAAGCTTTACTCCAAAGGTGAATGAACTACATCTCACCAATCAGGGTAAATGATTTCCCTAAGATTTCAGTGAAGCAACAGGAACACAGCCTTGAATAACCAGTCTGTGAGACTGACTCCTACCACATCTTCCACCATGTCTTCATTCATTCATTCTCACTGAGCACCAACTCTGATGGTCACAGTATTGCATTATGTACTCAGGATTCAGTGATAAACAATGACTAAACAGGCCAAATGTCTGATGTTAAGGAGCTGCTAGGATAGAGGAAGATAGGAAATTAAAGTAAGTCCCCGCTGAAATAAGTGTTTTAGGGATACCTGGGTGGTTCAGTCAGTTAAGCATCTGCCTTAGGCTCATGTCATGATCCCAGATGGAGTCCCATGTCTGGCTCCTTCCTCCTCTTTCCCTCTTCCACTCATGCTTGTGCTCACTCTGTCTCTTAAATAAATAAAATCTTAAAAAAAAAAAAAGAGAAAGAAGTGTTTTATAAGAGGAAATGAAACTGGAGAGGTTTGCCAGGGACAGATGGTGAAGGGCTTGTTTACCATCCCATGCCATTTAAACTTCTCCAGATGATGTAGGAGCGCTAACAATACTGATGCCATCTTTGGCCTTCCATCTTGCTTATATTCACTTGATGATGTCTCTTGGGGTCACATGTTCCAGGTTTCTTGGAGATTAATATACATACTTTAGAAATGCCTGCCAAGGCCAGGATTAGGGGGAGGTTTGTTTTGGCTTCCCATGAATCTGTTAGAGATAACATAGTCTTTCCCCTTCCTGACACATGGGTGGAGCTACAAGATCTAATTAGAGGTTGGAGGTCTTGTAGGTGCAAGAAAGCCCTATGAGAAACATGTGAACTCTTTGATCTCACTACAATGCCCTCTGCATGTCTCCTCCATAAAATCTGTGAAGGAAGATCTGGAATTTTCAGAGAACAATGGTGAAGCTGCTGTAGATCACCCTCCCCCCTGATCACCACTCCCCTGGGGTCAATAAGTTACTCTGTATAAAGCTGTGTGAACTGTATGGAATGGCCTCCTTCATTTTCTGGTCTGAAAGTGCCTGCTCAGTTTGAGGGATACTTTACTGTCCCTCCCTCCCTTTCTAACAGATGGTATGGCATCAGTATTGGGCTTTCACTCAAGAAATGAAATGAGGCGATTTGCACTTTGGAAATATCACGATAGGCTGTGGTACTACTGTGTACTAGTGGTCAAGAGAAGCAGGTGTTGCATGTATTATAGTCAGCTGGGTGGTCTGAGCTGAGAGGTGATGGAGGATGGGGAAAAAGGACAGATTCAAAAGATGTCATGGAGAGAGAATTTGAAAAAGTTGGTGATGGGTAAGTGTTGCAGCTGAAAAAAGAGAAGGAAAAAAGATTAACACCAGGCATATGAACTAAACTACTGGGTGAATAATGATACAATTGTTTTAAAGTAAGAAGAACATATTTTGAAGAAAGACCATTGTCTTTCTATTTATGGACATGGATAGGTATCTATATTTTAGCCAGATGGATTGTCCTGTAGAAGTGGAATATAAGACTCTGATCTATAGGAAAAGTCAGATGGATTGTCCTGTAGAAATGGAATATAAGACTGATATATAGGAAAAGCTGAGTTTGAGAGAAAGACTTGATGTCTAAACATAATGATGAGATGAGACCAGATGACTTAACTCCAACTGCCTGGTATATATTTTCTTTCCTCTTTCTTTCTTTCTTTCTTTCTTTCTTTCTTTCTTTCTTTCTTTCTTTCTTTCTTTCTTTCTTCTTCTTTCTTTCTTTCTTTCTTTCTTTCTTTCCTTCTTTCTTCCTTTTCTTTCTTTCTTTCTTTCTTCTTTCTTTCCTTCTTTCTTTCTTCTTTCTTTCCTTCTTTCTTCTTTCTTCTTTCTTTCTTTCGTCTTTCTCTTTCAGTATTTCTTATTTTTCTTTTTTTTAGAGAGTGCAAGCAAGTGGGCAGGCAGAGGGCCAGAGGGAGAAGGAGAGAGAGAATTTTAAGCAGGCTCCACACTCAGTGCAGAGCCTGACGTGGGGCTCAATCTCATAACCCTGAGATTATGACCTGAGTCGAAATCAAGAGTCGAACTCTTAACCAACTGAACCACCTAGACATCCTTGCCTGGTTGTATAATAATGGAGAGGAGGGCAGAGGAGAGGTCTTGAAGTTTGGGGATCTTTCTAGCTAATTCTTTTTGTTTTAGTGTTTCTCCAAAAGAGATGGGATTTCTGAAAGTATGTAAGTAGAATGAAGTGGGAATATAAGAATGAATTTAGCCTGAAGTTAATTTAACTGACAATTGTATGTGCAGTTGTGCTAATGATCAAAATCAAACAAAATAAAAGCAAGATATCTAAGTTTAAAGAAAGGCAAAAGTGTTGCCTACTAGATAGTGTGTCACAGAAAAAGGATTTCCAAATTGCCAAGTGCTATTTTCCTCTGCTGCCTGCTGTCATTCTAACTTACCCCCTATGCATTGGAGATTTCCAGAAGGCATCCTCACTGATTTCTACTTTGCTAATTGCAGAAAACACTGCATTTCTTTCTTCTCTTTAAGACATTATATACTTCCCCTTCTTCAAATTAAAGATAAAATCTTGGTTCAAGTCAACATTTCTGACAGAATTTTAAAAGCTCGAGGGGCATTAAAATGCAGTTGAGAAAGAAAGAAAAGCGATACATGTAAATTGCCTTGTCTATACGAGAATTGGAAGTATGCAATATGTTGTTGACTTTTGGGAAGCATGTTTATGCACTTGAATGATTTTTCCCCCTGAATATTTACTGATTGATGTACATTTCAGCCAACTTAAGAGGTAAAGTTGGGAAATTAGGATCATTTACCGATTTCTGAGAATAACTAGCCAGCAGCTAGTATCCAATGACAATGATGATTTTCAGAGGTTTAACCAGGCACTTGGGTACATCAGTTCTCCCCCACAGAGTCCCTAGGATTCTATTTCTGTTCTCTCTGGAGCCTAGGATGACAATCATGATAAATTGTATCATACTGTGAGGTGGTTTGTGATGAAAACAAATTTCCACTAGGGACTGTAACACAACCTCCAAACTCATGCTCTGATAAAACACTTAGAAATGCAGTTGTCTCCTCTATCCTCCTCCTTTCTTTCTCTTTTGTCTTTGTTGAAAATAAAAACAAAATTACAGAGAATTAAAATGTGTCAGTAACAATCATCTTTTTTTTTTTTTAGATGGAGATTAGGGTGTTGATGGTTTTTTGCTACCTGTATCTATCTCTGTTTTGATATATCTCTCATGTATCTCATCGAATTTTTAAAACATCCATTTTGAAGTGAAAAAAAGTGGAAAATAAATGAACAGGGATTGGAAAATGATGGATAGGGAAAGTTGTGGAGTTAGGAATGTTGCAGATTTCTATTAAAAATAGATAACGGCTTTCTCTTTGAAAGGGACAATTGTTCACGGATCTAGAGTTCTCCACTGATATAGCACTGTGGTAAGCATGTTGGTGGATTCCCTTTATCAGAAGGGCTAATTCATTTCATCACTTGAAGGCACAGTCATTTTGGGATTAAATGGGTCACTTCCCTGTTTGTGGACTAAACTTGTTATTTGGTCAAAGTGAACAATAATTTGGTCTTCTTAAAGAAGAAATGCAGTGACCTGCCAATTCTCGTGATTCAATTTCTTGCTTTCAATCATTTCAGCTGTGTGGTACTCTTGTCTTTCTTTTCCCCAGAGTCTACTCAAGACCTTGGCAGATTACTTCTGTGACATATCTTTATACCTCTAGATGTACACTCCTACAGCTCTGGAAATATCAGAAAAGCTCCAGATGTAGTTCAGGCTACTCTGTAGGTGAGTATGGGTCCCCAGGCCATTTCTCAAATTGAAGATATCCTAGTTAGGCATCTCTAAAGAGTTGTCAACAAGGTAACAGATTACTTTGTGGGTCTTTAGAAGATGCATAATTATATTAGTCATTGCTTCCTGACTCCTGATCACTCATTCATGAATTCACTTATTCCTCCAGTAGGCGTTTGCTATAAGTTTACAGTCCTACCTGTGCACTGTGAGATTTACAAAGAAATCCAGCACTTGGACTTCACTTCCCAGGAATTTCCAATCTTATTCTATCATGTATTTCTATACAAGACTCAGGCTTGTTCTAAGAGACTGGGTGACTCCAAGTCACATACCTAGACTAGGGTCTTTCTGTATCAGGTGAAGTTTAAAATGGGTCTGAATAATCAAATACAGATAAAAATGATAAATAATGAAAAAAATCTAATGGGTGAGGTGAAAATATTACATAAAAAAGATGTACATGCAGGCAAAGCCCATGTTATAGGCTGAATTATGTTCCTCACAAAATTCATGTGTTAAAGTCTGAATACATAATACCTCACTATGCAATCATATTTGGAGACAAGATCTTTTATAAATGTAATTAAGTTAAAATGAGGTCATTAAGGTCATTAAGGATCCCAATCTAATATAACTGGTGTCCTTATTAAAAGAGGGGTGGATACTGAAACACACAAAGGGAAGACGTGAAGGCAGAGGGAAAAGACAACCATCTACAAGCCAAAGAGAGAGGTCTGAGGAGAAACTGACCCCGCCAACTCCTTCATCTGTCTTGGACTTCTGCCTTCAAAATGGTGAGAAAATAAATTCTCTTGTTTAAGCCACCCAGTCTGTACCTTATTACAGCAGCCCTAGCAAACTCATACAGCATGGGATTTGGAAAGTCAGTCAAAAGTAAGTATTGAGCAAATATTGTATAGAGGTCATTATAGCAAATGTGTGGTAAACATTAATTTATCCAGGCCTGAAGTGCCTTGAAATTCATTTCTCAGAAAAGTACATTTATGTGTGCCTGCATGAGCCTACAGTCAAGTGGGAAATGGCTGTTAAGATTGGTAGTTGGGAATAAATAATAAAATGTAGGAAAAGTCATAATAATTATAAAGATAATAATGACAATGGCAGGTGCTTACATTTAGTGACTTCTAAGGGCCAGGTAGGATATTATGCACCATAACACCTCTCTTTATTAGAGACTTTTGTTTCTGTTTTGGTTGAGGATCTGAGGCTCAGAGAAGTTAAGTCTTTTATTCACCCAAGATCTCACAGACTGTATATTGGCATAAATTTACCTGAGTCCTGACCTGAAGTTCTCATGACTAAAGAGAGTGAATGTGTACTTGCCATTCCTTCGAGGGGTAGCAGATGTTTTCAGAGATCCCCCAGCCTGGAGAAAAGTTAAGTCTGCTCCCCAGGGCTCATTAATGGTACTGGATAGATACTGGGTTTTAATGATGACCAAGAGCTCTGAAATTCAGACTGGCCCCTCTAGGCTGCAGCTGTACTGGGAGAGTTTTCTTGCACTGGTCTCTCCTAAGTATTTCAGATCTTTAGGAAGTTACCCAACCCTTCCTCCTCCCCAGACTGCCCCAGTCCCTTGAAGATTGCTCACAATAGACCTCTCCTTTACCTAGTGCTCTAAAACATTAGGTAGGAATTGTTGCTAAGGTCTTTACAAGGTCACCACCACATATGTGCAATAGGCAGGAGGACCACATATGAATTTGCATAAAAATATGCCTTGAATTTGCATTTAAATGCATTTTAATTTGCATAAAGCTCTCTTATTATGCCTTTAGATTATAAATTTTATAATTGTTCTTTTTCTAAAGCTGTCATTTATTTTTTTTATCCCTCCCCCTCTTTTCCAGTCCTTACCAAGATTTTTGTGTTCCGGGAGTGCCTGCTTTCATGACCCAATCACGATGTCATGGACGTGCTGGTGCTTTTACATAAAGAGCTAACAAGGAGAAATGCTGGCACCAGAAAACCCATTTGTGCATTTTTCTTCCCTTATCCTGCTAGTGTCTGCCATCCTCGGTGAATGTTAAAACCACCACTGTCAAAGAAAAAATTGCATCAGATGCAGTTAAACAAGAAAGAAAGACTTTGGTCCAGACCATTGCAGCAGGAGAGAGACTGAGCTCCTTTCTGTTGACAAAAGGATCAGGAGTTGAGCTCTGGGGGAGCTAGTTTAAAAGCCCTGGACGACATTAGCTGGGAGGTTGGATGGCTGTGATTAGGCATTTACATTTGCTAACTGGTGCTCTGACTCTCCCATAGAGACTGGGAGATAGAGGCACCATCTCTCCTTACTACATTTCAAAGGGATGGCTCCCAGGTCCTTGAGAAAGACAGTCCAGGATTGTAAAACTGGCAAGAGAGAAGATTTGTATCTCAAAGGGCAGAGAAATAATTTACAATTATGAGTTGTCTACAGTAAAGGCTCCATGAAAAGGAGATCAGGGCCCCATTGTCAGAAAGACACTTGTCTCATTGAGCTGAGGGGAATATGAGACAGGGATGAAGTCAGCCAATAATTATATATGCAGCCATTAAGTCCCTTCCTCATTTCTGGACTTCCTGAGTCCTCTCATTAGCACCTCTGATATGTGTTACTTCTCAGTTTATTTTTATTAATGTGGAGGAAGAAAAAAGTCACAGCATGAAGCTTACGTCTGGAGGCTCAGAACAAGTACATCTCAAAACTGTGGTAAACAGGTAAACTTAACAAGAGTTCCTCACTTATCAATTAAGAGCAATCAAGGAACTTTCTCATTTTAGGTATTTGGGAAGGGTATTTGTCTTCTTTTTCTGAAGTCCTCCAGAGAAAATCTCTGGTGACCGTCATGATGATCAACCAGCACTGAACCACTATTCTGCAGAAATTAATATGTTTGATGCTAATACATAGTGTCCTTTATGAGGTTTCACTCATATTGTACAGAAGAGCAAATGGAGTTGACCAAGTGAGATGACTTTTCTGGATGATATTTAGGGGATATGACATATTTTCCAGCGTAGCTCTGCCACTGCTGTCTCTATGACATTGGCCAAGTAACTCAGCTTCTCTGTGGCTGTTTTCCCTCAATTATACAACAGGGGTAATAACAACACAAAGTCAAAGGTGGATGGGGGAATTTGATGAGAAATTAATTCACATACAACCTGCAGAAGATCCCTGGGCATATAGGAAGTAATTGACAAGCTTTAGTAATTATGACTTGCTGACTAAATCTCTGTTTTGCCTGATTCTAAAATTCACGTTTTTTTTTTTAGTAAGTTGTGATGTCATCTAAGTTTCTATAACCTACATCATCAGTTATCTGAAATATTTGAACTAACTTTTGCTGTTAAACAAAATTCTACAGGTATAAAGGAATGCGTGATGGCCACGGACACCACCATTTTTTTTTCCTTATTCTATTCTTCTGATAGACATTATTTCTCTTAATATCAAATTTTTACAGAATCTAGATTATTCCAGTTGTCAAGGTATTAGACCAGTCTTTGAGACTACCTAATGTCTGGCTTGATTGCTCTTTGTTTTATGATGTTCATAAAAACAAGAAAAAATAAGCTTTTGTTAATTTTATTTATTTCTGCAGCCAAAATCATGACATTATATGTCCCACCTTTTCCATAATTGAATTCATAACCCTTTTGAACTACATTCTTACCCTCACCCAACTCATTGTTTCTCTTTTCTAAGTTTACCTTAAGATTTTCCTTAAATTTAACTCATTTTCTGAATTTATAATGCAAATTCATTCCCACAGAGCATAAGGTTGACAAGATGTTTCTCCATCCTCAGTCATCTGGACATTGGAGGTATCTATTTCCAGCTGTGGAAGTTTCTAATCACAACTTGATTGTATTTCATGGATAATCTGAACAGTATATCAATTCTATTACTTCTCTCCCCGCAATATGTATCTGGTTTAGAGTGTAATCTTTCAGGAGGATAGAGTGACTAATATTTATTCTGATCTTGAGTTTGAAATATCTGAAAGAAAATAGGTTATACTTCAATTGCTGGGATAATTCTGAGGTGTTTTGTTTGTGAATATGTGATACTACTAATTCTTTTGGTGAAATGAAACACAAACTTTAAAGGGGTTATCAGAGGCTAACTGCTGTCACTCAGTGTCAGTGTTGATATTTTGGGCATTGTTCCAGCAGATCATAATCTGAGAGATAATGACTCTGGTTCTGTTTTTCCCAGCTGTTCTTACTACTGGGAACAGCTGCCATTGTTACACTTGTAAACTCTATGCTTGGCAGAACTTGTGATGGGGTCTGAAAATGCATTTTTGTTTGTGGGTTTCTTTTCCTGCATGGCCAAGTTATGTTCAGATTTAAAACAAGAGCAATACAGCATGGTCTGGTTGACAATAACAACACCTAGGAGACATTGGAGGGATTCGATTGCACTTGCAGGCATAACCTTGGATTTTGCCTTTATTCCGGTTGAGTGAATCATTTGTGAAATACTTATTTGAATAATCTTTTTTTTTTTTTTTTTTATGATAGTCACAGAGAGAGAGAGAGAGAGGCAGAGACACAGGCGGAGGGAGAAGCAGGCTCCATTCACCGGGAGCCTGATGTGGGATTCGATCCCGGTTCTCCAGGATCGCGCCCTGGGCCAAAGGCAGGTGCCAAACCGCTGCGCCACCCAGGGATCCCTGAATAATCTTTTTTTATGTTAAAAAAACCCCTGAAGGACAAATGTAGGTGACTGGAGTCTACAGGCTATCATGTTGTGAGATGTGAGTTAACTAGGTTAGAAACTTCTGCGATTTTTGTTGATGGTGATTCCTCATCAGGAATTCACCTTCTCCCGCCAGGGTCCCTCTGTGCCCAGTATCATACTTGGAGACAGCTGGACTTGATTAGAGGTGCATACGAAAAAGCTGTCCCCATGTGGGGCCTGTTGGCAGTACAGGGAGTGAACGAGGGACTTTGGCCTCATTAGCATGGTGTTCTACCAGCTGGCTTGAAGAAGAATTAATATTCAACATGAAATGATTTCTCTAAATGATCAAAAATAAAAGAAAATGGATTTGAATCCAAGTGTCTTTTTTACCTGGGTAATACTGTATCCAAAGAACCTGCAAATTTCCTGCGACATAAATCATAAACTGGCACCAGACATCTCCCCAGATGTCAGATGCACAACTTCAGGATTATCATGTTGTACATAGACTGTACTTATCTGAACTATGGAGTTTTCTTTGTGATTATTATTATTATAAAGAGCTAGAGGTTTTGCCAGAGACTGTTACAGCACTTTAAGCCCTTTTTAGCTGTATTTGAAAAACACTTCAATCTTTCCTTTACCAGGGATGAGTTTCAAAAATCAGGGTCTTGAATGGAACTTCGATAAAAAGAAAAATATCTAAACCCCAATAAATGTGGACATGGTCCAGGATTCCTTCTGGGTTCCTTTCTCCTTTTGCTTTGTCTCTTAGACTTTCTGCCTCAAAAGCATACTCAAAATCCAGTTTTGGATTCTTTTCTACATGCTATTCTTTTATCTACTCCCGGGTGGAATTTTTAATATGCATAAATCCTTCATTTCGTCAAATTGCAGAGCATCTCCTATCAACTATATTATTTCTTAAAGTGGCTTTCCCTTTTGAATTTTGTTTCTACTGGTGCAGCTTCCTTTCCTCAACCACTCAAGTTGTAAATCTAGGTCATGATTGCTTGTCAGCTTCTTTCACTTGGCTGTATGCGCCTTAAGTACCAGAATTGTCATCCTTTATTCCCCATCGCCTCGCACTGTTTTTGCCACACTGTAGTTGTCGGAATAAACAGTTTTGATAAATGAAATATATATATTACATTTATATATATATTTCTTTAGCCTTTGCTTGCTCTGGGACTCTTCTTGTGATCAAAGAAATTGAATAGATAAAGAATTTGAATGCAAAATCAAAAGTTATAAAGTATATAGTAGGGAAAGTCTCATGTTCTCATCCTCAATCTGCACAGTTGTTCCCCACCTCCTATCCCCGCCACACACACACGGGGAGCATGGCCACTACTTTCGTATGCTTCCTTTCAAAGTTCCATTTTGCACATCCAAACATATACACTTGTACATTCTTATTCTTTTTTGTGTACATACATAGATGTGAACTGCATGCCATATGTACTAGCACTGCTTTCTTTACTTGAAGTATCTTGGAAATACTTCCACATTTGAATACGGTTTTTACCATTCTTCTGTGTTAAGCTGTGTCGCATTTCATTATAAGGAGTGAATTGTTTGGGTGACCCCCTATTGCTGGATGTTTGAGTTATTTCCAACCTTGTACTCCTATCAAGGGTGCTGCAGTGAATAACCTGGTGTCATTTCATATGAGTGCAGGTAAATTCCTAGGATGCAATGGCTGGGTTTCTGGGGGTCCAACTTCATAGTGATGACACGATGTTGCCCTCTGGAAACATGGCACTAATATACCCCAGCAATGTAGGAAAGGGCCTGTTTCCCTCATGACAGAGTGAATTATCAGAATACAACTTTTTTTCGTTAAATATCTGGAAAAAAATTCAGTATAACTTTAGTAGACCATTTCACATACAATATGTGAGGCTGACCATCTTTTCATGTGTTTAAGAATCCTTTAAATATTCTTTTTGATGTGCTGTCTATTCATATTTTCCAACTGGGTTTCATGTTGGTTTGTTGTTATTGAAATGATCCAGGCTTGATTGTTGTGGTAAATTTGAGTGCTGCTTCCTCACACCCCTGACCCCTCCTGACTGTTTTGGGTCAACTTTCTCCCTCAGGAGGTTTTGATTTTTAGGCAGTTAAATTGATCAAATTCTTCATTTATGGTTTCTGTGTTTTGAGTCTTAGTTAAAAAGACTTTTCCCATTTTAATATTAGAGAGAGATGCAGCCATGTTTTCTTCTAGTAGTTTCATGGCTTAATTATTTCACATATAAATCTTTGGTAATTAAAAATTTATCCTGGTGTGTAGTGTAGGGTGCGGATCCAACTTTTTATTTTTTCCAAATGTCCCCCTAGTTATTCTTCTATGTTGAATAGCCTCTTTTTCCTTGCTGATTTTTATAGTTAGGAGCAATCTTTATGTTATACTAAATTCATTTCTCTGTTAAGTTTTTAAAAATTTTATAGATCCTGAATTCTATTTGACAGTCTATTTATATACCAATGCCACATTATTGTGGCATTATTATGGATGCCTTATGATATATTTTAATATCTTGCAGGACCAATGATTTTCATTGGTCTATTCAATCCAATATTCCTTCACTGTGTTTATTTCTCCACTGTGTTTATAACCAACTGGTCTAGTTCTAAGCAGCACAATTTTGGCATCTCATTAGGTACATGTCAAATGTGGAAATGAACTTATAGAGAATTAACATTTGTGCAACATTGAGTCCTCCTCTCAGAGAATATGATGTCTTTCCTTTTGTTCAATTTTTATTTTTTTTCCAGTGATATTTTAAATGTTTTTTTGTACAAGTTTGGCATAGGTCTTATTAAATATGTAAGTGTTTTTATCATCTTAAATTTTTTTTTGTGGGGCCTTTCCTTCAATTGTATCTTATAACTAGTTATTGCTTTTTATGTGTAACAGCAACTGATTTCTTTATATTGATTTTATGTTTTCTGAATTTTTTTGTTTGCAGTCATTTTTAATTAGGCTGGCTCATCATCACTGATTGTTTTACTTCTTTCTTTTGGGTTTTTAAAATTATGATTCTTTCTTTTCTATTTTATTTTTTTACCTAGCTCCTCATTTACACCATTACATGATAGCAGTTATATAGATATCCCTGTTTTGCTCCAGATTTTAGTTGGTTTAGTTTCAGTGTTTTCTGATTCAAGCATTTTGCTAGCTTTTGGGTCTATCTATTAATGTCCTTACATATCTATATCTATATCCATCTGTATTTATATTTATCACCTACATATATGTATATGAAGCATACGTGTGTGTGTGTGTGTATGATTTTTTACCATCTACATAGTTCACTTCAATACTTCTGTCAGTTTGCTTCCCGATACAAGTAGACACTCAAGATTAGACAAGCAAGAGAGTTACTGGGGAAAACACTTTAGAAGAACAAAGGGCAGGGCGCAGGAGGAGATTATCTCAGAACACAGGTCTGGCAGCTCTGAGATGAGAGAGGAAAAGAAGGGAGATTTGGTGTAAAGGGTCTCAGGAGCTGGTGGTAGAATTCTAAGAGAGGTTGATCATGATTATTGGGGGAGATTCCAGAACCAAAGTTTCCCATTTGAGGGGTCCCGTGAATCTGCAGATAGGACCTTTACCAGTGCCCTTTCTGTGCTCACTCACTAGAAGGAGCCTGAGGGGAGTGTGGCATAAGCGTTTCTGTGGTGGATGATCCAGGTGAGTGCCAGCTGGGGCTGCCAGTTGGGTATGCACCCCTGGCAATCTCTCTTGAAGCAGAGCCGAGAAGCACATTTGTGTGGCTTCCAAAATATTATACTTCCAACTACTGGATCCTGTTTATCTTTTTATGTAGAATATTTATATTTCTACTATTAGAGCATGTTGGAATTCTGAGTCAAGAGTGGAGCTCCATAGCCTTTCTTAGGCAACCCTCATGTTACTGTTTGACATAGAACTTGGTGGATGTGTTCCTATCTCACTCAGGTACACTTATATGCTTAGAGTGGCAATGTGTATAGCTAAAGATATTGAGTGCAAGAGGATTATCTATCTGGCTTCTTTGGTAACTCAAGAGAGAAAAAAGGAAGAAAAATGTCTAAAGATTTTTGAGCTTGGGAGTAGAAGAAACACAAAATCTTTCAAACCTGAGAAGTAGAACCTACACAAATTTTGGAGTCAGATATACCTGCATACAAAATCTGGTTCCTATCACAAATTATTTGATGCTCAGAACCTAAAGAACATCTCTGAAGACACAGGTAGAAAACATTTTCCAGCGTGCTTTGTATGGGTCATGGGACTAAGATCTTTTCCCAAGAACCTGAGGGGAAATGATATGTGCTGCAACCAGGTCTGGCCATAGAAAACCTCAGTATGAGATTCTTCCTTTTTCTTAATTGGATTCAAATGATGATGAGTCAGTCGGGGATGGCAAAGCCACAAGATGTAAGGAGCTCCCCCTAAATATAAGTTAGAACACAAGCACCACTCTGTCATGAACATCCATCCAGGACTCTTCCTTTAGCAGGGAATAAGCATGCCATATATTTTAGCTATTCAATTATTAACTCTGTTATTTAGAACACTGATATATAACAAAGTGAGAATCCAATAACAATGCATAAATTATATTGAATTTATAGTATATGCACAAAAATATTAATTCCTGCCCTCATCTGTGGCATTACCATGAGGTACTTGAAAATGTATAGTCTTAAAATAATAGAAATAAAATTCAATCTAAATCTAGCTATGTTTAAGGTGTACACAAATCATAATGAAACTCTCATTTATCTGCTATTTTATAGCCTATTCCAACCTGCAGAACAATAGTAGTACACTATGCAGTAGTACACAGAACTGCAGACCTGGAATGTTTTCCATAACTTAATTGCATGTAGAAGGATGAGTGTGGGACATTTACTCATTTACGTGTGATTTAAAAGAAACCCTAACCCAATGCTTATCATTCCTTTTACAGTACTATTACAGAAATAATATTTTGTAGCTGATATTTTAGTGAGTTCTAGGGAAAAGCCATAACACTGTATTTTTAGCACCAGACAACATCAGTCTGGTAGCAACTTTAGCAATATTCCAAACAATGTTTTTTTTTTTTTTAAATAACTTTTATGTGTTGGTCACCATTTAAAGTATGTAAATTTTATTTTATATGTCATTTGCAAAAGGCACATAGTAATTGCTTAACGTACTTATTAAAAGGAGAAAACAAAGATTTCTTAATCCTCAATGGTAAAACTTAAACTTGATGCCATTTCTACTTGTAACTCTGTCGAGCCCTAACCCTGACTTGTAAGAGACAAGATTTGTACGTAACTACAAAACTGCAGAATAGCATTCTTGGAAGGGCTGCCGGAAAGCATTTTACACACATAATCCCCTTTGAGCCTAGTGCTAGCCCCTCGAAATGGGCATTTTCCACTATTCATAGATGGCATAACGGAAGTTCAGTGAAGTTAAATAAATAGAGGCAATAGGACCCAAGTAAAATGTTAAGCCTGGATTTGATTACAAGCTTGACTGTGCCCGAACCTGCATTCCCTCTGTTCCCTCCATCAGATAGTACTAATTTACCCAGGATTATCCATGTATGCTTGAGTGTATTTCTCACACAACAGAAACTTACTGTTGGCAAACCTAAACTTTTCATGATTAATTTGTAAGGAAATCTTTCTAAAACCCAGCCTTTCTTAAGATAAATTGTTGTTTTGCATATCTCTTGGGGTATGACACCAGCAGCACTATCATCAGAGGTATCTACTAATTGTGGGATTCTTCCTAAATTATGTTTTCTCTGATATTTATTTTCCACCTATGGCAAATGTGGGTACTAATACCTGTCTAATTGTGTCAGTTTAATGAGATACATAAAAAAGTGCTTTGAAATCTAAAAATGGCTCCACAGATATTAACCTAGTATTTTTTTGGCACTAAAATATAAAGATGTCAGCACTAAAAATTCTTCAGATAGTCTGGACAGCAGCCTACATCATTTGGGCATCTACTCATCTATTCTCGAATGTCTCAAATTACAGCAGAGTATGCTTCCACTATTTGCCTTGATTGGACAGAAAGGGGTATATATTGCTGTTATGTGTGATTATGTGCTGTTGTATGCATGTGTATAGAGTGTGTGTGTTATATGGCAAAAGCATCCTTATATTCTATTTTTCTTTAAATATTGGCTATTGCAAGGTACTCTTTTGCCTTCTCTTTCAACACAAAGAATACTTCTTTCTTTAAAAATAGTATCATCTATTTCTCCTCTGTGTGTTTAGGGGGTTGCATTGATCCCACACGTGACTTCCAGCTCTAAAAATCTGTGATCCCATCACTGTGTAACTGTCTCCATATTTTTCCCGTGCTTTTGAAGTTGGTGGTCACACTTCATTGAATCAAGCCACAGAAGTGATGAAGGCTGACCCAGGTTTATATGCTCTTTTCAGAGAGTTGATCATGGCTGTTTTATAAGAACAGTCAAACCTAAATTCTATATTGAAGTTAAATAATACTCTTTATAAAAAAAAAATAATACTCTTTATTTAAAACTTAAACATTGTTTCAAAAATCTATAATCACCTGGGAACTTTAGTAATAGGTCTTTGGGGCATGCAGAAAATAATTATAGAATCCCTTTTCTTTAATACCACATGAAATATTAAAAAAAAGAAGGCTTGGGGGAAATTTTTGAACACAAAAGCAATATGAATATTGTTATGGTTAAATGTTCATGTTTATGGACTTCTCCTGATGGCCAGGTGGATAAACTATTTGCTATAAATAAATCACAAATCATGAGACAATAAAACAACAGCTGGTTAAGGTTTGTCTGAGATGTGTGTGCGTGTGTGTGTGTGTGTGTGTGTGGTCACAAATGCATGTATGACATATACATACACACATATATACACACACACATAAACAAATACATTAGAGACAAACGCATTCATTGTCTAAACAACATGAAAAATACCAATAAAGATATTATCTAGGCAGAGTTTTGTGTGCCAAGTGATGTTTTAGTTCCATTCTAACTTTCGAAGACCTCATTTGGGAACAACCTCTTCTTCTAGAAGTTCTGTTTCAGATGGAAAAGGCCTGGCTAGCTGGCTTTAGACTGTAAAGGGCAGCTCATCAGGCTCTTCACACCCATGTTCCTGCTGCTACAGCTTCTGTCACCCTAAAAACACTTCCCTGAGAGCCACTTGTGTTGGTGCCAAAATACACTCCTGAGTTGTGGGTCGGAGGGCACATTCTGCTTATTTGTGTGCCAACATGAGAAAATCACAATATTAATGTCGCAGAGACTGAACCGAATCCAAAGTGGCCTCCTGGCAATCCAGAGAGCAAGATGGAGAGAGAAACAAATGATATGTAGGGAAGCTTTTTAAAAATAAGCTGTTTCTAATTATTACCCCTAATGAGAGGATAAGGAACTATTGTATACTGACAAAAATCAAAACAAAACCAAAACCAAAAACAAACAAAAAACCCTCCACACTCCCTGATTTACACAGGAATGGTTTGCAATAACTCCAGAAATCACTTTGTTCAAGCAGCAAACTTAGTGATTATTATTGCATCTCTAAGGACAGTGAGCCGAACCAAATTTCAACTGTGTTTCCCCTACTTTTTGCATTGTAATCAGTAAACTACTGGTTTTGCATTAAAAATCTATTTTAAAAATGTGGATTTTAAAATCAAGTCATAGTTCTATCGAATTTTTAATAAAAGTAATTCTAATGGCATTTAAATATTAAAAATTATGTTTTGTCCTGTAAATTAAAAAAAAACAGAGGAAAAGATATATTTTTTAAAAAAGATTTTACTTATTTATTCCTGAGACACAGGGAGAGAGGCAGAGACATAGGCAGAGGGAGAAGCAGACTCCTTACAGGGAGCCAGATGGGGGACTCGATCCCAGGACGCTGAGATCATGTCCTGAGCCAAAGGCAGATGCTCTAATGTTGAGCCACCCAGGAGTCCTGGAAAATACATATCTTAAGGAATAGTTAAATTGTAGCCCATGTTCAGGTATGCATGAAGTTGATATTTAACATTACTGGAACCCAGACTTTTAATATGAACGGGGTATTTTCTCATTAAAAGAGTTTGAGTCCACAGTAGTGAATACTGCAAATGGTTCCCAATTAGGTTCTAAATCATGAATGTTAAATATCGGGTTCTTATGAAAAGATAACTGCCTAAAGTGGATCTCTTATGTCTCGTCATTGTTACTAGCCATTCATCTGAAGGGTTTTTTGCTTTCTGTTGGGTTGGGAAGAGCTTTGCTCTGTGTTTTTATTTGTTCCACACATGCATTTATTTATTTTTCTTTCTTTCTAGAAGGAAAGCTTGGTAGAGTTCAAGAGCTCTTTCTCTAACCTCTCCTGATGGCGATGTCTTCCAAATCCAAACAAAGCAGATTTGAAAGGTTTCTGTTTTCATCATTGCTCTTGCCAGCATCTAATTATAACAGGTGTACTATTTTAAAAGATCGCCATGTTTTATGCTATCCCTTGAGTGGTTTTGAGATCCTTTGAACTTGTAACATGTTTGTGAATTCTTAATTGTCAACCATTAATATATGCTGAGTATTCACAATACTAATTATCCACAAGAAGGGTAAATTATGAATAACACATATCACAGAACCTGTGGTGTTATATATTATAAACCCATCTGATTGCCTTTTTCATTTTGATTACTGGAAAATCAGTCATTTCCTGGCAGTTAATCAAATGCCACATAGATCCTCATCTTGGTTCCAGTTATCTTGCTTATTCCATTTATTTTTTGATTTATAAAAAATTATTACCATAACAATCTTTCAGATTTGATTACTGGTGAAGTTAACAAACTCATTTGCAGTCACAAACCTTTCCATTCCAAGCAGGCTGTTACCTACTGGTTGGTTAAAATGTTATTTCATTAATTAAGCATATTATAGGTTCATATAGCCTTCAATTTGTTGTCATTCAAGAAATTTTGCATATACTTCTCATTAAGCAACTGTGTGGGTTAATTGTGATATCAGAAAATTCAGAAGTCTAAACTTATCATCAACAAAAACATCAACATTCACCTCAAAAGAGTAATGTTGAATATTTGATTTTCATAATATTCAGATCAACAGGCATTCACTAAAATTATGTCTTTCCTTGGTTTTAAGGCTTCTTTTTTCTTCTACTGTTACTTTTATGACAAGTTTTAATCTCAGTCTTTTTAACTAACTTTCTATATGGCCACCTTTTATTTTAAATTTTTTAAAAATATTTATTTATTTAATTGAAGGGGGCCAGAGGGAGAGAGAGATTTAAGGAGACTCCATGGAGTGTGGAGCCCAACATGGGGTTCAATCTCATGACCGTGAGATCATGACCTGAGCCAAAACCAAGAGCCAGAAGTTTAACTGGCTCTGTCATCCAGGTGCCCCTATATGACCACCCTTTAAATGTGTCTTTATGTGTGTGGTTTCACCTTCAATATTCTGGTTCCTTGATTCTGCACAGTCCTCTTGGCCACCTACTCTCATGGTGTCAATTGTATCTCTGTAGACTAGTCATAGAAACAAATATAAAACTATCTCAAAATATACATCTATAAATATAAGATCTGTCCATCTATCTACATATTTACATACTAAACAACTTAAATACATGCCTTTCATGCTTCCTACCATCTCAAAATAGGCTTCTAAAATGGATTTACTTGCCACCAGAGCAATTATCTTCTATAGGATCTTTAGTCAATGGTGCCATCATCTGTTAGCTGCTCAACAGAGGACACTTCAGCTGCCAGCAGTGCTTCACTACCTCCAGCCATGCCACATCTGATGGACAAAGCATTTTGGTGCTTCTTTTGTATCATAGTAGTACTTTCAGAAGGTAGAAGGTCAGAGCAACTTTTATAACTCATTTGATGACACTATGACAGGTGACTGTATAACAGGTGGCTTAGGACAGGTCATTTTCATATGGCAACTTATTGTTTTTAACCTTCCAGGCTAATTGATTTAATGTATCTGTTAGGCCAATATTTGATTCAGGACCCCTTGTGAAAATGTTGTAAATAAAGCATAAATTTAGGTGTTTGTAGTTTGGATGTGATGAAAAAATGTCCAATATGGATGGATATTGAAGTTCTTAAAGTAGCAAATGCAAATATGTATAGAAAGTATGAGACACAGTTACAGCAGAAAATTACCTCACTTAGATGGGATCCATGCATGTATCTCTCTTTCCCTTAATGTATCCCTTTATTATATTATGAGATACTTATGAGAAGAAACATGGGAAGGTATTTTAATATCAATAAAACATTTGCCAAAGAATGTGTCTATGACTGAGTTGGATTAAGAACTGAGTTTATCTTCCAAGTTTCTTTAATAATATAAGGACAATAACCTTCTTAAAAAGAGCTATTATTTCCAAAATGTCTCCAAAATCTATTAAGAGTCTCTTCTATTTTAATTCATCCTCCTTCATCTAGATTCCTGTAATTATCTTTGTAACTTACTTTTAGTTTCTTCTACTCCTGCTAAGCCATCTTGCTTTCCCCAAACAAAATTATGGTGGTTTTTCTTCTTGATGTAGAATCTGTAAAGTTTGATTGCATTTCTCATATAACTAAGTGAAAACTCTTTAGCATGATGTCTGACATAAAACTATGTGACTCTTCCTGCCAAAGTGTTTAACCAACTTTCTTCTCACAAGCCAGACAATCCTTACCTCTTCCTCTTCATATAATTGGACAAAGTCTGCATATTTCTGCCTGTTTTCCCTTGCTTTTTCTCTATTTGGGCTTCCTTTACCGTCTTCTCTACCTATTAAACTCCAACTCAGTCCTGCAAATCCAAATCAAAGGATACTTCTTTTTGAAGACATGTGGAGGTCCACTGTGAAGAGGTAGACACTCCCTTTGTTATGTGGCCATAGAATGTATATCCCTAATGTCACCTTCTGTCCATTCCAGTGCACTTACATATTAATTTCTGAATTCCTTAGCAGATTGAGTGAAACCCTCAAAGTCAGGCCCTTATAAACATCTTGATTTATACCAGAATATGGCATAGTATAAAGCATAAAACAGGGCAGCCTGGTGGCTCAGTGGTTTAGTGCCGCCTTCAGCCCAGGGCCTGATCCTGGAGACCCGGGATCAAGTCCCACCTCGGGCTCCCTGTGTGGAGCCTGTTTGTCCCTCTGCCTGTGTCTCTGCCTCTCTCTCTCTCTCTCTCTCTCTCTCTGTGTCTCTCATGAATGAATAAATAAAATCTTAAAAAAAATAAAAATAAAGCATAAAACAGATGGTCAAGAAACATCATGAACATACATAAACCAATGAGTTACAGACTTTATAAATCAGTTATACTTACAAATAGGAAATTACAGGTTTGGGGCACCTGGGTGGCTTGGTAGATTAAGTGTCTGTCTTTGGCTTGGGTCATGGTTCCAGGATCTGGGATCAAGCTCTACCTCAAGTTTCCTGCCCAGTGGAAAGCCTACTTCTCCCTCTCCCTCAGATGCTCTCCCTGCTTATATTCCCTCCTCCCTGTCAAATAATAAAATCTGAAAAAAAGATAATTATAGGTTTCTACAACTACCTGAAAGTAGAACAAACCTATAAAATTTGTCATAAACCAAAATGGCTTAAAGTGAAGAGTATCTCCCTCCTTCTGAAAGTTTGAGTTACACCATTTTGCTTTTGTGAAAGAACTACAGTAGTACTTGTATCTACTAACCAAAAAAGATCTATAGAAGATTTTTGATTTTATGAAAAAACCATTATCATACTAATGTAAGTCTCATAAAAGTCAAGTAGCAGAACATAAACTTTTAGGAAGTTGGGGAGCCCATATGTACATCTGTAGACTTTAACTAGTAAAAGGTAATACTGTGCATCATTTAAGTCTTGATGTAATCAGTATCTTTGATAATTAAAAATCTCCTTATTTGAATTGTCTGGAACTGACATGAAGGCTGAAAGAAATTAAAACACTTTGAAACATAAAATAAAACTCTTCCTCTGGAAACAAAGCATTTGTAAAATTAAAACACATTGAGATGGTTAATGATTAAGAATTCTAAGAGAGAAAGATGATTTTAGACTTAGTGTTAAAAAAGAGAGATTTTGGGAAAAGAACTCAGAAGCATAAACATAGAAATAGCAATAGCAACAGAACTCACTGTATATTATTTTCAGGCTCATAGAAAAGCTCCCTGTTTTTGTAAAGCTCAGTTCTTTTTTTTAAAATTTTTATTTATTTATGATAGTCACACAGAGAGAGAGAGAGAGAGAGAGAGAGGCAGAGACACAGGCAGAGGGAGAAGCAGGCTCCATGCACCGGGAGCCCGACGTGGGATTCGATCCCGGGTCTCCAGGATCGCGCCCTGGGCCAAAGGCAGGTGCTAAACCGCTGCGCCACCCAGGGATCACATAAAGCTCAGTTCTTTGAAATAGATTATTGAAATGGAGTTTGAAAGCAGCTTTATTTCATTAACAATATGATCTCACTTAGATCACAAATTTCCTACAGGCAACCTTTAAATATAGAGGAATACTGTTAGTGATTTGTAATGTTTGTGATTTTTGAAATGTATAAATCAAATTTATTTACAAGGCCAGATCATCTACATATTGAGAAAATCCTCCAACTAAGGAATATCAGCATGAATTATTATACAGTGTGATGAAGAATTATATTATTTATTCATTACCCCTATTTAATTTTTCAGTAGGTATACTCCATGGAAATTGCTCTCCTAGAAATGGGTACTTCCATTATATTGACTATCACTAGAAGATATATTAGCAATCTCTTTTCCCAAAACATATAGTGAATTAATGAAGAGATGCAAGTAAAAAGATTTTTTTTTGTGAACTCATGCATAGTAATTGAAATACAACAAAATTGATTATTTCTGTATTATAATTTTTGTGAAATAGAAAAAAATGCATGAATATAAAAATGTATTTTAAGATCATTCAGAATAAGATACATAGCCAGTCAGTATAAATTTAGTCCAATATTATAACAAATATAACTATATAATTATAATTAATGTTCATATTGATGACATTTAACACTTCAGAATTCTGAAGTGACTTCAGGATTATATGGATTTCAGTATTTATTATAATTCTGTAAGTTGCTAATTTCGTAATTATTTGATATTCTGTGTTTACTTATATATTAATTTTTAGAAAACCAGTATGTTCAATTCACCGGAATAAACTAAACTGATGAATTCTTGCAGTTTGCTTAGTATGTCTTGTGATTTAAAGTTTCTTTCAGAAGAATGAGAGAGAAATGATAAAAAAATTCATTATTCTTAAAAAATTGGAGCCAGACCTTTCAGAAAGATATTAAGAATAATGAATTCTAATCTAACTGCTGGGAATCTATATTTTAAGAGCAAATTTTATGAAGCAACTATGTAATTGATATGAAGTACAGTCTAGTGGAATTTCATTCTATAGATTCTTAATCATCCTAGTGTTTATATTTTAGCAATGGTAAACTAGAATTTTATTTCCTAGATTATATTTTTATTGGTTGAAAATTGTATTTACTTTTATTTTTATTTAATCTCTTCTGCTAATTTTTCTAAACATGTACATTTATGCTGGTGTGTGAATAGAGATTGGAATTTTGATGACAGAAAACCAAAGATCTTCACAAGCTAAAAATAAGAAAAGGTGACTTGTACCAGTTTTATAGGATGATAAAGTTTTTTATGTATTCATTAAGACATAGAATAATTAGAAGCATTGATCATGTAAAACTTTGGCTTTCTTAATATTTGCCTAATACAACTAAATAAGACCAGCAATAATATCATATTTAAGTATTTCTTAATTTTGATAAAAATATATTTGTTAATGCAAATAGGAAAGGTTTGTTTTTCTAGTATTTATTTATTTCTTTATTTTTAAAGATATTTATTTATTTATTTGAGAGAGAGAGAGAGAGAGCCCTGCTTCTACACTTGCTGGGGAAGGGGGTGTAGAGAAGGAGGGAGAGTGAGGGGGAGAGAGAACCTGGAGTTGAGAGTGTAGCATAAGGTAGGGCTCCATCCCAGGGACTCTGAGATCACAACCTGAGCAGAAACGAAGAGTTCATGGTGCCTTAACTGACCGAACCAGCCAGCTACCCCCTTCTAGTATTTTTTTTTTTAATGAAAAATAGTCTTTAACAACATATGTTTGTTTTCCAAGAAGACATTAACTTCAGGATTTACTAGTTTATTCACTATATTTTCCATTCAAATGGAAAAAAATCATCGGAATTACAGAATCTTAAGGAGCCAAGAAACGTTATATGTTTTAAGCTACAGAATTTTATAAAGCAACAGGGGAAGATTAGTTGAAGCAATATATTTTTGTGAGATTTCTCTAAGCAGAAAGTTAATTCATTTATAGAATCTGGCAGATAAACATTCATTCTGCCCCAACTAAAGCCATATTTATAATGGCAATTTCACGATTCTGCATATAAATAATTATTTAAGTGGTGATAGATATTTCAGAAAAAGCTAAGAAGTAATGATCACATGCAATAAACTTTAATCCAAAAATGTTATTCCCCCCCCTTTATAAAAGCTAGTTAAAAAGCAAATGTGTTGCTGTCATCAATATATTGGTGAGCAAACTGCAAAATGTCAGAATTCTTGGAGGACAGTTGAGCAATGAAAAACTCACTGAGCCACTGGGTGAAATTTCAGTAAAAGCTATATAAAAAACTTGAAGGTATATATGCATTTCTTAATGTTTTCAGAAATTCTCTGGTAGAAATATGTATCCTTCTGAGGTGGAAAACCCATTAGAAAGCTTTAAAAGTGGCAAGTGTAAGAAAGTTTTGTTAGGATATATAACTTCCACAAATGGTTAGGGATGAAGGAGACAGAAATTCCTTCATTTACAGTTAAGATAAATTTATATCTCTAAATGCCAATTAGCAGGCCCCCATTGACTCCTGGTGATTCATTCTTTAATGAAATCATAAATGTTTCTGTAGAACGATCCTGCACATCTCCCCAGAGGGCAGCAAAAGTATCCTGAGATGGATCTTGGACGCCTGCCATGTCCCACCTGCAGCAGTAGGGGTTCTGATTTCCTTGAGCAGCAGTGTCCAGGTGGAGGCACGAACACACAGGGCATCTGGCTTACACATCATGTAGTATGTACATCTGGAGCAATGTCAAAGCCATAATTAACACAAAGGCATATTCTTTCACTATATTGTGGAGCACCAAAATTCCCTAGGGTAGGACACATCACCATTTTCTTCTGAAACTTATCTCTTGGATGCCCAAAATAATGCTGAGTTAAGGAAGAACTGTTAAAATTGTTTTCCCTCCTGGCCTATAGAAATACAATAAAAAAGTATTTAAATTTAGATAGGATTTTTATATTATTCTAGCTAAAATAAAAATTCAGAGGACATTTTAAAGTTTTAAGAAAGTATTGCTAAAAGCAAGCTCAAGAAAACTAACTTTAGATTTTAAAAACAAATTCAGTGAGACATCCAAAAAAAGTACTCCAGTTTCATGAATAACACACTGGTTTGTTTTATTTTCATTGTTGAATTTAAAAAGCATGTATCAGACCTTATCTTTATGTATTAAGGATCTTGATATATCAGTTATCAGTTCTTTTTTGGTTTAGAGTATTTAAAATAAAATAGCAATAATATTTCTCAATAGAAAAAAATTTTCAGATAAATTTTAGTAGGTGCTACAGGGAATAAAAGAAATTAGAAGGAAATGACTCAAATTATTTTCAGAGGGACTGTAGTGGAAATATCTTCCTTTCATATGTTGAGTTTCTCAACCCTTTTGGAAAATTAATGAAATATTTAATGTTCTGGCAGAGTTATTTGAAAATTTAAAAATTACTTTTCACATAAAAATGTTTCCAATTGAATAAAATATTAAATGTAGTATAAGAAAAAATAAACACAGGTAATATTAAGCCAAAGAAAATAAAACACTATTTCGATTTCAAAATAAAGTGAGGCTTATTTATTTACTTATTTATTTATTTATTTTTAAATTTTATTTATTTATTCATTAGAGACACACACACAGAGAGAGGCAGAGACAGGCAGAGGGAGAAGCAGGCTCCATGCAGGGAGCCTGATGTGAGACTTGGTCACGCCCTGAGCCAAAGGCAGACGCTCAACTGCTGACCCACCCAGGCATTCCTAAAATGAGGCACATTTAGCTCATGGACTCTCATGACCCTACCAAAGTCAACAACAACAACGAAAATAATGAAAAAATAAAAAGCAATTTTGGCCCTTTGTCTAAATAGTGGGGAAAACGTCAAAGAAGAGAAACATCAGCAAACGTTTTCTGAATTATTTACATAAGAAAACAAATTTTCAGAGAAACAAAAGATTTCCCCAAATTATTCTTTATTCTCTTAAAGAACTTTCTAAGAATTCCTCTTAAAAAAGTGAGAGAGAAGAGAGAAAAAGCAAATTGCAATAAATACAAGGGTTAGGTATGGGATTATTCGATAAGGAAATGAAATGACAGGTAAACTGGTAAATCTCAGGAAAGAAACAAAAAAATACAGACACAAAAAACATGAGAAACAACAACACAAAACCCCCCAGAATACACAAGCGCTATAGCAATTACAGACGTGGTGGATAGGCTGCCGGAGAGGAGATTGGGAAATAAGAGGTGTATGATATAGGATGGTAGATAGAGAAGCCAACACAAGAGAACTAACAAATCAATTGTCCAACAGATCAATTGTGTATGTTACAGGGCGAATGAAAAACATTCAAAGCTGAAATAGAAAAAAAATAAAACAAAAAACCCAAAGTGTAAGAAGAACTGAATCTGCAGTTGGGAACTACCCTACAAATCCCAGGAAAAACTGACCATACTCAGCTCTAAAATACAACCTGAGAAAAAGAATGACTAGAAAAAGGAATCTACAACTATTTAGGGAGGAAATGTCACTAAACAGAGGAAACTATCAAGCTGTCCTTGGAATTCTCTACAGCAACATTCAAGGCCAGACCATAGGAAGGTTTGTCTAAAAAAGTTCTAGGGGAAGCCATGACCCCCAAACCTTATACTGAATCTTTGAATATAAAGTCAAAATATAGATAGCTTCAAGATCCTTAAATCCATAGGAGTGTATTACTCAGAAGATTAAAAGAAGTCAATGTATGCCAAATTTCAACTGACCCAGAGGTATATCAAGATAAAATCATAGACAAATGGAAAGGAACCATGTGGTACAGCTAATAGTGATCTTGGGATCCATCTAGATACAAAGTTGACTTTTATCCTCTAAGTTATAATTAATAAACTTAGTGTGTCTATTATAAGACTTGATATTGTAACACTATACTATGAGGAGCAAATATCAGGGAATGAGGTGAAGGTAATAATGTTAATTACTTACTTAATTAAGTAATTAAATCCAATATTTAAGGGATAATTTCTAAATTTGAATTTCATATATATATATAATAAGAACTCTTTAAGCTTATAAAAGTATGTTATATTCTTTTTTGTTGGATTTAATTTAGGAGCTATTATATCTCCTGGTGAAGGTGTTTATTTCTTCATCCTCTGTTCTAATTTCCATTTTATCCATTAATAAAAATTGACATTTTAATTCAATCACTTGAATTCATAAAATGTTATTTGTGGTATGATTGTTATTTCTGTGAAGTTTTGGTCAATGTTTATTTCTTTATATGTCTATCTCTCTACCCTTCTCTCTATCATAAAGAGATATTTGAAATCATGTGAATCAAATATTAATAATGATTAACCATAGAATACTAGGCAATTTTTAAAAAAATGTCTGTATTATTTGATAGTTTTTAGATGCTATTGTTACAAAGCAGGTAATTATTCTTTATAAATAAATTGATTACTTTCTAACTAAAAAAATTTAAAATTAACACACACACACGCATTTATTTTCCTGACATGTGTGTGTCTGTGTGTATTTCTGTGCATGTGTTTGTTATGGAAAGGAAAGTCAGTGTATGATCCTGAAAGTTCTTCCTATTACTTGTGAATAGCTTTTTATGGCTCTTTAAGAATTTTTTATTTAGATACCTACCTATTCTTATCTTATTTCATTTAATTTTATGCATACACAATACATATTTATACAGGTATGAAAATACATAATTATTTTAGTTATATTTATTATACATCATGTTAAATATAAAATAATTTTATAAATGTATTCAATATAAATGTACTTTGTTAAATTTAAAAGATATAAAATTAAAATAAAAAACAGTAATAAAACTAAATGAAATACATAAAATAATGATGGATCAGTAAGTAAATTAATAAAGCAACAGAAGTTTTTAAAAGATTTTTAATATATTTATTCATGGAAGACAGAGAGAGAGAGAGAGAGAGAGAGAGAGAGGCAGAGACATAGGCAGAGGGAGAAGCAGGCTCCATGCAAGGAGCCAGATGTGGAACTTATCCCAGTGCCGCAGGATCAAGCGCTGAGCTGAAGACAGATGCTCAACTAGGTGTCCCTAAAGCAACAGAAGTTTACCAAGAATCACCTGATGAGGAAAGGGGAATAGCTTTATTATATAGACTTCTAGAGGTAGAGAACACACAAAGAAATTAAGATTCTGAGGGATCTCATGAGCTTCTTATTTCCTTTTTTTTTTTTTTTTGAGCTTCTTATTTCCAATTAACTCTTACTCAACCTGCCCCTCTCGATCCCTGAAATTGTTCTGAGAAAGAATTCATAGAATCCTAAGAATCTACACTAAGGCTCTCCAGTTAGAAATAAGCAGTCTGAGGGGCCAGTGGACCCTGGGCGGAGGAGGTAAGGAAAGCCTTGTGGTGTAAAAGCTTCCATATATCACTCTGAGATTTGATCAAAGGCAGCAAGGGGCTTTTCCTTCTTCCAGAGCACTGGTTCAGCTGGGTAAACAAACATTTTCCAATCCAGATGGTTGTAGCTGGGATCTACAACCATCTGCGATAAGGAGATCTCCCTCAGGAGATTTTAGGTCCTCTTAGAAGATTCCCCAGTATGCAGGACAGGATTCAGCCCACTGAGCCTGCTGTCCTGTCACACTAGCTCCTCGGGGATAGAAGAGATCAGACAACTCCTGACTTCCAATTGTAGTCAGGAGAGGAAACAACCACCTATCATATAGAAATATCTGAATAGAGCTGTAGTCATTAAATATAAGTAAAATAAGGAGACATAGGATAAAGATGATGCACAGTTCTACAGCAGAAACAAAAGAATTGGACAGAAAGGAAAATTGCTTATAAAACCTAGTCTGAAAGAAAACACAGCCCGAGAAACAGAAGTTTGCACTTTTGTGCTGTGCATTATATAACATGAATTAAATAAAAATAAAAATGCAGGGACATAAGAATGAAAAGACAAGAAGGAAAGATAAAGAGACAAATATAGAGGCAATAAATACAAAACCTAAGCTGTGCTATTCAACAGCTAACTCAAGAATTTGAAAAAGAATTTCAATCTGAAATACAACAAAAACAATTGAACTGTGGATTAACAACAGAACAAGTTAGAAGTCAGCAGAAATGACAGAATATAATGAAAAGACAGAACTGGGTATGGCCATTGAAAGGACACACTAGGTATTGAGAAAATTCACATGCAAGAGATCAACATACAGACACATTCGTCACAAGGTAGCGGGCTGCTGGAACAAGCAAGAATTCTCAGCAGCAGGAGAATAGAAGACGGCAGGCTGTCCTAGACGTCTCTAGAACTAGCAGACAAGACAACAGAGAAAGCCTGTATTATTCCAAGTGAAAGAGCAAAAGGAAGTGTGACTCCAAAATCTCATATACAGGCAAGCTGTTGTTCAAGCATCAAGTAAAAAGACATTTTCAAAAATAGTATTATTTACATGCCAATTAAATAAGCAACCCCACAATGAAATACAGCCACTCCATCAAGGACTCCAAATAAAGAAGTATGAAAAGAGCAGATGTGGTTAAATGAATGGGTTTGAGAATTAAACTCATCTAAATGAAGAAACTAAATTATACATCTGAGCAGGATGTAAATGCAATAAAATATGACAAGGAAAAAAATAATCCCAGCCATAAAAATAGGTCACTGGGGATGGAGGAGGTGGAAGGAAATAATAGAGAGCTACCAAACTTCTCTTTTTCAGAGCATGGAGTCAATCTCCTAGCGCTGAAAGTAGAACTGTGTGGGTTACAGAATACCACGAGGACTCCACCCTCAATGTTGATATCCTCATCTCTTCCTTCAATCTTAAAGAGGTTTTTAAAGAAATAATACATTCTGGAATGAAGAAACATTTACATGAAATGTCAGCATCCCTTCAGTATCAATTGAGTGTATTTCTTTTCTTAAACGCAATTAGGATTGAATTTAATGTTTTTTACACGGTGTCGTGCAATTGTATTGTTATAAAAGTATTTTTCTGGAACACTCAGTTTCTTCATTCATTCTCGGCTGATGGCCTGACCCACTCCACCGTGCCTATTTCTAGGGGCCTGTATGCCAGGTTGCCACTCAGGCTCTTGGTAGGTGGCAAGGTTTCAGTTTTTTCTTTGTCTCCCTTTTTCTCAGCCTGGCATTTTTAAAGAGGATATATTATTTTAATAAATCAACGCATTCTTTTTGAAAATCCATTAAAAAACAACCCAGTAGATGGATGAAGAAAATAAATACACAGATAATGGAGAAATGTGGTACTGCAAATACTTAATGAAAAAGATGGCTAGTGTGTGAGAGGTTTAAACTCACCCATAACAAAACAAACAAATAAAAATGTAAAAGGTTGAGGGAGTAAAGAGAACAAACTGTAGGCTGATGGACAGAAGTGGGTGGGGGATGGGCTAGGTGGGGGGTGGGGATTTAGGAGGGCATTTGTTGTGATGAGCATTGGCTGTTATATGGACGTGATGAATGGCTGAATTCTACTTCTGAAAATAGTATTACATTGCTGTTAACTAAATTAAATAAAAACTTGAAACAGAAAAGATAAAAGAAAAACACAATAGTAATAACCCCCCTCCCCAAGACAAAGTCATGTGGGTACTGGGAATGTAAACTATGTGAATTTTTAAGAATAGTATGGAGATTTGAATCTCAAAAAATAGGATCAGTTTACGGCCTTTATCTATGGGATTCACTTCAGGAAACCATATACAGAAATGACATGAAATGTAGATAAATAGTTGATGCTTATAAAGATTCATCCTTGCATTACTTATAATACAAAAAGTAGACGTAACCTATTATCTACCAAAGGAAGGATTTTAGATAAATATTATGCATTGATAATATTCTACCCTACCGAACTAATGTTTTGAAGAATTTTTGATTAGTTGAAAAATACTTGCAACAGATTAAATGTGTTTTCAAAATTGTTCAGTATAGTGGCAGAAAAATGCTTTTAATGTATGTGCTAAAATATATGTGTGGGTGTGCACCTATAATTTAGTATGCCAATATTTTGCGGTGGTTTATTCTGGATTGTTGGATTATGAAGAGTGATTTTTATTTTTTTATAATTATATATTGCTTTATGTATTTTTTTGTTTTCCAAACTTTTTACCATAACTTTATTATTTATCAACGATAAAAAGTACAGCTAGAAAATATCTGATATATTTTAATATTTTTCATAGCATGTGGATGTTTATGCCATTTATTTTGAGCTGGAAAATTATGTGTAGTGAGGCAAAATGTCCTGTTTATTGGAATATTCTTTCACTTACATTTATTTTCATGGTCCATTGTGTACACGATGTAAGACCATACCTTTTTGGGTCTTGTTCATCTTCCTTGGCTGTGCCCAGTGATAACTCTTATAATGACAATTTAAATTTTCTTGCTCAATATGGTAACAGTTGAATTCTATAAGTAAAATATAGATGGATTTTAAAAATTAAGATGTTACTTAATGAGTTAAATGATTTCAAAACTAATCTCAGTTAATGAAGTAGCAGTCCAGCATATATAACTACTACACTCAAAGTCAAAAGGTACCACTTGATTTTTCATTTATGTGAAACTGCAAAATTTCCCACTACTTTCATTTATAAAGTGGTTATTACTGTTCTTTTCACCTATCTACCTTGCAGGGATACTGTGAGGATTAATGTGATCATTCCTACAAAGAACTTGAGTTCCTTGGGGACGGGAGACATAGAATGTTATTATTATCCTGTCATTCACACATTAGCTTGCTCACTCTTTCAGGACCTCAAGGTAGAATCAAACAGAAACAAATTCTGATCCACAGTGAGAAATATTTAATGAGATTTTTAAAAACTTTTTTCCCCATGTTTAATACCCGAGGTTCCTGGTACTAGATATATTAAATTCATTTCAAAGACCATTTTGCATACCATTTTGATGTCTTTTACATACAAACCTGGAAATTGCTTTAGGTTACTTTTTAAAGTGAAATCAGATGTGTATTATTTTCGTTTGTTTGAAATGAAGTCCACTGCTTTGGTTGCATTAATGTATCTTCAAATTTAGAAAATTAAGATATGATGTTATGCTATTAAAAAGAAAGGTCCATATAGATGCCTATAGCTCAATCAAATTATGAGTTCACTTTTTTTGTTTTCTGGCACAGTCATTACTTCTTACTGAATTCTTTTTAATTTTATATTTTCAAATACTCTTACCAGCTGTTCCATAACCTGTTAGCTCTAAGAACTGAAATATGTCTTTCTTGTAAAGCCAAAAAAGTATTAAAACCTCTATTAGATATCATTTAGTAAAGCCAAACTATAATTTTTTCCAAGTGTTTATTACTACTCTACAGTTTCTAAGACTGTGTGTGTCTAAACTGTCGTACTATAGGCTGCTCATCAAAGTGCAAATACTCTTCCAAATTGTATTTCAGTTACCAGCTTGTCGGAAATTTTATTTAATTTTCTGTGATTGGTTATTTAATGTGTAACAGAAAATATAAAGTTTATTGAAACATTTTAGAAGAGATTTTGAGGATTTTTTTTTTTTACCTCTTGTAATCTTCTTAGGAGAGAGTTTCATATCGCACTAAAAGTATTATCAAAGTGGAATGAGGTTTTTTTTAAATTGCCTTAAATTTCAGACTTTCTGAATAACAATACACAGACTGCAATCTTTGCAAAAACTCAGCAAATTTTAATATTGCTATTTCTCAAGAGAATTTTTTTAGTATATGTGATGTTGAAGTGAGCACTCTCAATTTTTTGTCAAAGTTTCACATATTATTTCAGATATTTTCTCCAGCTCTTCTAGAGTAACAACTACAAAATATTTAAAAACTTTTCTCAAACTGTTACATTTTTCTTTTTAAAATGTTATGTTAATGAGTGAAATCTTCACAGATATTGAATAAAACTGTACTTTACTGTTTTCCAAAGACTTGATTTTGATTTTGAATTTCAGAAGATATTTTGCAACCAGTACAGTCATACATTACTGGGTTATGTAAACTAGTACAACCATAAATAAATACAGCAATAATTGAACTATGCTAATAGTATTTTTAAGTCACTTCCAATAGTTCATGTCTTGATTTATACTGTTGAAATAGTGTTAACATTCTGATAGCATTTTATTGTCTTTATTTTACTTACATGGTTTGTCTAGTTATTTTAAATACTTTTAGTTTTGAAAAACTTCAAGCCTGTAGAAGTATAGAAAAAATAGTAAAATTAACACATAATTCTTTTTTTTCCAAAGATTTTATTTATTTATTTATTCATGAGAGACACACACAAAGAGAGAGGCAGAGATACAGGCAGAGAGAGAAGCAGGCTCCATGCAGGGATCCTGACGTGGGACTCAATCCAGGGTCTCCAGGATCAGGCCCTGGGCTGAAGGTGGTGCTAAATCACTGAGCCACCTGGGCTGCCCCTAACACATAATTCTTAAACAGGTCATATTTTGTTAAACTTTTGTTACTTTTTTTTCTCCCTCTCTGTCTTTTATAGACACACACAGACATTTTTCAACTGGTGCATCTCCTAAGACTTACTGACTCCTAAATGGCTAGAATATCATTATACCTAAGACTACCAACATTCATTTGAAGATTCACATAATATGCAGTCTATATTCAAATGGCCCAAATTATCTCAAAAATGCCTCTGGAAACTTTTTCCTCTGTGCACATTCAATAAAGGTTTACATATTACATTTGATTGCTTTGTCTCTTTATTCACTTTGGATTAAGAGTAGTCTGCTCACATTTTTCTCTTTTTCCTTACCCTGTGTTTTTTGAAAGTCTTAATCAAGTTACTATAATCTGACCAGGTAAAATATCCTTCATAATGGGTTTATTTCCTCATCACAGAAACATATTAAACCTTAATGGTTAAAAAAAAAAGTATAGGTGATATGGTTGTAGCATCATCCTATTGATGATATATATCAGTAATGCAAGTTTGATCATTTGGTTAAGTGGGTGGCCAAGACTGCAATTTCCCTTTTATTCCTTGTAGTCAGTGAGTTATGCATGAGGTGATAATTTGAGACCAGGCAAATATTCTTGGTTACACAACTAATTTTCACCCAATGGCTTTAGCATCAGTGGATGTTCCTTGTCTGGCAGCATACAAGCATAGTAATTACAAGCATAGTAATTACATTACAGCATAGTAATATTCTAATTGTATTTTTTCCATATATTTATTAGCTGGCATTTTGTTTTCTCTCTTTTTGGAGTAAATATTACTATATGCTCATGGATTTGTTTTTAGTTTAATGTGATATAACTCAATATAATCAATACTATTTTATACTCAATTTGTCCCAATTTTAAGAGTTGAGAGCCTACAAATTAGCTTGTTTTGTTTTTGTCATGATTTGGGAGGAATAATTTTAATATTCCAAATGCTTTATTTTTATACAATTTACTTATAATATTTACCATTTTTTCACATTGATTATTACCATTAGTTGAACTATGTGATTAAGATACCTGATTTCAATTTTAAAAATATATATATTTTCATACATTTCATTTTTAATGTTACAACCTATGAACATAATTTTCACTCAACATTTGCATCATGAGCAGTGAACTCATCTTTTGAATTATCAAGATTTCTATTCCAGAAAAAGAAAGGTTTTGTTTTCAGCAGTGTAAAATTATTTTTGAGATTTTTTTGTTTTTTTTGCCCAATATCAGATATTTGGCTTGTGGTGTGTTTTTTAGGCAATTACATACATACATACATACATTTATTTATTTATTTATTTATTTATTTATTTATTTATTTATTATTTATATTTAAATTCAGTTAATTAACATATAGTGTATTATTGGTTTCCAAGGTAGAGTTCAGGGATTTATCAGTTGCATATAACACCCAGTGCTCATTGCATCATGTGCCCTCCGTAATGCCCATCATCCAATTCCCTCATACCCCCACCCCCCTGCTCCAGTAGCCCTCAGTTTGGTTCCCTTAGTTAAGAGTCTCTTATGATTTATGTCCCTCTCTGATTTCATCTTATTTTATTTTTCCCTCACTTCCCCCATGATCCTGTTTTGTTTTAAATTCTACATGAGTGAAATCATATGATAATTGTCCTCTGATTGACTTATTTTGCTCAGCATAATACCTTCTAGTTCCATCCACACCATTGCAAATGGTAAGATTTCATCTTTTTGATGGCTGAGTAATATTCCATTATATATATAAATATATATATATATCACATCTTCTTTATCCATTTATTTGTCAATGGACATATGAGCTTTTTCCATAGTTTGGCTATTGTGTACATTGCTGCTATAAACATTGGTGTGCAGGTGCCCCTTTGAATCACTGCGTTTGTATCCTTTGGGTAAATACCTAGTAGTGCAATTGCTAGGTAGTAGAGTAGTTTGTCTTTTTTGGAATTCATATGAATATAACCATACACAAATACTTCTTTCAGCACATTTCTTTTACTTTATAATAATAGGAGTACCACTAGTTTATTTTTCTTTTATTGCCAAGTAGTATTCCAATGGAGGTAGAGACCTAAAATTGTTTATCCATGAATTATATTAATGTACATTTAAATTATCTCCAGTATTTGGCCACTATGAATAAGAATGCTTTTGATATTTATCTACCAATCATGGTGTAGATATACATTTTCATTTCTTTGGGGAAAATGACTAGATCTGGAATTACTGGGTTGTATGTTAAGTGGGTGCTTAATTTTATAAGAAACAGTTTTCTAGAGCACTTGTATAGTTTTACAGTCTTATGGGCAATGTAGGAGAGTTACAGCATTATTATCAGTAATTATAATTTTAGGCATTCAAATGGATATGGAAAGGTATCTCACTGTGGTTTTAATTTGGCATTTGTACAATGACTAATAATCAGCATTTTTATGTTTTTATTAGCCATTTACATCATCTTTTATATAATGTCCATTCAAATCTTTGGATTACATTTAATTGAGTTGTTTGCATTCTTATTACTGAGATATAGGGGTTTATTTTAATATATTTTGGATACCAATGCTTTGTTAAGAATGCAAATTGCAAAATTTTTCTAGTCTGTAGCTAGCCTTTTCATAAAGTGTTAAATTCTGTCTTTTGAAGGGCAGAAGTTTTTAATTTTGATGATGTCTAAGTGATCAATTTTTCTTTATGTTTTCTGCTTTTAATGCTCTATATGAAAAATCTTGGCCTTCATCAAGTTTGCAATGTTTTTTTTTCTATTTTTTTTGGAGGTTACATCATTTATGTCTAGGTCTATAATCTACTTCGTTAATTTTTCCATGGGATGTGAAACTAGGGCTGAGGTTTATTTTATTTAATGGATGAGATCAGTAGGCACTGGAATTCTTGTCTTTGCTCTTCTGATGTGGAACCGTGACCTTAGGATGGTGATGTGATGAGGGTGATAGAGCTCCAATGTTCATGACCATCTGTACCTGGGATAGTGGGTGATACAGAGGAGATGCTGTACTGTTGGCCACAATCTTCCAGAATATAATCTCTGCAGGTCAGAGTCAGAGGGATGAAAAATGCTGATAGTCTACCTATCCCCAGGGAAATACTATGACTCTTTGCTGGAGCTTCAGGGAGAGCAAGGTATGTTTTTGGCCCTAACTGCACATAATACTTTAATCATGCTCAGCTTGGGGTTGGTAAGGAAGTAGACCCTGTCTCAAGTTCCAGAGAAGCTAGCTGTTCTTATTGAGATTTGATACTTTTGCCTGAATAATTTAAGAAATCTGTTTAAAAATTGGCCTTAGGACAATTTCCAGAAACTGAAATTAATTTTAAAAATCATTTTAAAAATAATTAATAAAAGTTATGGTTGTTCACTGAGAAAGGGTTTCCACAGAACTCTTTCTCCTGCAATTCCAGAGTTGTCCCTGCTGTATTTATTTTTTAAATTATTATTACTGATTTGGAAGGTTGTTGCTGCCTGAGTTGCAAATATTTTCCAATAAATGATTTGTCTTTTACATCTTTTTTATGGTCCTCATTTTATTAAAAAAATTATAATTTAGTTTTAATATACTTGACAAATAGCATTTAAAAGATTATTCCTTACCTCAAAATCCTAAGCACGCCTTTTCTATTTATATACTTAATCCACATGGATTTCACAGTTATATTGTGTCAGAGATGAATTGAATTGTGTCTTTTTCTATAAGCATAAACAATTGCCCCATCAATATTCATTATATAATCTATCATTTTCCCTATAAATTTGCAACTGATGCTCTGTCATAAATCAAGTTTCTACATATATTTGACTAATTTCTAGGCTCTTTTATTCCATTCCATTCCATTATTTGTCTACCCCCAGTGCCACTTCCAAATCATCCAAACTGCTTTCATTTTCTAGTAAGTCTTGATGTTCAAAAGGATAAATCCCATCAAATTATTGTTTTTCTCCTACTCTTCTGTTTTGTTAGCTCTCAGGCTTGTATTTTAAAGAACCAGTATTTTATTTTACCAAATCTTATACTGTTTTCTATTTCATTCACTATTTCACTTTTCAATTTTCATTCATTTCTGTCTTCATTTCTATTACTTTCTAAGTTTTCTCTTCTCTTCAGGTTAATTTTTAAAATATTTTTCTGACTTTATAATTTAGATGCATACCTTCATTAAGTCTGAGGCTTTCTTCTTTTTAAAACTAAGTTCTGAATCTCTCCTTAAGAACTATTTCAACTGCATTGTAAATTTTCTATGTGTTGTATCTCCACTATCTGTCCATTTTAAATACTTGCAAGTCCATTTTAATGTCCTCTTGAATCATGAGTGTCATTGATGTTTTTATTTTTTTACTTTCTAGTTTCCAAGTCTATACCACAGTTATGACCATATTTTCGGAAATGTTCTATGTGAGAGTCAACACAAGTGTTAACTAGTTCATAATCATTCATTCAGTGATTTCTGTCTCTTGATTGGACCTGACTAGTAAAATTGTGCTCTTCTAATTCATACTATTGTTTTATTGGTCTACTTCTAATATTTTAGAGAGGTAAACTATAATTTTCTATTCTGATGGCAGATTTTATACCATATTCATAATTCTTTAATTCTGGCTAAATATGTAATTGCATATGCAGTAATGCTAGATATGTGTACATTCAAATAATTAATATTTTTCTGATTAATGGATTTTTGAAAAGATCTTATTCATTTATTTGAGAAAGAGAGAGAGAGAGAGATAGAGAGAGAGAGAGAAAGCATAAGCAGAGGGAGGAGCAGATTATGGGGCAGAGAGGGGAAGGGAGAAGAGGAGGGGGAAAATCTCCTGCAGACTCCAGCTGAGCACAGAGCCTGATGTAGGTCTCAATCCCAGGACCCTGAGATCGTGACCTGAGCCAAAATCAAGAGTCAAATGCTTAACCAACTGAGCCACCCAGATGCCCTTGATTAATGGATTTTAAACCATCATGTAGATACACCTTATCTTTACTATAATTTTACTCCAAAGTCTTAACTCATTGAGTATTAACACTGCTGCATCAGCTAATTGTTGATTAACATTAATAGATTTTTTTTTTACTCTTTTTCTTCAAACTTTTTCATGCTTTGATACTTTTTAGAGGATTTTGTTTGTTCTGTCTGGTCTAATTATTTTTTTTTTCCTTCATTAGTTTGGAATGTTTACTAATAATCTCTAACTAGTGGTTCCCCTACCTATAATGATGTGTATGCATAATTTAATGTAATATGAAATAAATGAATAACTCTACCCTGTTTCAATATAATAAAAGGATCTTTGTTCTGATTTCAATGATTTTACTCCGATTATAAACTACTGTTGAATATTTTGTTTTATACTACTCTTTTTTAAAGTTTGTATTTATTGATTCATGAGAGACACAGAGAGAGAGGTAGAGACACAGGCAGAGGGAGAAGCAGGCTCCACGCTGGGAGCCCGATGTGGGACTCGATCCCGGGTCTCCAGGGTCGCGCCCTGGGCCAAAGGCAGGCTCTAAACTACTGAGTCACCCAGGGATCCCCAAGTCTCTGTTTTATACTACTTTGGTGTTGTATGTGCAAAATAGAAAATGTTATTATTTTATATACAATTACTTTTTATTTATATTATTTGCATGTTTATAAATATCATCCACATAAATTCTTCTAGTTGTTTGTCTTTAAATTTATCTCTAATCTTATAGTCACTGGGGACCACAGGGAATTTAAAAATACTTGACAAAATCAGATATTGTTCTTGAAGATGTAGAGCATTGAGGTCACTCTGGGCATAAAAAGAGACCAAACTTTTAGTTACAAGATAAATACATCCTGGGAATGTACCATCCAGAGCATGACTATAGTTAACAGTACTGTATTGTATATTTGAAAGTTGTTAAGAATGTAGATCTGATGGGATCCCTGGGTGGCGCAGCGGTTTGGCGCCTGCCTTTGGTCCAGGGCGCGATCCTGGAGACCGGGGATCGAATCCCACATCGGGCTCCCGGTGCATGGAGCCTGCTTCTCCCTCTGTCTGTGTCTCTGCCTCTCTCTCTCTCTCTCTCTGTGACTATCATAAATAAATAAAAATTAAAAAAAAAAAAAAGAATGTAGATCTGAAAAGTTGTCATCACCAGAATAAAAAACAAAACAAAACAAAACACATAACTCTCTGTGGTGATATTCAAGTTAAAGCCCCTGTAATGATTATTTCACAATATACACACACATCAAACAATATGCTCTACACTGTAATCAAATACAGTGTTATACACCAATTACATCTCGATGAAAAAAAAAAGGAGAGAGACCTGAGCACAGAAAAACCAATTTTCAGGATTGCTGGAGACTGGGGTAAAGAAATAGTAAGACTCTAAACTAATGGTGTGATAATAGGTTTAGATAGGCAAGGATGAAAGTGAGAGGTATATGGCAGTTAAAATGGTCCTTCAAAAGTGTGTCTGTGTAAGGGGTCATGTTAGGTAGTCAGGGAAAAGAAAAGAAAGAATTGAGGATGATTTCCAAATTCCTGATGTACTTAACTGTATAGGAATTGGCATAGAGATTTTTCTTGAACCTTATAAACACTAGTTTTCTTCTGTGCCTGTGTTAGGGATGCCTCTGACATGTGCAATTGGGAGCTGTAAATGCAGGTTGGAGAGCAACGTGGGCTGGCATGGCAGATTGGGAATCTTTCCTAGCGAAGTGGACAAGACCACACCTGTGCAGTATGAAGCCTGGAGGGACTGACTCACTTGTGTCTGCAGGGCTCTATATCCTTCCTTCTGAAGAAGTGTAAGGACCTCAGAGAAGCCGGCCGTCGAGTAGGCATTTCTATTTTGACATTAAGGATGGTGTTACTATAGTCATTCTACTTTAAAGTTTTGAAATTTAAAGAAATATAGCTTTGGGGACATACATTTCTGTTGAAGTCTGCTTTTTTCTTATGCTCTCTTTTTTTGGTTTTGACCCTTAGTATATTACACGTTGTAAAATGCAAGATTCTCTGTATATTTTATAGTACTTTTATAAAGAAATGGCCTCCTACATCAGTGAGCAAAATGTTTCTAAAGAAGATTTAAAAAAAATAAATATAAAATGATAGTGATTTTAGACTCATTTAAGTTTCCAAGTGCTGTAAAGAAAACTGTAAAATTCAAAATGAAGAAATCAGATATTCAGATCTTCTGACTGTAGTAATTTCTCACCTTTCACTTACTCAGAAAGCTTCCTGTAATTTTAAGTTTTTGCCAAGTACATGTCTTTCAACTACAAACTTTCACACCTACAATATAATCCAGATGGAGGATTTATGCTTCTTGAATACTGAAGCAGATCTATACCATGTTACACAGTAAAGGCATTCAAGACAGCATTTAGTTTGATGTGAAGCTGAAAAGTTTAACAAAATCACTCCCTTACCCCCACCCATACTTTGGTTCTGAAACAAGAATGGCCAGGACCTGAGCTGATTTATTTGTTCTTTGTGGGAATTTTTAGAGTCCTGTGTTTCTCAATACAGTTTGAAGGACATTTTCTCTAATATGTACCCTTTCATTAATGAAGACACTTAATGTGTACCAGTTACAAAAGTAAAATGATTCATAAAGTAGGCATATTCTAGAGTATAAACATGAATTGTTGCTTTCACAAGTGATACTGTCTTTCTATAATTAAGAACAAAACTTGAATGTGCCCTTTTTTGTTCTCTTGCTCTGATAGCTTCACATCTAGATAGATTTTTCAGCATTTTAATTTATAAATCGAAACCATGGTTGCAAGTTACATTGTTTTTTTATGAAACTGATTCTGTATTAAGAAGGATACATTTTTGTTTGCCTTTCATTCTTAGTTTTTTTTTTTTCTGTTTGTCCAGACTTTTTTGTTGAAAGCATATTGTTTAGTTTTCTAATATAATTGGAAATGGATTGGAAAGATGAAATGAAGTTTAATCCAGGGCATGAAAAGAATCAGTCAGGGAGATGGATATGAGTCAATCTGAACAATGAGTTGGTTATGGTGGAATTAAAATGGTAATTTATGAAGACTACATTTGTGTGTAGGGTAGGTGAGTTGGGTTATATAATTGTATTGGAAGCAATAGCTTCCAAAAGATTACTTCACACCTCGGCAAGGCATTCTTACTTCATATGGAAGTTCTGGCCCTAGAAGGAACCCATAGGCCTGGCTCTGGTAAAGACTATACTCAAATCCCTAAAGACAAAGATGTGTGTTGAAACAGAATTAGTTATAGGTAGCTAATATGAAAAAATATATAAATATAACACAATGATTTATTTCAGAAAAAGCAAAAGAACAAAGAAGTGGAAATGATGATAGAAAAAAAATTAAGAGCTATTATGGATAGCTCCAGTATAGTTAATTTCACTATCATAGAAATTCTAGAATTAGAAAAATAATTATGTAACAGAAAAGCCATATTAGATAAATAAATAAATAAATAAATAAATAAATAAATAAATAAAATGTTACTGAGCTTAATAAAGACTGGTATAAAAAAAGGTTCAAAAGAACAACTCAGGGACACCTGGGTGGCAGTTAAGCATCTGCCTTCAGCCCTGGGCATGATCCTGGAGTCCCGGGATCAGGTCCCACATCAGACTTCCAGTATGGAGCTTGCATCTCTCTCTGCCTGTGTCTCAACCTCTCTCTCTCTCTCTTTCTCTGTGTGTGTCTCTCATGAATAAATAAATAAAATCTTTTATTTTTTTATTTTTTTAAAAGATTTTATTTATTTATTTATTTATTTATTATTTATTTATTTATTTATGAGAGACAGAGAGAGAGAGAGAGAGAGAGAGAGAGAGGCAGAGACACAGGCAGAAGGAGAAGCAGGCTCCATGCAGGAGCCTGTTGTGGGACTCGATCCCAGGTCTCCAGGATCATGCCCTGGGCCAAAGGCGGCACTAAATGGCTGAGCCGCCTGGGCTGCCCATAAATAAAATCTTTTAAAGAAAGAAATATAGTTATAAAGAGATAGATAAATAGACAGATATTGAATATCACAAAGAACAAATTTTCTTTAAAAATTTAAAATGCTCCTTGGTACCACTGCGAGTTTACTGTAGCATGCCCTGGGTGCACTGCTTGAGAACTATGGCCTTATATGATTGTAGGCCAACCAGGATTTAGTATCAAGGTTGTGAGTATATTATATTAAAAAATATAGCCAATGCTGTTTTACCACTTGTGGATAATAACAAATATGTGTGGGGCAAACAGGTGGCTCAGTCAGTTAAGCAGCCAACTCTTGATTTTGGCTCAGGTTGTGATCTCAGGTCCTAGGATTTAAGCCCCACAAGGGGCTCAGTGCTCAGCAGCGAGTCTGCTTGAGGACTCTCTCTCTCTCCCGTTGCCGCTTCCCACTGCGTGCTCTCTCTCTCTCCCTCTGAAATAAATAAATAAATAAATAAATAAATAAATAAATAACTCTTTTAAAAAAAGCCTATGTGTCATCTGATGCAGACACATTGCAACTATGCAATGACTCCTAATCTCCTTTCACTCACTTTTATGATATCTTCAAGGTCTGTGTGTAAAAAGTATACCAGGATGACCACAGTGTCTTCAATAATGCATTTCTTCTTATGAATGTGTATGAAGCAAAACATAAATAAATAAATAAATAAATAAATAAATAAATAAATAAATATCAGAATAGAATCAATCCCCAAAGCCTAACAAGTTAAACATAAAAATCACCCTTTTAATAAGTCACTTGGGTGAGGTAACTCTCAAACATCATTTTGTTACATGATAATTAAGTAAACCTGCAGAAGGGTTTGGGATATTTGGAAGTTAATAGACACATGTGAATCCCAAATTTGCTTCCTTACAAAGGGAGGTGAGGATGTGTGTGTGGGGTAAATTCACACTAAAGCAGAGGTAAGTGAACTATGGCTATGGTTCCCTATAGGTGAACTATAAACTAGGAATCAAATACAACCCACTGTCCACTTTGTAAATAAAGTTTTATTGGAACCTGGCTCTGCCCATCCATTTCATATTTTCTATCACTTTTTGGGGCTGTAATAGCAGACTTGAGTAGTTGCAACAGAACTAAATGGTTTGCAAAGCCCCAAATAATTACTGTATGGATCTTTACAGAACAAAATATTCCCAACTCTGCACTAATCTATGAGCCTTTCAAAGCATCTGCATTAATGATGGCACTGGTGGGTGATACTAACATGAGTATGTCTCATAGTCAGATAAAGGCATGTCCAATTTTCTGTAAAGTCACTTCAAACAAGATATGAAAACCCACAGTGAATATATTAGTGAGAGGTAATTACACCTAAAGTTCTGCAGTATGTCCCTATTTCCAGGACACATCTCTGAGCTCTGTCTCCTCCCATGAAGCTGGGAATGGACATGATTGCATTTCAGCTTCAGTCACAGCATAAACAGAGCAAACTTCTGGTTCTAGTTACTCATTGCCACTGTACAGACTGTCTAGAATTTCAGGTGGAGTAGATATATATAAAGATTGTACCCCAGAAAAGGTGAAGCTAATTTCAGAAGATGTCAACAGGTTGATAGTAATTTTGGAGACTTGCTGTGATTGATATGAGTGCTTTTTAAAAAAAATTTAAATTCAATTTGTTAACATGTAGTACATCATTAGTTTCAGATGTAGTTTTCAATAATCAACTGTGTAGAACAACCAGTGCTCATCCCATCATGTGCCCTTCTTAATGCCCATCACCCAGTTATTTCATCCCCCTCCCCCTCCTCCCCTCCAGCAACCCTCAGTTTGTTTCCCAGAGTTAAGAATCTCTCATGGTAGAGATTTCTACCAATACTATTTCTTATATTCCTCATATGAATGAAACCATGATAATTGTCTTTCTCTGATTGTCTTATTTCACTCAGCATAACACCCTCCAGTTTCATCCACATCAATGTAAATGGTAGGAATTCATCTTTTCTCATGGCTGAGTAATATTCAATTGTGTATATAGACCATACCTTCTTTGATGTGAGTGCTTTTAATATTAAAGTTCCCAACACCTAAAAGCTGTCCCTTGGGTGTCAGAGTAGTCAAATTGTGACCTGGCTTTAGAAAAATATTCCCGTTGTGGCAGATGCAGGATGAATAGCTCCTTTCTGACCTAAGATTCTTATTATGATTTCCAGTAGCAACTTCAATATAGTGAAAGAGTTCTGCCTCAGCCTTTGGGAGAACACCTTATCGGATGAAATCCATATTTAGAACTCATATGAAGTGGGCATGAGTCTTAATACTCTAAGTCAGATCAACAAGAAACATCACTTAGTTTTTTCCTAACTCAAGTTAATTTCCAATTCATAGACCTATCCCCTGACCTCTCTGGTATAGCATCTTACAAAGGCTTTTGAGGTGAGGGTTTCACCTTTTTGAAGAAACCTTTATTCCCCAGGGTTATATATATATACATATACATAAACCAAACCATCACTTGTGGAAGAAACCTTATGGTTTCTGGTGACCTTCCTAAGACTGCACAGATAAAATGTCCTTTCTTACAAATAAAATGTCCTCTACTCTTTCCATTTGTCTCTTCATGCCCAATAGTTTTCTCCTGCTTACAGGCAATATTCTAAGAATCAATAGAAATTCAGCACTTAAAAACATACATTTCAATTAGTGTTTAATGGATATAGAATTTCAGTTGGGGAAGAAGTCTATAAACATGGCGGTGATGTGTTACGTAACAATGTGTATGTATGTAATATGATGGAGCTATTTACTTAAAAATGGTTAAAATGGTAAATTTTATGTTATGTACATTTTACTGCATTTAAAAAATGTACTCTTCAAAATAAAAGATTACATGTTTTTGCAGTAAGTTATTAAATGTATTTAAGGTACATAAAGTTCCTATCAGATAAGCTTTTACAGATTACTAAAAAGAGGGAAACTATGACAAGAGAGAATTGATATCCCAATTAGGTGAAGTTTTTAAAAAATTATAGGGTACTCTTTCTCATTGACACAGATGGAAAAAGCTGAAACAAATACTTAGCAATCCATATCTGCTGGTATATGAAGCAAATAATCCTTCATAACAAATTAAGTTTGCTCCACAGCCTCAAGGATGGATTAGTATCAGAAAGTCAATGTATTCCACTGTGTCTATAAATTAAAGGATAAAAACATTTGATCAGGGCAATAGGTTCCATAGAATCTGTCACATAGTTATGATTCTAAAATAATCAAAACAAATCTTAACTAGGAATTGAAGGAACATTTCTTAAACTCATAACCAGTACCCACCCAGAACCTACAGGCAATAGGACTCTTCAAGTAGGAACATTGGAGTATTCTGATTAAAATTGGGATTAAGGCAAGGATTCCTGGTACTACCATTCCTCTTCAGTATTGTCCTCCAGATCTCAGCCATAGCAAAAGAAACAATAAAGGGAGTAAATTTTGTTAGACTTGAAAAGAAAATGAAAAAAAGTCCATATTCACAGATGACATAATTTTGACTTACAAAGTCTAATGAAATATTCAGGATGGATAATAAAGTTAACATAATAAATACATTGATCAAATTTGCTAGATATATGATATATATAAAAGATTAACTTACTACCAAATCTCAAAAATGAAATTGATAAAATATAAATTTACATAAGGATGTTATTTTTAAAAAATCAACAAAATATGAAACGTAGGACCCACTTGATTTAGCGAGGTTGTGCAAAGTCACAAAGTAAAGAAAATTATAGTATTTCATTGGCGTTAAGAAAGACCTAATCTTAATTTTGTAAAGATGTCAGTTATCTTGAATTTAGGATGTAACCAATACAATTCCAATAGAAACTTGCTAGGTTTTTTTCAAAGCAGAGAAAAATGGTAAGAATATCTCTCTCTCAAATACTCATTTTGTGTCTGTATTGCAGCTTAGAGAAACCTTTACAACCTACCCAAGGAGATACATAGACGAGTATTCTTAGATGATATTTACAAATAAATAAATAAATACATACATAAATATATAAATAAATAAATGAAACGGTGAAATACATAAATAAATAAATGAAACAGTGAACAGCTTCATGAAAATGAGCGTAAGAAAAGATATATTAGTACAAAGTTGTTTATGGCAATACAGCAAACTGACTCAAACTACACACATGAATATGAATGAATCTTAGTAATAATACTTAGCAAGAGGGAGTTTGTAGAAGACTTGTTATGTGATACCATGTATATATAATTTAAAGGCATAACATAATACTTCTGAAATTGCATATACAAGCATAAGTTGTAAAATTTAAAGATGTGCTTGGGAGTAATAATCACCAAAGTTAAGCGGAGAGAGGGTAGAGAATGGGATCAAACTAGGGGGGAGATTTCATGTTAATAACTGGAAATGCTCTATTTCATAAGCGAGTGCTGAGTACCAATATATTTACTGGGTCACTATTTGTATGTTTAGTGAAGTAAAAATGAGCATATGACATAAATAAAATTAACTGAACAAACAAAAAGCAGGGTAGATGATTTCAAGGGATACAACCAGGAGGAGGACAGAATGGATAAGCTTTCTGAGCCTACTTCTGTCAGCAAGACATTTAGACTCCTGGCTCCCATTTGACTGGAAAGGGCCTCAGGGGTTAGGTGGGGTGGGGAACTCCAGCAGATACCAACACAGAAAGGACAACAAGGGCAGGGAGATGAAGTGTGTCCAGGGGAGAGAGACAGACAGACATGGAAAATGTTGCTGTAAGATAGACGAGTGTCTCTTTCTTGGAGCAATAGGGGTAGATACTTCAAATGACATTTAAATCTACTTACAGAGTAGATATTAAGGCTGGTAATACACAGCTTTGTTCTCAAGGATAGCTCCTTGAGAAATAGGTATGAAAAAATGACAAGAAAATAGATTTCAGAAATCAGAAAACCGAATAGAGAACTCATAGAGAGAAGGTCAGTTTCCCAAGGTCAGAATCAGGCAAGAGGAGGAATACTTGAGCCCAGGATTTCTGAACATGGAATCATATTCTGCATCACTGCATTATATCAGCCTCTCTAAGAGAAATATGCCCCGCATAAGGCATTTCTTCATACTCTGCTTTAGTTGTTAGATTATTGTTTTATGTTTGCAAACTTGCTGTATCAATTAAAAAAAATAAGTTTCTTTTTTTTTTTTTTTTAAATAAGTTTCTTAATAACAGGTATCCTTAAGGAGCAAAAGCAATACTGAACTATGTAGTAGATTTTCAACATACACCTACTAAGGTGGATGAATATTGCCTAATACTGGTTATTTGTAATTTCATTTATTACTGAAGAAGCTAAAACATTATCCTGGTTATTTTAAGATAATTTGTCACTGGGAGAGAGTATCTAAGTTCTAGAAACTTTTTTTTTAACTTTGAGAGATTAAAATCTTAGACCTTTAATCTTTTATTTGGAAGTCTGTCATTTTTGACAAGATGAAGAGCCTTACACCTTGATGAAGAGATACTTTTTCTTTTGTGACAGGACTGTGAAGGATACATGACATTTATTATCAGCTGGTGAAAGAAAAGGTCTGAGAAACAGCAGACAAAGTTCAGTGATAAATCTAAATATCTTTTCACCACATTTGGGGATTGTTTTTCTTTAGTTATTTTTGTTAGCCCTGCAGCTAGCAAAGCAAAATTATTTCTAACGCCATTAAAATGTTCTTCACACTTCAAGTGCAAATGCTTATTTGTTCTTAGTCTTTCTCTGAACAGAACAATTGTCTGAAAATAATGTCTGGCATGTCTTTTCAGAGAAAGGTTAACAGAATAGACTCAAAGTACAGACACACAGAATTCTACTCACTGCATTCTTCACTTTGGAAAACAGTTGTAAGTAGTTGAATTACTTATGAAGAGTGCATAGCAACGGCAGCCTCCATTTAAAGCATCTCATTTCTTGAAATTCGTTTAATCAGTTGTGGCACTACCAAGTTATGGTCTTCTTTTCCTTAAGGCGCCAAAGAGAAGTGTAATCCTCTAGAACAAACTATTAGACTTTTTTATTCTTCGGTAACTGTCGTGCTCCTTGGTGAAGGCCACAAATATTTACTGTTGTTGTTGTTTTTTTCCTTTATAACACCTAAAAACTGTATTCACATTGTGCTACACTTGAAAATTTTAGGAAGTCTAGTTTAATTGTATTAGAGAATTATTGCATAATAAAGAGCCTTTCCAGTCTACGCGATGCCTAAAGATGCATTTAGAGACGTTCAATATTTATCATTTTGTTATCAATAGTCAGGGTCTGGGTGGACAAGATTATGAAGATGGAGAAGCTATAGCTTATAAATATTATTTTAAATGAATTTAAAATGATACAACATGATATATACTTCCTAGAGCATTGCAACTAATTACTAAAAGTTTACATAACATGAGCAAATAACTATGTCAAAAAGTCTTAGTTTTTAATGCTTTGTGACCCTTCCCTTAATTGAACAGTAATTATCAAAAACACTTTTAAAAAGACCTAGACATATGTTTGCTACTTTTTTTCTCATTTAAAAGTATCCCCATAGTGTGAAATATAAATTATGTCATTGGATATTCTGATGCCTTCAAAGCAAAATCCCTTATATATCTTGAAGAAGCCATCAATACTGGTCATTTTAACTTTTAAAATATATGAATACTATATATAAATATGTGATATATAATATAAAATTATATTAAAGTATATTAAAAATATTAAAATATATACTAGATGTAATTTACACTACAGAAACATATTTCTGTAATTTATATATTCATTCCAAATTTACACATTTATTAAACATAAATATTTTTAAAATATAAATATAAAATACATTAATATATACCATTATATAAAAATAGATATATTATATATTAAATCAAATATATAATAGATAAATATATAATATATAATACTATATAACATATAGACATATAAATAATATATGCTAATAAATATTTGTTTGAAATTTTTCATTTTTTAAAATATTTTATTTTTGTTTCACAACAAAAACTTGCCAGTTCTATGTTTGCCAAGTGCTTCTCTTTTGAAATTGCTTTCAATTTATCAATCTTTTGAAGAATTTAGTCTCAATTTCTCATAATTTGTGCAGAAAATTGTTTCCAAACCCAAATGTTTTCATTTTCTCTCTTCTATTCTTCATTGTCTTACTTCATGTCAAAGGCAGCTAATTGGGAGTAGAAGAAACGTGAAAAATTAAATCATGTAATACGGTACAGAGAGGGGCACCTGGGTAGCTCAGTGGTTGAGTGTCTGCCTTTGGCTTAGGTCCTGATCCCGGGGTCCTGGGATGAAGTTCTGTATCAGGTTTCCCTCAGGGAGCCTGCTTCTCCTTCTGCCTATGTCTCTGCCTGTCTCTTTGTGTCTCTCATAAATAAATAAATAAAATCTTTAAAAAATAATGGTACAGAGAGAAAATGTTGTGGTTTGAGACCCATAGTTAAGATCCTCTTATAAGGGTAAAATAGCTAATATGCATGAATTCCTGTGCCCTTTGCTATAATTGGATCACATATATTTCTCTAATTTGTAAAAACCCTAGGACAGTGGTCTTTTCTTACCCATGGAGCAGGGTACATTCCAAGCCCACCAGTGGATGCTTGAAACTTAGTTCTAAACGCTATATATACTATGTTTTTCCTATACATACATATGCATGATAAAGTTTAATTCATAATTTAAGCACAGTAAGAGGCTAAAACAGCAACTAATAAAAAGATAGGCAATTATAACAATATATCGCATTAAAAGTCATACAAATGTGGTCTCTCTGCCTTTCTGTCTTGTTACCTTATTGTGCTGTCCTCTCCCCTCTTGCTCTGATGATGTGAGATGATACAATGTCTACGTGATGAGATGAAGTGACGGGAATGACATAGGCATCGTGCTATAGCATTAGGCTACTATTGACCTTCTGATCACAGATGAGCCAGAGGATCACCTGCTTTCAGACTACTGAAACCAGAGAAAGCAAATCCATGGGTAAGGGGGGATTACTATAAATAAAATTGAATCTTATAAGGATTGACTACTTCTAATAGCGTATAAAGTAGCATATTACCTAAGAAAACCAAAAGTCTGCTGCCTGCTTTTCAAAATTACTCATATTGGACATCTGGTGGCTCAGTGGTTGAGCGTCTGCTTCAGCCAGGGCATGAATAAAGACACTGAGAAATATTTTGATTCTTATATTTTTGTCTTCAGAAACAAAGGATTCATGCTGCCAGTTTTTATGTCAAGTTACTTGAATTGAATTGCTGTCATGTTAATGATTTTATAAATATATTTGTGTTTGAATGTTGGTATGCTATGAAAGTCATTACAAAATGGTATAGGGATCCTCAAGCAAAATATCACAAATGAAAATAATCTAATTAGGAACTATTCTTGACATGGACTGTACTGTGTCTGGCTGTACAAATACCAGACTCAGAATGCCACTGATTGGATAGAATGGATTGTGGATGAATTATTCCAGAACTCAGATTTATTCGTGGAAAAAGCAAATTTTTATGGAGTTAGAGGTGCAGTTGGTATATTTACCTACGTGAAGAAGAGAACAAGGATATTTTTCTTTTCTGTCATGCCTGACACATATCCAGGAACAGAATGGAAATGAAAATTGGAAACCCGGGTGCTCCATGGCCCCGTTGGGTTGTTTGTTTTGGTGATATACTTGAATCGTGTGACCAACCATACTGCAGTTTTATACTGTCTCCTGGGAGCACAGCTTAAATTTGAGGTACATGATAATTTCCCAGTCCTTTGATTTGACTGTGGTGATTTTTTTCAGAATATGTATTTTGAGATTGTTTGCCAGGGATGGATTTTTTTCTATTTTCTTTTCTTCTTTTTCTTTTCTTGAAAGCTGAACCTTTCATGTGTTCTGCTACTAGGCAATGAAAAAAATGCATGCCATTCACTTCTTCCTTCTTATAGTGCATATTCCATAAAAAGTCAAGTATGCTTTGATCCTAAAAACAAGGGTACTTGTTTTGTTACCAGAAGCGGATCTAGAGCTGGTTAGAGCATAAGGAATAGTCACAAATGAGGAAAATTGCCTATTTTCAAGATCAGCTGCATATATATTTGAACAAATGTTTCTGTGTGTGTTTTGCATAACTTGATTCATATTTTTCATCATTAGTGTTTTCCCACTTATGATCATTTTATTAGAGGCATTAACTGAGTATTTTATTTTTGTGCTTTCACTAAGAATAATCAATCTTTTATTTTATCTTGAATTGCATAATATGACAGCTACCAAGTTTTAATATCTGATACAAAACTCCATGTACAGCCACAGGGACATGAGGACTTTGCAAGGTTCTGTTTGGCTAAGATGCTTCATAATCCATTGGTCGGGCCACTATGGGATGAAGCATTTTCAGCTATGGGTTATAATGACCATCACTGAAGGTAAGCAACATTGCACACATTTTATATATTATATGAAAATGTCATCTGACAAAGCCTAATGCAATGAATTCTTTCAAAAACTGCCTAGAAAGATGATTTTGATAATTTAAAAAAAAAAAACCTGAACATAAGTGCATCAGTATATGAATTACACTTGTATGACTTGCAACAATAGGTCGTTCTAGACATTGATACAATCTAGGCAAAATCCATTGATTGTGAGTGTGATCACTGAGATTTACTAAAGTCCCAGCAAAGGTTCAAACTCAGTAAGGGGAAATAAGGTAAAATACACATTTGATTTTGCTTTGCCTCCAGACCAATGACGTTTTAAAGCTCCAAGTAAGGAGGGTTTTCTGCTGGTAACTAACTTGCTAACAATTGACATATTTTTAAAATTAAGGTATGATATCACATACATAATTTTGTTAAAATTATTTATTAATTCAGACCAGCCTTTCTTACTTTCCTTTAGAAAAAACCTGTTAATCACAGGGTGAAACATTTAATACCTAAAAAAATAATAAACCAAAAATGAGCATTTTACATGCTTCCATAGTATTTGTTAATGTGTGTGAATGTGTGTGTGTGTAAATGTGTGTGTATAGGGATGAACCAATGAGGAAGGATGGAATTTAGGAATAACTTTATTCCTGCCATGATAGCTAAATAGAAGACAATGTATAAATGGAAGAGAAGTGTCAAGAAGCTGACCTTTGAAAAAGAATGCTATTCACAAGGAACTCCATTTGAGCATATCTACCTCAATCAGAGAAGGCAAGTGCAGTATAACTGAGCAATTGCTTTGTGTCTCTCATCTACTAGACACTATGACCAGTATAAAATGAAGTGGGAGATTGGGTTCCCTTTCACAAGAAACTTTCAATGGGATCATTTATTTACATTAAAACACACAAGTAATAAGAAGGTGAATGTATATACAATATGATGTTAAAACGTGGAATAAATGGTTAGTGTGCTAAGAGTTGAGGAGTAGGAGGGATCAGTATGCTGGATATTTTCAAATTTCAGGAAACTTGCATCATATTGCCACAATCTCTACTGGTTTTATGAAGTTATGAGTATCAATGTATAATCTCTTCATTTACTCTTCAATATTCTGTGTCATTTAAAATAGGTTCTGTCTTACAAGAACAAACCTGACACAGTAAGATTGGAGATAAGTAATGCATCTGTAGAACTCAGGTTAAAGTGGATGACATAAAATAGTTGATGTGGCCCCAGAAATGAACCTGCAAAGAAATGCATGTCTTTGATTACAGTTATTACACTTGGGTGTAGCATGGGTTAAACAGAGCTCTATGAGAGTCTGCTCTTGCATGGTGACAAGGAGAAAGGTATTAGCATCAGCTGAGCTCTCATCCTCCTATTATATTCTAAAAGGAACTCTACTTTTAACAGCACAAAATTAATAAAACTATACCAAGAAAATATTCCAAACCCTTCCACCATCTACCTTGGCTTTATAAATGTGGCATATGTCATCCTGCAGATTAGTCTGTGACTATGAGGTGAAGTGTACACTCTGTGAGGTATGAAGGGGATTTCTGCACTTCACATTTAAAAACAAATTTCACAAAAAAATGAGATGGAATCTTTCCAAGGTGACAAATTGTGAGATCCTTTTTTACCAAGTAGGAGCCATTTTCTTTTACTTCTGAGATTTTCCTGAAGTGCTTACACATCATTTTGTGGTTTGGGACAAAAAATGTGCCAAATGTTTGAGAAATTCTGCTGTCACACACCCTTTATAGCTATTAATTCCTCTTTTCAAAGTTGGAGGTCTTGGGAACAGTCATATCTTTACAAATTCCTATCCTGTTCCTCTGGGTCAGTTTGAGCTCTGACCAGCACTATTTCCTTCAGTATTTCTACTGGGATTTAAGACATCATTAAAATAAATGTTTGTATATGTGGATATGTGGATATGCCACAAACCTTCACAGAATGTAGAATCCTGTAAAGTATACAGAATTCAAGTTCCATCTTAAATGTAAACTAGTTTCCCAAAGAGTTAGGCTTTGTGTTTTGTCATTGAGAGCCTCACAGTTCATGTGTAAAATACAAATATGTAGGGATGCTATGTCAGATATCTAAAATCTTTCTTCTAATGTGAATGTTTTCATATTTACAGATATTTTAGGATTGTTCTTTTAACACTGCTCTGGTTCATAATAAGTAGCATGCTTGTAGGTCAGTTATATATGTCCACATACATATTTAAACTCCATTAATTTAAATATGAGTTAAACATTAGAGTTCTGGAAGTGTTTGCCTTTGAAATTTCTTTAAGCATTTGCATTACCATACTTTCCTTTTTTTTTTTTTAAGATTTATTTATTTGGCAGAGGAAGAACACAAGCAGGGGGAGTGGCAGAGAGAGATGGAGAAGCAGACTCACTGCTGAACAGGGAGCCCGATGTGGGACTCGATCCCAGGACTCAAGGGTCATGACCTGAGCTGAAGGCACACACTTAACTGACTGAGCCACCTAGGTGCCCCAACCTTACTTTATTTTCTTAAAAAACAAGCTACCAATGGGGCTTAGGGTTGTCACTGATATTAACTAAAAGTTTTTGAAAACTAAGGAGTTTTAGATATCTCTTAGTTCCTAAATCTAAACATTTTAAAGCTTCTATTTAAAACAAAGCTGGGGAGCCCAGGTGGCTCAGCAGTTTAGCGGGCGCCTTCAGCCCAGGGCCTGATCCTGGAGACCCGGGATCGAGTCTCACGTGATGGAGCCTGCTTCTCCCTCTGCTTGTTTCTGCCTCAATCTCTCTCTCTCTGTGTCTCAAATAAATAAATAAATAAATAAATAAATAAAATCTTTAAAACAAAGCTAATTTCATTCAAAATGTATTGTTTTTCAACAATACAATAAACAATAAAACAATAAAATGTTTGTCTTTCTCTGCTTATAATTCTACCCCCAAAGTATTGATTTTTAGGATGAGTTAAATATCTCACTACATCCTAAATACCATATAGATCTGATCAAAGACAGTAGAAGTAAAGCCAATGATCTCTGTCTATAACCAACGGGCTCTGATATTTGATCCCTGAACAAATCTATGCCATGCTATTCCATGTATTTCTGCCCATGATTCTATGTGAATCCAATCTCCAGGTGCTTGCTGAAGGTAAAGATTGAATTTATTTATTTTAATGTAACATTTCTATCATGTTTTATGCCTGTAATTATACATAATTTTAATATCTTGTTTTTTAATTGTCAAGAAAATTTTAATCATGGAAATAGCATGGTTATTTATAAACAAAAGTTTCACAAGTCAAAGCATTAAGACATCATATTAATATTGAAATTGAATGCCAGAGTTCTATGGAGATACAAAGTTAAGGGGCAAGTGTAATGTAAATTAGCAAGATAAGAATCAGAATCTTGCACTCTTCTTTGAACAAATAAGAGTCATTGGTAGGTTGATAGGAGAAGGGGTGATGAAGTTAAAAAACTACTAACTACTTGGAGAGCACATCAGAGCCAATGTCCCCCTGTTGGCATTGGGCAGCTGACAGTGTATCTCATTTCCAGCCTCCCTCACTGAGACAGATGAGGTAGTAAAGGGCAAACAGTTTGAATAGTGGTAGTTCTAAGAACTTATGGGCGGGAAATATCATTGTAAACTTACCAGATTAGGGACCCCTGGATGGCTTAGTTTTTTGAGCATCATACTCTTGATTTCTGCTCAGGTCATGGTCTCAGGATCATGAGATCGAACCCAGCATCAGGATCTGTGCTGAGCATGGGGTCTGCTTAAAATTCTCTTTCCCTGTGCCCCTCCCATCCCTCTAATCCCCTGCTCGCATGCTCTCTCTGTCTCTCAAAAAAATTAATTAAACTGGTAGATTAATTTCATGTGTATTTGCTGATATGAAGGTTCATGTTAATTAGCCCTGGAACTCCATTTAGACAATACCTGTTTGTGTTCAAGCACAAGCTCCTTCATAGAGCAAGCCATGACACATCACTAGGACACTCCTGGGGCCATTAGTAACAATAACCCTTTTAAAGGAGTTACAAAGCATCCATGATGGTCCCATTATTTAGAGTTCTTGAGAAAATCTTGCTGGAGAAGGTTTTGAAGGACACAGGTGCTGTAAGCTACCTTATTCATAAGGTCACTCTAATTAGGTGACTCTGAGGGAAAACGATGTTTGAATGTTTACAAGTGTTCACAAAACAGTAAAAAAAAATTGCTCAGGGAAACATTAAACTGTCTCTTCAGCTTATGTTTCAAAAAAAAAAACAGATGTGAGAACGGAATACATAACATAAACAAGTGCTTATGAGCATGATGCCGTAAATAAATATGATTGTTAAAGATGAAAACAAAACATGTATTGCTATAGAAGATGGGGGGACTCTAGTTATCACCATGATATTGTCTACTTTGAGTTATTCTTATAAGCCTACATTATTTAAAAAGAATTGTTGAAAAGATTTGAGTTTTTTTTTTAAATTTTAAATATTTTATTTATTTTTTTGATAGAGCACAAGAAAGAGGAGCAGCAGACAGAGGGAGAAGCAGAAGTAAGAAGCCAGATGCAGGGCTTGATCCCAGGGTCCTGGGATCATGACCTGAGCCAAAGGCAGACACACCAACTGAGCCACCCAGGTGCCCCAAAGGGATTTGAGTTTAAACATAAGTGTTGACCTCTAAAAGTCATTAACAAAATGATCTAATTTTCCATGTGAAAATTCTCAAAATAGCTCTGAGGTGCCTGGATTGAATTCACCTTTAAATAAATCACAAATAGCTGAAGCATTCAGAGACAACAGTGAAGGATACAGTGTTTTTCTAGCCTGAACCATGAAAAAGAGATCCACAGTCCTTCTTAGTGAGCCTAGGTGATTTGCCATATCCTCTCAACAATTTCTGAAGTCAGAAAGGGAGAGCATTTTATTTGGGGGAGTGTTTGGTAAAACCTGAAAAAGTTCAAAACCCTTGAATGAAATCAATGGCCATTGTCATTTGGTTAATAAGCATTTATTGTCCACTTCTTATGTGAGATATTTTGCAAGATCTAAAGATACAAAAGATGAGATACAACTCCCCAAAGGATGTACGTTATTGGAAAACACCTGAAAACAGAAATTACATTTAATAGTGGTTTGGAGGGTATGGCATTAACACTTATTATGCTAGCTGGTGGCTTTAGGTCACACCATTCTCTAGATGCCCTGTGAATACTCCATTTCAACCCTCTTAACTGCTATGAAGCATATGCAGAGAACTTCATAACACTTAAGTTAGGTTCAAGGGCAAGATGTATCTGCACTGTCTCCTTGATTTAAATACAGTCAAGGAGCCCTGCATTAGAAAATGAAACTCAGGTCAGAGTTGAGATGGAGAGTCAGACTTATTGAATATGTTATTGCTGGGATCCAAAAATTAACCAACTGGAGAAAAAATTCATAGGATTCATGATGTACAGAAAGATTTACCATATGGGATTATGTCTGGTATTATAAGCCAGACCCCAAGGTAGGTCTGAATATAGGAAGAAGTAATGTTTCTGGCAAGATCCTGTCCTGCTCTGTCCCCAGCACACATGTGCACATGAGCACCTGCCCACTTAACATGTCTCTACACCCTGGGAAGCAGCAGGGTGTGGTAATAGGAAAGAATTGGGTTGACACAGAACCACTCCTTGCACAAGGGAGGCATCTGGGAAAAACTTCATCAAAACATGCACAATGTGATTCTCAGGTGGAGATGGAGAAGAGCACCATTGGGGCATGGACCAGGTGCTATTGGCAGCAGCCAGGACATCTTTATACACCGTAATACAGAAGCACAATTCTTGTTCACTACTGCACCTCCGAGTCTCAGTGAACTCCTTAATTCAATGTAAGCAGATGCTTAATACATCATTGTAGAATAAGTGGATGGATGCCCAGAGTTTGTTATAGGGTACATACCTCTGAAAGATGGCCTTAATAAAAAATATTCTTTTCCCCTTAGAATAGCTTTTGATTTCTTTCCTTCTTCTTACTTTAACAGTTCAACAATTCTATACATTTCTCCATGGTCATCACAGTAAGTATACTCTTAACCCCTTCACCTAGCTCACCCATCCCCCACCCCCACCCCCACCTCTCCTCTGGCAACCACATTTGTTCTCTGTATTTAAGAATCTGGTTTTTTGCTTGTCTCTTTTTTCTTCGTGTATTCACTTCTTTTGTTTCTCATATTTGATTTCTTTGATATTTTTGTTATAATTACACCTCAATGTTGAGTATTGCTTTCCTTCTATTAAATAGAAGTGTTTTTTAGATCCATTAGCCTGGGAATTAAAAAAAAATATTTCATTAAAATCTGAAAATATGAATGTATTTTCTATTAAAAATACAGAGAAAAGGTGTGCAAATATATATGATGTACATGATATACACTTATAAATTTCAATTTTTTATTGATTTCTACTATGATCTATTTGATTTTCATTCTTCTTCTTACTTTGGGCTTAATTTAATCCTTTGTTCATATCTTAAGGAGGAAGTTGAGGTCATTTGAGACATTTCATTTTTTCCTAAATTTTTGTTTTTTAGTGTTGATAGATCCAGTATTGCTTTTTGATGACCTACAATAGGGTGGTTTTCCTGGTTTATCTGGGGAAGCTTAATCTAACCCTCTTTTAAGAGCTTTTAAGAGCTCTTAAAAGAAAAAGGAAGATGCAGAATAGGCCACCTTCAAGAAAACGTGAGATACACCTGACATACCGTTTCCTGGTTGGAAGATGGCTGGGGGGGCCGGGAACCAAGAAGTGGGAGCAGCTTCTAGAAGACAGAAAGGACAAGGAAACAGCTTCTGCTTAAAAACCACTAGAAGGAAAGCAGTTCTTCCAACAGCTGGATTTTAACCCAGAGGGGAGTATGTTGGATCTATAATGCACAAAGCTATGAGATAACAAACCAGTGAGTTCAGGAAGTCACTAAGTCTGTGGTAATTTGTTACAACAGCAATAGGAAGCTAACCAAAGCTAATCAAGTTTCCTGATCTTTTCCTTTGTCATGTTTAATCTGCCATCACTCTCATCCATGGCATGTTTCCTCCCAGATATTGTCATTTCTAGCTCAGAAATTCATTTTGGGTCTTTTTATATCTCCATGAGAGTATTGAAATGTTTATTCTTTCCTCTATCTTCTTGACCATATGAGATACAGTGGTAAAAGCTGTTTAATATTCTTGTCTACAATTCTGTTATTTCTGTTTTTCCTGGATCTGTTTCAATGGACTGACTTTTATCCTCATTACAGGTGATTTTTCCCTATCTTTTTATATACCTTGTAATTTTTGACTGCATGCTGAACAAGGGGAGCATAGTGTGGCTCTGCATGTGTTTTTATGTTCCTAGTACTCTAGGGCTTGGTGCTAGATAGGGTTACATCACCTGGGGACAGCTTGGTTCTTTTATATCTTCCTTTAAAACTTTGTGACATAGAACCAGATCTTCTTTCCTTTTCCTGGGGTTAAACCCTTCTCAGGACACTCATCGATGGCTTCTAATGTTTATTTTCTGACTGTTGGGTATAGACACAATCCCTTGCTCTATTTGAGCTCCAGGAACACCTTCTCTGTCTTGTCCTGATCTCAGGTTGTTTCTTGACACACATGCACTGATCTATCAACAGTGGTCAAGTGCATTCTTTTTGGGGACCCTGTACAGGGCCCTGGAGCTTCTGCCCTGAGCAGCTTTTTCATCTGCCATGCTGTCCTGAGAATTCTATCTGCCTTGGCTCCACCAGGTATTGGCCCCTTGAATCCTGGCTCTGACCGTGCTCCTTTCCCTGTACTGTGTGCTAGAAACTTCCAACAAGTAGCAAGGGGGACCAGTCTTCTGCCTCACCTTGTCTACTTCCCTATTTCCTAGTTCTTAGAAATCACTGTCCTTCCTTGACTGGCATCAAATGTCTTAAGGGATGTTTGTTTCATGTGTTTTGTTTTAATATTTAGTTGTTGCAAGTGGGAGGATAAATCTGTTCTCTTACTATATCCTGATCGGAAGTAGAGATCTCCCTTGATATTCTGGTATGCATCTTTTCAAGCCTTTCACTACATATTTATTCTTATATGTCTTTGTTTTTCAGATTGCTCTTGACACATAAAATATAAAAAAGACATTGTCTTCTTTTTAAAAGTTCTTTATATATTCTACTTTTTTGAGAAGACTGTCTTTATTCATAACCACTATTTTTATATCTCTGATTATTCCATAGGATAAATTGTGACTGAATTAATACTTTCAATGCATTGGTACAAATGGTCAAATTAGCCCCACCAACAAATACACACCTCTCCTTTTTCTATGCCATTGTGAAAATCATTTTAAGAAAATCTACTGAGACAAAAAACTTCAGTTTTTCTTAGTCAATCTTTTCTTAATATGAGAATTTAAAAACACCAAGCTCAATGGTACTGAGATACAACAGCAATGATCACAGTATATCTGTCCATTCAGACTTTAAGGAATTTCAAAGTTGTTTATTAGATGTAGAAATGAAAAGATAGATATAATTAAAATACTACTAAAAATAAAGAGGAGTAAGAGTGCACTACACAATGAACACCAAGTAATGTATGGAATTGTTGAATCATTATAATGTATACCTGAAACTAATATAAAACTATGCTCAGTATACTTTAATAAAAAATAAATAAATTTTGAAAAAAAATTTTTTAAAGATTTTATATTTATTAATGAGAGGCACAGAGAGAGAGAGAGAGAGAGAGGCAGAGACACAAGCAGAGGGAGAAGCAGGCTCCGTGCAGGGAGCCAGATGTGGGACTCCATCCCGAGACTCCAGGATCATGCCCTGGGCCAAAGGCAGGCGCTAAACCTCTGAGCCACCCAGGGATCCCCTAAATTTTTGAAAAATTAAAGAAAAAATCATTCCAATTATGTTGGTAATATATTTTTTCCGATCATATTTTTATCCATTATTCTAATTTTCAACATTTAAATTAATTTCAATTTTAATTTGAATTTTTAAAAATTTACTGAAATGAAATTTAAGAATATGTTCATGTGTAGTTCTTTGTGAATTGTCCATTTGTGTCCTCACTTGTTTCTGGTAGCTGTCTCATCCTTTTCTTAATGGTTTGTCAAATCTCTTTTTTATTTTAAGCATAATACCCAAATAATATTTGTTCAACTGATGTACCAAATTTGATTTTAATTTTTGGATTTTAAGCAACTATTTCTTTTTAAAAATATTGTTTGCTCTTTCAACTTTTTCTTTATGTTAAGGCCTTTGCTCAGAATACCATTTCACATTTTCCATCAGATAAATAAATTTTTATTTTTATTTACTGTAATTTTACACTTATTGCTATAATTCAGTGACATTTTATTTCTTGACACATAGTGTAGGGTAAAGATCTAATTTTATTTTTTTCTGTGTGGTTAATAAACTGTTCCCCTACATTTTAATATAATCAATTATACTTATGTGTATCTAATTTGAGTAACTAGGCATGCCTAGTTATAATTTACCAGAATTGCATATAATATCAAAATCAAAGAGTACATTTTAATTAGGCAAAATAAAAGTAGTCTCTAGCACATGTAGAGAAAAGCATTCAGACTTTTCCTCAATTCATGTGGATGAATTGTTATATTTATATATTACACAGACACATCATATAAGATCTATGCCATGCATGCAAGGATTTTGTATTGCTGTGTATAACTGGAAACAGTATGCCACAGTTTCCTTCCTTCCTTCCTTCCTTCCTTCCTTCCTTCCTTCCTTCCTTCCTTCCTTCCTTTCTTTTCTTTCTTTCTTTCTTTCTTTCTTTCTTTCTTTCTTTCTTTCTTTCTTTCTTTCTTTCTTCTTTCTTCTTTCTTTCTTTCTTTCTTTCTTTCTCTTTCTTTCTTGTTCTTTCTTTCTTTCCTTCTTCTTCTTCTTTTTTTTTGTCAGTGTTTTCTTTACAGTCTCTTGAGATTAGTGGTTTTGCTATGTCTTGGACCAATGCAATCTCTGTAACAATGTTCAAGTGCCTGCGGGCAACAAGAGATAAGTTTAGCGTGCAGGGTGAGAGTCTAAGATTCAATTGGCTAAAAGCAGGCCTGGAGATCAGTGGGCTTAGATGCGATCTAGCAAGATGCTTCAGATACTGTTATTACTCATTGTTTCAAGGAAAATTCCCTGAACAGATTTAATGATGTAGAAAAGCAAAATAGTCATTTATAAACTTCATCTTCATTATTAATAACATAGAAACTTTGACTCAAACAGGGTTGTTTTTACTTAAATAATTTCTACCTTGTATCAAAAGTAGACCTAGCTTGGGGTTAAAAACAGTATTGCAATGTAGTTGGCTTATGTTCCCATGTATGTTATTTTATGCATTAAAAAATAATATTCTGAAATGAGGTTCATAGAATTCACCAGGGAGCCAAAGAAATCTATGGCAAAATAATGATAATAAAGCTTAAATACAGATTATTTAAAAACTTCTCCATGGTATATTCTACTGATTAAATAAGTGAAAGATATGAATATTGTCCTCCATCTTTTTTTTTTTTTTTCTAATTCCTGCTCCCCACCCCTTTCCTTGCTCCTTGCCTCCTCCTGGCTAATAATACAGGAATGAAGAGATCGGAGCGGCACACTGGTGTTTCATGGGACTATCAGGTGTCAGTGATTGATTCACTCCTAGCCCTCTCAATAGTATGTTTTTGGTATTTGTTTTTAAATTTCCTAATTTGTGTCAAATTCTTTGGAATTTCTGTATGGCTGTATATATGATTTTGCGTGCATGTGTTTGGTTTTTGACTGCCTGCTTGAAGATAGAGGTTGGACTATTTTCCCATTCCAAAAGCATTTCAAATATGACGATATGTAGCAAAATCACTGCAATGAATTGCGTAGTTACAACCTTTTAAACACTGTGTGTGACTATGTTTCTTACCATGGTAACAGAATATGACTCTTCAAGTAGACTATTCTTTTATCATCCTTTTACTTTCTTGTGAAATTTTCACTTTCTATTTTTAAATATTTCGATGGTTTAATTATTCACTTATTTTCTTCAACAAATATTTCTTGATTGCCTACTCTAAGCCAGATAGTCTATTAGGTGCTGGAAGTAAAATGACAACTAAGACACAGATCTTGACTTGGGAAGCATAATGTCTTGCCTGGGAGACAAACAAGGTAGATAAAGGATTATAGCACAGTGCTGCTTATGTTATGATATCAACTGGTACAGGGCTAATTGTTGGCTATTTGATATGGGTAATTTGTTCTTTCTCATGGGGTTATGAAAGCTTACTTAAAGAGATGACATCTAAGTTGATTTTTCAATGATGAGGCAGTTGAATAGACACAGGTGGGGGGATGGACAAGTCATCCCAAGTTGAGAAAGTGAGTCTGCATAAAGACATACAGCTAACAGAACACAGTTCTCCATGGGTGGAGAAAAAGCAACCAACACCTGACTGAAAGGATGAGGAAGAGGAGTGATTATATTAGTTTCTTCAGGAGAGGACAACGCATGACACGCTTGAGAACCATTTAAGGAGCTCACTCTTTATTCTGATAGCAATGAATTTAAGAGTTGCTCAGCTCAAGAGGCCAATGTTGGTTTAAGTGAGCCAGGAAGTGAGTTGTGACACTAAAGGGGTAAGCCTGGCTAGTGGAGTGGCAGTGTAGATGGAGGGAGGCAGAGATCTTGGCAGTGCTAAGAGGGCTTGGCAGCTGGAAGACCTGTGAGTTCCTGTAAAAGAGCACAAGCAGGGGGGATGGCAGAGGGAGAGGGAGAGGGAGAGGGAGAAGTAGGCTCCTTGCTGAGCAGAGAGCCTGATGTGGGGCTCGATCCCAGGAACCTGAGATCATGACCTGAGCCAAAGGCAGATGCTTAACTGACTGAGCCACCCAGGCACTCCAAATAAAATTTTTAAAAAAATAATGAACCAAGCATTAGCAGAGACTCTGGGGCTTCTCACCAGGGTCACTGTGTAGACAATACTATAATTTATTGGAATAGGGGACACCAAAGGGATAGAAGATATGGAGATGAAGGGAGGATGATGATGAGTTTGGATTCTTGAGCACACAGTTGAAAAACATTCATTTTCTTCTTGTAACATGTTTACCCACTTCAGACACATCAACTCCTTATTCAATATGATGTGAACAAAATTCCCAATTCAGAGTTTTCCCTACAGTTTGAAATTTTTAAAAGGCCCTTTCTATGAGAATTAACGTTTATCATCAAAATGTTTTAAACAGGAAAAATTTAATAGCCTACATCGATGCTTCTCCACTTTGTAATAGAAAAATGAAATATATAATTTCTTCTGCAGGGCAGCCCAACACTCCATTTTAAACAGCCTTAAAATGTTTATAATCATGGATGTTCGGGTCTGAACAGGACTCCAGAGATCATCTGGTCCAAATATTTACTTTATAGATGATGGGATCTGTGAGAAGAGCTGAAAGCTCAGGCATTGGATAGCTATAATTTTATTCACCTGTTCTCAATTCAATTTTAAATAATATGATGAACATATGTCACAATTGTTTTGTGTGCATGGTCCAAGTGTTTGCCATTTCCTGCAATCAGCTTTCTTCTTAACTTCAAGTCCCACTTCTTGCTCTGTGTTTTGGTTGGGATTTACTCCCTCCCTGTAAGATCTTTCTTCTTTTATTCCTCTAAGTCATTCCTCTAACCTCTAAATCAGAGGTTAGGGGATTTTTTTTTTCTGTAAAGGAAACATATTATGTGTATTTGCTTTGCAGGCCATATGGCCTCTGTCCCTAAACCTCAGCTGTGCCATGTGGTATGTAAGCAGCTATAGACAATACATAAATGCATGAATGTGGCTGTGTCCAGCAACACTTTATTTATGAAAACAGGAGCAGGATGAATTTGGCTCATGCACTAAGTCAACAGATACCAAAAATATTGTATCACCTCCTTTACCTTTTCTTATACTTTAAATCCCACCCTGCCCTGTTCACACATATATCAGCCTGGGCTGGCTCATTCATTAGTGTTTGCTGTTTTTGAGAAGCTCCCATCACTTCTAAGGTTCCGCACACAAAAATCACATCCATTCTGTATATCCTCAACCAGAGAGAAAATGCACCTTACCCCTGGCTTCTGTCTACTTTTTCCACCATACAACTTTTCTCTGGCTGAATAGTTACTTATTAAAGTTCTCTGTACGTGGGGTGAGCCTCATTGAAGATGTGGCAGGTCTTGAGGGTGAAAATAGGTCCTTGTTATGTTGTCTTCATATGCAAAGTGCTGACTGATTGTGGCTCTGTGATCTTTATTTCATGGTGTGACACCACCTCTAACACTATAGCTCACCTCACAGGTGTGAGCAGCGTTCTGAGTTCTGAGCAGGTGGCAGCCCTTTCTGCTTTTGCTGAACTGGTATATCTAATGGTGCTATTTCTTAGCCACCACGAGGTACCCTTATTTATTGGAGCTCCCCGTCAGAGAACATGTGCATCTTTCCCTGCCATCTCGGCTCCTGATTCCACCTAGCTAGTTGTTCCAAAACTACATGAAATCTAAACACTATTCTCACCATAGGAACTTCTTGGATCATGGTTCTCCCATTAAACTTTGTCTTCATCTTAAATATTGGTCTGATAAAAACTTTCATTTATATGCCCCTGTACAGTTGACAGCATTTTAAAATATATTAAATATTTCTACAAACTCAGTGGTAGTGATTACTTCCCTCACTTTTTGGTTGATAAAACTGAGACAGAAAGGTCAGGTGACATGATCAAACTTACAGTGAGTTAATCATGTGGTTGCAGTGAAATTCAATTGTGTGTGTTTTTTTTTTTTAACTTTAATTTTAAATATAGTACCCTGGGATCCCTGGGTGGCGCAGCGGTTTGGCGCCTGCCTTTGGCCCAGGGCGCGATCCTGGAGACCCGGGATCGAATCCCACATCGGGCTCCCAGTGCATGGAGCCTGCTTCTCCCTCTGCCTGTGTCTCTGCCTCTCTCTCTCTCTGTATGACTATCATAAATAAATAATAATAAAAAAAAAATTAAAAAAAAAATATAGTACCCTTCCAGGCCACATGCAGTCTTGCATAGGACTAAAGTATGTGTCTATAGAAAACCTGCATTAGTTCAACCCCTGGATGGAAATAGTAAGTGGAATGTGTAAGTGAAATTATTTGCAGAGACTTTTTTTAGAGAGCATATAATACAGTGGGGAAATATGAAGGTAAAAGCTAAGACTTAAAGTCTTAAAGACTTAAAGACTTAAAGACTTAAGCATGAACTGCTTAAATTAGTATAGCAGAGCTTCTGAAAATACAGTTGCAGATATTTCAAGAGATGTCAATTAATTTGATCAGAATAAAAACTGAATGCAAAAAAAAAAAAAAAAAAAAAAAAAAAAAAAAAAACTGAATGCTAAATGTCAAAGAGCTTTGTGCCCATTTCTATCAAGCATCTTTTATTTATTACTTTTTTGCTAATAAAATTGGCAGGGTTAACACAGGAGTTTAGAAAGAGATTTAAAAATTTAATGCAATTATCATCAGTGATTCACGCATTACAAAGAAAGGTGTCTCAGAAAACCTTAATAGTTTAAGAAACTTAAAAGATTGCAAGGTTTGACCCTAAGAAGCTTTTTTCTTGTTCTCCTTCTCATCATTCTGGGTATTCTCTCAGGAAGACCTCATTCACTAAAATAACTTTAGCTCTTGAATATTAATGATTTCAAAATCTCTCTCCAAACTCACGCTCATTGGACTCTGACGCTTGCCCACTGGGCTCATTCACTACCACTTGCTGCAGGTACCTGAATTTTAACATGTTCAAAGTGGGAGACATTCTCCAATCACCAGCTCAAACCTCCTCATTCACCTGTTAAGGGTGTCACCTTCTATTGTGAGTTGAATAGTGCCTACAATTCCCCTCATTTAGGTCCACCAGAACTTCAGATGTGAGCTTGTTTGGAACCTGAGTCGCTCAGATACAAGTACGTGAGAAGAGTCATACTGGATTGGGATGCGACCTGTATCCATTGACTAGTATCCTCTTAAGAAGGCCATGCAATGGAACACAGAAGGAACTCAGGGGAGAACAGAGGCTGAGATTGGAAGGCTGCATCCAAAACCAAGGAATGTCAAGGATTACCACAACCACTGGAAGTTGGGAGAGACATGGCACAGATTCTTCCTCAGAGTCTCAGAAGGAGTGAATCTTGTCAGCCTCTTTAAAATTGTTTATTTGAGAGAGAAGGAGAGGGGGGGCAAAGGGAGGGGGAGAGCGAGAATCTCAAGTAGGCTCCATGCCCAGCGCCTGATGCGAGACTTGATCTCACAACGCTGAGATCACGGCCTGAGCCTAAAACAAGAGTCTGATGATTAACCAACTGAGCCACCCAGGCACCCTGCCAACTTCTGATTTGATTTTGGACTTCTGGCCTCCAGTAACATGAGATAAATTTCTTTTGAGCAACCCAGTTTGTAGTGATTTGTTAGCATAGCCCTAGGAAATGGATGCATGATTTGGTCGGCTTCCCGTGGCCTACTCTCCACCATCTCCTTTCATATGAGAACCATCACCTACCCTTTTTCACATACTTTGGACAAGCCTCTTAAATAAATTCTTATCTGCTCCTCTATTGCCACAGACTTGGCAATTTTCTGTTTCTTAAAGATCTCATTACTTATCCAGCCCATTATTTACCCTGCTGAAACCATCATGTTTCTCAAACAAAAAATGTAGTAAGTGAATTTCTTGCTTAAAAATATTTACATTTCATATATGAATTGTACTGAAGAGTTACTATGTTCCTGTTGCTGTTCTAGGTACTTCACAGGTATTAAAGCATTGAAAAATTACAGCAATGCTAAGAGCTATATGTTCTTAATATCACATTCACATTGTAAAGATGGGGAAAATCAGACATTGGAAGATTAACCTGCCCAAAGTGACCCAGCTAGCAAATGCCTCAGACAAGAACAATGCACTGGCTTTCAGGCTGGAGAACCTACTCTCTTATCACCACAAGCTCTCCAGCTTCTCATCTGTATAATTTTCTTCCAGACCATGTTCCCTTGAAATTGACTATTAAAAAAGAAAATCCAGATTAAATGTTGCTACCTTTCATGTCTATTTTGTTTACTGCTCTATCTTTGGCTTTTAACACAGTGATAGGCTCATTGAAGGGACTCACTATATATTATCTGAACAAATAATATATGGTCATGGTAGGAAATCTTGATGGTCATGGTAGGAAATCTTTCTCTGATGCATCAGACAAAGCTGGTATCTTCTTGTTCCTTTTGTTCCCAGATCACTTTGTTCTTACCTCCATAATGTATGTGTTTTGCTATTACCCATCCTTCTCCATCAGACTGGTTTTGACAAAGGCAGGGATCATCTCTTATTCACCTCTATATTCAAGAACATAGCAAGTACTTAATATATCAATTAAGTGTATTCAGTTAATAAATGAAAATTGCATCAGAAAAGCTTAGAAAGTGTTATTGAAATATGAAAATATATAGGTGTACATTACTTAAGTATATGCTTTTTTGTTATTAAATTTTGTATGTCTTTGACCATTAGAGTTATTATTTCCTTTAATATATTTGTCTTCTCTATTAGACAGAATTTCCTGGGGGCAAGCTTCATGTCTTACTGTATGTCTAGAAGCTAACTTGTTAGTGCCTGACACATAGTCCAAACTTTGTATCTATTTACTGAAAAAAATAAATGCTTTATTTTTTATCTTCTAAATGCCTATCTTATTGACAGTCCTTCACATCAAAGATGTGGTAATTTAGCTGAGACACTATGCAAATGCAAAAAGAACCAAGTGTCATTAGATGTATTATATAAGCAAGTGTGGGAAACAAGTAGTGAGTAAAATAATCTCTTTATTGTAGAAAATTGGAGCTGAAAAAACCCAAAGACAACGGTGTAGTAGTAATTGGTCTGAGATGATTATATAGGAGGTAATATTAGTGTGGGACTTTATAGAATAGATGAACTTCAAAAAAAAAAAAAAAAGAATAGATGAACTTCACTCACAGGAAGAGGAGGAAATAAGACATTACAAGAGAATTTAACTTCTTTATGTTCTAAGCTTGTTGAGAAGTTTTTAATCATAAATATGCATTTAACTCATCAAATATTTCCTATGAATTAGAGATGACCATAATTTTTCCCTTTTTTTCTGTCAACCCAAATAAAATTACTTCATCATCATGCATTTTCCTATAATAGAGCATTAGATTTTCTTTGCAGTTATTATATTTAGGGTTTTCATCTCTGACTAAGGGAAAGGCCGTCCAGCAATTTTCTCTTTTTATAATAATCTTGACAAATTTTGATTAACAAGTTTATTCTCTTCCCAGGAAATGAGTTGAAAGACTTCAATTTTTGTATTTTTCTCTATAAGCATTTATGTAGAGTTGAATTATTTTTTCCTTAAATGCAAAGATGAAATCCTCAGGAAAGCTGTTTTGCCTGAAATATTTTCTTTTTTTAAAGATTTTATTTATTTATTCATGAGAGACAGAGGGAGAGAGGCAGAGACACAGGAAGAGGGAGAAGCTGGCTCAATGCAGGGAGCCCGACGTGGGACTCAATCCCAGGTCTCCAGGATCATGCCCTTGGCCAAAGGTGGTGCTAAACCACTGAGCCACCCGGGCTGCCCCTGAAATATTTTCATATGGAGTTTTAATTAAAGATAACATTTTAAGCAAATGTATGATTATTTACAGTTCATTTCTTATTATTTTCGTTTTTGTAAATTTTGTGAAAAACTTTTCTTCTTTTGTCTAATTAAGCAAATGTATTGGCATAAACTTGTTGATTATATTCTTTTCTTTTTTTTTTTTTAAGAGAGACAGAGAGAGAACCAAATGAGGAGGGCAAAGGGAGAAGGAGAGAGGGAATCTCAAGCAGACACCCTGTTGAACGTGGAGACTGAAGCAGGGTTCAATTTCAGGGCAGTGGGATCATGACCTGAGTCACAACCAAGAGTCAGACACTTAACAGACTCAGCCACGAAGGCACCCTTATTATATTCTTTTTATATTTGTAATATTTTAAGTATCTATATGATTTTTCTTTTTCATTTGTATTATTGAAGTACTTTTTTCCCCTTAAACAATAATGCTATGATTTTATCAACTTTATTGTTTTTTAGAGAACCATAATTTGTCTTTTTAACATTTTTCTATTGAATATTTGTTTTCTTTTCTATTTCACAGATTTATTTTCTTACTTTTAATGAGTATTTTATAAATCCAGTAAAATATTATACTTTAGGTATATAGGGAAACCTTAAAGGGGTCAATGGATAAATATATTCTTGATAGTCAAGTAATTATTATGCTAGATATAATTAAGTAAGCAAATTGGAAAGTTAGAATGTCTGGTTCAGGATTTTATGGCAGACATAGTGAAGTTATAGAAATGACAGATATCTGGTGTGGCTACATGACAATGGGTGAGAGGATCACCTAGAAGAGAGAGTCAAGCAAGATAAAGCCATGGGACTGATCATAATAGACTGCTGGCCAGGTTGTCCTTCTGAGTCTCATACCAAAGCAAACTCATTTGAAGAAAGGTCATTTTCTTCTCCATACATTTTACAGAGTTTCTCACAGAGAAGATGCCTGATACATGCTCAAAAAAGAACAGTAAAAACATTTAGCACAATTCCTTCCTTACACTAAAGCCTAAGGAGGTTAGGTAACTTTCCCAATTCATAAAGACCAGCATTGAAAGACCTGGGACTAAGTCTCTCTGAGACATAGTCTCCTGAGAGCTGCGGCATGCAGACATTGAATGCCAAGGAAGGAGATGTGGACTGTGAATTTAACAATGGCATTGAAATGTGAAGTCACGTTTTGGTAAATCAAGTTTGTATACCATACATATTTTATTAATATCTTTTTCTTTATCAAGGGAGTAGGAAAAACTAGAAGGAAGCCATAGAACATAGAAATGCAACCCAATCATATTAGGATATTGTGCCGCGCATGTGCTTGTGTGTGTGTGTGTATGTGTGCATGTAGTTGTGTATTGAACTTGTTGTTCCCAAATCTTGGGTTTCACAGTATTTGTCTACAAGGGTACTCAATTGCTTTAAAAGCAGTAACTGAGAGCCAGGCACTAATCTTATTTTTAAGTACATAACTGAATGTTCATAGTTCTTTAAACAATGCCATGAAGTGACCTGTATAGAAGAACTCAAGAACCAGGGGACCAGAGGGAAAAGGTTAAGGGGAGCAAAGCCTTTTGTTGCTCTAAATTAAATGAAGTTCTGTGTGCCCTTGCCACTGACCCCACGCGCGGAGGTCTCTCAGGAACGAAGGGCACAGCTGCACCATGGATCACTGTCTGGGTGCCTCCCTTGCTTTTGTCTGCTTTTACGTGCAAACCGTATCTCTTAATGAGATCTAAGCTATTAGAAATCCTTTCAGGTTGTGGGAAGGTTTAAGTTCTTTGGACATTTTCTTTTTTCCATTACTTTGGACTCTATTAGCATATTGAATTTTAGGTGTGACAAGGGAAACCTCACAGTTAACAGTGAATGATGATGCCCCTTTGCCTCCTGCATGAGTGAATTATGCAGGCTTCTGGAAGAAGAGCACCAAACACTCCTTAGCAGACCATTTCATTTGGATTGGCGAGAGAAAGAAAGGTAGAGAATTAGAACTTTCAGGTAAATGAATAATGGAAATGGGAGAATGCTATGTTTTCAATCCCTTAGTAAAAAATATGAATTGACAAAATATTGCAACATTTACATTAATATGCACAACAATTTGATTTTTACACCTGTACAGTGTGGAGGACTTAGAGCACATGGAGGTATCCAAACTCATGGCCAAAGGGAGGGAACAAGGATATGAGTCTAAGTAGAAAGAGGAGACACACACACACACACACACAGAAGTGTGAGTTTATTTCTGTGCTTGTCCATTAATGAGAATGTGCTCTTGACATCAGTGCTGATTTTTAAATGTTTGGATTATGGGTGTAAGGTGATTAGGTTAGGCGTCAGGGTCTAATTTATTGTGAGGATAGATCATGTTTCATACTAGGGGCTTTATTCTATTGTACGAATTTCATAATGAATTTGATCTTATTAAAATGTCAAATAATACTATTGGATAACCTGTCTTATGTGAGAATAAACAGCTACAAATAATCCTCCTAGTGGGTATTTTATCATTCTTTTACTGTAAAAATTTTATCAGTCTTCCACAAATACCACACATGAGATATGTTCTGTTGGTGAATTTCTTTCTCTGTTGTCTGTCCCTGATGTATATAGCTTTTGAACTCGATATATTTGGTTTTATTGGGATCACATGCCCCATTTGGCATCTTTGTCAAATGGTCCATGATTTATTATATATCCTGGGGCTACACTTGCTGAGCACAGTCATCTGTCCCGGAAGGCTCTGGAAACTCTCTGAGCCTCAGCATTTTCTGGATGGGCAGATTTGAAGTTTAATACTAGCTTCAAGACTTTTTATGATTTAAGCATTTCTCAATAAATTTAACTATACCAGGCCTATTTATTCAAACCAACTCCATGACTTGAGTGAACAGGAAAACAAACAAACAAACAAACAAACAAACAAACACAAGGTGCTAACCACACCATGACTAAACTCCACCAAGGCTTATAAGATCCCAAGCAACTACATTGGCTTCATGGTTGCCCAAGGTCAATCTTATTGATAATGCAACACAGCTTATCTCCAATAATGTTACAGAACATGGGCTGTTGAGGGAAAAAGGATTTTTGGTGCAATAAATTTTTGAGAAATGTCATAACCTACATCCACAACTGGTGCCTCCAGTGGCCATAGATGCCCTTGACCAGTACTAGTCAACTAGTGCTCTAGTACATTTGAAACCTGTTACGTCTTGTTTAAACTTCTTGAATCACAAAATTCCCCCTTTCACATATGATCAATCCATTTATATCTGGCTGAACTCCTACTGTTAACTCCTACTAGGACAGAATTTTGAAAATGTGGACATAAAACCATGTGAATTTTGATATATCTGTTGTGCAATCCTCAATTTTATTTCTTGCACTTGTTCTATTATCTTAAGAATCATCTTAACTGGTGAAGTTGGTATCTTGTAGTCTGTGATCCCACAAGGCATTATTCAGTAATAGTCAAAGTGGAAAAGTGAATTAAGGTAGCTAGACAGATATGTTTTAGAAGCCTGGGAACTGGAATATAATGTTAGTGCGCTATCCAAATGAAAATATAACAAAGTCCGTAGAGCTGTGTTTGGTTTTAAAAGTCCTACAACGAGAAGCCTTGCACAAGCCAGCTGGGCCATGTTTTGCTTCATGAGCAATTTAATTAGTATAGTTCCTGAGCCATGTGTAAACTTAATGGCAAGACAGAGTCAACAAAAATTGATTGTGAGAATGTAGCCCAGATGAAAGTATTGAATCAGTGCTTGCCTCTGTTGGTAATGAATAGAAAAGCTCTTTCTAGAAATCCCTATAAAGTGGCTGTAAGTAGCTATCCACAGGATGGGCAAAAGAAAGATGACTAAAGGCACATAATTCAGCAAAATTGTTGGCAAAACTTCTGGTAATGAGGCGGGCTGGAGGATGATGAGAAACTGTATACAGAAAAAAAGACAAATATTGCATTTTTAGAGACATTGTGATAACATTGTTTATTAGTAAGGAATGGAATTACATTATTTCTGGCAAGTATAAATGTCCGGGTCATGCAGGCCAGGGCTGTTAAGGCAGTGTTGTTGAATATGCTCTTAGGAATCTGGGATCCTATCCATCCGTCATCACTATGGTGCATCCCTCCAACTCATGGTCTAAGGTAGCCACTATCAGATTGCATTTCTGGCAGTGAAATGGAGGAAAAGATCATGAAGATACAGGTAAAAGGTTCATGCTAGTTATCTTTTAAGGAAGTTTTCTAGGAGCAGACACATAATACTTGTGCCTGCATCCTGTCAGGCAAAGCTTAGTTATGTAGCCACACTGAGTTGCAAATAAGTCAAAGAAATGTAACTTTATTCTGGGAAGTCATGATTTAGGTAAAATTTTATCACTTGGAAAATGAGAAGCTGTCTCGGCTGCTTGACAATCCATTTGGCCGTTCACCCTCCCTATCCTGAGATTGCATCCTGCTCAAATTCCAGAATACCAAGATAATGCACAGTGTTCTGTTAAGATGGTATATGGAAACTCGTCTTCTGTAATGACCTATCAATGCAAAAACAAATAATCTGTAATCACTACTTCTAATATACATTTATGGGTAGAAATGAAATAACCACAATTAAAAACTCCCATGTGGAAAAGTAGTCACTCTATCAACAAATCCTTTAGGGATGTATCAGTGAATACTTCATTTTTGGTAGTGGAATAAATTATTGATGACCTGGCTGCTTCTGTTTCTAGGCTATCGGAGGATATCCCACATTTGCTCCTTTGGAGCAGCCTTCTGGTTCTGCCTTCTGGAAGATTCTTTCCCTCCATTGTACTCCATGGCCAGTCATGTCTAACATGGGTAGGGGAACTTACTCTTTTTGGAGCTAATCAGATTTCTCAGGGTGTGGGTTTGGAGATCCAGGGGTGTTTTGGATGTAAAAAAAAAAGGAAATATTTGCATATCAGGCTTGCGGATTCTTTAAAAATATAAATTCTTGGGCAGGCCGGGTGGCTCAGTGATTTAGCACCACCTTCTGCCCAAGGCGTGATCCTGGAGACCCGGGATCGAGTCCCATGTCGGGCTCCCTGCATGGAGCCTGCTTCTCCCTCTGCCTGTGTCTCTGCTTCTCTCTCTTTGTGTCTCTCACGAATAAATAAATAAAATCTTTTAAGAAAATATAATTTCTTCACAAATTTAGTAGACTTCTCAGCCATTTGGTCCTGGACAACACCCTGAGCATGTAATCTCAGCTTTTAGCTTTTAAGCTACATATTTTACCAACTGATTTCTGCATTTAATGGGCTCCCCATCCTTCTCTCTACTCCTCCTGTCCCACCAACCAAATGGAAGGAAAATGGCAGAGTTGTCTAAATTTTGGGAACCGCACAGTCCTCTTGTCATGAACTGCTGACCCACTTTGTCTTTGCTGTTATGCTGATTCCCCTTCTACATGTAAAATAGCAGGTATACCTGCAACTGCTCTCCTGTCTCTCCTGTGGACTTCAGCTGTATGTTCCTCAGGTTCCAGCCTGCTGATGGTTTTTCCTTCCTGGCTCCTTGTCCTGGGGACTTCAAGCTGGTTCATCCATTCCCCACAATTGCACAATTTCCTCTAATAAGTAAATAAATAAATATCTGTATACCTGTGTATCTCTACCTTTACATGTCTCTACACCTACAATTATGCAACCTCCTATTACTGCTTCTCTGCTTGAGGCTTTTTTGAGGACTTGAATGGGGAGGCAACACCTTTCATTTGAGTTTGCTCTTGGGTTGACTCCCATAATCTGGCATAGAACTTTTAAAGAAAGGTACTTGAAAAAGCTCTGGGCCTATCTCCTATGGAGGCTGCTATTAAAAAGCCATGGAAGATAAATGCCCTAGTTTTAAAAATGGAAGCATTTTGCTTTTTGAGATCCAGAGGCCCTGGCTTACTAGACTCTCAATCTGTTTACAGTGCTGCCTATTGATAGAGAGTGCCTCACTTCTGCTCTCCACAGAGGTGTGCAGAATGGCTAGCATTGACAATGTTTGTCTCTCCTCAGGGCATTGCTACAAGTGACAAGAAGCAGCTAGCAAAAATCAATAATCTGAATTTTCTCAGTATTTCTTAGTATTTTCCCTAATGTCACTACATTAGTTGACATGTGATCTTTTAAGAAATAGAAAGGGTACTTTTTACCAGCATTTTGTCTAGGTACAATAAGTTTTCAGCTAGCAATGACTCAGATCATGAATTATCCCACCCTACCAATTCCACTAAGCAAATTCTATGAGTTTAGGTCCTGTTACCTGTAGCCTTTTTCCAGCTACCAATTGAGATTAGTTTTACCTATGAATACTAGTAATAGCTATAGCACTTAAGAGTAGCTTAAATAAGACCCATAGTTTTTTCCTCTTATGCTCAAGATGCTCAAAGATAATCTGGGTTAAGGCTGATGTATCTCACAACAGGGTCAAAGACTAGGCTCTATCTGTCCTCCTTCTCTGTGATTCTCCTTCCCAAAGTCATTTCATGTTCTAATATGGCTGCTCACTCCAGCCACTAAATCACATTCCAGCCAGCAGAATTAGCAAGGCCAAAGGAGAAAAACAGGTCTCTCTTTAAAGACACTTGTCAGCATAGCATAATTATTTCCTGTTGCACAGTAGTGGAGCATTAACTCTTTCTGCCACTTAAGTGCTATGTGACCTGTGAAGTAATGAGACACAGAGATTCCACAAGCAGGTGTTACAGCTGCAAAAAAATATTGCCCTTCACAATCAGAAAGAGTTATTTTATAGCTTCACCCATTCAGCATGGATACCTGAAAATAACAGAAACACAAGATGTGTTACAAGTTTCTATTAACTCTAGGTAGTTTCTTTCATATTTGCATGGAAGCACTGGTGACGTTTAAGAAAACAAAGTTGTGATTGTTTTTCACTTTATATGTTGACATCATCATTACTTTTGTTGTTTAAGCTCATTTGAAGATTAAAAAAAGAAATTCAGATTTCAACATTATTCTCAGGCTCAGTGTTGAGGGGGGGAAAAAAGGTCATTTATACAAAACACTGTTTACATTTGACTTCCTATGGGAAAGCTCTGAGCAAAACAAGGTAATGATTAGACCAAATTGGAACTTAATGTTAATGCTCCTTGTTATAATGGAAAGTATCAGTTCAGGTTACCTGGATGCCACTGAGAATTCCTTCCACATATGGCCAAACAGCTTTTACTAAAAGGACAAGTTACCTATATTGAATTGACACTTTCAAGCTGCCCTGGCAATGGTAAGAAAATACAAGCATAGTTTCATTTTGGGGATGGATATCAGCTAAGTGGCACTTGAGAATAGGCAAATAGCCAAACTCAGGAGTCAAATGGGGAATTAAGTTTGCATTGCTCACTGAATTCCTGCTCCTAGTATATTTTCATTGTTTTTGTTTGTGTTTTTGAAATATCATGAGTTATCAGAATATAAAATAGATTTAGAACATTCAATTTTTCAAAATATGATGAATTCAATATCCATAAATTCCATCTAGTAAAATATCATAATATACTAGATAAAATATAAAAATGTAAGAAAAGATAGGAAATCTTAAAAGTCAAAAAATATAAGAAATTATTAATCCACAGAAGTAAAATAGAGTTAAAACTTATGGATGGTTTGGAGCAAATACTAATCCCTTGTGACCAGAAGTTCCTTACTACTGAGTCTCATTCAGGGCACAGAGGACCAATGTAATTTGGCAAGTTTAATTGAGATCTCTACAGAAAGCTTAAATGATTACACACTTGGTGAAAGTTTACAACACAAAGTAAATCTGATACTTGCTTGTCTTGGTTTTGGACTAGAGTACAAAAAAGTAGCACTTCTTATGAATTTCTGGCCTTGGATGAGAGAAAAGCTCTAATGTGAGTAACCACCTATAAGATATAAAAACTATCAGGAGATCATTTTTTCAAAGTGGTCCCAATTAGGAAGTATCCTTGCTGCTTGGGAAAGGGTAACACATATTCCCTTGGCAGGTGTGCACTTTCAACCCACACTTTAAAGAATTCTCACTAATCAAAAGTTATAAAATACATGAGAAAAAGTATCAGTATTAGAACACTCAAAAGAAATAACCAAAAGCTAAAGCAAATTCCAGAGTCAGACATTCAAAGACTGGATATTGGAACTATTTGGTACAAATATAAAATACATGATTTAATAATGCTTAAGTACATAAAAAATTCTGAAATATGCTACAGAAAAATGAAATGAAAACACAGTCAGTTATATTTGATACTAAGAACTACATAGAATTCTAGAAATGGAATATCTAGTAATCACATCTAAAAGCCCAATAATTAGTCAGAAATTTATGACTTAATGGAAGAATTGAGAAGAAGCTATAAATAAATTATTTAGAATATAGCACAGAAGTACAGAGAAGGAAAATATGAAGAAGTTATGCAGGTAGAAAAATAATATATATTTAATTAAAGTTGACAAGATTGTAGAAAGGCAATTTTTGGAGAGAATATTGATTGAAATTTTCCAAAATGGATAAAGGGCACCAATCTTTAGATTCACAGATTCCAACCAATGTTAAGCAAGATAAATAAAAGGAAATCAACACCAAAACACAATGCAGTGAAAGGAAGGCAAAAACTAGATTCCTGGAAATGTTAAAGCAAACACAGAATAATCCACCCCTCCCCCCAAAAAAACAACCAGGGAGATGGTAATAGCAATTCAAAGGAAAAAGAGAGTTTACCAACAAAGGTACTTAGGCAAATAGACTGATTTTTCTATAGTAACCGTGGAAGAAAAAAAAAGGAAGCATTTCTTCAAAGTGATCCCATAAAATAATTGTTAATCAAAAATTCTAGGCTCAGCAGTCTATCTTTAAAAAAACAGAATAAATCAAAGCATTTTTAGGCAACATAAAAGATATTCTTTACCATTAACAGATTTTAGCGAAGAAATTTCTAAGTATTACACTATAGGAAGAAGAAAAATGGTATCTGGAAAAAATTGAGATGCAAAAAGGAATGATGAGTAAACTGCAAATATATATGAAAATCTAATAAAATATGACTCTATATATCACAATAAAAAGTCTGATATATACCATAAAAACAAGACAGAAAAGACTCAGAGTTAAAATATTTTAATGCCTTTGTTTGGTTAGGAGGAGGTTAAGATATGAATTAACTTTTTACTTTGTGAAGTTAAGTATTCTTGAAAAACTAGTAAGGCAAATACTTCAAATAAATGTACCCTCCGAAGTGATGGAAAAGTAGAACTTTGGGGGGAAATCACCTTAATCAATACAAATAAATTAAGAAATGAAAAAATTAGCATAAAATCTCATGCAAGACAATTATTAAAAAATAAGATGTTAAAAATAAATGTAAATGAAACCATAATCACAATACATATAAATGGACTAAATTCTGCTAACGGTGATGTTTATCAGATTGGATTAAAAATCATTAGATTATTTATAGTGTTAATAAGAAGTATGCAGAATATTTAACAATAAAGATATGAAATAATTTTTACTGAATTTTACAAAGCTTTTGTAGCTATACTAATATCATATAAACTGGACTTTGGCCAAAAATATTTATAAGATATAAAGATGGCAACTATCCAATGATTAGAATTTCAATTCACTAGGAAGAGACAATAGTTCTTATCTTAATTTGTATCAATAACAGCCTCAAAATACATAAATAACAAATTTGCAGCACTATAAGGAGAAATGAGAAAAATCTGGCATCATTGTAGGAGATTTTTACTATCTTTTTTGTCAATAATTTCTAAATGAGATGAATAAATAGGGTATAGCAGATTTGAACAACACCATAGATGGCTCTATTTTGAAGCTGGCAATTTTCCACCACAAGTATACATGGAATATCATGAAAATTAGCTAAATTTTAATAACTATCTGAGAATCATTTTCAAACAACTCATTTTCCCAATTAATTAAAAATGAATCTTAGAGTTTCAAATTAATAACTTTATGTATTTGGATGTTAGAATAAGACCAAACTAACAAAAAATGTTAAATAAACATGAAGCAATTGAAGAATATAGAATATGTCCTTATTTATTATCAATTGAATGATATTAATTCAATTTACATATGTGGGTTACCTTGTAATGTTCATATCAACACTTTTTGAATCTACATCATTACTTGCCTGTTGAAGATAAATCAACAGAGGTTGTTCACTATTAAACCATTCACCCAAATTGATGTAATGGTAAACATTGAAAGAGGATTTAAACCTCTGGGTTTTCCATATTTTGTTCTCTATTTTAAGCCTTTCCCTTCCTCATTTCTATTCTCACATACTTAGAATCCTGTCCTGTATTCCTCTTTATTGATTTCAACCAGAATTTGCTTTTGCTAATCTAACGATTAAATTAGTCTGTTTGAAATATAGCCTCCTACTTCTATTTGCATTCCAACAGCTAGGTTTAGCAGGGAGAGTTTGGGTCTGGAGACAAAGTAAGTTCCAGTTCAGGCTCTGATAGCTCTCTGACCATGGGCAAATTATTTGCAAATGGTCTCTCAGTCTTATAAGAAAAAATGCTAACACTTCCTTTGCAAGATTTTTGGAGATTAAAATTTTGTATGTAAAGCACTGCATTCACAGTATGACCCCGTTAAATATTTTGTAATGAGGAAAGTTTACAATCACTAAGTGTACCTAATTTTAAATCTTAGTGCCATTCCTGATTAGGTATATCACACCTGGCAATTATCTAAATTCCTAAAACCAAACGATCTTTATTTCTAAAATAAAAATATTACTCTCACTGCTGTGGTAAGGATCAAGGAGATATGGTATGTGACAAATTGTTGCTGGTATTGCTGTTGTTTTATTTTGTATTATTTTTCTTAGTTAAAAACAAACAGCATCAAACGACAACTTGTAATGATAGAATTTCAGAATTTGTAATGACTTACACAAGGAATATATCTCTATTTAGGAAAATAATGGATTATAAAACCAGCTAATTTTGCATGGATTCATTAGAATACACTAATGGGAGAAAAATCTTTTCTTTTCAATGAACTTAAACACGAGTAACTTGAAATGTTGCTCACTACCCCTTCTCTATACCTTCATTCAGTATGAATTGATAATTTGCAAACATGAGATAACGTTCTGGTAAAATATTTTTTTTTAAATGTGTCAGTGTCAGTGTTTTTAAACTGTTTCAGTTAAATTGATTTAGACACAAGGAAGCAACTCTAAATGACATTAGCATACTTGCAGATTTGATAGACTAGAATATCCTAGAATATTCCTTATCATCTTTCTGATCCATCCAAAGTTAATTTTATTTGGTTCAGGACTAATTTGGGTAGTGAATCTCTTTTAAAAATAATATTCTCAATGTTATTTTAGGATAAATGTTTGTAAATTATTTGTAAGGCCACAGGCCAAATATGGTTGTCTACCTGATTTTATACATGAAATTGTATTGAAACACTGGCACATCCTTTGTTTATATATTTCTATAGTTGTTTTTGTGCTAAAACAGCTGAATTCACTGTATGATCACAATATCTAATATGTTGTTGACTCTCTGATCCTTTACAGAAAGAGTTGCCCATTCTTGTTCTACAATTAAAATTAATAGGAAGATATATTGTTATAATGTTTAAGAAAAGCTTTTTCTTGACTCTGTATTCTCCCTGTTTTCTCTCCTATATTTAGAAAAACATTTTAAATGCTTTTGATTATATTATCATCCATTTGTATAATGTAATTTGCAATTTTTTAATAAGATTTTATTTTTAAGTGATCTCTATACCCACTGTGGGGCTTGAATTTACAACCCCGAGATCAAGAATCACATGCTCTAAAGGCTGGGCTAGCCAGGTTCCCCAGTTTATAATTTTTTAACTTTTGAAGAAGGCAATATTGCTTTTCTATTTTTCAAATAGAATTCTGCTCAGGGAAAAAAATCTTCATTTTAAAATATATAATCAATGAAAATTGAGAGGCTGCCTACACCATTGTTCTTTAAATACAATCGAGAGATACAACTATCATGCATTTTTTTTTCAGCTTGTTTCCAGTGGTCAAGCATCTCTTACAGTAGTTAGCATCAGAGGGAGTTTGCATTGCAGACTTTTAGTCACCTGAGATTTAAGAGTATATTTATAAAAACACATTTTATAGTTATGGTAGTAATTTGCCATTCATTTTTGCAGTTGTGAAATTTTGCTAACGCCAACTAAATGATCGTTAAAAATGCCCATTCAGTATTGATTAGATTAGTATATTTTATACATCACTCACAAAAATAAAAGAGTACAAATTTGTTGCTTAATACATGTCCCCTTTGGGTATGCACTATAAATTTAAACACTATAGTCAATTATTTTCAGTTTTGCATTATTTTGTTAAGAATCTTGCTTATACCACTGCCATATACTAAATTTGAACATCAAAAAAAATCAGGAAAAAGTAATAATTTTGCATTTTAACAAGTAATTTATTAAAACTGAAAAAAAATCCACTTTAAGTAGACAATGAGTCTAAATTGTGAGAGTTAAATAATCACATTTCACGGCCCATGTATTAGGAAATGCAGGTTATAGTTTCACAGGTATTCTAGGCTATGTTACTAATGAAGCAATTTGCTCTGCGTCCATTCCCATTTCACTTGCTGTCATCAACGATTAAAGAATGCCATGGAAGGGTCACTCTGGATTAGCACCCTGTCTTTGCAGAGATCTCCACTTAAAGGAGAAGGATTTTCATTTGTGTTCTGGGAGATGCCACAGGTTAAAGTTGTTCAACAGAGTAGTATTTTCTAAATGTTTTCATTAGGCAGTTATCATTGAAGAAGACAAATGTGGAGACATCCCCAAGTGAAACAATCTATTTATATGGCTTAGAAACTTACTTAACACAGGACTGGGTATGCCTTGAAGCAATTTCCGGAGAAGAGGTAAGCAAATCCAACAAACAATAAGAAAACAATAAGAAGAAGCAAGCGAACCTGGGAGTTTTAGGGGAGCAATTACTAGTTAAAACTGTGGGGACACCTGGGTGGCTCAGTGGCTGAGCATCTGTCTTTAGCTCAGGTCTTGATCCCAGGGTGGTAGGATGGAATCCCGCATTAGGCTTCCTACAGGGAGCCTGCTTCTCCCTCTGCCTATGTCTCTGCCTCTTTCTGTGTCTCTCATGAATAAATAAATAAAATCTTTAGGAAAAGAAAAGAACTGTGGTTCATTCCATTTCCCTCATAGCTCCTACGACTAGAGCTCCTACTATGAAGCCCACAGCTTCACCAGAGAGTTCTTGCAGATGAAAGCAATGACAAAGATCTCTTACATCTCTTCTCCTTTTGTAAATATAACTCACTCGTTTTTATGTGTCTTTCTTGGAATAAGAGAGTAAAAAAGACAAGTCACACAAGTCATCTTATAAAATGTGACATTGCAAATAACTGTCAGGAGTATGGAGCTTTTATATTGAAAGCTCTGTAAAGTCATACAAGCAATTTACTTCCCCAAAATATATTTACTACTGTGTCAACTCTGTATAGTCTCACCCACAGAATTGCATACATCCCACTGCTTTTAAGAATTAAAGGAAAACATGCTTGACTGTGTTATTGGTGGCTGAGAAATCACACACTATTTAAAATAATCCACATCTTAGAATTTGTAGAATAGAATTTCTGCTTGGATACAGAATCATGCCTTTAATAATAATAAACCACTTAACATGTGTCAAACGTTGCTTATGAATTATGGCAGTTTAGCTTTATGTGTGAGTTTAAGGGTTCATGTTTGTGCGCATGTATGTATGCTTGTATCTATTTAGCAATTTTTAAACCAGATTTACCTACTATGAAGTGATTTTTTTTAATGTGGAAGCAAGTTAGTTTTTTAAAATTATTATTATTTGAAATTTGTAATAAACCTTGACAGCACCTTTTGGAGGAAGAATATGTAAACCTTTTAAAAATGGAACTTCTTGAGTTGAATGGCCTGATTTCTTTGGGAAATGTCATATTAATCTTTGGGCCACAATACAAAGAAGCAGCAGTGATATTGACCCTGCTAAGTGAATGAGGAAATGATTTGCAGGAGGTTCATGAGACCATTTGGAAAGTTTCACTTCAATAGAATCCCAAGATAGAAGACATGAATGAAGCAACAGTGGCAAATAGAGGTTCAAAAAATAGTAACTAGGGATCCCTGGGTGGCGCAGCGGTTTGGCGCCTGTCTTTGGCCCAGGGCGAGATCCTGGAGACCCAGGATCGAATCCCACGTCGGGCTCCCGGTGCATGGAGCCTGCTTCTCCCTCTGCCTATGTTGTCTCTGCCTCTCTCTCTCTGTGTGTGTGTGTGTGTGTGTGTGTGTGTGTGTGACTATTATAAGTAAATAAAATTAAAAAAAATAGTAACTAATTTTAACTAATTACTAATATAGTAATATATTAGTGGAATATATGGAAGGTACTAACACTGAGGCCTTTATATAAATTATAATATTTGATCTTTAGAAAACTTTATGGTAGTCTCTATTTTTACTTCCAAATTTCAGGAAGGAAAAAGACTCAGACAAGTTTCAGACTTGGATTTGCATCTCAACTCATGTTTTTAACTGTATGAAGTGAATGTAGCAAACAGACTTGTTTTTTGGAACAAACATTTGTAGCTGACCTCTAATCTAAGAGGCAGATTTACAATCAATTTCATGTTCTTTGAAGACTAGCTGCAGCCACTAATCAAAGGGCATGTACCTACAACCTTCAGAGGGAAGTGAGTATTCCATTTTTTTTTTAAAGATCTTATTTATTTACTCATGAGAGACACAGAGAGAGACACAGGCAGAGGGAGAAGCAGGCTCCATGAAGGGAGCCCGACGCGGGACTCAATCCCGGCACCCCAGGATCACGCCCTTGGCGGAAGGCAGGCATCAAACCACTGAGCCACACAGGGATCCCTCCATTTGGTTTTAAGCAGTAGGTGCACACATAAAAATTAGAGTTAGCAGTTTCAATTATGAAAATTTGAAAATTAAGAGCATTTATATGGTGATTTATTATTCATTTCTATGTCTTCTTAAACTCAAAAGCATGATTCTGTAGTTTATGTTATAAAACTTCAGCAACTAAACATTTCTTTAATATGTCCATAAATAGAAATATTTCTCTGCTATTTTTTTAAAAGATGTTATTTATTTTTTTGATAGAGAGTGAGAGTGAGAAAGATCACAGAGGGAGGAGAAGGAGAAGCAGACTCGCCACTGAGCAGAGTCCAAGGCTAGGCTTGATCCCAGGACCCTCAGATCACAACCCTAGCCAAAGGCAGATACTTACCCAACTGAGCCACCCAGGAGCCCCAAAATATTTCTATGTTTAAACATTCAATAAAGTCATTGAAAATAGATATAATGTCCTATTAAGGCTGGGAATATCTCCAAGAAAGTAATGTATGTTTATAGGAGTAATAAAAGTATTTAACAACTAGTACAGTTTGGGCTCTGGCCAATCAGAATGGATGTTGGCTGTAAACAACATATTTGAATGTGTGAATTGGACAGATTTTTAAACAACTATAAATATGTGGGTTTAATGGACAGAGTTTTATCCCCTCATATTCATATGCTAATGCCCTAACTTCCAATGTAGCTATACCCAGAGACAGAGCTTTTAAGGAGTTAATGTAAGTAAGACAAAGTCCAGAAGGTGTGACCCTATTACAATATAACCAGGGTCCTTATAAGAAAGGGAAAAGACACCAGGAATGTATACACAGAGGGAAGATCATGTGAAGACCCAGTGAGAAAGTTGCCATCTACAAAAATAAAAGAGCTGGTTTCACCAGAAACCAATTCTGCTGGCACTTTGGTCTTAGACTTCCAACCTCTAGAACTGTGAATAAGTACAATCGTTTTTAAACAACCCAATCTGTGGTATTCTGTTATGGGAGTCCTAGCACGTTAATATAGGGAGAGTAATTATTTATGTTCAAAAGTATTTTTTATTTTGATTTTTAAAAATCAAAGTTATACAAGAAAGTTGAAGTAGTGAAACATGTTTTATAATAACATTTTTAAAAAAGTCTTGGAGTGCTATTTCTTAAAAAGCAATACTTTTATGGCATTTTAACTGTTTGGGGCATATATATTCATATTTATAAGTAAAATACTTTTAATTTCTTAATTATTTGCATATTAACTAACACATTAAAATCCAAAAGATATGAACTTAATTGTCTTCTCTCTGCACTGGAATCATACACACACACACACACACACACACACACAGACACATATGTGCACACATTTCCCCCTTCCCCTGATCTTTTTGCAATAACTATATTAGAATTTTCAGTAAAATAAACACAAAGTGTTAATATTATCAAGGCCATATTAATAATATTTTGTATTAAATTATCTTAGTATTTTATAATTATATATTTCTGCTTTTAAACTTTTACTTTCTCCAGGGTTAAGAATAGACCTATTTTTCCATTTGGTTAATTGTCTAGTAGACATCAAAAATCCATTCCCCAAATCTCTCACCAAAATAGATATTCACTCTCAATACTTTCAAATTACTGTTTTTTCTTTCTTTCTCTGGATTTTAACCCTGTCTACTGACTCTCCATGTCTGCCCACTGGCTGATATCTCTGGATATCCCTTCTCTATTCTGATAATTCCCTTTATCTCTCTCCTAGTCTGGGTTTTATGTTTCTGAATTCTATATTACTCCCTCTCTAGTCTGGTTCTTCATTTCAATACATGGAATCTTATAGCAGTTTCTTGAGGAAAAAAATGCACAGAGGACAAATTTTTGAGACATTTAATGTCTGAACATGTCTTTATTATTAACATGCTCATTAGGTTCATAATTTGAGTATAAAATATCTTCCTTGGAAATATTTTATTTGATTTGAAAATACTTAACATGAGATTTACTCCATGAAAAAAAGTTTAGACTCATAATGGTTTAATGACTTAAATGTAAGACCTGAAACCATAAAAGTCCTAGAAGAAAATTAGTTAAGAATAAAAATTTCAATTGTATTCTTTTGTATCGTAGTTTTCCTGTTTTTCCAACACCATGTGTGAAAATGACTATTTGTACCTTTCTCTACAGTGTATTTTTGTTGATGATCAGTTGACCATGTATGTGTAGATTTATTTTGGACTTGCTATTCTATTTCATTGGTCTATATGTCTGTCTTTATGCCAGTGCCATACTATTTTGATTATGGTAGCTTTGTAATGTATTTTAAAATTAGGAAATATGATACCTCCAGCTTTGTTCTTCTTTTTAAAGATTGATTTCATTATTTGTAGCTTTTGTGGTTCCATGTGAATTTTATGATTGTTTTTTTCTATTTATGTAAAAAAAAAGGTCATTAGGATTTTTGTTGTTGTTGTTGTTGGAAAAAAACAGTTTTAATGGTATTCAAAAATACTTTTTAAAAAGCATTCTAGCACAAGTTTTCTTCGTAAACTAGATTATGTTGTAAACTTTCTCCTAAATCTTTTAAGAGTGTTGGCTGCCATTAGGTTTTTGGTAGGTGTTGCATTAAGTATGTAGATGACTTTGGTTAATATGGACATTTTAATAAATTTAAATTTTTCAATCCATGCATAAAAGATGTCTTTCAATTTGTGTCTTAATTTCTTTTTTTGATATCAAAGTTTTTTAGCTCCTGAGTTTATTCCTAAGTATTTTATTCTTTTTAGTGCTATTATAAGTGGAATTACATTCCTAATTTTCTTTCCAAATTGTTCAGTTTATAGAAACTACACTATACACTATGTTGATCTTTATATTGATTTTGTATCCTGCAACTTTGCTTAATTTATTAGATCTAACAGTGTTTTTATGAAATCTTTAGGATTTTTCTCTATATAAGATCATGTTGTCTGCAAACAGGGATTACTTATTTTCCTCCTTTCTCATTTTGATGCTTTTTATTTCTTTTTTCTACCTAATTGCTCTAGCAAGGATTCCCAGTACTCTGTTGCATAGAAATGTCAAGAATGAGTCTTTCTCTTGTGCCTGATCTTAGGGGGAAAAGCTTTAGTTTTTTCATCATTGAGTGGAATTTTCCTGTATGTCTTTTATTGTTGAGGTAATTTCCTTTAATACTTAATGGGTTTTCTTCTTTAGCATGAAATGATGTTGAATTTTGTCAAACACTTTTTTCCATCTATTTACATGATCATGTAATTTTTATTCCTCAGTCTGTTAGTTATGGTGTATTGCATTAACTGATTTCTATGTGTTGAACCACTCTTGCATCCCAAGGACAAATTAGGTTTGTTGTGGTGTAGGACACTTTGAAGGTGCTACTGAGTTTATTTTACAAGTATTTTTTGAAGATTTTTCATCTATATTTATCAAGGTATTAATCTGTAGTTTTCTTATGGTGCCTTTGTCTGGCTTTGGCATCAGGGGATTGTTGGCCTCAAAAAATAAGTTTGGAAGTACTTTTTTTTTTCTTTAAGTTTTTGGAAAAGTTTGAGAAGGATAGATGTTAATTCTTCTTTAAGAGTCTGGTAGAATTTACCAGTGAAACCATCTGGTCCTAAGTTTTATTGGAAAGTTTTTGATCACTGGTTCAATCTCCATTCTAGTTATATATCTCTTCAGACTTTCTGTCTTTATGATTTAATCTTGTTACATTGTATGTTTCTAGGAATTTATCCATTTCTTCTGTGTAATCCAATTTGTTGGTATACAATTGTTCATGGTAATCCTTTTTTATTTCTGAGATATCATTTGCAAGTTCTCTATAATATTTTTATTCATAATTTTAAAACATTTCTCTACATATTTTCCAGTTACTCATAAATTCAAAGATATTCTGAAATTTGATCATTTGTATGTAACTTTTTTGTTTTCTTGGTAATTTAAAAATATATGTTCTCAAGATTCTGAAATTTCATAAGGATAAAGCCTTATTGTGGTCATTTTTTATTTATTTTGTTAAACATTGTAGCATTTTCACCTGGAAAGCAATGTCTTCAGTGGGACAATTCAAATATATGGTTATATTCTTCCTCTTTCCATCTCTTTATTTTTTATTCCCTTGTTTTCTCACTTCTTATTTTTTAGAATTCTTATTATTTTGTACATTGGGCTTCCTGGGATAATCTTGACCTTTCTTAACTTTTTTCTCCTAGGATGTTCTAGTTTATGGAAATTATCTCATTTTAATAGTTTAAATAAATTATTGATTTATTTTTGTTTTATTTTTAACTTTCAAAATCCCATTTTTCCCCCACACATAACCATTTAGAGTAGCCTAGCCTTATTTTGTGGATGCAATACACTTTCTTACATTTTGAAGATAATGATTATAAATTTTTGAAGTTTATTGGGGACTCCCTTCATTTTCTATATTTCCTCTCTCTACCATTGTTTGTTTTTTTACTTGTATTTACATGTATCTGTCTTTCTGGTTAGAGATTTTCCTCAGATGTCTAGTGGTAGTAGTTATCTTTGTGTTTGTATTCAAAGATAAGGGCCAAATATCTGATTATAATCCTGGACAGAATGTTTAATGTCTTGTTCATTTCAGTGATTAGAGAAAGCCAATATTTGGAGGTCTCCAACAGTTGGTATCCGTACACTATATTTCTTAAACATGATAATCTCTCCAAAATAGAATTTCAATCTGTTGCCAATTTCTTAGACTATTGGTTAAGACTACTGTTCCTGTAAAATACGACACCTATGAAAAAAAAAAGACACCTATGAATACAATATCTGCAACAATATGGAAGTTGGTTTTCTTCCTTGAAAGGGACTCCATGTAAGCAAGTGGGACAAGGACAGCCCCTACTCCATAAGACCATCTTAATTCCTGACCAGAGGAAAGGAGAAAAGTAAGAGTGTAGACTAAGCAGCTCTCTCTTAAAAATGTGATATGCAAGTTGTACACATCATTCCCATCTGCATTCCATTGGTAAAAATGTAATCATATGGCCCTACCTAGCTGCAATGGAAACTTGAAGAGTAATGTCTGCTTGTGTACTCAGCTAAAACTAGGAAGAGTGATGTCTGCTTGTGTACTCAGCTAAAACTAGGAAGAGTGAGGGTTTCCAATGAAAAAAGGGAAAAAAAGAAGATAGACACTGATAAAAATGTTCAATATCACACAGGAGCCACATGCTTGATTTGGCAATCTCATAATTCAGACTGTAGGTGTCCACTCAATTTCACACGTTAGTGCCATGTTTGCACCATGAGCTGTGCCTGATATCCTAGTCAAGAATCCCTCTTTTTCTTGCTTGTTTGCTTCTTAGTTGGCTTGTTTGAATTTAAAGCTCTGGTTTTCTTTCTTAGAGTAGGAGGGATAGTTGTTTAGCTTAGTACTTTGCGATATAAAATTGTCTTTCTGCATTTTCAATTAACTCTTCTCTTTTCAGCCCTTTGAGAAACTTTACTTTGAAGCAATCTGATACCTCCAGTTCTTGAGCCTTTCTGGGATGCCATGTTGTGAATAGGCTTATTTTGGACTTCCCTCAGAAATTTCTAGCCAATGTCTTTGCAAAGCTTATGTTTAGGTTTCCATATCACACTTCGTTTGCAACTTTCAAAAATTTGTAGTTGTTGTTTTATCACCTATTCTCTTTGCCTTTGTAGATATATGCCTTTTAAAAACTATTAATTCTTTTATTCTTCCTCTTGCAGAGTTTTTATGTGGTTACCTATCTTGGCAGCAGGTAGAGATAATAGAATATAATAAAGTGCAAAATAAATTCTTCTTTGGCTTCCTTTCCATTAAAATCAGATGAAATGGAATAGAGAAATTGAGACCTAAGGAAAATATATTCATTTCTGCACAGGAGAGATATTACAGTTTTAACCCTAAAAAATTCCCTTTTCATATCGCTGTGTCTATGTAATTTTGTAGCAAAACTATGTAAACTTACAGGAATGCTAAATGAGTTGGAATGCTGATCTAATAAAGCGGAAAGGAAGAAATATGTACTCTGACAATGCTTAATCCATCCACCAAATATCTGTGATATGTATGGTGGGGCAGGCCAAGGAAAATAAATATAAGGAGGCTATATAGATTTAAGCAAAAAGCCTGATGGGAGTTTATAAGTGGAAAGGTGGCTACTGGAAATTAGACAATCAGCAGAGATTATGGCAAAAGCTAAGGAGTCTTGGAGGGGCTTGCTGGTGAACTGAAGGAAGCTAATCTGAGAAAAGCTAGGGTATAGAATCAGGGGGTTCAGTAATGGCTAAAGATAGACTCTGTTAACCTTAAAAGTAAATCTACTTGTTATTTTACCAGCAAAAGGTGGGTTTATTTGGGAATAAAAGAGAATTGCAACCCAGGGCAAATAAACGGCAGCAGAACCCTAGATAAGTCCAGGGAACAAAGGGGAAGTCTGCTTTTTTTTTTTTTTTTTTTTTTTAAGGAGAAAAGTGGTAAGTTGAGAAGGCTATTTATAAACTAAAAGTACATTGGAGGAAACTGGAGTTCAAAGTGTGGTGACTTCTCATTGGCTGAGCTGTTGCAAGGGAGTGAGAGGATATGGTAATGGTTTCTTCCTCCAGCTAAAGCAATAGAGTAGTATCCATTGCAAAGTCAAGTCTATGTAAGGTTAAGTGCATCTTTTCCTGTTGGGTTTGTAATTGACTCTGAGTGGTAGGATGTGAGAGCTCCCTCATGCTGAAACTTCCCACTTTATGTATGTATGTACGTATTTTTAAAGATTTTTATTTATTTATTCATGAGAGACATAGAGAGAGAGAGGCATAGGTAGAGGGAGAAGCAGACTTCCTGCGGGGAGCCTGTTGGGAGACTATCCCAGGACTCTGGGACCACAGTCTGAGCCAAAGGCAGATGCTCAACCACTGAACTACCTAGGTGCCCCCTTCCCACTTTGTTTTAATGAAATTTCCCATTATTGATTTTCACAATTCACATACCTTGGATCCATAATATAATATAGTTAAGAAAAACTGCTGATTTCAGCATGGACTGGAAGCAAATCCTAGCAACACAGTCATTTGGAAATGTAATACAAGAGAACTCTCATTCCCAAAGGGAATAAAAAGATAAGGCACTTTCCAATCCTGAATAAACTTGGATATGTGCAGATTGGCCCAAAGGGACTGACTGAGCTCATCAATTCTGGGATCCAGTCACTAGGGATGCGATAGAAAAATTAGACTTGAGAAAAGTAACACGGTAAATACCCAGTGACTAGACCAACACACCTGTTCATCTAGGGACTGGTGATAAGGTCTAATTTGATAATCCATTAAGCTACTGCTCTGAGCTGCTGAAAAACAAACTTGGTCTTGAGCTTTAAGAGGCTGTTTGGAGATAGATATTATATAGACTCAGGGGTGGAAATTACAGGAAAACTGAGGATTAGATTCAAGAAAATTATATATTTTTGATTTACTTTGAAACATTCCTCATTATTATCTGTACCTCTAGCTATAATGTGTCATCTCAATCGTTATTACCTAAAGTCCCAGGAGGAAAAAAAACTATCTATTTGAGTTCTTAATTACATTGTTCTTTGTCCTTTTCTATAAAATGCAAGGTGGTAGAGCCTCCAGATCAGCAGGGGATGCCTTAAGTGTGGTAAAAGGGGACTCTCTCAGTCCTTAGAGAGCAAACAATTTTCAAAGCCATTAGAAACTTTATGAGAAGATCCAATAAACAAGGGACAAAGAAGGGTTTTATCCTAATATCCCTTTTTTAATCCTAATATTTCTTTAAGAAGAATAAAACGGTCTTAGCACATTGTTCTCCTTTCTTTTATTTATCAAATTGGCCACCAAGTCTGTTTGTTCCTATCTTTAAATCATTCCTAATTACAGCCCTTCCTCCAGTTCTGTAGCTGCTTTCTTAGTAAACACTCTCATCATCTTTCTCACATGTTATTTCAAATGACTTCTGTCTTATCTCTTCATCTCTATTTCATACTCACTGTGGTATGAGAGCTATCTGTCTGAAAGTTAAATATAGCTATGTTGTTATTCCAATGCTAAAGATAAATTTCAGTGGCTTACTGCACAATAAATCTAAATTCCACTGCATGACATATGGAGTATTTTATAATCTGTTCTGTATCTACCTTTCTAAACTTCCTCAACAAACTCCAGCCCTATAATATCTCTTGAGTTCCATGAATATCCCTTGCTTTTGACAACCTTCAAGTCTTTGCTTCTTCTGGCTCTTCTGTTTTATGCTTTTCCGTCACTTTCCGACCCAAAAATCAGAAAGCATGCATACTTTCCTCTAAAGGCAGAAGTCTGGCTTCTTAAAAAGTCTGAATTCTAAAAAGGGGGCCTTTTTACTCAATAACTCTTTAGTGAGAAGGAGTATTTGTTCTGCCTTTTGTTATTATTGTTGATTTTATGTTTGTTTTTTTGTTTGTGTATGTGTTTTTTTTTTTTTATAGCAAAACTCTTGGAAGGGGAAAATGATTCCAAACTCTGGGCAAAATGTCTTTCTTTCAAATGTGTCTCCTTTTCAGTGAAGGAAGTCATGGAATGTTTTGGCCAGATACTTCCACTTAAAACTTTAAGATTTTTTTTTTATCATGCCAGTTTAAAATAAAATCTTAGCTAAAATATGGCACATGTCAAATCTAGAACAGAATGTCTCCCAGTTTCTAAATTCTGTACAACCCAGCCAGATACATGGAATGTGAATTTTGGTGAAATAAAAAATTACTGCAGTGAATAAGCCCAAAGTAAAAAGAGTGACATAAAAGTATATTGAATTAATTAGTAATCTCTGAGGAAACAAGAGAGTTGTGTTGAAGAAAAGGATGAGAGATGAGCACTGGCAGATTGTTATGCAAATAATGCCCTTCAAATTGATCTACAAGTGAAGATAGGCATAATATATTCTATACTTTATGTAGTATATAAAAGAAGCGGCTTAGGGAACAGACACATTCAAAAGATTCTATCTACAAGACAGGCTTTTTAGTCCAGTTATTTGGATTGGCAAAATGTCTTTAATTTCACTGATTGTGTGGCTCTTCTTTTGCCTGTGAAGACACAACTTTGTCCAGAGATGACAAATACAAGAGTCCCTTGGGGGATCCCTGGGTGGCTCAGCGGTTTAGCGCCTGCCTTCGGCCCAGGGCATGATCCTGGAGTCCCAGGATCGAGTCCCACATCGGGCTCCCTGCATGGAGCCTGCTTCTCCCTCTGCCTGTGCCTCTGCCTCTCTCTCTCTTTCTCTCATAAATAAATAAATAAATAAACAAACAAATAAACAAATAAATAATAAATAAAGCTTTAAAAAAATACAAGAGTCCCAGCATCACAACTGTGGTTATAAGAAGTGTGCACCCCCTGAAAGATAGGTCTGTCCCTTGGTCAAATCAAAAAAGAAAATACATTAGTCTTTCTAAGTCCCATTCTGGGATCAGGAGACATGAAGAATGCTACCTTACTTGCTTTTCCTAACCATCTTTGGGAACCAAGGTGTGCCTAGTTCACCACATCATGAAATGCCTTCATCACATTTTATTTCCAAAAGGATATCCCTCAAAGGGTATAGGATACATGACAACTCAACCAGAGCAAGATCCACTCAGGATAATCTTATTTTAAAGGAGACCTCATCATTGGTATTTTTCACTGGCATTTGGGATTTTGTCAAAAGCACATATTTTAAAATTGAATTTTAATGCTGTTCATTAAAGTTCTTACCAATATGCTACCATGTTCACCTTTTACCCATCCTTAGTAATATATTTATACCTGAGTAATTTGGATAATTGTATAATTAGTACATTATAATCCAAAAAAAATAAATATATTAATAAAATTTTTTAAAAAATCATTGCTTTTAAAAATGTGATACATATCTGTAGCTTACTAGCAATGTCACCTGGAGAATATTAGATTATGTAAGTTTTTTTAAGATTTATTTATTTATTTTAGAGGGAATGAGAGAGCGCAAGTGGCAGGGATGAGTAGAAAATCTCCCAATACAGGGCTCCATCTCACAACTCTGAGATCATGACTGAGCCACCCAGGCACCCCACAGATTATGTAAACTTTTAAACTCTTTATATGTAATAGAAAAACTTCTATTGGTTGTTATATGCAATAGAAACTGGATCCATTTAACTTAAGGGAAAGAGAATTTATTACTTGGATGAGAGGAATCCCTCCAGAAGGAACAGAAGACAGATGAGCAAGACTTGTAGCAAGCACCACTTAAACAACTCCAGACATTCTTGGAAATACACTTGAACCTTCTTGGAATGTACTTGGAAGGACACTGGGGCATTGTGTTGTGAGTTAATAAACTCCCCCAAGGAGACAGTCTGACTCTATTTTATGTCAAAGACAGTGCCTTGATTCTATTGGATTAGTGAGAAGAAGGATCTGAAGAGAGGAAGCTCTGAGAGCCATCCTCCTTCTGTAGAGTATAGAAGACTACTGGATGTAGCCTCTTCCCAAGGCTGGGGCTGGGCAAAAAGAATGGAACCTAGAAGGCAAACAAAACAAAACAAAACAAAAAACAACAACCACAAAACCCCATTAAGTAATATTAACTACATCAAAGGACCAAAGTGTTATTTAAGAGGGTTAAGTGAGATTTTGGCTGTGTACATAAATAGAGTAGTATATCTTTAGTTGGCCCAAAATGGGAAAATAGGCTTAGCTGAGGTATAATTGGGGACAGTTCCTACACACTATAATAAAAGACCTTCTAGAGGGCTTATTTGGAGAGTAAGCCCAATAGCTATGCAGTGAGTGCCATTAATGTCCTGCTCAGACCTGCTAACCAACCCAGTACACTTACTCCTCAGCTGTTACGAATTAGGTATTGTCAACTCATACCTGCCCCTTCTCTAGAGAATTCCCATCAGATGATTGGGACCAACTTCTTAGGAGATTATGGCCAGCCCTGCTGTCTACTCTACTCCCTCTCACCCCTACCAATAGGGTGATTTGCAGACAAGGATGGAGGAGCTGATATGCGGTTCAAAAGACCCACTTCTTTTCTTCAAGATGGAACTAATGTTGCACTGGGATTTACCCTTCAAATTCCCTATGAATTGGGCCCATTCCTTCCATTCCCAATAAATCTTATCCTCTCAAGTCTGTCTCAGGCTCTGCTTCTAGGGGATCTAAGACATATTTACCTCCTAGTATATGCATAGAAGGTGGGAAGTCATCAATGGCATTTATTAAGGGGCACATTTATTCCCAACTTCTCATATTTTTGCTTTGGCGACAGTTGCGATTTAAAAGAAAAAAAAAAGCACAGGAATAACTAGGAGAAGGAGCAGATGGACATATATCAAGAGACTGAGATTCAGAAATATATCTATATCTACACGAAAGAACAGGAATAGATCTCAAAACATACCCTGCTGTCTAAAAGTCCTCAGGCAGGGTATTTAAACCATGAGAACATGTTTCGACTTAATATTATATCAGCAAGGATGGTCACAGCCTCCAAATAATTTAGGATAGCTCAGAAAGGAGTCATGGAATGAGTCCCCAGGGAACAGCCTAGAATCTACTGAGAGTACCTTTATAAGTGGCACATTAGCAATTAGTCTTTTTGAGGATTTGGGCAGTTGTAGTAAGAAATTGGTTAAAAAAAATAACTTATTCAGAGGGAATAGCAGGAAGATTAAAGATAATACTCTAAGTACTATCATATGAGTTTTAAGATAACCCTATTCTTATGGCTGGAGATGGGAGTGTCACCTGTTCCCCCAGAGAACATGCCTGCATGACGAATGGAATTAGGACTCCAGGAAGACACAAGGAACATAAGATACAGTTAAAATGATTCTGTTGCTTATATAGTAATTCAGCCAAAAAATGTTTAATTTGTAGCTAACCATGAGGAAACCAGTAGACAAAAATAAACAAAATCAATGTTATAAAAACTGAAAAAACTGCTAGATTAAAAGAGTAAAGAGATATGACAATTAAATGCAAAGCAGCATCCTTGATTTGATCCTGGGTTGACAGACAAACGACAGCTCTAAATGACAACATTGGGACATGTGAGGAACACTGAATGTGATGAATGTTAGATAATAGTATAAAATTCATATTAGATGTCCTAAAGGTAGCCATTTTATTATAAATGTTCAGAAGTTCCTTTTTCCTAAAGGACAAATACTGAAGTATTTAAGTGGGAAGTGTCATTATGCCTGTGAATAATCCTCGAATGTGTCAGCAGAAAACAACAGGTACATACCTATAGAAAGAAAAGTAATGTAGCAAAATGTGAACAGCTGCTGAATCAAGGAGAAAAAAATATAGGTGTTCATTGTACCATTCTCACAACATTTTGTAAGATTCAAATTTATCAGCATTAAATGTTGTGAGAAAATACATTGATTGATTCAGAAAGATAAATTTCTTGTCCTTTATTTCATAAAAAATGAAAGCTTTTAGGAAAATAGAAGGTTAAGATTCATGCCTGGGCAGGAGATGGTCTGATGGAAGAATAACTTCATAGTTCAGTTTCCACATCCATATAGGGAAGGGAGAAAATTTTGGTGTGAACCATGGACACTTTTGGCAGTCCCAGAACTTTATTTCATACATTTTACTATGAGAAACATCCAGGAATATGTTAGCCAAAGAAAAATCGGGACCAGAAAGCAAAGATACAAATTCAGTACGCAAATACAGCTAATGGTTTCAGCCCTCTGAGAGGTTCAGAAGGGAAAGAACAAATGAAAAAGCATGAACACAGCAGATCCTTACTTAAAGGAGCAGAGACCAATAGGAAGGCAATAGAAACAGAGGCCAGTCAGGACGCCTGGGTGGCTCAGTGGTTGAGCGCCTGCCTTCGGCTCAGGGCATGATCCTGGAGTCCGGGGATGGAGTCCAGCATCGGGCTCCCTGCATGGGGCTTGCTTTCCCTTTGCCTCTCTCTCTGTGTCTCTCATGAATAAATAAAATAAAATAAAATAAAATAAAATAAAATAAAATAAAATAAAATAAAATAAAATAAAACAGATGCCAGTGCCACAGGAAAGGATGGATCCTGCTATTCTTCAGTTCTTGGATCTAAGATGGGTGATTCTTCAGTTACATCAACACAAGTGTGGGGAAGGCAGGTACTTTGGTGTTAGGAGGTGACGGCAGCCAGCCGCACATCACAGGAATGAAACCGTACCTCCTAGGAGGCCAGAGGGGAGGCCGCTCAGCTATATGTTTCTGATGGAGATGGAGTGACACCAGAAATTTACGACAGATGATTGGACTTTAAAATTGGAACTTGAAACTTGCTTTGGAATGTAGTGAATCAGGGTCTTAAGAATTAAATTTGGGGAGCTTTAGTTTCTCTTTTAGGATTTAGAATCATGTATGTTTATTCCAACATGCTTTCAGGCTTAACCACCCAACACATTAGGTATACATGAGGTATGTGGAAGCTTATTGACAGCTTTTTAACTGGGCCAGTCAAGGCAAATGGGTCACTTTTCCCATAACCAATCTCCCTGTTTATCATCCAGGAGGACACCTTATCTGGCACAAGCTATATGACGGTGCAGTTGAATCGTCCCTCAGGATGGACGTAGCATTGGTCTGATTCTTGTGGCTACCTCCACTTCAGACTGTCATGTTTATTGAATCGAGACTTTCTGAATGGGCAGCTGAGGCCCTTCTTGCTCAGTTAAAAAAAAATCTGTGGTGCTTTAGATTGAAGGCAACCAGTGAGCAGTAAAATAAATGTCAGTAGCCTGTTCCTGCCTGATTATACAGAAGCCCTGGCTCATGGGGTTTTTCACCTGCAAGATTCTTATGATTGTTTGCTAGTGGATTCTTTGATATTTTGGGGCTACTTGGATTTGATGAATTTGCTGTGATCCTGGGGTGTTCAAGTACTTTTTCCAGCATGGGCCTCTGGCGGGTTACACTTCCATAGTCTTGAAATGACTATTAGCCCCCCTCTGGTTACACAGTCATGTTTTCCATAATATTTTGTAGAAAATGTGAAAGCAACAAAAACTTCCTGACTGTTATTAAACCGGCCTCAGAACTTCCCCTGCATTTTTATGTTTTTATTTTGTTCTTGCTTGCAGTTTTCAAAATTTCACCAGATGATCTCTAGTGCTATGAAAATAGCTGAGTTGTAGTGGAAAAGAAAATAATGTGAGCCCTTAGAATCAGCACAGCAGAGACAATACCACGCAGCCCTAGTGAGGGTTTCATTTTTTATGGGAACGCCTCTTTATTCCATTTTTTCTCCAAAATTAAAATTTTGATACTCTTATATCACAGTTAGATAATAGATTTTCATTCTGTCCAGAGTGAGAAAGTAGAGGCAATGGGAAAAACAACAGGATTCAGATTAATAGGAAATGACAACTTGACCAAACAGGAGGTGGCAGCCCTGCCAGCTCCATGGCTCAGTGGCTGTGACAGGCAATTAGCGATCACAGCAGACCAGATGTAATGGGAGGCAACAGCAATTCACTGAGTGTTTCCTGGCTCCTCTGCTGCTTCTATCATTCATAGTGTTTGCAGAGACAAATAAACATTAATGCATGCTTTAAAAAAATGGAGTTAGATTAGGAAGAAAGAGAGAGAGTCATGAGACCAAAGTAAAGCTCAATTTTAGTGGAAAAATGAGGACATTCACTCCAACTCATGTTATAATAGGGAAAATGGAGATTATCAAACAATTTAACCACAGATTTTAAATTTTTACATGATATCATAGAATTTGAAATCATTTCTGGAAGTCCTCTGGCATACCCAGTACAGAAAATATTGATTACTCTACTACACACCAGTAACTAGGCTCATTTTTTTTTCTCTTAAATTCTACCCTTCCTATTTCTACCTCAACATAAATAAATAGAAGTAGAAAGTATATATTAATAACAATAAATAGTTATTTACTAATATATCCATTTAATAAAAAATGTAATTTTTTTTCTCTGCAGCTAAATAGACTGGATAGTACAGCTATCATTGTAATCTGCATAAATTTAATCTTATAGAGAGTTAGTGTTAACTATTATACCATAGTTTGTTTTGGAATGTCTATCGAACAATATCCTCAGAGACATACTCTCACAAAATAGAGAACTAAATTAATGATATAGTTAGTAGTCCATCCCCCAAATAATTTACAATTTTTCTTCTATACACATAGAAACATCACACCCACATACCACATACTCTCAAATGCAAACTTAAATCAACCTCTTTAAATACCAAATGCTTGAATAGTCCTTATAAATTTAAATATTGTAGATGTATTAAAAATGTAAATATAGGATAAAAATATAAACTGTCAGGTAAGATCAGTAACTGTGTTATCAATGTAACACAATGAACTTCAATATAAGAAGAAAATATCCAAGGACAGAATCATGTTTTCCATGCATGCAGTATGGAAGGCAGAAAATGTTAAGATGCTAAAGCACTGGAGATAGGCATTCAAAAGTGATCCATGAGCACGTGTTACCATTCCAAGTTTCCATGACTTTGAAGCAGATGTTTCTGAATACTCATTTATCTAGACATTTAGTATAATGAAATGAAAAGATAGAAACATTTACATGAATGCATCAATCTGCAAAAATGCAACTTTACTGTAAAGAGAGATTTAAGTAAATCTACCCAAATTTATTTTGCTAAAGGAGTATTATCATGAGATTATGGGACTTGGAATTTCAGCCAAAGTCAATTTTGGAATTATGACTTAAAAATTTCTTATTATTCCAAAGTCACACCTATTTTTTAATTAAAATGTATTTATGTAGTAATCTGATTGCTTCTGTTTTTCATCATCAAAATATGTTTCAAATTATTTTCAAGTCTTCCAACATATAAAATTTACTTTCAGAGAATGAATAGAACACGCTTTTGATGAGATTAAAAAGAATGTGCTACAGTGTTTAGAGGGATAGGAAGGGCTCTGTAGCTGCTTTTGTCCTGACGCATTTGGCGTACCTTGATGAACTTGGCCATCAATTTTCAATATTCTATGAGTTATGGTGTGAAAGCTTATGGTCCATCCATGGTGGACATTCCTTTGAAAAACATCATTCCATTAATCTAGGAATGCAAAGATGCATTACCAGGTGAGACTAAAGATACCAAAAAACCAAGGTGAGAGGGATGTTGTCTTGAGGCTGACTGGGCACCTCTTTCCCTGCCCCATCCAATTTCAAAGATTAACACAAATATTTTACCAAGGACAGTATATATGTGTATATATTTTAAATAACTAAGAAGCCAAAGAAATAGCATTCCTATAAGTATGAACCAGTAAAACAAAATTAGATGTGTAAATACTTTATATTTGGAAATATGTGTCATATGGAAATAAGACACTAAGATTATAAAATATGTGTATCCTGTATAATGTTAAAAGTCTATGTTTTAAAACTTTTCAAGGAAAAGTAAATTATTTAAAAAAGGAAAATAAACAAAAGAAGTCAGCAGAATGAAAAAAGAGCCAAATAAATCATTCAATAATTAAAAGTAATTTATTTAAAACATAATTTTAAATAACTTAAATATTTAAATTAAAAGAATATCCAATCACTGATTTTAAAATCAAATTAGACATCACCAAAGAGAGAATTAGTAAGCTAGAAGCCAGGTCAAAAGACATTGTCTAAAATGTATCACGGAAAGAAATAAAGATGGAGTGTATGAAATATTAAAAGACAAGAGCAATAGAAAGATAATGTCCAGCAAACAGTTAACTCGAGTCCTAGAAATATAGGCGGAGAATAGAAGTGGTAATATTTGAAAAAAAAAAAAAAAGGCTGGACATTTTCCTTACTGATTAAAAGTAGCAGACTGCAAATTCAAGAAATTTGTTGAATCCCAAGATGTATGAAGAAATATACAAATAAACCTAGATACACTTATAAAGAAACTTTATAAAGCTGTAGTCAAAGAAAAAAAAGTATCTTCTAGTTATATAGGTTGTGTGGGGAGAATACTTCCAAAGGTGCTGCACTTTGAAAGATATGGATAACAGAGGTGTATGGAATGATATTGCTAATATGCTGAAAAGAAATAATGATTAACCTGGATTTTTATAGCTAAAACAATATACTTCGAGAATGAGAGTAAAGCAATTATTTCCAGGTAATTATAATCCTAAGTATCATTTGAACACATATACTACATGATGTATACACATTTATATTATATATGAATAAGTATATATAAATATATGTGATATATATATAAATATATATCTCAAATACCTCAAATATATATATATCTCAAATACCTTCACAGTGATCCTATGGAGTAGCAACTTTAATTATGGTCTTTTAAAAATGAGGAACTAGAACAAAAAAGGCTCACTAATTTGTCCAAGTCCACATGATTAGTACAAGTCAGGATGGGATTTGAACGTACTCTAGCTCCAGAGCCTCTTTGCTTAACCACTGTGACAATTGCCTCTACCCAAACAAAACTACCTGAAAAGATTATCATGGCAATGAGAATTCTAAGAAACTTATTTCAGTTAGAAAGAATTTGATCCAAATGAATTTAAGATGGAATTAAGAGTAGTGTTAATATGCTGATTTGCCCAAATAATTGAATAAATCAGCTCATAACACAATTTTTCTTAAAAAATTGAATTAAAGAATATCATAACATGAAGACATATGCTGGGAAAGGTACTTAGAGACAGGTATTCTAAGATCTTTGCATTGTATGTTACATTAAAGGATTAGGAAATACAAGAAAAGCCTCTTGGGGATAAAGATAAATTTTAAGCAAAAGAACATTAATAGAAATCAGAGTGACAAAAATATTTTAAGTGCTTATTATGTGAGACACTATACAAGGCACCACACAAGCATTGTAATGGTTTGTCTTTATGACCAGTATATTAGTCTTTGAGACAGGGTGCCTAAAGGAATATGGCTAGTAAGTCATTCAGCTGTTCTAAAACTCTTTTTTTAAAACCTTAAAATTAATGTCACAAAAACCTTCCAGGCAGTGTGCAAAGATTAAATAAGATTACATGTATTTATGTATTATGCCTAGCATGGTGCAAAATAGAGAGAATGTTATTTGAACATTTTTTATTTTTGATATTGATTCCTTCATCCACAACACACCAGCAACTACTCAATTTGGACTGTCTCCATGCATGCCCGTGTGTGTCAAAAATAGTTGAATTTTGATTAGTTAGTTCATGGTAGAAGGAGAGTTTAAGTACATTACATGATGGCATCTCAGATCCCCATTATATAACCATTGACATTCCTAATGACTACTTATATATGTTACATCATTTCCTTATGAAGCAGACATTTCACTTGGTGAGAGAGAAGTACTCTCTAGCATATCTAGTTCCTTCTCTGGGTTCCTGTCTGGGTTTTTTTGTTTGTTTGTTTGTTTTGTTTTCTTTTGTTTTATCACCACCCTGTGACTCCTTGAATCCATGCTATCTGGCTTCTGCCACTCTGTAGATAGTCATCAGTAGATTTACAGTGGCTCTTTGGTCACCAAATCAAATGGACACTTCTCAGCTCTCATCTTGCTTACATTATCAGCAGCATTGGATTGCCAATCTTTTCTTTTATCACCTACTTTCTTTCTTTGGGCTCTGTGAGGCCACACTCTCATCTAACTCCTCAGTCATTGCAGTTCTGTTTGTTATTCATCCTTTTCTGAGAGTCTGATAAATCTAGTCTTATTCAGGACTTATCCTAGGCCCACTTCTTTTGAAAAACCCTCCTTATACAATCTCACCTTTTAAAAATGGCTTGAGGGGCGCCTGGGTGACTTAGTAAAGTATACAACTCTTGACTTCAGCTCAGGTCATGATCTCACTATCCTGAGATTGAGACCCACATCAGGCTCCATGTTTAGTGTGGCGTCTTCTTGGGATTCTCTCTCTCCCTCTCCCTCTGACCCTCCCTTACTTATAAATAGATATAGATACATAGATAGATAGATGATAGATAGATAGATAGATAGATAGATAGATAGATAGATAGATAAAATCTTTTTAAAAAATGACTTGAAATAAGTATGTCTGGAATATATACCACGAGAAGAGTAGCTTGGCAGTCATAAGCCAGGGTAATTCTTGGCCTTAAAATTCCTGGTTTATGGTTTCACTCATTTCCATTTCAAGAGCTATACCTTCCAGAGTCATGTAACAAGAGAATGTGAATCAGTTATCATCTCTAATGCATGTAGGCACTCATCAGAAAATCATGCATTTTGCATTAAGATGCACAATTGAACCACTCAACTTGTGATTCTTAGTTTAAAAATACTAGAAAATGAATACAATGGTATGCTGCATAGCAGAGTGGCAAACATGTGTTGTTTAATTAAAGTCCAAATTTTTATTCCCGTTTTCTGGAATTCAAATGATTATAAATAATTTTCTACTGAACATTTGTTCCTTAATATTTTTTTTTTTTATTTATTTATGATAGTCACAGAGAGAGAGAGAGAGAGAGGCAGAGACATAGGCAGAGGGAGAAGCGGGCTCCATGCACCGGGAGCCCGATGTGGGTTTCGATCCCGGGTCTCCAGGATCGCGCCCTGGGCCAAAGGCAGGCGCCAAACCGCTGCGCCACCCAGGGATCCCTGTTCCTTAATATTTAGGGACAGACATGTTGATATCAGCATCTTCAGGAAGAACTTGTTCTATTTGCTTCCAAACATGGTCTTCCTTCTGTATTCTCCATGTTATTCATCTGTCCATAACCAGAACCCAGACCTTAGCATTTGTCTTTTCTCTCCAGTCATCATTCCCTTTTCCACTCAATGGCTGATCCAGTTGATTTTTACTCTATGTAACTATTCATCGATTTGCTTATATCTACCTTAAAGTGCCATTTCTGTAACATGAAACTCCATACTATTTGCCAGACTTATAGCAATAGTCTCTGAACTCCTTCTCTGCTCCTCCTCCCTTGCCCTTTCCTGTCTCCATCACTGTCAGAGAACTTTCTAAAGCCCAAAGCCAAGCATGTTGGGATTCTGCTCACATGTTTCCACAGATTCTCATTTGCCTTTAGGATTAAGGCTAAGATCCTTAAAATGTCTTGCATAGGTGTCCATGATCTCTGTGATCCTCTCCCTTCTGATCATTTGCATTTATCACAATATTTGCACTTAGTGCTCTTGTTTATGTGAGCTTCAGATCTGCTAACATCATGCTCTCTTGCCTCTGAGTGCAATCATGGTTTTCCTTGGCCAGAAACATCTTTCCATTACTCACTCTCCTCTCTTCTGCTCACCTAATATCTATTAATGATTTAGATTCTGTATTAGAATTCTCCAGAGAAACAAAATATTTTGTTTTTGTTTTGTTTTTTAAATAAAGAAAGTTATTATAAAGAATCTGCCCATATGAGTACGGAGCCTAAGAAGTCTCAAGATCTGCAATCAGCAAGCTGAAAACCAGGAGACCAGACAGTATAGTGTAGCTGTAGTCAAGTCCAAAGACCTGAAAACCATGAAAGCCAGTGGTATGTTTGATTGCCAGCAGGCTCAAGACCCAAAAAGAGGCCATTATTTCAGTTTGAATCCAAAGACAGGAAAAAAACAATGTCCTAATTGAAGGCAGTCAGGCAAGAAGAGTCCTGTGTTACTCCAGGAAAGGTCAGTCTTTTCACTGATTCAGGCCTTCTTCAATGGATTGGATGGGGCCCACCCACATCAAGGAGGGCAATCTACTTTTCTCAGTCTGTTGATTTGAATGGTAATCTCATTCAGAAACACCTTCAAAGATGCTTTTAGAATAATGTTTGATCAAATATCTTGGCACCCCGTAGACCAGTCAAATTAACACATAAAATGAACATGACAGGTCCTAAATTATAAATTCTTTCTTCCATTCTTTCTTCTTGACCTCTTGAAACCAACTTAGCTATCTCTCTGTATGTTTCTAAAGCATCCTTTTAATCTCTTTTATTAAATCACTTGAATTGTCTTTTTTTTTTTTTTTTTTTTTCAGTAAATTCTGAGTATCATGAGTGTGCTCATTCTTGTATCCTGGACGCTCACCACAGTGTCTGGTACACAGAGTCACTAATAAATGCTTGTTGAATATATGAATGAATTAATGAGTATTTTATAATACCTATAATTAAACTGAACTACTGAAATGGAGAGGACTGCTTTCTGTCAATGATTAGATTAATAGGTAATGTCATCTGTCTTCTTCCTATGTAAAGTTGAAAAATAAAATATTTATCATTCAAGCTGTAATAATTTAAGGACAGCATTGACCTTAAATTTTTGCTTAATTGACAATGTGTCTTATATCAATTAACAGTAGTACAGGGATAATATTAGGCTAAATTTATAAATGAACATTATATTGTCAATAAGATAAATTTTAATTCAAATAATGCTTAGATTTTACTCTAAAAAAAATGGCAATGAAGCAGTCACCTAGGACTGCACTAATGAAGAAAATATAATTGTTAAATAGGCAATTTAAAATAGCCATAAAATTCATAGCACATGCAATTGGATTAATTTTCTATGGCTGCCATAACAAATTACCATAAAGTAGGTGTCTTAGAATCACATAAAATTATTATCCAGTAGTTCATGAGGTCAGATGTCAGAAATTGAGTTGCTGATAAGGCTGGTTCTTTCTGGAGTTTCTGAGGAAAAAGCTACCCCATGACTCTGTCTTGGCTTCTTGTGGTACGAGTCAATCCTTGGCATCCTTTGGCTTATAGATAACTTCACTCTTATCTCTGCCTTCATCTTCACATCTCTTTTTCTATATTCTTTTGTTCTCACCTCTTATAAGGGCACTACTCATTAGGCTAAGGGCCTGCTCTAAATCCAGAATGATTTAATTTCAAGATTCATAACTAATTACATCTGCAAAGACTCTTTTTGCACATAAGGTCACAATCCAATGACCTAGGTCAGCATGAATTTTGGGGGCACAACTTTCAACAAACTATAGCAATAATTTTTGATGGTTCATAATTTTGAATTTTCTTTTTTTTTATTTTTTTTATTTTTTATTTATTTATGATAGTCACAGAGAGAGAGAAAGAGAGGCAGAGACACAAGCAGAGGGAGAAGCAGGCTCCATGCACCGGGAGCCCGACGTGGGATTCGATCCCGGGTCTCCAGGATCGCGCCCTGGGCCAAAGGCAGGCGCCAAACCGCTGCGCCACCCAGGGATCCCTAATTTTGAATTTTCTATGTATAAGATTTATGAATGTCCTGAAATACCATTAGAAATAGTTATATGGGGAACCCGGTGGCTCAGCGGTTTAGTGCTGCCTTCAGCCCAGGGCTAGTGATCCTGAAACCCGGGATGGAGTCCCACATCAGGTTCCCTACATGAAGTCTGCTTCTCCCTCTGCCTATGTCTCTGCCTCTCTCTCTCTCTGTGTCTCTCATGAATAAATAAATAAAATTTAAAAAATAATAATAATCTTAAAAAAAGAGATATATTTTCTAATAAAGTTCAAATAGTGTAAATTCCTCAATGGATGTAATAGTAAACAGACTTTTTTTTTCTAAAATAATGTAATTTTGTGGAATAATTATGAATATTTTTATAACATGAATAAACTATTGACCACATACAAAGTCCACATTTAGAAATATGCAATTAAATAGAAATTATCAATTATAGAAATAGTTTTACATTCAAGAAGAGTACGAGTCCTTTAATTCTAATATTATCAGGATTATTACTGACATAAAAATTAGTGAACATTTATATTTACTAATAACAATCTTATCTATTGAATTGGCTATATAGGCATATGTGAACTTCACCTCTACTTCCAAAGGAATAAATAGCCAATCATCAGTTTTTAAAACTATCATATGTGTGTATAAAATAATACATTTCCCAATATATGTGTATCTGTGCTGTTCTGGGTACAGTAGTGAACATAGATATTGCTTCTCACCATGAGTAGAAGATACGGAAATGCTAAGTGATTTCTTCTAGAAATTATAGAGCTGGGAGACTTCATTTATTTCAGTCTTTGAATAAGCCCCACTGCTTCTGTTATGAATTTTACATCTCATGTGTAGGCATTTGCAAAAATCATTCAATATGTTTTCTTATTTATGTTCACTGGAATGAAGTGTTGGAAAATATCTACGGTATTTTCAACATAGACTTCTTCACATTTCAAGCCTTTACATCACCTGAGAAAACTGATTTTTAGTTCTAATAAACAATAATTGGAAAAGACAAAAAAAAAGAAAAGGAAACAATTTCTTTTGATTTATAAATGACATAGCTAAGCCTAATGAAATATTATAAAATGTGGTACTAATGCTATATATATTACTTGATATTCTTCAAGGTATTTAAATTAAAATAATTCAAATCTAATTAACACATTAAGTATTTAAAATTTTCCTTTTTCACTGTTAATCAAAGATGATTCTCAGAAGTAGACTGAAAGCAGTTTGCTTATTTTGCAAAATAAGCAAAAATAAATCCACACATATACACATAATAGAACTCTAAGCTGCCGGGAAGAAGGGAAAAGTCTAAAAAATATTAGAAGGAAGAGAGATGAATTACAAAGAATCAAGAATCATTTGATATCTGATTTCTCATTGGCAATAAAAGATTTATGGATAATGAAACAAAACATTCAAATGGTTGCCAGAAAATAAACCTTCAAGGTCAACTCTGATGCTTCTCAAAGAGAGGTAGGGTGACATTAAGACATTGCTCAAAAGCAAAGACTTGGGGAATTTACCATTACACATTCTTGCTTGGAAAATTATTATCATAGTTTGTAAAAAGAAGAAAATTGATCTAGATGCAAAGATAAAATGTCAAAGGAACAGAAATCAACAGTATCATTAAACCATATTGGTTGATCTAAACACATTTTAAGTCACATCAGGAATTTCAGCTGGGACAGTGCCAATCCTCTTGGAAGCATTTGCAAATGTGTGAGAGCTTTGTTAGCTGTCAGAATAATAATATTTAATGCCTGTGATGCATGGGACACTTGAACTCTATTGTCCTATCCTAAATGGATGTAATGACCTCCTTGAGAAATACTGCTGTAATAATAATTATAATACACACAAGTACAACAATTTACCTTAGAAGTATGAATTGAAAGTGAAATCTCAAAAAGCAATAATACAAGAGTCAGTAAGATGTAGAGTTATAGGTCATTTCTGCTCATGCTAAGCATGAGGAATATAAAAGACCACATATCCATATGTTTCACAGAAAATTCTGAATTTTATATCCTAAGCTAATGTGGAGGGATCCAGGAGGGAAGTCGAAAATGGGGTAAAAAAGAAAACCAGGACAAAGATAAACCAGATCGTAGCCTGCTTGGTTCTCCATGTTCAGGAGAATTAGAGAAGCAGATATATAATAAACTTTGATAGTAAGTAAACAAGTTTAAGTGAGGATGGATTCTGGGGGCTGATAACATAATATTTGTTATTTTCTTCTTTTATTTCTTTATATCTTAATGTGTGCACAGGTAAGCTGTACAAAGAGACTTAAATAATATTAAAATGTAATGTGGAATCACATAATGGTACCAAAATAATACACTTAAAATTTCCAATATTGGTTATGAAAGGAAATGAACAAAAGTATTCGATAATATTTAATAATCTAGAGATAAAATGTATGTCACAGAAATTATAACATTTTGTTTAGGGACATAAACGCACAACCTCATGAATAGAGATAAATTCTACATTTCTGAATTAACACTTGGAAGTTGTCCAGCCTTCCCAAATACAGTATGAGTTTTGTTCAGAATCCCAAAAGACTTGATGGGATGAGCACTGGGTGTTATTCTGTATGTTGGCAAATTGAAGACCAATAAAAAATAAATTTATTATTACAAAAAATAAATAAATAAAATAAATAAATAAATAAATAATACATGTATGCTAACAACAACAAAAAAAAGAATCCCAAAAGAATTTCAAGGAAGAGTTATACAATGTGATTTTAAAGTTCTATCTGTTTAATCTTTCTTTCTTTGGATATTGTGTTGGACATAGGACTTCCCTCACAAATTACCACAAACTTAGTGGCCTATAGCAACAGAAATGTATTCTCTCACAGTTCCACAAATACAGAAGTACAAAATTGAGGTGTCCGCAGGGCTGTGGTCCCCTTGACGTCTTCCTTGCCTCTTCCAGCCTCTAGAGGTTACAGGTACTCCCTGGCTCATGGTGGTATCACTCTGGGCTCTGCTTGGTTTCTAGATGGCCTTCTTTGTCCATGCATGCCTTCTTCTGCTATGACATTGAATTTAGGGTCCACTCGCCTAATACAGATGATATCATCTCGTGATCTTTAAATATATCTGCAAAGACACCCTTGTCCAAGTAAGGTCACAGTCACAGATTCTGAGGTGTGGATATTTCTTTTTGGGGGCCACCATTCTACCTACTACAGATATGAAGCCCCTTATCTCACAATAGTCACAACTCCTCTGCTTATTTAAGTTCAACTGACCAGGCCTTCCAAAACTAGCAGGGATTATATAACCCAGGGCTGACCAGTCACATGATTCCACCCTTCTAGTCACAATGATTGGTTTATGTGGCTTAAACCAACCCATATTTAAAGCTGCATTCCTATGTCACAAATGCAAAAGGAGCTAATGCCTGAAAGGATTTAAAAAATAGCTTTAAAAATCAGTCAATTATTTTTAGTGTACAAGCCGAGTTCCAAAACTAATTGCTAGTTAAAATGAATAGCAAGTTTTGCCAGTTTTATAATATAGTCATGGTCCATCATTACTAATAATATGCTAAAAATCCATAGCTAACTTTTTAAAAAATATTTTTATTTATTTATGAGAGAGAGAGAGAGAGAGAGAGAGAGAGAGAGGCAGAGACACAGGCAGAGGGAGAAGCAGGCTCCATGCTGGGAGCCTGATTTGGGACTTAATCCCAGGTCTCCAGGATCAGGCCCTGGGCTGAAGGCGGTGCTAAACCGCTGAGCCACCCGGGCTGCCCTATAGCTAACTTTTATATAGAAATGAGTATCATAAAGGTTGTAAAATTTGCAAATTGTTCTCTGCTTCAGGCAATAGTCTTCAATATTTAATTTTTAAATAAATGCATTATTTATTTAAGTACAGAAACAATCTTAGAAAAATAAGAGTTTGAACAAAAGGGAAAAATTAAACTAAATCAATATCACTACAGTAAAATGATCCATAGTATATGATTCGCTGAAAGCCATGGCATTTAACTTCACATTAGAATTCGTATAAGTACAATTAAAGATAGAGCAGAGCAAATAGATTATATAAAAGGCAATAACACAAAATAAGTCATTTGCCTTTAAGGTTTTTAGGTGACTTATAGACTTGAATCACATTGAATTCACAAGGAAAAAAATCTGTCTAGGTAAATGAAAAACGAGTCTATCTGAATAGTTAGTAGAATTAAAATATATCTGAAGCCTAAGGAAATGTCATTGAGTAAAATAACAGTAATCGCCTGTGGAATACAGCCCATCTGACTCTGAAATGGATTTTTAGTAAGCTTTGTCTCATCATTTCAAGAGGAGTTAGTAAGCAATGGAAGAAACGGGGAAGCTGGACAGCATACATGCTTGCCTCACTGCTCCTTTGAGTCACCCATCAAGGAAAGTTACCTGTCATTGCAGTGGGAGCATGGATTAATGTGTAACTTACTGTAGCCTGACATTCCCATCCATCTTCAACTGTCCTGCAAGCATGAGGCATGCTGAATGGAAGATCACTTAGAAATAATGCAACTCACTCATGCCACGAAGAACTTCTTATCCACATCACATTTGACCAACACCACAGGGCTCTTTTGGATTCCAGATGGGGGAAAAATTAAATAAGCCAGAGGGTGACAGAATGGGAGGCAAGAAAATTACAGACCATATTTGATTTTGTGAGCTTTTCCTGATGTTTCCATTTGGACATTAAGTAATACTTACTAGAATCATGTTGACATTTGCCACTTCACCCATTGGTGTGGTTAAGAAAAAATAATTTATAAGAATAAAACTTCAAATTGAAGAGGAATTCATTTTTAAAAAATATTTTTTCCTCCTTATTTGTTTCTTTTCTTTACTGGTGAGTCTAGGTAGCAGGGAATGATAGGCTAGAACTGTTTATATTTGATGCTGTTTATCATCATTTTAAAAAAGATACTCAAGTTTTTGTTTGGTTTTATTTTTTTTAAGTTTTTATTTATTTATTCATGAGAGACATAGAAAGAGAGGCAGAGACATAGGTAGAGGGAGAAGCAGTCTCCCTTGCAGGGAGCCTAATGCCAGACTCGATCCTAGGGCCGTGGTATCATGACCTGAGCCAAAGGCACTCAACCACTGAGTCACTCAGGTGCCCTATTTGGTTTTATTTTTAGATAGCAAGAATTGATTTGCTGCATCAGGTTCTTGAGGCAGACACTACACTGGAGGTGGAAACAGAGTTCTAGGCTCACTTTCCATCTCCGAGCTTTAGAGCTGTGTATGAGACTTGGGCTCCTGATGTTCCTGGAATGTTTCAAAATCCAAAGAGGCCACAGCATTTCTGGAACTATGGGAAAGTAAGTACACAAACGTGCTCAACATGGTTTTGCTGGATTGTGTCATCCCCAGGATGATTCTCACTGCAATCAGCTTATTCCAAAAGGATTCATTTCATTAAGACTGTGTCGATTACCTGTATTAGGCACAGTGGGGATAACAACAACAAAAGCAAAAAACAGAACATAGTGGTCCTGCTTTTGAAGAAGCATGAGACTGTTTGGCATTATGGAATTTGGGGCCTCCAGCCAGAGCCTTCTAGGGGATCCTCTTCAACATACTAACTTTCTAGATGAGACATTAGAATTTGAGAGTAGAATTTGAGAGATACTGAAGTCCATACCCAGCATCGCATGATAAATGTGCTAACACTAGAGAGTAAGTTCCTAAATCTCATCAATTCTCTTCAACGTACTCTGCAGATAACAGAGTAATAACAAGAGTGGGGCGGGTGAAGAACAGGGAAGCATGCAGAAGCATAAATTACACCTCCACAGCCTGCGGAAGAATTCTTGGAGCTGAGAGTTATGTATCAAAGGGAGACATGACATGAATTGTCCAAGAGAAGATGGAAAATAATTCATAGCATGAGATAGTTATAGACTTTAGTACAGGCATGGAAACAAAAGCCATCTATTTAGGAAATAGTAGAGAGATCTGTAACTATGGCAAGGTTTTAACCTAAGGACAAGAGATAGGTTGATAATGGAGAGGAGGCAAGCTAAGCTGTATTTGAAAAGACTTGGAGCTTAACAGGATAGGTCTTAATACAATTTAATCAATTGAAATAAAAATAAATAGCATTAAGAGCTCTTAAGCTCATAAAATTGATTCTACTTTTGGGAAACCAGTTAAACACAAGAACGCTTTGGGGCTAACTTTATTGAATGTAAGTTATGGACAAATGGATGATGACATTTTAGTAAATATGCTGCCCGTCACACACTGAGTGTGTTTGCTTTGTACTTTAAAACTCAATGGCAAATTTTAAGTCAAGCGTTTTCTGGTGCTTATGCACAGTGTATCTGCCAATTTACCACGAACTGGTCTGTAGTTTGGAGTGTTTCCGTGTGTCACATAGCACTCGCATAATTAAAATAACATTTAAAAGGATACATATAAAATGTTTTGACATTTAAAAATGTTCTGGACAATTCATATACAAAAATGATATTTATTCCTATTGACAATTTTTGACAGATCCAATATGGTCATAGGGTAACAGGCAAAATACAAAACTATTATTTGTGGCTTTTGGAATCACATTGAACAAGGAAAGTTTATAAAATAAATATAAATTATAGTGACAGAATACTAGTGGGTACTCATTAATTGCATGTTAAAAATAAACATAAAAAAGCATAGGGTTCGAATATCCTAAATGCAGAGGATGTGGATTTTACAACAAAGAACGTGTATAAATGGAGAAGAAATTTTCATATTTGAATTTCTAAACATGCTAAATTACAACATAATTCATTTTTTCTTAGGGTACATGTTATAATAGCTAAAGAGTTTTTTCAGAAATTATTGATAAATATTCCATTTTGTTTGCCTTTTTTCATTCATATTATCCAATAGTACATGGTGCCTCTAAAAAGAAGAAGTAGGGCTAAAATTATTCTGCATAAATCGAATCTTACAACATAAAGCTATGGGGTTCCTACTCATGGCAATTCAGGTAAAATAGAGAAATTCTTTTTTTTTCTTTACTTCATATTATATTGAAATCTCAAAATTAATCTTGTTTAATTTATTTATGATTTATTTATTTGAGAGTGAGAGACAGAGAATGGGGGGAGGGGCAGAGGGAGAGAATTTTTCAAGCAGAAAGATTCTGGGGCCCCACCTGGGGCCCAGGATCCTGAGATCATGACTTGAGCTGCAACCCGGAGTTGGATGCTCAACCGACTGAGAAACCCAGGCGCCCCAGTCTCTCCTGTTTTAAAAATAATTGCAGTAAGTAGCTAAAACTGGCTAGATGTTTTCTTCCCCCATATTTTGCTTTACGAAGATAATTTTCAAAGTACAGCTTGTATACTGCCTAACATAATAATAAAAACCAATAATGTACACAACTATACAAGAAGATACTGTATGGCTAGAGAAAGGCAGATCTATACTTGAGATTGCCAAAAAGGAGAACAAAGAATAGTGATTTCCTTACATGGTTTACACAAAGTATCACCTAGAGAAAGAGAAGGGACAAAGGCAATTTGAAAGACAGTTTAATCCATTTCAATGTACGATTGCATATCTGTCTTTTAAAATGTTTTAGTAAGTGAAGGCATAAGAATAACATGGACAATGGACAAAAAACCAATTTCTTTGGAATAAAAGAGTAATTTCTTTGTATTTATTAGAGACTCAGATTTGAAAGAGTATAGGGCAAACAGGATATAGCATTTGAAATTAAAAACGCTTTATATGATCCTTGCTGCTGCCCTTTGTAAGTTATACTATATACTAATATTTGGCACTAAAAAGCAAAGTTAACATATACATTTGGTACTTTCATTATAGGGATGTTTTTATTGGTTATTACTTTAGCTGTTATCTGTAAACAAGGGAGCATGGTGGAGTCAGTGATTTTTATCTGAAACAATAAATACCTCCTCAGAATGGTATCTTTTCCTTCTTAACCACATAAATTTCTTTCTGCTCTAGAACTCTGACTTGATTGATGTCCAGTATAGAATACTTCACCACCTTCTCTCTTACCCTGTCTTAAGACTGTGTATTTCTGAGAAATGAGAGCCTTCTTGATTCTTTTACAAACAAAAAACAGAAAACCAATCCAGACACTTGTAACCTCATCTGGAAACATATTCACACTAAAATTTCTTCACAGAACTTATGATTGATGCAAACAGCTAGGACTGTGTGTTGTTTACAATGCTGGAGTACCATTCTTCTATTGTGACTTCACTCTTACTTACATGATCATTGGAAGAGTGGAAGTTTTATAATTTTTCTCTATAGTTCCCCAGACATTTATAAAACTTTATCTGATATCACATGTAAAATATCTAATGTATTTTTTGAGATTTATTTATTTGAGAGAGAGAGAGAAAGAGAGGGAGATGGAGAGAGAATCTTAAGCAGATCCCATGTGGGGCATGGAGCCTGACTCATGTTTTGATCTTACCACCCTGACTTCATGACCTGAGCCAAAATCAAGAGTCAGATGCTCAACTGACTAAACCACCCCAGGTGCCCCTCTAATGTATTTTTTTGCTTACATATCTCACTACAACCACTTTCCTTGCTTATAACTTCTAAAAACAGGTAATGTGAGGAAAAGGGCAGTGCTTTTAATATGTGCATTTATATTTTACATACACACATACAAATATTCATGTACATGTACACACAACAGAGAGAAAGATACAGAGAGAAAGACAATCTGCTAGATCATATCTCTATATAAAGCCCAAAGCAAAAGTGAATTTTCTTAGATAATTGAAAAAAAAAAGACATTCAGCAAGAGGTTAGTTGTTCCTGTTGCAGCCTTCCAAATGAGAAACTTATGAAAGCATGAATACTAAGGCAGCAAGGACATTGGAGCTTCAACCCTGATGTACTGGATGAGCATGATGACAGAGCCAGTTTATTTTTTCCCAACTAGTTGAAAAAACAGGCCCTTCAGATGCAAATTGTCGGTCGAGCCATCTCCTGGTTGTCTAATGTGCTCTGAGATAAAGTCTGAGGTTTTATCATAATTCTTAGGAGGTGCTCTGGGATGAGCAAGTGGAATGATGTACCTATTAAGACAGATGTGGCTGACAAACATGCTCTCCACTTCAATCCAAATATTTCCGTTAGATACATATATCTGCTAAAGAAACTTAGTGCTATATGCATGCAATGAAGGATAAAAGCACCAAGTGGTAGGCCTCAGTGATGTTCTTAGAGAGACAAAACATTTCACGTGGCATTTAAATCTTCATTAGATGTGCCATTTTTTGTACAACCCAGTGTTACATTAACAGAATCAACAGTTTGCTAAACAGAGACACTGTGCCCCATGCAGGATTCACGCATCCAAACTTACTTATTAATGTCTTTGAAAATGAAATTCAGAGAGTATTTGTGCTCAGATAATTGTTGGACCAGAAGAATTTCTCACACATTCACTAAGATATAATATATCCCTCTAATGCACCTAATACTAAATCATGCAATTGTTTTTGCAACAGTCAAATATTTTCCCACTCTATTTTTGCCTATCGTAAAATTTCAATTTTGAAATTATCATGAGACATTATTTCCAATTGCTTTGTTCTGTAGTTGTTCAACTGTTTTATCTTGTGAGAACCTTAATTTTCAGAATTCACTGATCCTTTTCAGTATTTTATCAAAAAATGAATTGTGACAGAAGAGCAGAGGTATAATTATATTCATGCTGACAGAGTAATAGTGCCAGTTATTTTCAGTGAGGGGGCATGAAGAGTCCCTCCTGTTGACTGTAGCTACTGTTATTGCTGAGAAGGCCTATTCTACTATAGAAGCAGAAGTATAAAACAAATATATGAACTCTTACTGGGACACTCAAAAATCCCCCATTCTACCATTGGCACCTCATGCAGTGTTTACTGGCTGGGTGTCAGAGTAGCTTAATCCCAACACACCAGACATCCAATTTAGGGTCCTGAAGTCATGGTGACATCGAACAGTAGAAGTACTTTCCCAATGGTGGAATCAATGCATTACATAAAAATCAACATTGAATAACATTATGGAGGAAAGAAATCATTGCCCCCTTTGCTAATCTTCACTGTCAGCATTCATATTTTTCTAGAGATCAAGGTAAAGACCCAAATTCTACTCCTTCTCTAGGAATTTATTTTTTTTTATTTTTTAAAAGATTTTATTTATTTATCATGAGAGACATAGAGAGAGAAGCAGAGACACAGGCAGAGGGAAAGCAGGCTCCATGCAGGGAGCCCGATGTGGGACATGATCCTGGGTTTCCAGGATCCCACCCCGGGCTTAAGGCAGCGCTAAACCGCTGAGCCACCAGGGCTGCCCCTTCTCTAGGTGTTTAAAGCCAGCAATTTATAAAAGTTGCCTTTTGTATAAATGGTCAAATTTTAATATTCCTTCTCTGGAGTATGCCTTTGAAATTTCTATTTGTATTAAATGTGTTAAGAAAATATCTCTCCCTTAAGAGGTTCACATTTTTATTTACAAAGTAAATTATATAACAAAATAAATACCTAGTTTTTCAGATATTTGAAAATCTAACAATGAGGAATATTTAAGTCAACCCAAGTTACTGTTTCTAAAAATCAAAACCTTTGTAGTTTACAAACTATTTTCAACCACTACCAGTCTCTTCAGACAATTACCTTTCTGCCCTAAGTAACTGTTTTGGTTGTTTATTTTTATAATTAAAATAATTGAGTGTGTAAAATTTGCCCAATTTATAATTTAAATTATGAAAATGTATTAAGTAAATATTATTTTCCTTTGCTAAAGAAATATGAAGCCGACACCCTCAGTTCTTCAGAGAAATGTGGGTTAAATTTCCTATATTTTTTCTTTCTAATAAACAGGAAAATTCTATAATATTAAATATTATCAACTTCATAGCTCAATATTTCTCTGTCATCCACTATTATATAAGTGATTCCATGTGAATTTGGTAATCTTTTAACATTAATATGAATAATTTTGTTGTTTATGCTTTAAAGTAAAATTAGGAAATAATTTTTCTTTTCTGAGTGTTTCAATTATGTTATGAAATTTTTCCATCCCTGGATGATTTCACTATGTTCTTAAAAAAATTCTGCAGAAGTGGCTTATCTCATCAAATATAACTGTTTCAATATTGTTTCCACCTAAATAAATGTTCACCATAATATATTTCAGATTGCAGAGCTGCTGTGTTCACTATTTCAAATTATACTACTGTTATCATAAAACATACTAATTAAATATATATTTTATTAGATCTTCAAAATTCGAATTGATTCAGGGTATTTGTAGTGAATGGTAGAGCTGTTAGTGTAGTAATTAAGAAATATGTCATTTTATCTATGTCAGTATCTACTATGGAGCAAATTCATTATGTATAATTTTTTGGTAAAACAAATAAATGTGGAAAGCAGAAATATGGAAGACATAGTCAGATGCACATGTAGAATTAGAGTAGTATTTAATATTCAGAGATTTTTTGCTTAGTGTTAAAATTCTATTTGTCTCACAATTTGATAAAGAATAAAAAGGAGTAAATTATTTTATAAAGGACAAAAAATTATTTTCCATGACATACTCTACCACAATCAGCCTCTAATAATCTCTCATTAATTTGTGTTGCTGTTTGGATATATAGGATAATGTATTATTTAGAGAAAAATGGGCATAAAATACAAGGTAGTCACCCTCTTTCTAGACATTTTGAGCAACTGTCTCCCTCTTTTTGACTTTGGCCATTTGAATAAATTACTAATGACAGGACATATAGTATGATACAAAGTTTTTGTAACACGGTGTAGAAAATCACCTTGATGTGGTGATACCTTTAGCTACTGTACCAATCAAATTATCCTGGATATTGGGACTGAAATCTCATGTACCAGATTAAATGCTTATATCATGATTTATTTAGTCCATTTTAAATGGAGTCAAACATGAAGTAAAAGAGATAGGTAAGTTAAGACTCAAGGCACAGGCAGAGGTCATGGGATTCTCAGTCTACATGGGCCATCTCTCACATGGTGGTCATGTTAGGCAGACTAGAGCTGACATCTAAGCAAGGGTGCTCGAGAAGATGAAATGTGCCTTGGGCTGATGATACACACTTGGTCTGTAGGAGAAAGAAAGGGCCCACCTGGCCAGAGTTCTGCGTTTCTAATTAGCTACTGTAAAGTTATGGCTTTTATCTGAATATCTTGGGGAAGTGTATGTAAGACCTGATTAAACCATACGTGATGTTTCTAAAGAGCAATAGACTAAAGATGACAGAGCTGGCAGCCCAGAGGTGGCATGACAATGGTTTTATCTTCCCATTTTTTTCCATCTTTAAATAAAAGTCTTATCTATTGGATCTTATTTTCTATTGATTCTATCTTTAGTGTGTCTTACAGATTATTTTATTATTAATATATTATTATGAATTATGTCAAGGATAATGCCAACTCATTATACAAGCTTAATAGTTCCTATGAGCCCCACCCGTATGTCAAAAACTTATAACTTAATGTCATCCTTAGACTTAATGTTGCTTATGAATTTCATAAGTAATTCATATCTTTCTTATCTTTTATGGCAAAATAGACTACTTTCAAATAAATCAGTAAACTTTTGTCATTGCTTATTAAATATATCTTTCAGATTGAAAGAATGTATATCTATATCTATCTATATATCTATACCTATATTGATATCTATATCATCTATATCTATATCTATCTATATCTATCTATCTGTCTATCTACTTATCTAAACTATTGAGTTTTGGGACATCTGGGTGGCTCAGCAGTTGAGCATCTGCCTTCGGCTTGGAGCATGATCCTGGGGTCCTGGGATCAAGTCCTGCATGCGACTCCTTGCCGGGAGCCTGCTTATCCCTCTGCCTGTGTCTCTGCCTCGCTCTCTGTGTCTCTCATGGATAAAAAAAAAAAAAAAAAAGAAAAAAAATCTTAAAAAAAAACTTGAGTTTTATCTTAATTGGGAGAATACAAAAACTATTTATTGAAAAGGAACAAGAGTAGGCCTGCAGGTTGTTAACAGATGACAGAGAGAATGAGATAAACCCTCATGCGTCATTTACTTTTTTCTTCTAGTTCAATATCTGGCACTTAATATGCACTGAATAAATACTGGTTGAATAAATAAATAAGATTGAATTTGTGAAGCAAAAGATGATCAGATTGGAAAGATTTTCCTAATATATCTAAGTAAGTTTATTTCATGGCTATGGCATACTATCCCAGTTCTTATAGAAAAGGTACAGATGCCTTTATTGATGGCATTATACATTAATATGTTATAATATTCACAAAACAAAGATAAAATCACACATACCATAGTGAGTGTGTTTGTTAATAATTTAACCAAAAAAAATCTAGAATGGATTAAAGTAATTGTTTGAGGGCTTAGAGATGTAGAGTGATATTCTTGAGCCAGCACTGTTTAATGGAAATCAATTTATGCCCCCTTTCAGAGCATCTCCTAACTGCTAGAATGGTAATGACAGGAGGTGAGCAGCAACAGTAGGCATAAGTTGCTCCAGTTTCAGTAAGTTATTTGATTTAAGGTTCTCTGATATTCATGTGGGCAAGAAGGAAAAATATGGACTAAGTTATAATCCATATTGAATATAAAATTCTTTTTTTAAAAGATTTCATTTATTTATTCATGAGAGACACACAGAGACAGGCAGAGACACAGGCAGAGGCAGAAGCAAGCTCCCTACGGGGAGCCCCATGCAAGACTCAATCCCAGGACCCTGGGATCATGACCTGAGCCGAAGGCAGATGCTCAATCACTGAGCCACTCAGGTGTCCCTGAATATAAAATTCTATAGTGAACTAGAATACAGTACACTTTGGTTGATTTGTAATATAGTGTAATATAGGCTAGATATTCACAAAAAATGTTGAGAAGAAACAATATTTGGAGATATCGAAATCCAACAATTTTATTACGTTACTTGAATAGGACAGAGAATATGTATCACAATTACAGATGGCATCAGCTCAGTGAGTTAGGGGATAACTTGCCTTGGCCAAATGACAACCACAATGTTCACAGCCTGTCATTCTGTTAGAGGAAGGACTTTGAAATGTGTTAAAGATTTTGGGGAAGAACACCAGGAAGGTTAGAGCACGTGTACTCTAAATTGCTAAAGTGAGCAAGAGGGAAGAGCAGATATTGTGACACTGTCTTTAACACTGGTCTTGGTTTCCCTTTTTTTTTTTTTTTTTTAGGTCTTGGATTTTATCCTCCCTGCCAATATCTATCTTTTCATTTGTTTATTTAGACCTTTTACATTTATAGTGATTATAGTGATCAATAAATACCATTCTTGTAACTGTTTTGAATTCATTGTATTTGCTGGTTGTTCCCACCCACCTTTCTGGTTTTAATGAACTATTCCATATGATTTCATTCAATCTCTTCATTTAGCATATAATTTATGCTTCTTTGAAAACATATTTAGTTGTGTCCCTAGAATTTACAAAATACATTGTAAAATAATCCAAATCCACTTTGAAATAACATCACACTGCTTCATTTATAGTTCCTGAATGCTAAAATAGCATATTCCCATTTCTCCCTCTGACATTATTCATTTCATTTTCCCATCAAGTGTACACATCAAGATATGTTGTCACTATTTTTTTTACAAAGGAATTATCTTTTTAATTAATTAAAATATTTTTAAAAGGGATTTCATTTTGTCTTCATTTATTCCTTCTCTAATGTTCTTCTTTATGCAGATTCAAGTTTCTAACCTTAACTTTTTCTCCTACCTGAAGAATCTTCATTTTTTGCTAACAATAATCCCTCCAATTTTTGTTTGTTTGGAAGTCTTTATTCTCCTTTATTTTGGAAGGATACTTCCTTTTGATATAGGATTCTAGATTGGTACTTTTTTTCTTTCAACACTTAAAAAATTTCACTCTACTCTTTGGTTACTTGGTTTCTGAAGAAAAATCCAATGTGATTGCTATTTTTGTTTCCCTATAGGGTTTTTCCCCCTTCTCTCTAATTTCTTCTAATAGTCTTTCTTCATCTTTGGTTTTCTGCGGCTTGAATATAATATATGTAAGTATCATTTTTTTATATATATTTATACTGCTTGGTGTGCTCTGAACTTCCTGGACCTAAGATTTGGTGTATGTCATTAATTTTGGCAAGTTCTCAGCAATTATTACTTTAATAATTTCTTTTACTTTATCCTCTCTTTCTTCCCTGTGGGTATTTCAGTTATGCATATTTTATAAATTCATTTCAGCTTGGGAAATTTTTATTGACTTATTTTCAAGTTAACTGGTTCTTTCCTCAGCCATGCTAATCATCATCTTCTGATGATCTGGTTCAAGGCATTCTTTATTTCTGTTACATTGTTTTGTTTTGTTTTTTAATTTTTAGCATTTCCTTTTGCTTTTTTCTTGGAGTTTCCATTTCTCTGCTTAATTATGCATACGGTTTTGCAGGTTGTCATTAGAGCCCTGGACATGCTTATTATTGTTATTTTAAATTCTCTCGCTGATATTGTCAACATCTGAGTCATACCTGACTTTCATTCTGATGGTTGCCTTGCTTTTTCACACTGTTATGTATGTATGTATCCACAAATGGAGATCTGTGTATTTATTTATGTATCTGGTCATTTGGCATGTCTTGAAATTTTTTTGAAAGCCAGCCATATTTTTTTTGGATAATAGTTATTGAAGTAAACATTTATTTTGTGTGAGGATTTATGTTAATACAGGTAGAAGTTGGATTGTGTACTAAGTACACTTGGTGTAGCTTAGTACCAGGAGACTTCAAACTCCTCTTGTGCTCTGGTTTTGGTGACCCTCAATGCTTTCATTCTTTTTCCATAATACTGCTTTCCAGACATAGAGTGGTTCTTGCAGCTCTTTCAACTATGACTTTTATTAATCTGAGCCTTGCTGGTGTGGCGGTAGGATGTGAACTGAGAAGCATTCTATATCTTTTAATTAAGTCTCAGTTTTTTGTGGGCTTGTGTCTTAAGGCTCCGGTTTTTATATACGTTTCTATTTTTCTTCCCAAAAGCCTCCACCCCAAGATTGCTAGAACTCATACAGCAATTTGGTAGCGTGGCAGGATACAAAATCAATGCCCAGAAATCAATGGCATTTCTATACACTAACAATGAGACTGAAGAAAGAGAAATTAAGGAGTCAGTCCCATTTACAATTGCACCCAAAAGCATAAGATACCTAGGAATAAACCTAACCAAAGAGGTAAAAGATCTATACCCTAAAAACTATAGAACACTTCTGAAAGAAATTGAGGAAGACACAAAGAGATGGAAAAATATTCCATGCTCATGGATTGGCAGAATTAATATTGTAAAAATGTCAATGTTACCCAGGGCAATTTACACGTTTAATGCAATCCCTATCAAAATACCATGGACTTTCTTCAGAGAGTTAGAACAAATTATTTTAAGATTTGTGTGGAATCAGAAAAGACCCCGAATAGCCAGGGGAATTTTAAAAAAGAAAACCATAGCTGGGGGCATCACAATGCCAGATTTCAGGTTGTACTACAAAGCTGTGGTCATCAAGACAGTGTGGTACTGGCACAAAAACAGACACATAGATCAATGGAACAGAATAGAGAACCCAGAAGTGGACCCTGAAATGTATGGTCATCTAATATTCGATAAAGGAGGAAAGACTATCCATTGGAAGAAAGACAGTCTCTTCAATAAATGGTGCTGGGAAAATTGGACATCCACATGCAGAAGAATGAAACTGGACCACTCTCTTTTACCATACACAAAGATAAACTCAAAATGGATGAGAGATCTAAATGTGAGACAAGATTCCATCAAAATCCTAGAGAACACAGGCAACACCCTCTTTGAACTCGGCCACAGTAACTTCTTGCAAGATACATCCACAAAGGCAAAAGAAACAAAAGCAAAAATGAACTATTGGGACTTCATCAAGATAAGAAGCTTTTGCACAGCAAAGGATACAGTCAACAAAACTAAAAGACAACCTATTTTTCTTCCATTGGTACAGCTTTCCCTACTATCCTTTCCCTCTGTGTAGCATTCTTAATTTATTTCTGTGATGCCTTGTTCCCTCTTGACTGTGTTTTTTATTTCTTAAAATGGTCCCTCTTACTTTGTACAGGAAGGCTGGAGGGGTCTGGAGGGATGAGAAATTCCCTTTCTCTGGCTTAGATAAGATTTCATAAGTGTATTTTGGTGATGTCCTTTACCCTGGAGAATAGGTTTTTGTTATGGCAAAGTCTCTGGTGTGCTATATTGACTCTTTTCTTTCTCTGGCAGTGTCAGAAAAGAACCTTTCTTTGATATTTACCATGAGAAACTGATGGAGTTCTTCAGGAAAAGGAAGTATGGTGGCCCCCTAAGACTGCATCCCCAAGATTTTCTCTCTCAGGCTAGTTCACACTCAGAATCCTGTAATTTGTCAAAATTACCATTTAAGTGTTTCTTGTAGTTCTGGGACATATCTACTACCTAGTGAGAAATATATTATCATTAATAATGATAATACTTAATAATGGTTATCATATAATTATCCATATATGGCCCATAGTTTATTGTCTATGGCTTCCACTCCAGGTAAACAGATCTTGATTGCTCTACCTCTCAAAAAGAAGTATTGATTATTTTGGAATGAAATCTTGAGAAATAAGTGACCTCTGAATTGTTCATTGCAGCTAAAGTGCCTTCGACCAAATTAAACACACCTTAAGTGTTGGAATACCCATTATTTATCCTTATATCACCCAAAGCACTTCATACTGAGCCTCAAGCTTAATAAGCATTTAATATATATTTGATGGAGTTGCTTATTGAGATCAGTCATTGAAATTAACAGGATTCCTGTTTAAAGGGGGCCTGTTTAAAGTGGTCACACAGGCAACTTTAATAATATTAATATAATCTTCCTGAGATATCTTATTGCTTGTATAACTCTTTCACAACCCTTAGATTTGTTTGCTCCTGTAGTATGGGCAAGGACTATCAAGTTCAGTCAATCCATAAACTGGGTTGAACTTTTCGTTTGCATTTTACTAAGGTAAAAATTGAATATTATTAAATTTTGTTAAGACTGAATTACTCATTTTAACACACCTATTACTTAGAAGAACTTGAGATAAAGAGATCAAAACTATTTCCATTTAACTCAACCCTTGACACTCATACACAATTATGTGTGATTAATCACAAGTGATTTATGTCATCTTCATTTATTTCTATCATTTTACTTCTATGATTAACTATGCATATTTGGAAGTGAGAACACATCTAACAAAATAATATTGTCTATTTATAATTTAATGAGTGCAGAGGCAATCCATATTTAAAGCATAATTTTATGAAAGAAGCTTACATGAATACTTACAGAAGATAAACTGAAACATATAATAGACATATAAGAAACATATAAGAGATCCAAAGGCTTTCAACACTTTAAAGACCAGATTTAGAATGGATTAGCAGGTGTGATTACAGAAAATATTACATAATTCAGGGTATATTCATGTGAACTTTAAGGCATTTTACCGAAATTCTAAGATGACTTCCTATTTTCTTTTACATTCTCGATGATCTTTTTAAAGTAATCTCCAATATCTGCTACACTAAATAGCCAAAATTTTTTAAAAGACCCAAAACAAAAACCCATGCTGTTTTGTTTTTTCAATTCTGTGCAATTTACAAGCAGTATTTTTGTAAGCATTACTTCATGCTCTTTACATTTTGTAGTTTAGTGAAGGCAAGGGCATTATAAGGGCAAGCAGAAGTATCAAGTGCTCATTGGTGTTCAGTATATAACTTCCTTCAAATCAGAGAAATCCACATATTTCTTGTACTCTGGGTATATATTTACATCTAAATCATAAGATGGAGTATGCCATATTTTGATATTTCTTCCTCAATTTCTCTGGTTAAAATGGCAATTAAATAATAATAATAAATCTGTAATGAGGTCCAAATTCAACTTATGCATTAAAAAATAAATCAGAAATCTCATGGTATTTGCATTTTGAAAAGCAAAATGAAAAGACAAAAGAACACAGCCACTCCCAAATTGTTTCCTGTTATAAAATTTGATTTTACACTGATGACCTCAAGCAGTACATTCTATAAACTGGTTTATGAGGATTTAGGTCTTATATTGAACTTGAAGTACACTCGATCATAAACTCAAGGGCAAAGGTGATACTAACAATCTACACCACCAGGGCATTCTAGTTGCACAAATGCTTTGTTTTTTTGGTTTTTTGTTTTTTTTTTTTTTTTTTATGTGATGGAATGATGTGTCTAAACTAACTAAATTTTACTTTGGTCAAACAAGTTTCCTTATGTTCCTTTTTAATGTAATGTTCATTGATAAATGGAGGTCATTCACAGATTATTTTTCTTCCTCACTATTATGATTTTACAAGAACACAGCACTCTCAGTATGTATAGGTTTGGGCATATACTTAATTATTCCATTACAAGAACAGATTCATCTTTATTTTTTTAAAGATGTATTTGTTTATTTATTCATGACAGAGAGAGACAGAGACAGAGAGACAGAGACACAGGCAGAGAGACAAAGAAGCAGGTTTCCTGCAAGGAGCCCAATGTGGGACTCGATCCTGGGATCATAGCCTGAGCTAAAGGCAGATGCTCAACCACTGAGTCACCCAGGCATCCCCAGATTTATCTTTAAAGTGAAAATTTAACTTTGACAAATATCAGTAAGTCTCTACAGGTGATTTAAGAGGAGAGCACACATTATGAAATCAGTTTTCAGGGATACATAGGTTCAGTTCACTTTGCTTTTTTAGAATTTTAAAATTTTTTAAATAAGGGAAAGGGTAACACTCCTATTTATTAATTCAATTTATTGATGACAGTGTATTTTGGCCAACTTACATTTAAGTCCTTCAACATAAAGGATTAAATGTAGATGAAAGAAGATGATGATGGTGATGAGGATGTGTTTGTGTTCACATAATACATTCCCTATAAAATATGGAGCAGCAGGCATTAGGAACTGACCGTGCTATTATTTTTGTGAATACTTTTTACTTTAAACCTCTTTAAAAGAGATTTGACATTGACTTTCAGATGAATTGCTGTCATACTCAGTCTCTTGAGAGAGGTTTAGGAGAAAAAGAGAATACATTTCCCCTAAACATGACTTGAAATTATTTCAGAACCCTTCAAAACAACTGTTCGGAATCCCAAAGTTCTGTTGTATTATATTTAACCTTGAAAATGGAAAGAAAATAATATTCCCAAGATGACCTCAAAGCCTTTCCCATGCTGGGGCCCAAGCACACACCCTACAAGTGTGTGTTTCCCCAGCTGCAGATGGTGGCATCACTCACACTTCATCAGCATCAGGTCTGTTCAACACACGTTTTCTCATGGAGCACTGACACCAGCCTAAGAGAGGAAATAGAAAATCCAAATATTTTTACAGTAAATATTATATATTTTTGGAATATAAGTTGTCTAATATGTTATTTCAATAAATGGAATTTTAAAATAATGATTCCTTATATACAGGATAAAAATAGCTTATATTATCTCTGAGGAGAAATTTGGGGTGTAAGTTAGAAATAAAATTGAAGACTATGAATAATTCCAAAGCCAGAGCAGATTTATCCTGCATGTTTAACTATTTAAAAAATAGCTCACAAAAAAAAAAAAAAATAGCTCACAGAATCGCTAGAATATGCACATTCCATTACAGTTATATGATATCTAAGATTCCCATTTAATAATCTCAGTATGAAATTCTCTTTACAAAATATTTAACAAAAACATTTTTTGTTTTTATTTATAGATACTAATAAAGTAATAATAAATATACAGATGTATATATAGGTAGGTACAATACATTTATGTACTTTATGTATTTATAAATATGTCACTTATTTTTAATGTGTCATATTAAATATTTGTATTTTATATATTATATTTGTATATAATGTGAATATAAAAATGTTTTATTATTGCTATTTCCTAATATCATCTTGAAACATGCAGGGAGTAACTGTAATAAGCCTATAAGACTGAAAACATTTTAGTCAAATTATGGATTTTCATATTTGATCCCAGAGCTACTGTTATAAATATATCAGGAATAATTAAGATTCAGAGAAATGGCAAAATATTGGATATGGAGAAGTATCCTGATTTCTAAAAAGGGAGAAAACAATATTTTAAGAAATAAAATACAGCAGAAGCCATTAAGCATAAATCAAGATAAACTAAAATCTTTTTGATGTAGTTTGAGAGTAGAGCAATCATGTACCACCTTCGACAAGAGATACATGAAGAATTTCACAATTTCCTTATGGACAAGAGGGACAAATGTGGACCTGGCAGTAATGTAGTCAGATAAAGTTACTACTTGTTGAAAAACTTCATAAATACGATCAGTCATTTGGATAATGAAAAAATAGGAACTCACAATTTTAAATTAGCAAGAGATATAAATACAAGGGGATTTTAATTTATATTTTGTGATAAATATCTGAGAAAGAAATAAGCTATCATTAATGAGATATAATTTCAGGAAGCTTACTGTAAATTTTTGCAGTGAGATTACCATGGTAGGCTGAATAATGGCTCCTCTTCAAAAGATGTACAAGTCAAAATCCCTGGAAGCTGGGTTCACAATTCTTCACATGGAAAAGGGACTTTGTAGCTGTAATGAATTCTTTTGAAATGGGGAGATTATCCTGCATTTCCTGGGTGGGTCCAATGTAATCTCAAGAGGGAACTGAGAGAGTCAGAGTCATAAAGAGAAGGTTTGAGGATAGAAACAGAATTCAAGGGGTGCCTGGGGGGCTCAGTTGGTTAGGTGTCTGCCTTCAGCTCAGGTCATTATCCCAGAATCCTGGGGTCATGTCCCGGGTGGGGATCCCTGCTCAGGGAGAAGACTGCTTCTCCCACTCCTTTTCCCCCTGCTTGTGCTCTCCCCCACTATCTCACTCTCTCAAATAAGTAAAATCTTGAGAGAGAGAGAGAGAGAGAGAGAGAGAGATTGAAAAAGAGACAGAATTCAGAGAGAAGAGAAGAAGCCAGGCTCTTAAGATGGAGGAAGGGGCTACAGGCCAAGAAATGTGAGTGACCTCAGAAGCTGAAAAATGGAAGGAAGCAGATTATTCCCAAAAGCCTCCAAAAGAACACAGCACGGTGGACCTTAGATTTCTGAACTCTAGAGCTGTAAAAGCATAAATCTGTTGCTAAGACACTAAATTCGTATTAGGTTGTTCATCAGCAGCTGAAAATGCAATTATAAATCAAATGAGTGTGTTTTAAATGGGGTGCATACTTAAGTTATTTATATGGAAAAGTTCTGATCTTAGTAAAAATTTATTAAATATTATTCTAAGTATTTGACATCAAGGATACAAAGATAAAATAAGAAGAGCACCTGCCTTAAAAGTTCTGACAAAAAAAACCATCACTTCCAGTAGTATGGTAAGTATGGGGGTGGTTACAGGGTCAGGGGAGGGTGGGTGGATGGGAAGTGATCAGCTTTGAAGGAGATGCTAGGTCCTGGGAAATACATAGGTAACAGTATCTAGGGAAGGGATTTTCAGGCTAAGAGAATAGACAGGATAAAGTTACCAAGACATGAAACATCTCTGAGTGTGTAAAGGGAAATACACAGCCTGTCATTCCTTGAACATAAACTACTTTGTGAGTCATGGCTTGCAATGTTGCCAGAGAAGATGGCAGAGATGCTTACATTTATCAGAGTTCTGATACAGATAATACAGTGACCAAGTAGTTTTTAAGAGGGAGGAACAAAAATATGATTTATATATTAGAGAAGGGACCCCAACAAGAGGGAATGGCTGCAGCTGAAGAAGCAAATTTTAAAGCTAGATCCAGTGTGCAAATCAGGAGTGACCCTAAAGCAAGGGTAGTGAAAACAAGACAAAGGGACAGCTTTGAGAATAATCAGGCAAAACTGTGGAAACCATGATTGTTTGGATACAAATGAATACATTCTAGGATGAGAAGTCTCAGTTTTATGCTTCATGTAACTGGTAAGCAGATCAGAATTGAACTTTGAAACAGTTTGGAAGAGGAGTAATATAACGAATTCGTATTGAGGGAAAGATTAATCCAGTTTTTGCCATGATAAATTGTCGATGTCCACTGGATTTCCAAGTGAAAAGGTTTGATGAGCAGATTTATACATGCATCTGAATCTTTGTGAACAGAGCATAGAAGTCATGGCTGTGGATTTGACATAATAAAAACAAGAGAGTGGGTACAATTGCCTAAATCAAGAGATGTTGGGAGAAGGAGAACAGAGGGAAAAGGCAATGCAACCAAAGAATCCCAATATTCATTGTGATGAGATTAAAGGAAACAAGAGAGGTAGAAAATTTCAGAAAAGAGAAATGTCATGATAGTGAAAGATTTTGGAAAACAAAAGAAATGAAAGGTTTGGAGACTTTCATTATGTAAAGAATAGTAAAAAGCACCGAATGTTCTCTGTAAGATAAAATTTATAGCTACTGATGATTTTGTGTGTGATGGTTTCAGTGGCTTAGTGTGAGTAGAAATCCCAAAGCAAAAGTCTGGACAGTGGCTCAGAACTCAGGGAATTCTAAGTGAGTATAGCTGATTCTGTCAAAAGCTGTGGCTGAGTAGGAAAGAGACACTGATGGTAAGAAGCAAGATCAAGGGAGGTTCCTTCTTTTTTTCTACCATGGGGAAGACAAATAGACTAATGTTAAATAATTTAAATAATTGGTAGGGAAAGAAATTTAAAAATAGGAAGAGTAGAAGCAAATTCTGCAGAGGAGAAGTAAACGTAGACGTGGAAGGATTAACATTGAGGGGAACGGGGTGACTTTATTATCAGAAAATGAAAAGAAGGAGATAGGGCAGTTATTTCCCAGGGGAGTGGTGAGAGGTGAAGACAGTTGCTCCCTGAGTTCTTCAGTTCTCTCTATTAAAGGGGAAGGGATATCATCTATGTAGGTAAAAAGCTATTAGGAAGATGTGGGAGTAGTCACTCAGGATAGTGGAAATTTAACTGGAAAAACAAAGAAGACAAAAGGATTTTCAGGTGACAAGTGTGTCTTGTGAGGTTGGAGTTGAAAATGTAGCGATGAAAAGAAAATATAGTGATGGAGTTGTGGGAAGCATCTGATAATTTGACTATGAAAAAGAGAGAAAGCAAATTATCGGATTGGTTCAGGGGAGCAGTTTTTTAGAATAGGTCTATCAGAATTGGATTTAACAGCACACAACAGTTAAACATCAAGTAACAGTGCCCAAATCATTAGGTTTGAGAGGACTGGTGATCTGAAGAGCTTCCTTCTCACTGGAACTGTCATGCTAACAACAGTCCCAGGAGACTCAGCTTCACACCCTCTGGAAGAGGCTCCTCCCCAGTGACTTGGAAATGTGGTCTGTGAAAAAAAATCTACATTTTCAAATTGACAAGAAGTGAAAACACATGAGGTGGCTGCCAGAAAGATGAATGCTATTTTAGCCTGCATCAGTAGGGATTGAATCTATGAAAAGGAAAATATCAGCATTCTCTGACTTAGCAAGGCCATGTCAGAATGTTGTAGACCCTGCATTTTGAAATGGGATGCTGGCTGCTTGGGACATATCCAAATAAGAGTGGTAGTGATGAGGGGGAGGTCTGGAAAGAAAATGCTGGAACTATTGAGTATAGAAAAGAAAAACATGATTGGTTGCTTTTAGATATTGAACTGATGACACATAAGCTTGATTAGATATTTTCCCAATCATTCCAAAGGAAAGATTCAGAACCAATAGATGGAAATTATGTTGATTCAGGTTTAAGTTTTAAGATAAAACTTGTAGCAATAGTATAGCTCCCATGTTGAATAGGGTCATTTATGAGGTTGTGAGCTTATTAGCACAAGAATATTTTAAGCAGAGGCCTATGAATGTCAATCGGTACTGTAGGTACACTCCTGAAATGTATAGGAAGTTATACTAGATAGAATTCCTATGAAAGCATTTTCTATCTCTCTCCGAGATCCTAAGACATACCATTATTCTATACAAAAAGCCTTTTAGAATTAGTTGAATTACTAATGTCTCCATATGAGTGCTATTGAAATCTTACAGAACAGTGATTTGAAGAGGTGAGTTCTAGTGCTGAATTTTACTTACGAAACGAAATCTCTGAGTAAATTACTTAGATTTTTGCATCTCTGTTCTACTATTCACTCTTTTAGAACATGATGCTCTTGCTGAAGAATACTAATATCCTAGAAGATCTCTGCCATTCCTATGAATCCATAGTACTTTAGCAAAGACAAACATTTAACAAGTTGCTTCTTCAAACAGTGTTGGAATAATTTAATACCAAAACAAAACTACACACGCGTGTGCATGTATACACTTACATGTGCATACATACAACTGATTTGTATTCTTGTTCCTCTCTTTGGACAATTAAGATCTCAAGGATAAAAAAGGCGTCATTCGTATTTTCTTTTCTAATGGCGCTTATCACACTATCTCACAGATCGAAGATCCTAAATGAATTGTTTTTCACTTAATGAGACTGGTGCTATATCCCATAGCCACCATGTGCAGGAGAGGTATTTAATAAAATAAATTCAGCTAAAGAACACTTCAGATTCTATTGGGTTGATGCAGAAAGAAGACAAATCCTAGTGGCATTCAAACTTATGTAAGAATAAAACAGTTTCTATGAAGAAAATTTTAGTGTGCTAGTTGGCCACGTGAGCTCACGTGCTTCTGTGGGGAAATACATTCACTAGCTACTCTCAGGTCAAACAGTATCCAGTGTTCACAGTGGGCTCCTGTCTTGTGTTTCACTCGGCTATGTTTTTCTTTTTCACAGTTACTAGAGGACAGAGTTGAATATTGGAAAGAGCACTTAGAATGAGATAATCATAGATTCCATCCTGGATTTCTTATTACAAAATATGCAATTTTAAACAAAGCAATGCAACCCAATAAAACTTGGCTTCCTTTTTTAGTCAATGACCACTATGATATACCCTTCCTAGAACTGCCGTAGAAAAATGAGACAATGCATGTGAAACCATTCACTCCAGGGTCTGGCTCATGGTATGTACTCCATCAATGTCACTTGTGAACAATGGTAGAAATGATGAACTTTAACTCACACATTGTAAGGTTCAGGGTGCGACCCTCAGTCCCTTGCCTTTCCCAGCACTTGTAGAAATGGCTTGAGGTATGGGTGTATTTTAGAATATAAACCAGTACTTAAAAATTTATGATGTCTTTCCTTTCTTCCTGTAATAATTTTGAATGTTTTTCTAGTCTTATTGAACAATTTGTTCTGATTTTGCAATATAGATTCCATTTTCTCTTGAGGCCACTAACTGAGAGAAATATTATGAATTCTTTATAGTCAATTTGTCCTTTTCTTTTTAGTGCCTTAATGTATTTTTTCCTACCAACAGTGGGTTTATCTATTCTAGCAGTTATTTAAACATTTATTTATGATTTTTTTCCAAATTCACTTGAATTATCAATGGTAATTTTCCTTAGATTATTTGTAGTTTTCATTTCCTGATATATATCTAAAATAAAGTCTTTGAGAAATCTGGTCATTTCTGATCTCTCAAAACAACATTTTTCTATTTGGATTATGGATGTTAAATGTCATTGTCATTTACTTGCCTGATATATCATGCTTTGCACAATTCATTCTCAAAACGTTCACAGTGTGATCTTCCTTAAGGCTGCTGTTGTAGCTTTCACAGATCTATTTTACACTTCAGGATGCTACATAACCTCTCCTTATCCTTAATTGGTGAAGATGCTTTGGGAACCTTGCTGGTTTTCACTTTATTAGGCAACAAAGTGAATAGAAGGGAAATCTGACCTCTCTCTCCTTTAGGAAAAATTACATTTCTAGTACTTGGAAAAATGGATTATTTTCCTTTAAGCACTAAATGTTCCAAGTAGTTCTTCCATCAGGAATAAAACCACATTTCTGTCAAAATTTTCACATACACCAATTCTGTATGTACAAAAAAAGATAGGGTGGCAAAATTAAACAATTCATCTAACGATTTAACAATATGCAAATGAGAGTTGTTCAAATGATCACCTGCTCATGCATGAAGCCACTGATTATATATTAAACCACAGCTTTTTATCTCCATATTTCTAAAAAACTCTACTTTTTTACATAGTACAGGATTTATGGAATAGCTTTTTTTCTCAGTGGTTGATACTTTTGATTCAGATTAGGTTTCATGCATATGAAATAATCTCAACTATCCAATAAACTAACATTTGAAAGTCTACAGTTTTTGAACTCCTATCTTTATTGAATTTAATGCCTAATCGTTCCTGTTCCATAGAATAAATACCTTTCCTATGTAGCTGTATAAAATAAGGATGGAATTTACAATTCAAATTTGAATACATTTCTCTATTTTAAAGGTAAGTGCTAATCAATCCTGAAACAAATCTCTTTAGAGTTTTCCAAATATCATGCATTAATCTGCTCAAATTATCTTCTTCCTGTCTACCTACGGTAGCTGAGAGCCCACCTGATTATATTAAATTAATTTAAAACTCTGTTCATTTTCTACATAATTATTTCTATAAACATTTCTTAATCTACATTCAGAAGATGAGGGAGGAATATGATTTTCATATGCTTGATTTCCTGCATTTGATTTGGAAAGAAACAATGAAATTCATTCTTCACTGATTTCTCAAACATGTTGCTCCAGCTGGGATTATTTCAGAAAAGGACTGTGTTTTCAGGGAAGTATCAGGAGGACTGCAGTTCTACACTACTATTCAAACAGATTTAGTAGCTGTGGTCAGCTGATGTTGAACAGCCATATGAAAGTAAAATGAGGAAGTAACACATACTTCACTGGATTGTTCTGATAGTTAAATAAGAAAATGAGTATGGAACGCCTATGTACTCAGAAATACAATATTGGATAGTTACATTACTACTCTGCAAACTGCTTGTATATATTAGAAGAGATTAGAAGAAATTAATACTTAAATTTTTAGCGAACTTGTGGAATCTGAAGTGGCTGAGGAAAGCCGGTGAAGCCCATTCAGTATAAAGTAACCAGCACATTGCATAAAACGCAGAAGGGTGTCATGTTGGGCTGAACCATGGCACCTGAACACACTGAATTCTCATCCCCCGAAACTGTGAACATAGGACCTTGCAGGGTAAAAGAGATTTTTAAATTTAGTATCTAAAAATTATCTTATCCTGCATTCTCCAGACTGGCCTGATATAATCACAAAGGTCCTTATATGGGGCAGACAGAATGATCAGTTAGTGATAGGAGAAGGGATGATGTAGGCAGTAAGTCGGAGTGGTGTGAGGAAGGGGTAACACATCAAGGAACTCAGTGACCTCTGGAAGCTGAGAAAGCAAATGAGTCTCTCCCCTCAGAGCCTCCAGCAGAAGCAAGCTCTGCCGACACCCTGACTTTAGCCCAATCAAGACTGACTTTGGATTTCCACCTGTCAAAACTGTAAAATAATAAATCTGTGTTCTTGTAAGCCACTAAATCTGTGGTCATTTGTTACAGTAATAACAGAAAATGAATTCAGCTCTTTAAAAATATCTTCTCACTACAGTGGATGAGAATTGGGACTAGTTCTTTAAAAAGAGTGTAATATACCAAATTTACTTTCCTCACTTAGTGATTTCATGTCACCTACCAGCTTCACATACACACAAATATGCACACACACTCACAGTGAGGAATCCAGGTGCTTCTGGCTCTCCTCTGGTTAATAGATCTGCAAACTGTGGCCTGCAGGCCAAAGCTGCGCCACCAGTGGCTTTGTAAACAGTGAGCTAAGATTTTTTTTTTTAAATGAATGTTTGTGATCAATTTGATTATAGGGAACTCCAGTTCTGAATCCCTGCTAAATGAAATGTCATCCTCCTTAAAAACAAGTCTATTCTTCTTATTAGTGGACTTGTTTTACAAAAAAATAAAAAATAAAAAAAAATCTTAATTTAAATTTCCTCCAAAAAAATGTGAAACTTTGTTTTGTCTCCTGTTCTGTAAGTACCTACGTAATAGCCTTGATTTTGCTCTTTGGCTTGTGAAGCCTCACGACTCATAGAGAAATATGAGAAAGTTTGCTGACTCCCAATTTGGCTAACAGTGGACCCACACTAGGGCATCTATTCCAGGAGATACATGGCACACATTTTCTCTCTTTCCTTGTCTTAGCATATGGTTGTACCATGTGCAAATCCTGTAGAAAAGCTTGCCTTCAGAAGAGTTTTAGAAAATGAAGTTCCAGGATGCCTGGGTGGCTCAGCGGTTGAGCATCTGCTTTCCACTCAGGTCATGATCCCGCAGTCCTGGATCAAGTCCCTCATCGAGCTCCCTTCATGGAGCCTGCCTCTTTCTTTACCTGTGTCTCTGCCTGCCACTCTCTCTGTGTCTCTTGTGAATAAATGAATAAAATCTTTAAAAAAGGAATCTCTTAAAAAAATAAAATGAAGGGATAAATAATGAGTTTAGACTCAGCAGTATGCCATGAGGGAAGCAATTTTGAACACAAATGAATTTGAACATAAGTCCTTTCCTCATAGCATACAGCTGAAGCTGCATATTTCAGGGATTACTTTCAATTAGACAGTTCTTCATTTTCAGACTTCAGGTGATAGAGGAACAGTGCTACAGAGCTTGCACCAGTCTAAATTCCTTTTCAATGCTTTCTCATAGGGTGGTCTTCAAATTTATGTACTGGATCATGCTGGCTGAGGATGGAGTTCCAGAGGTAGAAAGAAGTGCCTTTGAAATTGATCTCTTTTAAAAATATATTCAATGAGCACCTAGGAAAGTTCTAGGAGTTACTGATAGGAAATTAAATATTGAGCGACCTCTGTCTGCACGTCATCAGCCATCTTGTCGGAGCCAAGATCATTGAACTAGTGATATTTTACAGAAATAGACCATGCTCTTAGAGGCTTAGCAATATTTCCTATATACATGAATTCACAAAATAATATTTTAAGAAGTATTTATCAAAAATTCATTAAAAAAAAAAAAAAGGGATCCCTGGGTGGCGCAGCGGTTTGGCGCCTGCCTTTGGCCTAGGGCGTGATCCTGGAGACCCGGGATCGAATCCCACATCAGGCTCCCAGTGCGTGGAGCCTGCTTCTCCCTCTGCCTATGTCTCTGCCTCTCTCTCTCTCTCTCTCTCTGTGACTATCATAAATAAATAAAAATTAAAAAAAAAATTCAACACAGTCATTGGAGTGTTGGGGCCAATTGGTTGCATTAAAAACTGAAAACCTCTATCACTTGATAACTTTTTAAGGAGATTTTATTTATTTTAGAGAGAGATAAAAAGAAGTGAGAGAGAGAGAGAAAAAAAAACACTAGTGGGGGAGGAGAAGAGGGAGAGAGAATCTGAAGAGACTCCATGCTCAGTGTGGAGATCATGAACTGAGGCAAAAACAATAGTGAGAAGAAATGTAGCTATTCTAAATGGAGAGGAGCTGAAAATGAAAAATATGCACTAGAGTTCAAATTCAGCATAAAAAAGGAATGAAAGCACACCATCTATTTTATATTGACCAATATCTTTGTGCCTAATACACACCAGTCACAATGCAAAGTGTTAGGGATAGAGAATGATGAAGAAGACAGATGATCTCAGTCCTTGCAGAGCCTATGGTCCAGTAAGCAGGTAAATGTGCCAATGGCAATTTCTAGGGAAATTCTAAGTAGCTTTGAGATATGTACTGTGGAGCATAGGGTGTCAGAGTAGCTTTCAGACCAGAAACCAGAAGGCATGGTGTTAGGCAGGTGTAGGTTATCAGGCCTCGGAGGGTCTTGCAAAGTGTGCCATGACAGTAGACTTATTCATCAGCAGTGTAGACTAAATATTAAATAACTGAAGACATGCTTATGTTTGTCATTTAGTATTATACCTTTAGTGAAAACATGAAGAAGAGATTGTAAAGAACCACACTGGAAAGAGGGAAATTAAGGCATTTTGTAGCCTTTCAGACCAGAGGTGCAAATGCCCGGATTCAGGAAGTGGTGAGGGCATTGATGTCAATCATCTCTATCCACAAGCAGCTTCATTTCCCACTAATCTGTTCTAAATTTCTTGCTGTTCCAACCAAACTCAACTAATCTCTGAACTCACATTGTTCATCTGTTTTTCCTGGCTAATTGGCTTTGCTCATCTTGTGTCTCCTTCCTGTAAAATACTTCCCACTTATTCTATTTGTTAGGATTCTACAAATGGGTTAAAACACAATTCAGATGACATCCCAGCCATGATACACTCTCTGATCCCTCAAAGGAGGGGATTGCTTCCTTTTGGGAACCATCATTTCCATCTCTACTTCCCTCACTCACATAGCACATTCTGGTGTATTGATCACTACCTGAGGCACCTGTCCTACTTATTTCTCCTCAAGCTAATGAATGAGCAGCATAGATTTCATCATGTGTTGATATCTACCCCAGCACAAATAGTACAGTGATAACATGTATAGGGGCTTTGCTCACACCTTTAAATTAATTAATTAACAAGTAGTTTGAAAGTATGTTTGAATAGATAAAAATAATAGATCATAAAATTCAGCAAATTATTCACTACCTATTAAATTCTCAAAGACCTTTCAAATAATGACTATATGTGTGTAGTATCCAGAAATTTAAACAACATTATGCCCATGTTTTAATAGATGTCTATAAGGAGAACTTTCTAACATTAAAAATAATATAACTTTCTAAATTTTCTTTTCTGAACTCTGGAAGTTCAGCATAAAAGCCACATGGGGAATGACAGAGAACAAGCTCCTGCAAAGAGAGCCTCTTGGAAGGATTTGGACTTTGCTCTCTAACGTACTAGCTAAACTCATGAGTCCAAGGCAGATGGTTCTTCACTGTCTTACATAAAATCACAAATTAACAAATAAACAAAAAAGATGTTTGGACAGTAGCTACCTCTTCCTTGATCAATTTTCCAAATAAAGCTAAAATGAACATTATGAATCAAACAGTTACAGGGCTCACATTTAATTCTTGATGTAGGGTAAAGCTGAATTTCCCAGGAGCTCTGTTATTTCTTAGTTGTGGAGAAAGCATGAGCTTTTCTTGATCTGTGTCTACTTTTCTTTTCCTGAGACCAAATTAATATTTAATATATGTACACTATTAAAAATATGCACACTATTATCTGTCAATACTGTTATTTGAAGTTAAACTATTATTTTATAAACTACTATTTTTGGACAACTAAAACTGGATAAAATAAATTAAGATAATAAAAATTTCATATTTTTGAAAATAAGTTTATATTATAAAAACTAGCTGACCAATGATGAAAAAGCTTAATCTAGATGATAACTGAATTTTTACTATCTTACTATACAGTAAAACATTAAAAAAAAAAAAGATTTTGTGTTTTATCATCACACTCTATTATTTCACTCTATATTGTAACTGAAAAATACCTCTACAGATATTGTATCTATTGTCATGTAAAGGCTTTTATTAATCAGTAAAATTATTTTTTTACATCTAGAATTTGTTCTATTCTTTTGGAATTTCCTCAAATAATAATTTTTAAAAATACCTGTTTTCAGGAGTTTTTAAAAAAGGTTTATTTATTTATTTGAGAGAGAGAGAGCAGAAGCAGGGGGAGCAGCAGAGGGAGAGGGAGAGAGAATCTCAAGCAGACTCCCCACTGAGCGCAGAGCCTGACACAAGCTTGACCCCAGGACCCTGAGATCATGACTTAGCCAAAACCAAAAGTCAGACACTCAATCAACTGGGCCACCCAAGTGTCCCAGGAATTTTTGAAAAGACCATAAGCCTTTATGAAATACTGGTTCTGGTATTTCTTTCTTAATAACAGTGAGTAGATAATTGCATTAATCTCAAAATCAAATTGATATAAATTTTTAAATGTGGAAAATAATGAGATTTTCATGAAGTCAGCAAATGATATAACTTAGTAATATATTGTTGAACTTTAAAATGTAGCTTTTCCTATGAACTGTTAGATTCTAAGGAAGAGAAGTTCATATCCTTGATACTGAGGATAAAGAGTAATATTAACTGTACAATTCTGATGACAAATTCCTGTCCTTGGTGGTTCAGTATTTCCCCACACCACCAAGCGACTCTGGGGCACCAGCTGGGTGTCCTACAATTCCACTCACTTTTGACCCTCTCTCTCTAGAGATGGCATCAGATTCCAAGGTTAAGGGCTCAGTCCCACAAGATTCCCACCCTTTCCACTACAGATAACAATTGCCTATTCATGTTGTTACCTGTGCTTCTGACCAAGCAGCTATAGACTGGAGGTTCCAACTACCTCCTCTTTGGGTTCAATTAATTTGCTGCAGTAAGTCACAGAACCCAGGAGACCCAGTTGCTCACTAGATAACTGGTCTATTACAAAGGACATTAAAGGATCAATGAAAAGATATGTACAACAAAGTCTAGAACAAGGACCTCCTCACGGAGTTAGGGTCTTGATGGGGTGGCATATGTATGAGTTCTAACTCACCAACATAGAAACTCTCCAAACCTCACCCTTTGGGGTTTTATGGAGATCATATTACATAGGCATAACTGATTGAATCATTGGCCATTTATGATTGATTCCATTTCTAGCCCCAATCCCCCCTCAGAAATTTGGAGGCAGGAAAATCAAAAGTTCCAACCCTTTAATCACATACTTGGATCTACCAACCAGATCTCAACCACAGGTGCTTTCCAAGAATCACCTCATTAACATAGTCAGATGTGTTGAAAGAGTTTTGTTATGAGTATCAAGACACCTTAACTGATCTCATCATTTAGTAAATCTCGAGGGTTTTAGGAGCTCTTTGCCAAAAATGAGAGATCAAATATATGTTTCTTACTATAAATTACAATAGCATAGACTATTATTGGCTTTATTATTATTATTATTATTATTATTATTATTAAATACAATCTTGTTAACAGCTATTTTGGACAAATGGAGAAGTTTGGGGATCATAAGGGGACTTTGTTAAATTACACTGTTGAATTAGTGTCCACTTTCTGATGCTTGTGTAGAAACATCTATTTAACTTTCCTCCCTCCTCTGATACTAAAACCTTGGTGTCTGATAGCCAACTATGATAAAATTTTTATGTCATAGACATCCTTCCATACTTGTGCTTGTATTTAGAAAAGCAGAATGTGTTTTGAGGGCCACCAGAATCTTTAATGGAGAAAAATATATTCATAACATTTGTGTATTAGTCACATGAATAGTGACGGCACTGGAGTGTGCCTAGGTCAAGGCAGATGGATAAAGTGTGTTAGTGAAGAAATTAAAAGTAAATGTCTTATCAGTAGTAATATACACTTACAATGTTCTTGTAATACATATGTGAATATAAAACTATTTCTTTTTGTCTATTTCCAGATTCCTAAGAGTCTGTTTGTAGGGATGCCTGGGTGGCTCAACAGTTGGGTGCCTGCCTTCGGTTCAGGTCGTAGTCTTGGGATTCAGGATTGAGTCCCACATTAGGCTCCCTGTGAGGAGCCTGCTTCTCCCTCTGCCTGTGTCTCTGCCTCTCTCTCAGTCTGTGTCTCTCATGAATAAATAACTAAAATCTTAAAAAAATAATCTATTTGTAGGGCAAGTTGACATATCAATGTTTATTAAAAAAATGGTTATCTTCTTACCTTCTAGACAAAATGTGGGGGGTGTGATGGACTTAACTAGAGGACACTAACCTTGTTTTATAAAAAAAAAATACCGAAATTTCATAATCTAAAATAAATTTTGTGGCCAAATAGGGTTGAAATCAGATTTGCAAGATTAATTTGCAAAATAATTGCCTGATATAAAACAACTGTTATCTACTGATACAATTCATGTGTTACATGTTTGTTTCACATTAACTGTTTCACATTAACTTACTTTTAAAATGTATACTGGAGGAAGGCATTAGGATATTTTGTAACTGACACCTAAAATAAATAAAAATGCAATTATGGAATATATTAAAGTAGAGTCTAGGATTTGTGGTTTTCGTACTTGGGATATAGAAAGTTGAAAGGAGCAGAATCTCTGCTTACAATGGAAAAGACATTCCATTCTAACAGAAAATTTATTATTTTTTTTCAAACCTATAAGAGAGCTGAGACTGCAGAGAAAAGAGCAGGTAGAAAATCTAAGAGAGGGAAGCCTGGGTGGCTCAGAGGTTTAGCTCCTGCCTTCAGCCCAGGGCATGATCCCAGACTCCTGGGATCGAGTCCCACGTCGGGCTCCCTGCATGGAGTCTGCTTCTCCCTCTGCCTGTGTCTCTGCCTCTCTCTCTCTCTCTCTCTCTCTGTGTGTGTGTCTCTCATGAATAAATAAACTAAAATCTTAAAAAAAAAAAGAAAATGTAAGAGACATGATGCCTACAGGGACAGAGGGGAGTCGAATGTGTATTCATCTGTTATAGATGCAACAGGATGACCTTGACAAAATTTCAGCTACACTAGGTTCCAGACTGATGAAGGCTGAGTAAGGGCTGGTGGACCAGGGCAAAATCCCTAGGGTAGGAGAAATAGCAGGAGTTCACATCCTCATGCAGATCCTCTCCACAAACTCTGCTAGACTTTCACAGAAAGGATCAAACAGCCATAGGACTGACTCCTGGGTGCCCCCAGCAATAACCTCATCATGTACCTTCAGCCTTAAAGAGATTCCTGTATTCTCTGTTTCACTTACCCCTGCTTCCTGGGATCATCTCTCAAAAACAGTGGTTGCACCAAAATTCTTGTCTCAGTGTCAATTTTGGGGGAGGGACGGCACTCAAAGGAAGGCAATCATCTGTTTTACAAGTCTGTGCATATATATTGATACATATCATTCATATATATTTGATTACTGGAATAGAAGAAAAAGATCATATTTATATTTATAAATTCTAAGCCTGTTGTAAAAACTACTGTAAAAACTAATGGCTTAAAAGAAGAAAAATTTATTCTCTCACAGTTCTGGAGGCTAGAAGTCTAAGATCAAGGTGTCAGCAGAGCCAGGATTCTTGGAAATCTCTGGAGGAGGAAACTTTCTTGCCTCTTCAAGGTTCCAAGGGTTATTGTCAATCCTTGGCATTCCTTGGCTTATAGACACAGCATTGCCTCCATATATTACATGGCATTCTTCCTGTGTCTGTGTTTCTGTATTTCTACATGGCCTTTTAATAAATTCCCTAGTCATTGGAGTTAGATCTCTAATCCAACCTGAATTTATCTTAACTAATTACTTATGGAAGAAAACTATACCCAAAATAAGGTCATATTCACAGGTACTAGGGATTAGGATTTTATGCCTTTTTGGAGGACAAAATTCAACCAACAACAGTACATTAGGTATGTTTTATTACCAAAACATGCAATACTTTCCACATGAAATTAAATAATGATAAGTAATCACTGCCATTACACTGACTAGGTCTACTTGCCTCAAAATACAGTCCATGCTCTAATTTCAGAATCAAAAAGTCAGAAGTGTCTTCCTGTTGCAACTAATCAAATATGCTTCCATATTAACAAATAAATTACCAAAATATTGCCAATTTTCTACTGTTACTTTTTTCTTCAAGAATCTAAATAATTAAAAAAAGAATCTAAGTAATTAAATGCATATATTATCTCTACTCATTGACCCATTTTTTGTGTTGCCATGAGATACATTTGAATGAGGCAGTCTGCCTAGGACCCTGTCACCCTACACATTTTTACTGGGGATGCCAAGAATATAAAGAATATATAGTTTCCTGATCTTTACCAGGCTATTTCTTTTTTCTTATCTGTGTTCCTTTTTTTTTTTTAAGACCTTTTTCATCTTAGCAGAAAATCTGTACACTTTTACCAATGTCTCCCTATTTCCTCATGCCCCAGCCCATGGCAACCACTTTTTTACTCTGTTTCTATCAATCTGACATTTTTCCCTTTAAATTCCAGGTAGAAGTGATGCCACGCAGTTATTTGTCTTTCTTTGCCTGGTTTGTTTCACTTGGCATAATGTCCTCGAGGTCTACCCTGTTGTCACAAACGGCCATTGGTTAAGGCTATGTTTGCAGTGAGAGATCCTGAGATACTCAGTGTTCAAATGTGTGATTTCTTACTGAACAAAGAATAAACTTCTGCTTGTTACGAAAGTGGCATATCTCCCAAGCTCAGTGTTCTCCTATAACACAACCACTGCATTTATAGGCTTCTGTTAAGGCCCGACTGCATTATCCCCATGAGATTTTGGGCTTGGGGAACTGACACTGTCATCATGCTCACATTACTTGCTATGTGAGGAGTAGCAAGTCCTTTATCTCTGATCCAGGAAATTCATATTTTATTGAAACAATAACAGGTTAACTTATGGGTTTATACATAGAGAAAAAAACCCACACTCTTAATAGTTTAATCCAATCAAGAAATATGTTAAAGAAAGTATATTTATTGTTAAAATCTGACCACTGCAAAGAGTTGCAATGTGGGGTGATTTATAATTTCTTCTTTATCCTCTAGTATATTGGTGGAGAAGTTAAAACAATGAATGGCTATTATTTTTCAATAAAGCATGTTTATAAATTCCACTAGAAAGCATTTTCACTTGTTTTGAATTATTAATTATGTAGCTCAACATTGTGTCACTCTTGCTTTAGCCAAATTGGGTTTTAGTCATCCTTTAGATGTGTGCTCAATTTTCCTTTCATCTTGAAAGATTTTCCTAATCTCTTTGCTATTCATTTCTTTACTTTCTAGTGCATGTGTCATTTGTAATTATATGTTCAATAGGGTAATAGTTTGTTAAAGCAATGGTGGCATTTGCCAGCTAACTGCAAAGTCTATGATATCAGAGCTTGTTTTTTTTTTTTTTCCTTTATTCTTCTTTTTCAGGTCCTTCTCCTCCTGCTCCTCCTTGTCTTTACCCTTCTTCCCTTTAAAATTGCTTTCACTGGATCCTAGCATAGTGTCTTGCATGCCGTAGACACTCCGTAAATTTTTAATGGGTTAAGTAAATCCGTAACTTGGAAGTGACAGAATCTGGACTCAAGCTTAGTGATACCTTATCTCAAGGCTTTTGTTCTTTGCTCACTGTGGTTTTCTAATGGCTTTGGTGTTATGATCTCACCTCTTTATATTTTGTAGATTACAGAACTCTCACTTCCTCAGACTGAAATCCCATAACCTAATTCTTTAAATGATATGCTTAATTGTAGGATTTGCAAGACTCTTCACAATTTGAACACCCATTTAAATTCTCATCACCATTTTCCTCTATTCCCCACCTTGCATGGTCGCTCTTGTCACTCAGGTATGCCGTGGTCTTCCTCACTCTGTGACTTTGCTTTAGGGGTTGAGTCCAGTAAGTCAACAGGCTCACTTCTGATCACCTTCTGGTTTTCAAATGAGGACCATTTCTTCAAGGAGCTTTCACAGACACTCCCTGCCCCAGTGTCTATCCCACTACTGGAGCTTCAATCTACAAACTCATAGGCTTCTTCAACACCCCTCTGCTTACACCTATTATTGCAAAAAAATTACATTGCTAAAAAACTCCACATTCACATGTCAATTTAATCTTCAAAATTGTAAGTTAAAGCTAATTAATGAGAATAATTCTGACTTATTCATTGTTATTATGGTTCCTAGAATAATGCAAGATATCAGATAAGTAACAAATGCTAAGCTGAAGTGAGAATGAATGGACATCTATTAAAATATCTCAAACTGCAAAACATCCAAGTGGTACATATTTGGTCCATAATATTCTTTGAATCCTATTCTAAATTGAGAAGTCAAATACATACTGAATTGTTCCTAAAGTGAATTGTAAAAATTTTTCTTTATCAGATTTATTAAGATGATGGGCTAGTATTTTTCTCAAGCTTTTAACAGATATTGCTTGAATGTAATTGGCTGATTACTATATGGCAAGCAATATTCTGAGTGCAATACAAATATAAAATACTTCCCCCCGTAAAAACCTTATGAGGTGGGTAGTAACCATATTCCCATTTTAATTACAGGGAAACCAAGGTTCAGAGAAATCACATAAATTGTCTACGTAACTATTAAGTGGCCAAACTGTCCTTTAAATTCAGTGACTCTGGCTCCAGAGCTCATGGTTCTGAAATGAAAGCTGTACTTTTGTACATGCATCTCAAGGAGCACATTCCATATTGCTCCATTTAGTTTGCTCCCATGGACATGCCTCAATTCCAGAAATACACACAGGGCCATAGTCGTGTTAGGTTGGTCAGAAAATGTTTGTGGAGTATGTTGAAGGAATTATCAATATCCTTCATAAATATGGCACCAAAAGTGTGAACCTAATATTCCAGGTGTGACTGAGCAGAATAAAGTAGGAAATTACATTCTCTGATTTAGATTGTTATTTTCCTATTTACAGCTACTGTATGAAGCTTTCATTAATTTATAAGGTCCCCATTTCCCAGACTGTAACTTGGAAACTCTGTTATCCATTTTTCCCCCAAAAAATATCCCGTTCCAGTTGCTAGAAAAAATATTCTGGAAGACTAGATGGCAGGTTTGAGAACATCACTTCTATTTATCAGTGTTTCTTCAAAGATGATCCTTGGAAGCCCTGCACCAGAGTCTCGTGGTGCTTGTTGAACACAAGGGACCCATCTCTCTCTTCTCTGCATACTTAGAATCTGCAAGTGCTGCCAAACATTGTCTTTAAGACTCCACTCAGCTCATTTTGGAGCATACAGAGATTTAAGGTTTATCAGGCTGGATTTTAAACTTCTGTCTAAATGACAATCAATTAATTGTTTATTGGGGCTTTAACTCTTTTCCTGCCCCAGAGCTGCCCTCAGTGAGCTGACCTGAGCTGAGCGAGTAAGTATGCCTTCACCTTCTTCCAAGGATGTGGCAAAGAATCACTTCCTGATGCTGTTACTGGCTTGTGCTGTGATGTTGAGAATGTCACCAATTTTATCAATTAACGTCCCATTTAAAATAGGCCCAAAAGATTAATGTATCCCAGAACTGAGAGCTGAGAAAGCCTCACTACCCCGAGCCAACAGTATGTGTGTGTGTTGCATGCCCCTGTGTGCAGGTGCACATATATATCGTTATACATACACCAATCTTTTATCACTGACATGCATGTAAGTTTGCCATTTCTACTTCTTTAATTTTCCTCTTTGACTGTGATTCTTTTTATCTGTCTGTCTGTTGGATTTGTGCTATTTGTCTTATTATAATATATATGTCTCTATAGTCCACCTTAAAGCCTTTCTGAAATGAGGTGGAGTTTAGGTTAAATGGACAAGTAAATAAAAAAATACCAATAACAAGTCTGAAAGTGCTTAAGCATTAGATGCAACTATTGATATTTTGTACTTCAAAAAAAAGAATTTGTTTGTATTTACAGGTGACTCAACTTCAGGAGAAAAATCTCACCTATTGTCAGGAAGAAAAAGGCTAGTATTAGGGCTGAAGAGTTTTAAATTTTCTGTATGTGAAAAATTGACAGGTTCTTGAACATATTAACAGTCATCCACTCACATTGTTTTAGTTGAGAAAGGCAACCTTCATTTCAATCAAGGATAGAAAAGTGGCCTCTTTGTGAGATCAGCTCTTCCAGTCATCTAAAAGGTCAATGGCATATGACCTTTTGCAAACCACTTATAAAGCATGGGGGGCATAGCATCTGTGGGCTTATCTTCCTGGTCTTACTACAAATAAATCATCTTATTAAGAGGCTAGGAAAGCAAAGAGTTTTTATGTCAGCAAAGCAAAGATGATTTAGAACACCATAAAAAAGTAAAGTGAGTCATTTCTAATGTCATTTGAGAAGTAATCAAAACAAGGTAGAGCCAGAAATATTACTGAACTTAAATTTTCAAACATGGCATATTTTAATGATTTTTTCTTTTTTTTTTTCACCACTATAATACAGAAAATGTTTCACCAAGTCATATAATCAGGCTTCAGGGGAACTCCTTAGATTCCTTGAATAATTTCAAATACATGATACATCATAATTTTGATCATAGATATAAATATGGATAATTTTAGAATGGGTAGTTTCTAATTTTGGATTCTTCTTTTAAAGAAACAGGTTTATGCGAAAGGTGTAGAGGCCATGTAAAAATAGCTTGCTTATAAACTTAGAGTCCCAAGCATAATCTGAAAATGGTATAAGGTTGTTAACAATCTGTACTGTGAAATAATTTTAGGTCTGCTCAGGGCAAAAGTTACAAGGTAAAAGTTTCTAACTTTCTTGTGATATATAACGTCATTTCATATTCTAACAGTTTGAAAATACTCTCCAGTTGCAGTAATTTCCTGATTTATATATGTAAAATGTTGACTTGAATTTCCTCCAAATCATATCTTAAAAAATAATCATGTATTTTTCAGTTTTCTTATCATGAATATGTTTACATCGATTAAAAATTAAGGTTGTACTAGGAATTTGCAAACACTCTGTAAATGTCCTGACTTTCAAAGAGGAGTGATACCTAATTACCTTCCCAAGTTATTATTAAAAATTTGATCTCATAACACCCTTTCAACACATGGATATACGCAGCTTCCAAAGAATACTGGGAAGTATTCATTCTATATAACAATGCTCAAACATTGTGATCACCTATGAATACAACGCTGTAAGGATAACACCACTGAGATATTTCTTAAGAGATCCAAAGTGAGACTCTCACCTGTGAGGGAAGCCTTTATTATGACATCAATAGGAAAATGTAGTAACAGTGAAAGTATTCATTAAATTACAAAGCCAGCATTCATTTACTTTTAATCTGTGAAGGATCTTCTTTTCATCATTTCATGGTGAACATCACTGGTGTGTGTGCAAGTGTGTGTGTGTGTGTGTGCACGCAAAGAAAACTTATTTTTGTACATCAACGTAAGTTCTATGCAAATACTACATTCTCTCTATTATAGGAGTTACGTTTAAAATGAAATTCATATAAACCCAGAGGCACACAGACATTTTTCAGCATATACACAATTTAATTTTCTCAGTTGCTATGTTGTCGTGCTGTCTGCTGATGCTGTCACAGGGGGGAGCGGTCTCTTGTACGTGTGAAATGGAAAGGATATATTGCTCCATCAACATCCAGTAAGTCCTGCAGAGGCTTCCTCTGCTGATCAAAAGTTGCTAGATTTCCACACCAATTTAATCTTTGACCTTTTTACTTGGCCATTGTTTTTGGGATTCTGTGATTTGGCACCTGTTAACTTGGAATTCTACAGAGACTATAGGTCCCCTTCTATTGGCTGTCAATCAGACATCAGATTGCAGCAATTTTTAGCTACTATTAACTGAGTCTGGATTCAAATCGTTGACCTGTAGGTCAGAGGCCCATTCCTAATCCCTGGAGCAATTCAGTCTCCTAGTTATTATGTGTCGTTTAGTGGGCTTGATTCATGAGCACTTCTCTTAGCAACATCAATAGAAATTCTGTGTGGGTACCAAGAGTGATGGAGGGCCCGGATTTTATTGAAAAAATACAATAGAAGGGCTGTATTAGTTTTGTGATCTCTAGATGTGACATCTTATTGATTATGAAGAGCGATCTGCATATGCATAAAAATTAATGTGGTCACAGCACTGATTACACATGAGACAAACACATAGGAATACAGAGTATAGGATTATAAAATGTGAGTAATTTTTCTAGCTCCCTAATGCAGTCAATTTATATATGTAAAAATATTTATATTTATCCCCCTTTAATTTTTATTTTCTAGGGAAAATCTGTTTTAATAAGCTTTTTATTAAACATTATTTTTACAGGAATTACTTTTGCAGCAAAGGTATCATTTATTCAGGTAAAATGGAGCACTATGTTACGAAGCTTTGAGGCAATATTTTTGAGCAATAAGCATTAGTAGTTATATGGATGGTTTTAGGGAAATGTATTCTATTAGATTAGTTTTGTGTACAAGGAAAAAAGTCACAGAGTTTATTAAAAAGTAGAAATATCACAGTTAGGAGGCATAGAAAATAATTTATATTCAGGACTGTACTGGAGAACAATATGAACAACCATTTTCCATTTCACAGAGGATGCATAGAATAGGTTTGGTAAGAGAAAAGTAAGCTAGATTGAAGAATATGTTAAAGGAAAAGGTAGTTAAACTCCAGCTAAGAAGTAATGGCAATATTAATAGCTGGCATTTATTAAGGGCTTGCTATGAGATGGGTATTATTTGAAACACTTAGCATGCATTAATCCATTTAAGACTCAAAAAGCACAATGAAAGGAACATGAGACACATATACTATTGCCCTTAATCTTAAAGAAGAGGCAGGTGAGGTCAGTCATTTGCCAGGGGTTATATTGTGCATGAGCCCAGGTCTGAATACAGGCAGTCAGCTTCCAGAGCTAAACTCTTTTACCCTATAAGCCATTTAGGAGGTTTCTTTGACATTCTTTAGCCTACAACAGAGTTACCTATAATCTGTCTCATCATTTCTCCCAAACCGATTTCCTAATCCTTGTTTCCCTATCACCGGATACTAATGTAATTTACCTGATAAATTTGATTCTTGGTCATGTCCGAGTTTTGCCCACCTTCCAGTCTTGCATTTTCTCATTCATAAAGTTCATGACACCCCTACGTCTGTTCCTTCCTTTATCTTTCTGCCGTCCCTCGAAGCTTGATCTTCATTATTACATTTTCCCAGGAAGATTGCAAAATAGTCTTAGGTTATCTCCTCTCTTGACCCAAGATGAATCATTTTAAGGCCTAATTATGTTTGTGTCACCTCCCCAAACTTTCTATTATCAAAGGAATAAAGGATAAACCAACAACCTCGCCTGAAATTCAGTGTTCTCTCTGACCTTCTCTCTGGTCTTCTACATTTTGATGTACATTTTTTAATCAAACTGGATTATTTATACTTTTAGAGCCACTCATGCCTTTCCTTCATGGAGAATGCAGTTGACCTCCTTTGTGACATGCTTCTATGCTCCCCAATGATGTCTTTCCAATCTCAGTGATCGTATGTGACCTTTTTTGTTCTTTGACCTTCCCATGTTCAGTGTTTATAATCCTCTTAGACTATTAACTACTTTTTCTCATTGTCTGTTGTCTTAATTGAATCATGAATGGTAGAGAAGAATTTATGGACTATTAAGCACTTTTCTCAGAATAACCTGTGCCCTTAGCTAAAATTTGAGATTGTGGGTACTACTCATGTATTAAATGAGAATGTCCGACATCTTAAAGTCTATCTATCTATCCTCTCTGGGCTGCATCCTACCAAATGGGGTGCCCACCTCTAATTCACACAAAGGACAGCAACAACCATGGTGACTTCTCACCATTTTATCTGACAGTTGTTCCGTATTCCTTCCTACCCTTTGATTCTAAATGTGGTTCACTGATTTAATCACACTTGTGACAGGATGAGTAATAAAACCAGACGGACCATGTTTCCACTATGTTCTTTAATTTACTGCATGACATATCACAGACCATTTAATGGATTTCCTATTTGAGGAGTGTAGTTAATGAGTCACATTTTATTTCCCTACAATCATCACCCCCAATGTCTTTATTACTAAAATCACACTTAGAAGCCAGACAATAAAGTGGACGCAGAAAAAGCATCCTCTTTTCAATTCAGCCCAAGGAAACCATTCAATCAATGATTCAGATTTCACACTTAATTTTTCATTCACAAACCCAGAGTCATGTTGTTTCCTTCTGTGCACAAAGATGTCCCTGAGACATAGTGTTCTTAGAGCTCCTACTTTGGCATTCTTCAAGATATAAGTTCTAATTTATGAAAGCAAACATATGTATGTAGCATGACTTGTGGGGGCCTCTTAGTAGACCATTAGCTGCACTAGGGAATAAGAGAGTTTGACAACTTACAACTTCATTTGCATCTCACACAGTAGCATCTCACACAATCAAAAGAAGACTAAAAGGCACTTGAATTTGAGCACTGTAACCAAAAATAAATATTCATTTTCTTTTATCAGACTTGGATTTGGGATGGACTCATTCACTATAGTTCTTTATCTCGTGGATTATCACTTTTGTTCAACTGAACTTATTTGCACTTCAGTTTACATTTATACTTTATTTCTAAAATACTATGAGTTTAATAACATACCACAATTTTAATGCCTTCTTCTGAGCTTAATAGCAGACATAGTGTATTTTGTCATGAGCTGTACTGTTGTCCATGCTAAGAAGACCTAAATAAGCATATTTTTCTGCATAGAGATGGCTCATGCATATGTTATAGTTTTAGTTTATGTTAATCTGCCAAAGCAGGAAGCATGCTATTTTTCTTTAAACAGTTTTTGTCCTCTACTTAATGTAGCAATTTCAGCTTTTTTAATCCACTGTTTCTTTTGTCTTAACGTTGTTAAAAAAAAAAATCATCCAGCAACTAGGTTTTTATCTCACCCACATCCTTGTTATTTAATAAGGAATGCACAGAATTTTCTCCACATAGCCTTAGGGTGTAAATAAGTACACAAAAATATAATGACTATTACTAGAACAGACTAGCAGCATCAGCAAGTAGTGATAACCAAAGAGTAACACAAATGACAGCCATCACTTTCTAAGAACAAATGAAAAGTCAGTTTCAACCAGTGTCACATGGCAAACATTCATAATACAGATCATTTCTTTACTTAAGGAATAATATTTGTTAAAGTTATCTATTGCATCACCATTCCCTACATATTCAGTGATCCTGGCTGTTAGTAAACTATTCAGTTAACAAAATATAAAGATTAGGTAGAGAATAACATACAATACAGTGATGCATCATAATTTCATAGTAAAAGATTTTATCACATTGCAAGAACTGATTTAGATTTATTTTTAATTTTTTTCTGAGTTGTCAGTTTTATATTCCATATACCTGTCACTTATTCACTTTAAAACAGCTTTCTCCAGTGTCCATTAACAGATGAATAAAGAAGAGGTAGTATATATACAATGGAGTATTACTCAGTCATCAGAGAGGATGAGATCTTGCCATTTGTGGCATCACAGATGGACCTAGAGGGCATTGTGTTAAGTGAAATCAGTCAGAGAAAGACAAGTACCATATGATTTCACCTACATATGAAATCTACAAAACAAAGCGAATGAATGAGCAAACAAACAAAAAGCAGAATCTACCCTATTAATACAGAAAATACACTGATAGTCATGAGCAAAATAGGTGAAGGGAAGTGGGAGATGTAACCTTCCAGGTTTGGGAGGAATAAGTCACTGGGATAAAAGGTATACCACAGCAAATCAGAAGAAAAAAGAAAAGATGGTTGTCAACTCTATGCAGTGAAATCACAAAAGATTGCTAATACTTTGATTATAGTCTAAAGGCTCACAAATGTTAAAATGGGCTCTAATAATGACTTACAATATTACAAATTGAGCAATGTAAGATGTCAGTTCTGCATTTGAAGTAAAAAGTCACCTGCAAAATTCAAGTCAGTATGATTGCATATGACCTGATTTAATAGCAGTACATATTTTAAATAAAAATTGAAAGGAGTCAAGAGAATTTTTTTTGCTCTAGTTACACTATACACTAGTGGTATGTCAATACCACCAAAATAATAATAGTAGTTGAGTCCATATAGGAGTAGAACTTGTAGATCAAGGAGAAAACCAACCCTGTGTTCTCCACTATGAATACAACACTGTGCTTAGGTCTTCCTGACTCATTTAAAAGATGGCTGAAAGCCATGGGAACAGAAAATGATTTCAAGAATCACAGGATTTTTTTGAGGATTAAAAAAAAGTTTTATTGAAGTGCAATTGATATATACTAAACTGTATCTAGGGATCCCTGGTGGCCCAGCGGTTTGGCGCCTGCCTTTGGCCCAGGGCGTGATCCTAGAGACCCAGGATCAAGTCCCACGTCGGGCTCCCGGTGCATGGAGTCTGCTTCTCCCTCTGCCTCTCTCTCTCTCTCTTTCTCTCTCTCTGTGATATCATAAATTAAAAAAATTTTTTTTAAATAAACTGTATCTATTTAACGTGTAAAATCTGATAGATTTCAATGCATGTCTGTAACTGTGAAACTATCATCAGGATCAGGCATAAATGCTTCCTTGTTTCCATTTGTAATGGTCTCTCCCTTCCCTCCCTTCCCTCCCACTCCCCCACATCCTTCCCAGGCAGCTCTTACTCTGCTTCACTTGGAATTTGTTTCCTGTTTCTAAAATTTTATATAAGTGGAAATACACACACACACACACACACACACACACACACACACACACCACACGCTTATTTTTGTTTGCTCTGACTCCTTCCACACAACAGAATTATTCCAAATACATCCATGTGTGGTCCTGACAATTCATTCTGTCCCACTGCTGAGCAGCAGTCCATCCTATGGCTGTACCATCTTCTGCTCATCATACTTACCTCCTGGTGGACAACTGGGTTGCCTTTATTTTTTTTAACTACAAATAAAGTTGTTTTGAACAGTCATGTACAGTTTCTGTGTAGACATATTCCTTCATTTCATGAGTGGAATATCTGGTTCCTATGGTAGGCAAATGTTTTACTTTTTATTCTCTTTTCCTAGCATTTTATTTTGAAATATTTTAAACACATTGTGGAGAACATTTTTACAGTGGCCACTTGTATACCTACTATAAAGTTGTATCATTAACATTTGATGTACTTGCTTACTAGATACCTATCAATGCAACCAACCTTCTGTCCACCCATCAATTTTTTTATGCATTACAAAGTAAACTGAAGATATTAGTATAGTCCCCCCAAATATTTCAGTAAGGGTATCTTTAGCTAGTGTTCAGTATTTGTTTACAGTTTTTTTATTGATATAAATTTTACAAATGATGAAATGTGCACAAAAGCCTACATTTGCTGAGTTTTGACTAATAACTTGCATGCATGGAGCCAAGACCCACATAAAGCTATAGGCAATTTTCACCTCCCCAGAACACTGTTCATGGTTGTGCTCATCAGTCCCTACCTCTGCTTCACCCCAGACTGGAAGTTTCATACATAAGAAAATGTAAAATAGTACAACCACTTTGGGAAAATTCTGGCAATACTTTATGAAAGGACACATGCACTTATCTTAAGATACCAGTATTTAATCCCTAGGTATTTACGTAAGATAAATGAGTATGTGGTTCACAGAAAGACTTGCACAAGAACATTTACAGCTTCATTTCTATTGACCCCAAGCTGAACCAGCTCAAGAGTCCATCCATGAGATCTGACAGACTGGCCACAGAGGATTTAGAAACAATAGTATATGAGGTGCGTCTGAGGGAATCAAGGTATGGAAAGCTAAAGGGAAGATAAGATTAGGATGCTGTTTTGAAATGTTTGTGTTTATTAGATAAAGGAGGTTATGTTTACTCAGAATAGATGTGAGAACAAAACTCAATGCAGAAATAGAAATTATACAAAGACAGAACTCTGCTGATGTATCTAAGAACTTTATGACAATTCTGGAAGTACAGTCATGGAATGTGCCAATTTGAGGGTGCTGAGTTCCCTACTTCTCTATGGACCAATAGTCTTCAATATTTCGAATGAGGTTTTGCACCCCTCTCTCCCCCTTTTTTTTAACTGGGGGAAGAATCTAGGGTTGACTACCAAGAAAACTTCAATTCTAAACACTTCTGTTCTACCTTTTGCTTTCCTTTATCTTTCTGTTTATTCCCTGTCATTGTCATCAGGGAGGCAACTGGGAGGGTATTACCTTCCTTTTGTTCAGAAGCGAGTTAGGGATAGGGAAGTGAGGTCATTTCATCAACATCGCTCAGTGTTGCCTGTTAGAAACAATTTTTGAAAGCAAAATTTTCTTACTTGAAATCCATTACTCTTTATACTCTTATTTTTTCCATTATGACCAAAACTGGTGGGAGAGGAATAACTCACATTTGAGTGATGCCTTCACCTTGGCTTGCTGTATGTGGTCTATAGTTGTCTCTTTATTCTTAATCTGCTCTACCAACAGCCTTCAGTAGATTGGAAAACTGAAAATCAACTTAACCTCTTTCTCTCATACTGTGTATCTAATTACTCAGCAAATCCTCCAAGCTTTGCTTTCAAATTATATTCAGAATATGACCACTTTCATCCCCACCTGCTAACAATAGATTTCCATTCTTTCCATTCTTTTCCATGTCCCCCCAACTGTGATTCCTTTCAACCCAAGGCTAAGTTCTTAGAATGACCTCCAAGGCACTGCAGATCTGGACTCCACTGACCTCTGATTTCTCTTCCTCTTTGGCTCCACCTGGATCACTCCATACCACTCTCACCGATCTCCCTGCTGTTCCTCATGCATTCCCTGTACATTCCCGCCCGATACTTTTGTACTGGCAGTTCTTTCTCTTTGGAATGCCATTTACCCAGATATTCACATGGGAAACAACTTCATCCAATAAGGTCTTCGTTGATATGCAGTTCATTTTCTCAATGAGACTTGTCCTGGACCCTGTATTTAAAATTCAGTCCACTCCTCTGCTCCCCTGCACAGCACTCACAATTCACTTTATTTTACTGTGTGTTTTTACTTTTCTACAGCTTTTATCACCTTCTCCCTTTAGACTAAGTTATTTTTAATTTTTTTTCTATTTTGCTATTTTTCTCTCAATTACTGAAATGTAGGCACTGATCATTGTCTAATTGGTTCACTGATGTATCATAAGTGCTCCAAGCAATTTCTGTCACTTAAAAGGCATCCAGTAAATATTTGCTGAATGAATTGTTACTTTTTAATATTTTGTGAAAATGCTTTGCCCCTGGGGTTAAAATTTTTTTCAGCTATATTGCAACGTTTTTCCATACATAATTTAATAAAGATATGCCTTATAGTGAGTGAAAGACACAGATCTAATCTATATTCCACAAATTTTGACAAATGAATATACCATATAACTCACTCCTCTATTGTGTTATAAAACGGCACAAATATTGATTTGACTTCCTCCACTATTGATTAGTTTAGCATATTTCTGAACTTCATATAATCACATAGTAAAACTATGTAGTGTGTACATCGCCCTTTACTCAGTCTGATATCTTTGGGTTTCCTTCATGTTGTGGAATATATCAGTAGTTTATTCTTTTAAAAAAGAAAAGATTTATTTATTTATTCCAGAAAGACAGTGAGGGAGGGAAGGAGAAATAGAGAGAGAGACAGAAAGAGAGACAGCATGGTAAGCAGACTCTACACTGAGCGTGGAGCCAGACACAGGGCTTGATTTCATGACCCTGAGATCACAGCCTGAGTCAATGCCAAGAGTAGGTCACTTAATCGACTGTGCCTCCCAGGTGCCCTTCAGTAGTTTATACTTTGTGAAATTTATTCTTCTTTAATTTTCATGCTACTATACAATGGTAGCTTGTAAACTGGAATTCTCCCCTTTAGATTTTTCAAAAGGATTCATTTATCCATCTACTACTGGCCTTATAGATGTATGTCACTTAGCATTTTTGATACAAGCAATGTGCTGATTGAGAGACACACAAACAGTATTTGAGATGAGTAGGGCAGAGTGATTGAAAAGTTTGCTTCTGTTATCACCAATTTTTCCTCTTGCTTACATGTAGTTCATTTCCCAAAGGAATGATGGATGGAAATGCGTATGGACTTATCTAATCTGTCCCAGTACTTTGATATCCTTTGATTGTCTTAAAAAGGTCCTGGTGCAATTTGCCTTCAGAGAGTCACCTCTTCCACTTCTGCTTCTAAGGTTCCTGCTATTCTTCATTTTGTCTAACAAATATCATTGCTGACACTCATGTTTCTCATAGCTCTGGCAATTTTATCCTAAAGAAGCCCGCATGACTTAGAGTAATCCTTAAAATTAATTTACCATACAACTTTTTGTCATTTGTGCTGAAGTGATTTTAGGGTGAACTGGTTTTTATTAAAATGCTGAACCCAATGCTGGCCTCACTCATGGTCTCCTTAATTGCAGTCAGATACCAGTGGGCAGACTCAAGAGGTAGAACTTTTCAATGTTAGAAGATTATTTGGTCATGACATGTATAGACTTTCATAAATATGTCCTTTTCTATCTACACAGGAACACTCTCTCACATTCAACTAGTTCATGCAAATCTCATTTTAAATAGGCACTATATCAAAATAACAAATGTAATGATGAAAATAAGTATATTATTTAAAAATAAATAAACCAGCATTATTTTAAATAGTTAAATACAGTGTCAGGAATTGAACTTTGGCACCGTAGTATCAATAAACACTCTTTCTTGAAATTAAAAAAAAAATCAATTCATAGAGATAGGAGATTTGGGAACAATTTATATTTCCCCCAAGTCAAATTTCAAGAAATTGTTCATAAGGTTGTCCTTTTTACCCTTCAAAGTTGACTGCACAAACACAACACACTGTCTGGGGCTAATTTTTTGAGTCATAAATGTAAAGACTTTACAAGTGACAAGAAAAGTAATTGAATAGAGGAAAACATTTATATTGCTAAGCAGCATTGGCAGCATTATTCATTTTGGTTGACCTGAACCAGAATAGAGAAAGTGTCGGACCACAAGATGCTCTAGCCTTCAAAACAAAGCTGCCAAATCAGAAGGTTCCCAGAGTGTGTCTTGAAGCTGCATCATCCAAGTTCATTCCCAGAAGTACTGTTTGAAAATAATTGTTTGCTGCAATGAAAAGGAGGAGACTGGTAATAAACTTGAGATTGTTGTAAGAGATGAGAAATCTTGGGAAACTGGATCATTGTAGACCTGAGACTGGAAAACTTGGAGCTGTGGAAGTTTAGAGAAACAATGCCAGGAGGAATAAGGGGAAGATGTTGAGTAGAGAGCAGGTCAAGGGTCACTTCCTAAATTGTGAGGACTGGCCATATGGCCCTTCTTAAAGTTCCTAAATCACTCCAATACACACTTAAGTTTTGAACCTCCCACACACAGTTGGTTGGATTTTGTGGGTAAATAAATACAGTAAGTGGTACATCTCTTTGCTGGTTAGAAAATTGATCCACTATTTACTCCATATCCAAAACTATTTTGAGATGCATTTCGTATCCCTTCAGATCTCATCTGGGTCTTGGTTGTTCTTTACAATATCAGTTCATGCACGCAACAGTGATTTCTGGGTAGTGAAGCTCATGTTTAACAAATTTAGAGGAAAGATGCTGCTGTTGCCAGTTATGCAAACAAATTTCTATTGTGAGGCTAACTTCAGTTTTCCTTTTGCTTAAATGCACATGCATTACTCAAATGCAAAAGAGACAATATGCATAAGCCTCAGTTGTAGAGTATTTCTCAAACTCCAATATTCAGGTCTACATGAAGCACCATAAAGATGTGGGCAGGGTGGGAGACTTTTATATACTATGAGTGACTGAGAAATCAGAACTTAGTCTGGAGGGACCTTGTATTTTTTTTCTTCTTGATAACATACTCTTTAGAATTTTAAGCTCATAGCTCTCAGCATGTTTGAACAAAGCTGCTCTTTTTAATAACAAAAAATGTATAGACTGAAGCTACTCTGACACAAGCATACATATGAATCCAATGTCAGTGAACAGGTATTCTGATCCTTCTTCTGTTCCACAAAAAAAATGGAGAGAAAAGCAAAAGGATTTTACCATGCTTATAGCTGCATTGAATGTATTCATCTTTTTTCTTAGTATTTTTTTTTTTTTAATATTTAGTTTAGTGAGAGAGAGAGAGCAGGGAGAAGGGTAGAAGGAGAGAGAGTATCTCAAGCAGACTCCCTGCTGAGCTCGGGGCTCCATCTCATGACCCATGAGACCCATGACCTGACCTAAAACTTCTCAACCGACAGACCCACCTAAGAACTCCTCTTTATTTGTTTTATTAATTGAATACCTTTATGAAAAATGATGGAGAGCATGTCTTTTTGGTTACTTTTATGTATTTGTGTATGTGAGCACATGCATACATGTGTTCGCATGCCATGAAGGGCAATTACATATAAAACAGCTCTCTCTTATTTAAGATAAATTCACTTAAAAAGTGTGTTATTGAGACGCCTGGGTGGCTCAGTGGTTGACCGTCTCCCTTTGACTCAGGTCATTGATACCAGGGTCCTGGAATCTAGTCCCACATCTCACTTCCACACAGGGAGCCTGCTTCTCCCTCTGCCTATGTCTCTGTCTCTATCTGTATCTCTCATGAATAAATAAATAAATTCTTTTCTTTTAAAGTGTGTTATGAAAACCATAAATATCAGTTATACTTCTATTTGTAAATAAGGAAGAATATATTAGTTCAGAAAAGGACATGAGCTTTATCTGGAATTTGTAAATATACTATTCTTTTAAACAAAATATATCCCTTTTAAGTCAAATTTACATTCTGTTTTCTATGTCTGTCTTTATAGCATTGTGCTGGCAAGGCACTTGTACGAAGGGTAGACCCAGCAATTTTGACTTGGTAACAGATTTCATTAAGAATGAAACATTCTTTAAGAGGGGAAAATGGGGCCAGTGAAGTAAATAGCCTCTCTTGAAATTCAGACAACTTTCTAATAACTCAGTTTTCCTGATGAGCCACAGGTCGTTTGTTTGCTTTGTAAGGACCCAGTGTTTCAAATGAGGTAGCCTCATGGAATTACTCTGCTTCTAGGTATCCATGGCAATGAATAGCAATATACATGTGTATGAAAAAGTAAATGGTGTGCACAAAATGGCCTTTTAAATCACTGCCTAGAGTTATTGTGAAATATTGACTTTCTTGCAACAATAAATTCACTTTTCTGGTTCTCAGCCACCATCTGAATTCCAATATGATGTGAATGAAGAGAAGAACTTGGAGACTGGCATTCCTCTCTTGCTGCCAGCCACTCGATGGGCACCCACACATGGAATGCCACTGATTGCTATGCAGTGCTAAATCATGCTACCCATCAGCTAGCTCGGTGGCAGATGTATTTTACCACATTCTGAGAACATTCTGTAAGTCATTTCTGGTTGAACTGTTTACTCAAGTGTTTGACTTTCAGACCCCGTTTACTAATGGTCCCACAAACATAGGCTATTAAAACTACCCAAAGTCATTCTTCCTTCTCAATTCTCTAGGCTAGTTATGGGCAATTGGTTTTCTTTCTATGACAGGCTTGGGTTTGATGTTTTTTTTGTTTTGTTTTTTGTTTTGTTTTGTTTTTTTAATTAGGAACATGAAGATGGATTCCATCTTTTTTCCAAAACTACCATCTTCAGTATGGTTTAGTTTGTATAGTTTGTGAAGATCATTTTGATTTTATCTAAACATTGACAGTAAGCACAGGGAAAGATAATACCATTTTTAGAAAATGTTCATAGGCAAGTTTTCAGCACATGATCATGAGAAAGAAGATAATATGGGAATAATAAAGATACCTAGATATTATGCTGAGTGAAGTAAGTCAATCGGAGAAGGACAAACAGTGTATGTTCTCATTCATTTATATTTGGGGAATATAAATAATAGTGAAAGGGAATATAAGGGAAGGGAGAAGAAATGTGTGGGAAATATCAGAAAGGGAAACAGAACATAAAGACTCCTAACTCTGGGAAATGAACTAGGGGTGGTGGAAGGGGAGGAGGGCAGGGGGGGGTGAATGGGTGACGGGCACTGAGGGGGACACTTGACCGGATGAGCACTGGGTGTTATTCTGTATGTTGGTAAATTGAACACCAATAAAAAATTAATTTATTAAAAAAATAAATAAAGATACCTAGATACATAGAATTGTGTTATTTTAAACACCAAAGAAGCTGCAAAGAAGTCATACAGAAGTGAAAGCAGTAACCAAGTGCTGGAGTTGGTCCTTCTTTCTCTAGGATACATTGGAGCAATTTGTTGATTATTTTTAATTATCCTTTTGAAAAGTGTACAGAATTCCAGACTTGCTCAGTTGAACCAGTATGGAGGTATTTGTGTTTTCTCTTCATCAATCAGATTTGTCAGAATTAGTTTGGGATAGGAATTATAAACTCAGAGAAATAAAACATTTGCTATTTCATTTATTTATGAGGTTCTACAAATGTCAGAGATAAAGTAGAATAAGGCAAATATGTTTAAAATTTCCTTTTCAATGTACTAAGGGAAACATCTCCAGCAATTTGGATCCTATGTGGCCCCAGCTTATTTCCTGGTTGAAAACCTCACAAGAAGCTTTTAACAGTAAGATTAACTCCTTTAATTTACCATCAGAATATTTATACCAACTCTTCTACTGAAATCACTTTCACGGAAGAACTTAAGGATGCATTTCCAAGAATTTGTGAAAGAACTGGGACTCCTTGAAAGGAAAATCCAACTCTGATAGTATCTGAAAGATAAGTTTTCACAGAATGCAGACACTGTAGCAGCATCATTTTTAACAGATAGCAATATGCAGGTTAATGACTAAGGAAATGACCCATAGGAGGCACCTGGGTGGCTCAGTCCATTAACCCTCTGACTCTTGATATCAGCTCAGATCTTGATCACAGGGTCATGAGTTCAAGCCCTGCGTTGGGCCAAGCTGGGTGTGACCCTTAGTTGCCTGTGATGTTTTAAGTCATTCTTATAAATGCAGTTGTATTCTCAATTTTGAATATATAAAAGAGCAATATATGGCCTCACCCATTATTGTATATTAGTACTGCAGTACATGAGGTATGCATGTCTTACAATAAGATTCATGTTTGTTGTAAACTGCACAACTAGCTTCTGTAATGCACTAGGATACTTTTAAATGAGGGAAGCTTTTATTTCCCCAGACATAACTGAATACTTCCTGTAAATGAGTTATTATATTTGAGGTTCTTAGAAGCCCATCTGTCCCGCAGTAACACTAAGTCTTGGCTGCTATTACTTCGGCTGTTTTAGATTCAGTATCTTACATCCAATGGTGAAGTAGATGAATTTTCTCAGGCTCTGCCATGCTCACAGCCTAAACAGAGATAACTCAATTCTCTCTGTTACTAGTTTAACTCTTCCTCTCTGTCCTAAATTCTGTCTGCCCATTGGGTGATTTGCAATAGCTTGGAGATGGACAAAGTAGCATCCTTACTTCACAGGCACCCAATTCCTCCAAATTTAATGATATCTACATCCACTCCTCCTCAAGCACATACTGTTACATAATACAATGGCCTTTTTTTTTCAATGAAAATAAATTTTAAGTCTTGTGAATTTTGACAGGTATGTACAATCAATGAAGAATCACCCTGATAAAGATGTACAATGACATGTACATGTATTCCTTTCATTCAGTCTTCATAACTCACTGATAACTACTGCTCTGATTGCTTAGTTTACCTTTCTTTGAATAAGTGAAATAATAAAATATGTACTTCCCCTAAGTGGAATTACAAAGTATGTATTCTTTAGTTTGGCTTCTTTTGTTTGGCATAGCAATTTTGAGATTTATCTACAATACCCTTTTATTTTTTATTGCCAAATACAAATACTTTGAAAGAATATACCAATATAAATACTTTTGAGCAAGTATTTTGTGAAGGTATGTGTTCATGTCTCTTGGATAAGTAAATACCTGGCAGTTGAATAATTGGGTAATAGGGTTAACATATGTTTAGCTGAATAAGAGTTTCCAAAGTCCTTTCTAAAGTGATAGTGCCACTTTATACTTTACCAGAAATGTATAAAAGTTCCACTTGTCATATATCTTGACCAATGCTTGGTATTATAATTGTTTTTAATTTTAGAGGTTTTAATAAAAGTAAAAAAGTTTAGCATTTTTCATAACTAATGATGATTAGCTTTTTTAATGTTTATTCACATCTTCTTTTAAGTGTCCATTAAAATCTTTTGCTTATTTTTTATTGGTTATATATCTTTTAATAATGAGTTCTAAGAGCTCTTTACATATGGTGGATACATTTATTTCATGTTCACTTGTGGAGATAATTTTTGCCCATGTTGCAGTTTGCCTACTTACTTTCTTTGCCTTGCCTTTTCAAGAACATTTTGATGAAGTCCAGCTTATTGATACTTTCTTTCTTTTTTTTTTTTTTTTTAAGATTTTATTTATTCATAGAGACAGAGAGAGAGAGAGGCAGAGACACAGGTAGAGGGAGAAGCAGGCACCACACAGAGAGCCCAATGTGGGACTCGATCCCGGGTCTCCAGGATCACGCCCTGGGCTGCAGTCGGCGCTAAACCACTGCGCCACCGGGGCTGCCCTTATTGATACTTTCTTTTACAAGTTATGCATTTTGTATTCTAAGAAATACTCCAAGTTTGCAAAGTAAATCTTCTTTGTTTTCTCCTAGAAGCTTCACCAATTTAACTTTTCCCATTTTGGTCTGAACCCACTTTGAGTAATATTTTTGTGTAGGGAGTTAAGTCAATCATTATTTTTTCCCCATATAGATATCCAATTCTTCCAGAACAATTTGTTGAAATAACTTATCTTTACCTTTTGAAGTGCCACCTTTGGCAAAATCAGTTGACTATATATGTATGGGTAAACTTCTGCACTCTCTACTCTGTTTCTTATACATATTTGTCCCTCTTGACTTTAATACCACTGTTTTAATTACTTTGACTCTACTCATGTTGAAATCAAGATAGTGTAAACCCTCCAACTTTGTGGTTCTTTTAAAAAAATTGCTATAGTGATTCTAGATTTTTCTAACTTTGACATACATTTTAGAATTAACTTGTAGCATCTACAGAACGTTCTGCAAGAATTTTGGTTAAGATTGAAGTGAATTTGTAGATCATTTTTGGAGAAAACTGACCTTAGAAAAATAGTGAAGGGATCCCTGGGTGGCGCAGCGGTTTGGCGCCTGCCTTTGGCCCAGGGCGCGATCCTGGAGACCCGGGATCGAATCCCACATCAGGCTCCCGGTGCATGGAGCCTGCTTCTCCCTCTGCCTGTGTCTCTGCCTCTCTCTCTCTCTCTCTCTCTCTCCCTCTGTGACTATCATAAATAAATAAAAATTAAAAAAAAAAAAGAAAAAAGAAAAATAGTGAAACTCTTAGTCTACAGACAAAGTAAATTCTACATTATTTTAAGTGTTTTTTTTTATCTCAGTGACTTCTTGTATTTTCAGTGAAGAGATATTTTTGATATATTTTTGTTAAATTTATTACTAAGTATTTTATGTTTGGCACCTTCATAAATGAATATTTAATTTATTTTCCTACTGCAACTGTTAGTATATAAAAATACAATTCCTTTAAATTTATTAACTTTTTATCTTCCAACAATTGAACACTCACTCACATACTAGTTTAGAGTAATTTTGTGAATTTCTTAGAATTTCTCATGTAAACAATCATGACATCTGCAAATACAGAAAGTTTTACTTTTGCAATCTGAATACATTTTTCCCTTTGGCTTATTGTGACAAGTTGGTTCTCTGGTCCAATGCTGAATAGAAATGGTGTGAGTGTGCACATTTGTCTTGTTAATGAATTAGGGTGAAGCATTCAATGTTCAAACACTAATTATTCCCTTTATCAGCATAAAGACATTTCCTCCTATTCCTGGTTTGCTAAAGATGAAATAGATTAAAAAGAGCTTATTTATTATAATTACCTGTTACATTTATGAATTTTCAAATGTTAACTCAACATTTTCTTCTAAGCACTGCTTTAGCTCCATCCCATAAATTTTAATATGTGATACTTTACAGTATATAGTTCAAAATATTTTTGATTTCTGATTTCTAATTTCTTCTTTGACCCAAATATTATTTAGAAGACTGTTCAATTTACATGTATTTTCTTTTTTTAAAGATTTTATTTATTTATTTGAGATAAAAAGAATGAGAGAGTGCAGGGGGCAGAGAGAGAGAGGGAGAAGTAGGCACCCTGCTGATGCAGCCAATGCAGCCTCCATCCCAGGACCTAGGATCATGACCTGAGCAGATGTTTAACCTATTGAGCCACCCAGGTGCCCCAATTTATACATATTTTCTCTTTTTAAAAAAGATTTTATTTATTTATTTGAGAGAGAGAGAGCAAGCAGGGGTAACAGCAGAAGAAAAGGGACAAGCAGGCTCCCAACCAAGCAGGGAACCCCAAATGGGGCTCAATCCCAGGACCCCAGGATCATAACCTGAGCTGAAGCTGGATGCGTAACAGACTAAGCCACCCAAGCACCCCTACATATTTTCAAATATTCTAAGTCTTTGTAAAATCTTACAGTTATTGATTTCTAATTCAATTCTACATGGTAAAACAATGCACTCTGTAAGGTTTCAATTGTTTTAAATGTATTGAGACTTGTTTAATGGCCCAATACATTGGTCTCTCTTGGTGAATATAACAAAATACACTTGAGAAGGATATTTTTTTCAATTGTTGAGCACAATGCTCTCTAAATATCAATTAAGCCATCCATCTTTTCATTGATGTTTTTTCTAGACATTTTATTACCTACTTAAGGAGTGAGATGTTAACATCTCCTAGTATGGTTGTCAAATCACCTATGTCTCACTTTGCCGATTTTTATTTCACAAATTTTGAGGCTTTGTTAATAGACAAATCTACATTTATGATTGTTCTGTCTTCGTGATGAACTGATCTTTACTTAGGTGATTATGAACCGGTCTGTGACGCTCTTTGTCTTGATGTCTACATTTCTGATATTCTTCTAGCCACTACAGACTTCACTGATTGATGTAAATATGTTTAAAGTACATTTCTTATGAATAGCATATAATTTTATATCGATATATTCTAATAATTTTTGCTTTTTAATGGGAATATTTTCTGTCTTAAATAATATGATTGTTTATATCATTGCATTTAAGTCTATTAATTGATAATTTATTTTCTGTTCATTCCTTTTATTTTATATTGTCCTATTCCTTCTTTACCATCTTCTTTTGAAGTATTTGAGTAACTTTTAGAAATTTGTTTTATCTCTTAACTCTTTATTTGTTCTATTAATTTTTATTTACTTTATTAGAAATCACAATATACATTCTTATTTTTTCACAATCTATTAGTAAGTAGCATTTCATGTGATATTTAAAAATTGTAAACATAAGCATGAATTGACTAACCCATCATTTTTTAGAACTTAGTTATTTTATGTATCTTACCAATACATAAAATTGTATGTATTGTATGTGCATTGAAAATCCCACAAAAATGTTAAAATTTTTGCTTCAAATGGTTGTACATATTTTAAATAAAGAAGAAACATGGTCTTTTATATTACCTCATACATTCACCATTCCTAGTACTTTCTATTCCTCTCTGAAATGCAAGCTCTCCTCTGATATCAGTTTTTTTTTTTACTTTAAGAACTATCTTTAGCGTGACAGTATAGGTATGTAAAATTATCTTAATTTTCCTTTATTTGCAAATGTCAATATTTTGCTTCATTATTGAAAGATACTTTTACTGGACAGAATTCTGGCTGAAAGTTTATTTTCTTTTGTATTTAACAGAAGGCCTTTACATAATGGTGCCAGAATCAATTCATTCAGAAAACAAAGCTATTATGAATGTAGATTTGTCTACTAATGAGCCTCTGAAACAGTGATTCAAAAATCGACAAAATGAAGGGTGAAATTGTAAGACCATGATCATAATAGGTGTTAATATCCTCTCTAAGTAGTTGATAAAATACCTAGAAAAAAGCAAAAAAAAAAAAAAAAATAGAAGACTTAACTGATATTTATAGAATTCTGTGTACAACTACAAAATAAATGATCTTTTCTCTCTTTTTTTAAGATTTTATTTATTTATTCATGAGAGACACAGAGAAAGGCAGAGACATAAGTAGAGGGAGAAGCAGGATCCCTGCAGGGACCCAGATATGGGACTTGATCCCAGGACCCTGTGATCACCACCTGAGCCAAAGGTAGACACTCAACCGCTGAGCCACCCAGGCATCCCTAAACATCCTTTTCAAATACACATTGTTTCATGTAGCAAGATGGACTCTGTATTGGGTCACTATGCAAGTTTCATTTTTTTTCTGACTTAGGTAAACTCTAATGAGGAGAATTCTAGAGGCATTCCAATGACTAGTCTCTTATAGATAATGTATTGTGTTTGGCTACTTTCAAAATATTTTATTTTTGCTTTTCAGAAGTTTGACTATGATGTGTCTAGGTGTGGTTTTCTTCACATTTATGTTCAGTGAGCTTTTTATATGTATAAATGTATGTCTGATACTCCCTGTTGAAAGTTTTTAGCCATTCTATTTCCAAGGAATTTTTGCTGACCTATACTCTTTCCTCTCCTTTGGAGTTGATAATTACCCATAATTTAGATCTGTCAACATTGCCCTTGGTATCCTTGAGGCGCTGCTTATTTAGTCAATTACTTTTCTCTTTTTCAATTTAGATCATTTATATTGATCTAACTTCAAGTTCATTTACCCTTTCCTCCATCATCTCAATCAGGTTATTAATCAATTCAGTGAATTTTATATTTTATGTTTTTGTTTTGTTTTGTTTAGTTTTTGTTTTTTTTTTCTGTATTTCAGGTAATGTTATCTCCAGCACCAGGTAAAGAATGGGGGAGGGGGACACATGACCCAGGCTGAGCCAATCAGTGCAGTCACCTTCCAATCCCTTCACTGGACCCAACAAATAGTTTAGAAAAGGGTGGATGATATAAATAAGGTGGTTTAGTAACCATGAACCTTACTTTCTGAAATTTACACTGAGCTCTCTGAGATAAGGACACTCTTCTTTTTTGACCTCGGAGTTGTGATTATTTGATATGGATCCTTAAAAGTAGTGTTCTTTTTAACATGTGTATCAGTTATGCCAGTCTCTGCTCAAAACCCTCTGGTAGCTTTCAGTCTTACTGAGAGTAAAACCAAATATTCTTATTATGACCTAAATGGCTCTAGATTACTTCACAACTGGAACTACCTTTCAGGTTTCATAGCCTACTCTGTCCCCTTGTCACTCCACTCTAGCTATCCAGGCTTCTCTAGCCTCCTTCAATCACATTAGGCACACTCCAGTTTCAGAAACTCTTCCTTAGTTTCCTTCTCAGAAGGCTCTTTCTAGAGATAGCCCCAAAGCTCCTTTCTTAAATACATTCTAGTCCCAGAGCAAATGCCTTCTTAGGTGTTTTCCTTGACAACCTATCCTGGTAACCCTACCAAGAACAGCTTTCCTCATCACCATGTGATCCTTACCCTGAATTATTTTTCATCTTTTCACTGAATATACACACACACACACACACACACATATACACACTCTATCTGTATACAATGGACACTCAAAAGATACTTACTGAATTAAACCAACAGAGATTTCTGTTTAGGGTCTGAGGTTAAAGTCAACTGAAGAAATCAGAGCAAAAGATAATAACTGGTAATGTTATCTGAGGCCTGACTCAAGCTATGTCTGAAGTAGACTCATGCATTTTTTCCATATTTGAGCCAATACATTGTTGTTTTTTGTTTGTTTGTTTGCTTTTTTGTTTGTTTGTTCGCTTAAATGAGTTTGGACTGGGTTTTCATTTTCTTCCAGAAGAATTCTAAACAATTTTTTTATTATTATTGTCATTAATATTACTTCACTTTTTATGTTATTCATGGGATTACAATTTGCATTCTACATATATGAATATGCTAAATAAGACAATATTAGGAGGATCTTTTTTTATCATCACCATCTACAAATTGGTATTTGAAGTTGTCAGAAAATTGTCATGTCTACTAAGTAATTAAAGTGAAAGAGAGTTATTTGGTAAATATAGAGATTTTTTAAAAAGTCTCTAATAAACTGCTTATGGGAGAAACAATGATATCACCTGTGTGTATGAGGTTTGTATTCTTTTGGTGCAAAGATTTTTGCACTTCATTTGAGAGGGTAGACAGAAGCATACAGAAGGACAAAAGGAACATTTTATCAAATTTCAGATTTGAGCGCTGTAACTTAGTTCTCAAAAAATGCCATATACAATTAAAACTGAAAAACATTTTATAGATTATAAAAGATGATACCTGAAAAGAGTAATAAGCCATATACCAAAATTAAATATACCAGAAGATCCAAGAAGTGCCATTTAATCTGAACCACAGAAATAAGTAGATTTTTCAAAAGGTAAAGATAAAAGATGAACTCATTGGGCAAGAAACAGGAAAGGAAACATAAGGCTGAACTAAAGAACCAGAGTATACCTTTTGGTATAGTATATAGTATAGTGTAGTACATATATATGTATATTTGCCCATGTATTCCTTTTCTAGGGAGCCCAGAAGTGTATCTAATCATGTAGTGGGGAGACAATTCCTTCCTCAAGAGAACAGCTCTGCTGTGTTAAATAATAAACAAAAACATCCAAAGTGTAGGGAATAAGAGGGACAGCCTGCTGCTTTGAAAAGCATGTATATTGGTATATTTAACTTTGGTGTATGGCTTATTACTCTTTTAAGTTATCATCTTTTATAATCTATAAAACGTTTCATATAGTTTGAAATTCATTTCCAGAGGAAACCAATATGATTCAGATACAAGATCACATTGTAATTCACATAGGCAACTCATTTAAGAAGAATACATTACTGAAATTAATTAGAAACATCCATAGAATATAGCTATTTGAAAATAGCATTGAAGTATTCATTACACAAAAGAAACAGAAAGATGAACTGTTTGTGTCTACAATTACCAAATTGTTTGAGCTTTTGTACTTTAGATATTTGTTTTTTTTTTTTTTTTAACTGCTTAATAGTGTCTCAGGATTGTTCACCTCATTCTCTCATACCTTCTTCAAGATATATTTTGGTTTTTTTCATGTCTTCCTTTCTCATGGCCATTCCCTCGGCCCTCATGCTTATCACTTTATTTTTAAATCATTACTACAGTTTCATTTTGCTAGACTCTCTTTTTTTCTCCAACCAGTTGCATACCTCTGATTGATCTTCCTGAAGTAATGGTTCCAACATGTCTCAATAAGGTTAATAATCATTGTTTTCCTCTCTGATATTGTTAAACCTTAACTGAACTGTATAATTTATAAGTTCATCAATAATCGTATTACTCAATTAACTGAATTCTCCATTCTTTTATCCCAAATTCCTCTTCTCCCTATCCTAATATTTACTAATATTTTCCTAATATATTGAATCATGTCTAGTTGTCACCAGCCTTTTATAAATTTCTACATTGATTCATACTATTAATCCCGCATGAAGTGCCCCTGGTTTTTTTAGTTTCATTTAAAGCTAAGTCTAAACTTTCATAAGAGACCAAAACCAGAGTGGCTTGAGAAAGATTATTAATTCACTGACCTGTACCTCCCCTGGGTGACTGGCGAGTAAGGTCTGTTCCACTTGATCATTCAGCGATTCAGTTTTTTCCAATGATCTAGCTTCACCAGTGTGTAGGTTCTTATGTTCATCTGTATGATCAAAACATTCCTGCTGCAGTGGTCATGAAGATGAAATCAGGGATTGATATGTAAGCAATTTTCTTTTAAGCACGTGAGGTAGAAGCTGTACATAGCAATTCTTTCTAGATCCATTTATTGAAAACTTAATTATGTAGCTATATAAGTACTTGCAAAAGGAGAACTGGAAATGTATGCTCTAGAGATAAAGCCATATTTCTTGCTTAAATTCCATTATTAAGGCAAATAGATGAATTTTGCTGGCTACCAGTCTCTGATACACTCCTCTTTACTTATTAAATTTATAAACAACATTTTCTAAACTTATTTCTTTTCACAGTTTCAAATGTTTCTCTGTCATCTGATAAGAAACTTTGGAAAATGGATCCATATTTTACTTTTTAAAAATGAACTTTACTGAGACCTAATTTAACAAAATAAGCAATTATGTTTTAAGATGTGTGTTGATCAACTTTGATGAAAGTAAGTATGCATGTAATTCCAGCTACAATCAAATTATAAAACATTTCTATCACCTCAAATTTCCCTAGTTAATCACAGTCTCAATTGACCCCTGCTCTGCTTTCTATCACTATATACTGATGATACATTGAGTCATTATGTGTACATTATTTTCAACTGGCTCTGTTTTGATCAGCAAAATGATCAATATTTATTTATACCATATATACATATGTTGTATAAATAAACTTGTGGTGGTCATAATTTGTTAATTCTTTAACAAACACTTATTAGACATCTCCTTTTTATAAGATACTGAATACAAAGTTATCTAACCTAGTAAATTAAATGAATCACCATAAAGACATAGATAATAGATTCCTGAGAGGATCAAGCCTCTCTTGTAGGTATTTAAATTCATTTCTTCTGAAATATAAAATTATTTATATTAAAAATCAGTACATCATGCAGAAGAATCCAAAAATAATTGTGTAAATATTTTACTACCAAGGAGATGAGCTACAAAATTGATTCACTACCTTAGCCAGATATCAAAGCTAACATCAAAAGTGTTTAAGTCGTGTGGATAACTTGTATCCTCGATATAATCTGATGAGCTCTTCCTCCGAAAACAATGTAATAACCATAGCCTAATTACAAGAAAACTTGAGCAAAATCCCAATTGAGTCACGTTCTACCAAAAGCCTGAACACTGCTCCATAGGACTGCCAAGGATATCAAATACAAGGGAAGTCTGAGAAACTGCTCTAGTCAAGAGAAGCCTCAGGAGATCTCAAGCAACAAAGGACAGAGTCACAGTGAACTGAGTGCTGGGACTTAACCCTCATACAAATGAGAGTTGCTACCAGAGAAGGCATGCCCAGCTTGCCAGAACTTCAGACTTTTTAAAAGAAGTCAGAAACACATTTTTATGTATCTCCCAATTTTTAAATGTTGGCAACTGTTTCAAAAGATTTACAACTGTGGACAGGCCAAAATTATGTGGGCCAAACAAAACATATCTGAGGGCAAAATCTGGCCTGTAGCCTGCCAGTTTTTGACCTGTGCTTTACAATAATAAGATTGATTTTTAAAGATTGCTTATTAAATCACTCATTTATGTGTAGTCATACCTCAGGCTGATGTTCAGAGAAACTCAGACTTTTTTCAAACTAACTGAGTGACCTGAAAAATTACACTTTATACTTAAGTTGAGTTAACCTTAAGTTAATTTAAAATGTCCTAATTGTAGGTATTTTGTAAGGTTTTTGCTGTAGAAAACTGAAACTTGAAATGTGGCTATTTTTAGAAATTATGAAGAGGTTTCTGGAAATTTAATTTGATTGGTATTGCTAATAACTGTTGATGAAAATAGAATGGTAGAATTTGTCATGCAATGTAATTCAGATTTGTGAATAGATGGGCCAAGAGGAAGAGAAATAATAATCTTAACTTAGAGCTAGACATTTTTCTTTGTTTCAAAGCATTACTCCATAACAGAGCTTTGGCACATGCTTCCTAACATCTGCATTGAGGTACATTGTATATTGTTAACAGTGTTTATGTGTTCAAATATGCATATGTATGCACACACGTGTGCATACACGGATAGACACATGTTAGAATGCTTATTGCTATAACCAGGAATAAGGGATTTCAATAAGATTCATTGGATTTACCACCTAGTCCAGATTTGGAACAGCGTCTTTCAACTCTCTACTCATCATCTTACTCATCTATTAAATGCGGCTAGCAATATTACCCACCTTTTATGGCTTAACACAATATAACACATATAAAGCCACAAAACCAGTGTTCAGGCAGTAAGAACCCTCAATAAACATTAGGTAATAGAATTGTGTAAAAACATATGTAATCATGAAGATATGTATGCTAATTTATGGAAATATATTTGTTCTTATAAAGTATCATTTAATATAATTCGTAGTGCCAAGGAAAATAATTTGTCTTCAGTATCTTATTTATACCACTTTTGCTATTTTTCAGATTTACAGATATTATGTTAGTTCATTTGATTAATGACCAGAGCTAGAAAAAGAGTGTTTGAAGGAGAAAGGGTATTTTCAAGGTCATTGTGAGTGATATTTATTGGAAAGCCAGTGCTGAGGGCATCACTCAATTATGTAGAGTACACAACAGGAAATTGCAAGCAGCATATGTGAACGGGATCCCTGAAGACAATGACATCAGCGAACAAAATGCAGCTGTGGAGAAAGGTCTTGGTGTATCAAAAGCACAAATTAAGAACTTCCATTACTGAATATCACACCCACTGAGTCATTAGAAAAGATGTAATTCTGAAGTGTCAATAACTAGGAATTCAGGATATTTGCTTTACCAGCCAGAGTCGATAAGGCATCGTATTTGCCCTTGACTCTCAAGAGAGTGAGTTGTTTGGCACAAAAGTGAAGAATATCTAAAATAGATGATCTGGGTCTCTTACACAGTTCTCAGGCTCTTTGAGGTCAGGCTTTTGCAGTGGTAAAAATGTCAAGTTCAGAAAATTTTTCCTATCATGTTTTCCATTCCTGCTGTGTGTGATTCTTTTCAATGAATCAGTTCACTTGTATTATCCTAAGATGTTCTTTTCCTGCTTCTGGCATCCATCATCATTTTTACCCATTTTCTTCTGTTAGGTCAGGCCTTTATCACCTGCTACCTGGATTATCAGAACTGCATTATAATTGATTTTCCTGATTCTAGCCTTCCGTGCTTTCATCTATGACATTCCCTCTGCCGTCAGAATGCCTTTAAGAAATGCAATGATTATCATGCCCAGTCTGTTCTCCAGCATCCTTAAGAGCTCTTTATTGTCAATAATATGATTTGAAGTCAAATTGCAATGTACTTCTCTTGTCATTTATATTGTATTCCAACCCTATCGGAGTACAAACCTATCCTGAAGCTTTCTGGCTCTCCGGCTTTTGATACCCTGCTTTGTCAGCTTCAGATACACTTGTAAATCATGATGTACTTGTCTTTAGAAACCTGCACTCACCAAAACCTGTCATGGGAAAGCCACTCCTGATAAATAATCTTATGATTAATAACTACAAAAATACTGTATCGTTTTGTAGAATGCTAGGTGTCACACTCTCGGCTGAATGCTTCACATGAATTGTCTTTATTTGAGTTATGAGGATACAATATTTTTATCCCGATTTTGTCAATATAGGTACTGATCTTTGGAGATATTAATAATCTGTCCAATGACACCAGTGGTAGTACCCAGACTTAACATCCAGGTGTTTACAAGAAGGCTCTTGCAGCTCCCACAGAAATTTATTTTTGCATCTATTAATATATTTTGCATCATTATGCTGCCCTTTACAGAATGTGTACAGACAGGTCTGTCTCCCAATTAACTATTTACCCTAGCAGTAGAGACTGATCTTTTTGTTCCTTCCATGTCTAGGAAAACCAACCTCGATATTTTAAAAAATAAATTAAATGAAACACGTCTCTATATATTCCTGTAACTAAAAAATGTTGAAAATCTGAAACACTACTACTTTACAGCCTATCCTCTTTGATCTTCATTGTGAGATATGCAACAGATATTATCATCCCACTTAATAAATGAAGTCCTGTCCAAGTTCACATAGTAAGTGGCTGAACAAGGATATGAGTATAGATATTTAGTTTCCTAATATAATGTTCTATCATCAACCATGAACTTTCTTTAATTGAAATTTCAAGGTTATAGGCATTTGAAATAATATCAGAATAAAAATTAGTGTATATGGAGATTTGAGGCACTGTTAAAATTGGAAGGGAGAATAGTTCTCTGGTCGTTGGGGCTGTAACTCACAAAATAATCCCATCAAGGGCCACAGGGTTTAAAAAATAATATTTTATGAAGTTATTTTTTTCACATATTTGTAAGGAGATAGTTCTCTTCCCGTTCAGTACTTAAGAATGTTGTGCTACTTTCTTCTGGATGTCATGTTTTCTGATGAGAAATCGGTTGTCTTTTGAATTGTTTGGCCCTCAAAGGTAAGTGATGTCTCTTTCTCACTGCTTTCAAGATTTTTTCTTTGTGTTTGGTCTTCAGAAGTTTATTTATAATGTTGTATTGTGGCATGGATTCATTTGGGTTTATCCTGTTTGGGGTTTGCTCAGCTTCTTAAATATGTAACTTTATATCTTTTGCGAAATTTGAGGAGTTTTCAGCCATTAGTTATTGGAATACATTTTCAGTCCTATTCTTTTTTCTCCCTTCTCCTGAGACTCAGATGACATGAAATGTTGGATTTTTTTTTATAGTCTTACAGGTTCCTGAGGCTCTGTTCATTTTTCTTCGGTCAATTTTCTCTCTATTGTTCAGATTGGGTAATTTTTCTTCTCTGTCTTCAAGTTAACTGGTTCTTTTCTGCATCATCTCCATTCTCCATTGGGTCCATTCATGATTTTTTTTTAATTTCAGTTTTTAAATTTTTCAGTTCTACAATTTATATTTGATTCTTCTTTATGGGGTGTGTGTGTGACTATTCCCTTTGATGAGACTTCCTACATTTCATTTCCTTCTAACATATTAGTAATTACACATGGATGCATGTTTACAATGGCTGTTTTTTAACTTGTTAGAGAATCCCAGCATCTCTGCCATCATAGTGCCAGTCTGTAGATGATCTTTCCTAATTTAATTTGTATATTTTCTGGTTTGGGACATAATAAATGATTTTTGATGGATCCTGGACATTAGGAATATTATGTTATGAGAATCTTGATCTTATTTATGTCTTCTGTTTTCATGGTCATCCTTTGACACCATGCCAGCACCATTTGCTGGGTAGGATGATAATTCAGGCTCCCCGGCAAGCCTCTGCAGAGATCATGACTGTTCTTTTTGTGGCTTCCACTGACATTCTGGGTGCATGTCGGGTGGGGGTTCCTTACTGAAGACAGAAGTTTCAGGTCTCCAGTCAGCCTTCTTTGAAATCACCCCAGTAAAGGATAGAGGAACCTCATAAAGCTAGTGTAATTGATGACACCACTTTGTGACAGTGGTGATAATGAGGCCACAGTTTTATTCATGGTATTTGTCTGAAAGTTTTCTATCTAGTTAGGTTGACCCTTTCCTGGTCCTTTGCCTAGAGAGAACAGCTTCCTCTGGCTTTCCATTTTCTTGTCTTTATGCATTGATGTTTCCAGGTTGGTATCTTCTTCAGCACTCAGTCTGGACTACATTCAGCAATGGACAAGCCACCATCCTGTTATTCTTTGGACCTCTAGATTCCTAGAAGGCCTGCTTTTTTTCTCTGAATCTTTCAGAGTCATCTCTGTTTCATATATAATATTCAGAATTTTTAGTTGTACTTAGTAGGAAGGATAGAGAGAAATACATCTACTCTATATTGTCCCCAAAATTAGAAGTCATACACAAATGACTTTAATCAGTAGATATTATTTGAAGTCTTCCAGATGAACAAGATAAATTAGAGTGCATGTAGTTAGAATAAATTAGAGGGCCAGATGCAAGGCTAGAGGTGCCCTAATGTTTAAAAGTTGGTTAGAAAAGGAAATGTTAATAAATGAGGTTAAACACAATTGTCCAGAGAGGAAAAGGATAAAACCTGAAAGATATGGCATCATGCAAGCAAAGACATATTTGTTTGTCAAGAATATGGAAATGATCAACATTCATTGCTGAAATGCTGAACTAGATTGAATGCTGTGAATTCATCATTGTATTCTGCTTGACAAAATGACTAGTGATCGCAGAAGGAGTAGTTGTGCAGTAGTTGGGTAGAAATATGTAAATGAGTTAAAAAGTATATGTTGCAGGCAAAACTATGAAACAATAAAAAGATCACTGGTTTCCAAGGACTAGTGGAAGGAAGGGATGAACAGCACAAACACAGAAGATTTTAGGGCAGTGAAGCTATTCTGTATGATACTATAATGGTAGATACATGTCATCATACTTTTGTTAAAACCTATGGTACATAACATCAAGAGTAAATACTGATGTAAACTGCTCACACTGAGTAGTAATGATGTGTCAGTGTAGGTTCATCAATTGTAACAAATGTATCATTCTGATAATGGGTTTTGATAAGTAGGGAGGCTGTATGTGGAGGGGAAGGGGATATATGGAGAATCTCTGTACTCCCTGCTCAATTTTTCTGTTAATTTAAAATTACTCTAAAAAATAAAGTCTATTTCTTTTTAAAAGCAAGAAAATTAATAAATATAGCATTTTTAAGAAAAAAGTGTATATTTTTGAGGAATATGAGAAAGGGACCAATAGATTCTTTTCAAAGTTTTATTCTCAACATGACCAGAAAATAATATGGTAGCCAGAAGAAGTGGAGTCAAGTGAACTTTTCTTCCATCCTTTTTTATTTTTTTAATGGCACCTATTAAAGCAGAAAGTAGCAGAGAGGGAAAATGGAAAAATGTGTAAGAGGGAGTTCAATTTCCAAAGCAGAAATCCTTCAGTAAATGAAAGGGGATAAGATCCAGATGCATAAGAGAAGAGGAAGAATCTGAGATAGGGAGATAAAAATAGTTATGCAAAAAGTCTTAAGTAGGATAATGCAAGAGAAGAAATTGGTTGGAGAAATTTCTGTGTCATTTATCTTTTAAGTTATTGACACTCAAGGTCATTGCAGTGTTACATTTTTATAACCGCAGGTGCTATTAACTTGCCCTAGGAAGGAAGGGGGATCAAAAAAAAAATGGGGAAACTATTCCTTTTCCAAGTAAAAATCTAAATCACATTTGGATTTGCCGTGAAAATAGGACAATGTCAAAATAACACAGGTTCATGTCCAGGAAATAAGATTTCCTCAGACAATATGAATAGATATTGACTTACTAATAATGCACTGTAAATGACAGAAATCCAATAAACCATGTTTACTTGCTTTGAAATATCCCTAAGAAAAGAACTGGCATTTCTCTATTTTGCTCATTTAGAGCCATTTACCATATTTAGCATTTGGTAGGCCAACAACAGTTAGTTTCTTTTTCTTTCTTGACATTTTTAAATTTTATGAAATATGGGGGTTAATATTTATTAGCTACCTAAGCTATTACTTTTCGTAAAAGAATTTTGCCTATTTCCTTTCCCGACTCTACAAATTCAGTCAAAAGAATGAACCCCATTAAATGTGAGAACAATAGACAACATTATTGGTAATTTCAATGGCAGATAAGTTAGTCAGTTAAAGGGAATGAAATGCCAGTTCATCTGTGAAGTGATGCTGGAAGCTTCTGAACATATTTTATGCTTGACAGTAATAATATTGAATTAATATGTCCCTGCAAGGCTTAGAAAATCTGGTTCAAATTTAGCCCAATTTATCAAGGTTTGGCAGAGTTATAAGAATTAACAAATCATGCTGTGACTTAAAATTAGCATTATGAATATTTAGTAGCTGTTAAAACTGTGGGCTAAATATATAAAATGTCACTGTCATCATAGAAAAACACAGTTTCAAACATAGGAGAGGAAGGCTTATTACATAGTTCAGTCTGGTACAAAACACAGCATCTGATTTTGCTTTTGAGATTAACGTCTTTATAAATGTTTTTCTTTTTAGTAATAAAAAATACTTTACCTCTGCAACAAAGATGTCAGCTAAGGATATCTTTCCGCCCTTTGATCTGATCTTCCTTTTTGTTACTTGTACCACATAGGAAATATTAGTGACATTGTCCTTTTAACAATCAGGAGAGAGCCCTTCCAGAGAGTTTCTCCCTTGTCATACTGTAGAATTCAGGGGGGATCTGAAGGTTATATGCAGTTGTTTGAACCATAGCTTAATAAAAGTGAAAAAAAAAACCCCACAAGTCTTTGATAAATGCATACGACATACATTTGTCCCTTGTAGGTCCACTATTTACATTTGTACATCAATAAATTGTAGGATATTTGTTTTCATTTTATTTTTTTGATCAGAAATTTAAATGGAAAAAGAAAAGAAATAATATACCTAACTATAAAAGAAGGTTTTCTAATCAGCAAAATGAGGTCAAATAAATTGAGTAGAGTGATAGATGAGTGATTATATCCACAGAGAGCTTGTTAAAAGGTTATTTATGATAGAAAATTGGGATTGAAAACCTTATTTAAAGTTGATAACTTCATTTTTTATGAAAACATACTTTTTTGTGTGTGAATACAAGGACAAAGCCTGGAAAATGGCATTACTGGGTATCTTTAGAACAGCATACAGGAGTGATTTTGCTGCTAAGGGGCATATGGCAATGTTTAGTAACCTTTTTGGGGGGTGTATAAGTGACATAGAACATTATGTTAATTCACAAAATAATTCTATTCATATAAAACATAATGATTCAATATTTGTATATATTTCAAAATGATCACAATAAGTCAACACGTCACTGTACATAACCACAAAATTTATTTTTCTTGTAACGAGAACTTTTAAGATCTACTCTTTTAGCAATTTGCAAGTATGCAATACAGTATCATTAATTATTGTCACTATACGGTACCTTACATGCCATGACTAATTCATTCTATACCTGGAAATTTGCACATTTTGATTCCTTTTCACTTCCCACTTACATCCTCGACCTCTGGCAACCATCAAACTGTCATCTGTATCTATTTTTCATGGAAAAATACGTTTAAGTGAGTGTTGTTCTCACAAAGTATCATTGTCCAGTTATGTGATAAAAGTGACGTTATTAAAATGTATTAGCCATTTTTTTCTCATTGTCATGTCATTTCATGCAAAGTCATTTTTTAAATTCCAATCCAGTTTGAAATAACTTGATAATTTAAGTTTTCATTACATATTGTACACATGGTTTAGGCATTGGTTGAATTCTGATACAATTTTTTCAAGCATGAAAAGAACATATCTATGTAGAGTTTAGATTTTGGAAGTTTTAGGTCGCATCAATTGATAGTGAATCTTTTGAAGTTACTCTTCCTTTGGAAACACAACTGGTGAGCAATCTTTGGTGAAGAAAAGGTCAAAACTAGAGAAAATGAAATAAGAAAAACTAAGAAGTAATATACTATCAGAAATGCAGTTTTGAAAAAGGTAGAGTGAACGAACACTAGTTGTACTAAGATAATCAGATACTTTTTCTGAAATGTGATGATGTATGAATATCAAAACATGATGATGTGTAACATCCAGTCCTAATGAGTATCTTATAATGGTTCTAAAAAATAAACAAAACAAACAACAAAACAATAGTACCATAATCATTGCAGGGAACAACCAAAACAGATCTGCTCTATTTTAAATGAAAAGTAAATATATTGTATTGTTATAGAGTAGCCCAGAATTGGCATCATAAGTCTTTGACTAGAGAAAGCCTTAGCAGAACAACTGGGAGAAACCCCTAATAATTTGGATAAGATAAGAGGAAACCCTTTTGTATTCCCAGTTCTTGTACCAGAAAGAGGAATAAGAACGGCAGAATGTTTCCCAGACTCCTCTAATTCCTGGAGTGACAGAGGGGCAACAGAGAGGAGGGACTTGGATAGTCCTGAGGAAGAGATTTCTCTCTTATTGCCCTGGACCAAGGTGTGCCATATCATGGGAGTACAGAAGACAAATACACTCAAATAACAGTTAATTTTGGTAAAGAAAAAAAAGTCCCAGAACTGCACTGTTGACTGAGTTTCTTTTTCACTGTCTCCTTGCCTGAGGTCTCTGAATGCTGAAAAGTGAGGTCTAAATAAATGATGGTCATGCCTTTGTTCTCTAGGCAGAGGTTGGGGAGGGAACTCAGACACAACATTTGTACTGTGACCTTGATTAAAGTAGAAAACAGATTGTGTCTTGTGCAGAAAGAAGTAATTATTTATTTACACTGACATGTGTTGTACGAACACCTTGTCAGACACTCTGGGACTGTCATGTGCTATAGATCTTAGGGAAATCAGAGGTTCCTGATATTGTCCTCCTGGGAGCTTAAGTCTAAAATAAATTCACTGTTTATGAATCACTAGTTGTGGTCAATAATCCTTGATTTTATCTTTCTAAGGTGGGAGTTAATGATTGAAAGTTTTTTTTGTTTTGTTTTGTTTCGTTTTGTTTTGTTTTGTTTTGTTTTGTAACATGTTAAGCCTATTTTTCCGGGAATTTTTTTTGTTTTGTTTTCTTTGGTTTTTTTATTTGTTTGTTTTTGTTTGTTTGTTTGCCAAAGGTTAACTTAACAAATTTCTTTAGGCTGTATGCTACTTTAAATGATTAAGTGTGCAACCCAAAGCTAATTTAACTTTAAAAGTGCTTGACATAAACACGAAAATGATGTATTCCAACAAATATTAACACAGGATTTGAGCAGCAGATAAAAATACATAACAGAGCTAAAAAATTAGGGGACTAGACATGGATGCTAAATTTAAGTCAATTTAATTTTCAGCATAATGTGTTTATTTTATCTTTAGTATCTCTTTCGCCTTCTGTATTTATGACAAAGAAGTAGAACAGGAAACTTACTACCAAATGATCTAAAATGACATCTAAGATTTTCACATTAGTAGACTCACACCATGAATCATCCAGAATACTCTTATTTTTCAGCCTTATAAGTGGGATCTATTTTGTTTAATGCCTTCTGCAAGGCTGGGGATAGAGGTATTTTAGATAAAGAAAGATGTTTGCATATCTATAAATTGTCATACCTATCTGCCAAGTGTTATTCTTGTAAATGGACTAGGCATAAGACATAGTGATAGAGTGGCATTGGAAAATAGCAGAATAGGAAGCCCCAAGGCTTTCTTTCTCCCATGGAAACATTGATTCAACAATATTGGACCATTTCTCTTTATCCAGAAATCAATCAAAGAATCTTGCACCCCAGCTAAGCCAAAAGTAGTTGCATCAAAGCCAGTAGGAAAATCATGGCATTTTTTCTCTCCAGCATCCTGACACAGTGCCATGCCATTGGTTATACAAAACAAACAAAGATTTGGACCATTATATTACACTATACACAAAAATAAGCTCAAAATGGATTAGAGACCTAAATGTAAGAGCTGAAATTATAAAACTCCTAGAAGAAAACTTCTGGGAGAAGAGAAAAATCTCCATGACATTGGTTGTGGCAATAGTTTCTTGAATATGACACCAAAAGTACAGGCAACAAAAGTAAAAATAGATGAGTGGGACTGCTTCAGACTAAGTAGCTTTTACACAGCAAAGGAAACAATAGACAGAATGTAAAGGTAACTTACAGAATGGGAAAAAATATTTGAAAACGATACAACTCCTATAGCTATTGAAAAATGAAAAAGGACTTGAATAGACATTTCTCCAAAGAGAACATACAAATAGCTAGCAGTTATATACAAAGATACTCAATATTACTAATCATCAAGGGAATGCAGACCAAAACCACAATGAGATATCACTTCACACCTGTTAGTATGGTCATTATAAAAAAGATAGGAAATAGCAAGTGTTTTGGTGAAGATGTAGAGAATTTGGTACCCTTATACACCATTGGTGGGAATGTAAAATGATGCAGTCACTGTGGAAAACAATATAGTTTCCTCAAAAACTCCAAAATAGAACTGCCATGTGTCCAGCAAACCAACTGAGTATTTTTCCAAAACAATTGAAAATGGGATCTCAAAAAATTATTTGCACTCTCAACTTCATTGCAATAGTATCATAAATAGCCAAGAGGTGGAAACAGCCTAAATGCCCATGGGTGGATGAATGGATAAAGAGTGTGGTAAGTGCACAAATGGATAACTAATCAGACTTTAAAAAAAGAAAGAAATCCTGTCACATACTACAACAAGATGAACCCTGAGAATATTATGCCAAGTGAACTAAACCAGTCACAGGAGGGCAAATCCTGTGTCATCCCCCTTGTATGAGCATCTGAAGGAGTCAAACTCATTGAAGGACAGAGTAGAATGATGATGGCCAGGGGCTAAGGAGGGGAAAATGAAAAGCTGATATTCAAAGAGTATAAAATTTCAGTCATGCAAGATAAAAAAAAACTCCTATAGAACAGATTTAGAATACTGTACTTAGAGTGAACAACACTGTACTGTTCATTTAAAAATTTAAGAGGATAGATCTCATGCTATATATTTTAACACCCACACACAAAAGATAGTGATGGAAAACTGGCATGTGTTTTATTTGAAAATATAATTGTAATTTTCAAGATTTCATATCTATTTTAACTTCTAAATAAACTCTGATCATTTTGGAGGTATGCCTAGTTCAACCTTAAGATGCCATGCCAAACAAGGAGATGGTTTTAGAACTGACGAGAGAAAAGGAATAGACAGACAGAACTAGTTGGTAGGATCTATACATGTTACTAGGTCAAAGGCAGTGCTAATATTGTGGGTCTTAAAGTTCAAAAAGGATGGAGTCAAAGTAAGTGGATGGTGCAACACGTTTGCACCCTAAATATATAAAGTAATGTCTTAAATTTGCATAAATGTAAGTCAAGTCTTAAAAAAATTTTCCCATAATATTTTGTTATTTTAAATCTAGTTTCCTAAATTTTCCATTCAGTCTTGAAAATGACGCCATAAAGATTAAAAAATAATCCATTCAAAGATCTAAAATTGCCTTAAGAATGTCTTCCAGTCTACCCCAATGCTTCCAGTTACCATGTTTTATCACTCTGCAATTCAATGGCTCCTGGTTACAAATGTCCCTGATCAGATACATCATCAGAACCTAAACACTTTCTAACTGACATTAACTCCATTTGTCCTCATACTTACTACACCTGATGTGGGATTTATCCCATCAACATATTTGAGAGAACACTAATACTGCCCTTCTTTGGCAAAATGCAGACATTATTGCCAGTGAATTGGTATTAGAAGTTTGGTCCTTGAGAGTTCCCATAGTAACTTGTTGCCTGCCTTTGGGGTATTGTTATCTGGGAGTGTTTTCTCTTATAATAAAAGACTATTGTTGAGGAACTCTTATTGCCTTAGTGTCTAATTCTATCCAGTACTCCATGTCCTATGGAGCTTTTCCTGATAAATCCTACCTTTAATCCTTTTATAATTGCTACTTCTTTATTTTAAAAGGATCCCTTTTTTTTTGTTTTTTCATATTGAAAGGTCAGAACTGTGCCAGTTCATTCAGGGAATGTACAGTCATTTACATAATCTTTGCAAAGAGAACAGCCTTTTAAAAAGAAATACTTGCCTTCCTTTAAATTCCTTCAAATAGCTGTGTATTTACATTTTCCTTCATGGCTTCCTCTAGAAGAGAAATATGGTTGTACAATTGCACAGCTTGCAAATTCAACATTAGATCTCTCTGTGGAAGCCTGCAGATGCACAGAAATTAAATACAGTAGAATTATGTAGGAAATGAATGTTCTGTAAATTCATTTGAAATGCCCATAGGTACCCCCTTCCAAACTGGGGTCCTTTTTTTAGTGATATGCTGCATTGATTTTCTTGTATGTCACATTACATTGGGTTTGTATGTCTCATTATGCGATGTTATCACTTTATGGTGCTGTGGCTTTCGTGGTGACACTGTGAACATAATGTAATGTGATGTGCCATAGCTGTGAAATGCCATTAAACTATGACACTCTAGAGAGTCAGTGAATTATGCCATTTCACTACTGCACTTTCAGAAGGCAGAGAGAACTACAGGAAGCATTGCCTTGTAGGATTATCCAAATTTGTTTATCTATCTCATTTGAGTCATATAAAGTCATATGTTGGTAGAATTGGTAAAACTACTAACACCACGGCAATTTGATTTTGACACTAGGAAACCCACATGTCCTTAAAATGGGTTGCTGTCACACCCTTGCATTTCTATAATTATGGAGCAATAATAAAAGAAAGTATTTCGTGTCATCTGACCCAATGTTTCCCTCATATTATTCAAAGAAGGGAGAAAACTGCTCTTCTCAAGCATGACCTTTCCCCAGGGAAGGGTTGACCAGAATATTAAGGGACAACTCAGTGGTTTGTGACTCTTATCTATACTAGGTTTTGCTTTTCAGTCTCTTGCCTTATCGTGACTCTTCTAATCCACAGAGATCTTCAAAGTAGTATAACCTTTAGTTTTCTTCCTTTTGAGGCTGCATTGCAGTGATTTGTTGCCAGAACAACCTTCACGTCACCATAGCATTGAGTTAGAAGATGTGCAATATTCTCTGATCATCTATGGTCTTGGCAGCTTAAATTAAAAGAATATATTCCTTTAGAACCATTTTATTAATAGAGAGCTTTCAAAATGGAGTGTACAGTGAAAGGTCTCTGGTGGCAACTATTTGTATCACAGTTAATGGTGGCTGTAGTTTAGGTTAGAGACTGGGTAGTGTAAAACCAGCAACAATGGCAATATCTGAAGTATTCCATTCCAGTTTTTGTGGGGTTTGTTTTGTTTTAGAGAGAGAGCCTGAGAGCCAGGGTGAGAGGTGCAGAGGGAGAGGGAGAGAATCTTAAGCAGACTTCATGCCCAGAGTGGAGATTGACCTGGGGCTCAATCTGATGACCCTGAGCAGAAATCAAGAGTCAGGTGCTTAACTGACTGTGCCACCCAGGTGTCCCTGAAGAATTCCATTCTGTTTGTAAGACATGACATTTTTATAAATATGATCTAATTTAATTATTACATTCAACAAACTATAATTCATCCAAATTTACCTACTCCCCTGTGGTTCTTTTCAATCTGGTTCCAGGACCAGATCCTTATGGTTACTACCACTTTATCCTGTCAAAATCATTAAGGAAGTTTTTAAATTACAACAGCAAAAGCACGTCACCATGTCATCAAACACAGCCTGGTACATTTGTAGGAAACAAACCAATTCATGGAAATATTGCCCCAAATCATATTATTATGAGCTGAAACAACAGTTTAGGGCCTGAAAGTTCTCCGACAGGTGACATCACTGGTCCTCATTTAGCACTCCTCTTTGGACTTAAATGTGATGAAGGGAAGCATGTGGCAAACACAGGGAAGTCCAGAGAGAAGATATGCCCCACTCTCTTCATCAGAAAACTGGCATCTTCCATTTTGCTCTCAGCATTTTCTCTTCCACATGCTGCTCACATTTACTACCTGCAGAAATGTAATGCTACTTCCTGTTTCTTTTTTCCCCCGCCATTACATCAAATGACTTTCTTTTATACTTACATGTAATTCCATAAATAATAAATTTCTTGAATTAATTAAAATACTCTTTCCATGCCACTGTTGAAAAATGTAAGGTATAATGTAGCAGGTACTCCTTTAAAGCTTGACCTTGTCTTCAACATTATTCAGTTGCAATAAGGTTTCTCCTAAGCCCATTTAATTTGATATTATGTTTTGATAATGAATAGATGTATTCTAATTTTTCATGTTGACTTTCATGTGCTTATAATACTTACAATGACATTAATAACTTTTAGGTATTCATATACAGCATCAGATTACTGGCATGATAATATGTTTAGGAGTATTGCCAATTAAAAGAATTTCTGCTTAGTACATTGGCTTCACTGATTCTCATTTATATCCACAGGATATAGAATTCTTGCTAAAAACATATGTTGTAGATCCAGTTGCAAATTTCTAGTAAAAGAATTATAAAATATTTTCATAGCTGTGATTAGTTTGGTCTATAAACCAGTGTGTGTGTGTGTGTGTGTGTGTGTGTGTAATAAGACGATAGGATTGTCAGAACTATCATACCTAATTGGTTCCATGAACCATGAAGAGACTTCACGTCCTGGTTTTATTTATAATTCTTTATATTTTAAATATTCCAGCTTTTACTTCTACTTTAGGGACACTATTTATATTATGGGCCAGTTCCCCTGTATTAGCTTTCTGTTGCTACATACAAAATTACCATACACTCGGTGGATTAACACAATATACATCCATTATTTCACCATTTCTTAGGGTAAGGAGTGCAGGAAAGGCTTAACAGAGCCCTCTGCTCAGGGCCTACCCAAGCTGAAATGAAGGTGTTGGTCTAGCTGTGTTCTTATTTGGAGACTTGACTGAGGAAGACTCTACTTCCATTCTCTTTTGGCTATATGGTTGAGGGTCTTTGTTTCTTACCAGTTGTTGGCTAGAAGCCACCCTCAGCCCCTGGAGGCTTCTTGTAGACTTCTGTCACATAGCCTTCTCCATAGGCAGCTCACAAGGTGGTCATTTTCTTCTTCAAGGCCAGCAAGAGAATATCTCTTCCAAGACTGCTAGGATGGAGACTTATATAAACATAGGAATGACATATGACCTTTGCCATATTGTATTGGTGGACACAAGTCACAGTTTTCACCTCTACTCCAAGGGAAGTGACTTTAGAAAGTACAACTCAATAGGGCTCATCTTAGGGTTTATACGTGTCACAACACTCTCCCAATCGCATCAAGGAATGCCATCAGTTTAAAGTACACCAAGTACCTGCTTAATCAGTATTTTCCTGAGTTTTTATGGGAGACAAGTTGGCTTTAGGTCAATATCCCTTGCTGCTACATGGAGGACACCTTCTCACAGGAGTCAAGTCTCCTGGAATATGAGAGGCTTGAGAACAATGCATTTTTTGTTCTATTTCTTATTGGTAACTTCCACTAGGACATTTATCAGTATTTTTTCTACTTTTCCAATTTTAAGTGCATAGGATTAGAGTCCCTTATATCCTTCCATATAAAATAGTGATAATGACAATAATAATACCAATTGCTATTATTTGCTCTATATGGTCATTTTGAATATTGTCATTTTCTCTTCATAGTGTTGCTGAAATGACAGTGTCTATTATTAGTGATTAGAAAACTAGGATGTGCATGTGCCCAAAGTGAAGAACTTCTATTTAGCAAAACGAATGTTTTAGGGGAAGTCTGGTTAAACCAAAGGACTCATGCTCATTCAAGGTATTTTGACATATTGTAATGCTATATGGGGGATCCTAAGAAAAAGTTAACTTTCTTTTGTATTTAAAGAGACTTTTCTGAACATATGCATAATCTACTATTATTTTGCTTTTTGGATTTGGTATCATATTAAATATGTACATTTCTGGAATTCTGGAACTATCCATAGCAGAGTTGCTTAAGTTTGTAGTTCTGACATTTTGTGTTGGATAATACTTCATTTTGAGGGCTGCTCTGTGTATTGTGAAATATTTAGTAGCATACCTGGCCTCTACCCAGTGTGACAAACAAAAAGCTTCTGACTTTAGCTCTGAGATCTCCTTAGGAATATTTTTTAGGATTATATTTCTCTAAATATGACATTATATCTGCGATTTTTTCCTTTCATTTACACCTTTTAAAGATCATTTTCAGTGATTACCTGTGGTAATTTATCATTTAACTAACCAATCACATATTTTATCAATCAGATATTGAAGTGTGGTGAGAACAGGAACTTTCAGATCTGAAAGGGCATTTTGTGAGGGCAAAGCCATAAGCCTTGTAAAGGAGCTTCCTTTGATATACTAGCAATGCAGTCTAATTTCTTACCATTTTAACAATCTTACCAGATTTGTTCAAGAACTGATTTTTTAACTCTTCTCATGCTGGATGTAACAGCTCCAGATATTCAAATTTTGTATTCGACCTGGTCTCAAAAACCGTTTTTGTTTTATCAACTGAATTGAGTTCCCCCTGGTGCTTGTTTAATAATCTTGGTTTTTGTTTTTTTCTTAATAATGTCTTTTCTTTCTGTTGACATTTATATTGAACTTGGTTTGCTCTATGACTGATGGAGGAGATTGGTATCATCTAGACTAATGTGAGAGAGTCAGTCTTCCTAAGAATAAGCTCATAAATACATACGTTCATCATTAGCTTGGACCTTAGCCATTTTATGTCCTACCTAATCTAGAAAATAAATCCTGTATTTGTGGGTGGATGTCTTTATGCAGTTTAAACTTTGAAAATAAAATTGAGAATGAAAAATCTAGAGAACAAAATAAAACAAGCATTTAGGGTTTAAAGGGAAGCAGTGCAAATTCTGAAGCTTGGAATGTTTTTACTGGTCTCTTTTCAAAGTATGTATCAAAATGATAAGAGAGCTTTCTCTTGGATTTTTTTTATTCAGAGATATGAATATTTAGTTTATTCAGGATATTTCTTCAACTGAAACAACATAGTTCCTTTATTACCTAATTCCATGATCATTTTTTCTTGTTTTGGTTTTGAATTTTTGTTTGTTTGGCTTTGATTTTTGTAATCAAAGTACATGTTCTTTGATTCTCCTGCTTTGGTGGGCATATTTACTTATTTTGTGTGTTAGTTAAACACACTATCTGCTTAGAAAAATGAAGTTAGAGTCTTCAACTTTTTTACTTGCTTCGAAAAATAAAAACCCATATTAATTATGAAAAGGCTGGGGATAGACTTGCCTTTGTTTTATCATTGAAAATATGGTAACTGCTAAGAAAATAATAATATAAATCAGAATAAAAGGGGAATTTTATTCTCTTAAGAGAAAGTAAGTATAAGGAGTGTGAATATAGCGATAGAAACAGGACTAGTCTACTTGAGTAAGTAGATAGAAGGCTTAAAAGTTGATACTATCTGTGAATGCAGGATGAAACTCAGCTGAGAAGAGCTTCTTTATTTTCAGAGTTGATACATTTATATTATATGTCAAATTACAATTGAAAGAATTTTTAATATTGTTGACATATTTCTAATTCAGAAGGACCTTTCCATTTGTATTCATTGCTTTTTTGCATGTTAGTGTAGATTTTATGCACATGCACATAGAAAGTGGAAGAATGAGGGGCACCTGGGTGGCACAGTTGGTTAAGCACTCAACTCTTGGTTTTGGCTCAGGTCATGATCTCATGGTTGTGAGACTAAGCCCCACACTGGGCTCTAGGCTTAGTGTGGAGTATAGTCCTTCTGTCCTTTCTGCTCATATTCTCTCTCTCTTAAATAAATAAATGAATTTTAAAAAAGAAAAAAAAAAAAGAAAGTGGAGGAGTGAATGGTGTGCTGTGGTTCTCATTCTTACTATCTGTGCATAATTCTACCAATTAGAATCAAAGTCTGAATTTTCACCGGTCTAATTATTTTCCTTCTAAACATATGTAAAGATTGCACTTTCACTATTTGCAAGGTGAGATTCTGTCTCTATATAGCTTTGCCTCCTATCTCTGATTCAAAATCTTAGTTCTAAGAAAGCATATTTCTTATTTTTTGTGTGCTATGTCTGCCGTCCTCCCTCCCTGTCCTTCTCTCTAGTATATCCATGGTTTCATGATATCTCTATCAGTCAGGGTGTTTCATGATATCTCTATCAGTCAGGGTGGTCTCAGTTATACTATGGTAAAAACAACCTCCTGATTTCAGTGGCTTAAAGTGTCAAAGTTTTTGTTCTTGCTCTTGCTGTGGGCCTAACAAGGGTCACTGTGTAGTCTCTTCTGCGTCACAGCCACTTTGGATCCTGTGCTGATGGAAGAGACCATCTCTGAAACATTGTCTCTGTGGCAGAGGGAAGGAAAGACTAGTGCATTGCACACTGAACATTTAACTATCCTACCCAATGGGATTCTTACAGATCCAGTCATATTTCACTGCCCAGAGAAGTTTACTGATACCTCCTTTCTTGTGGGGTACAGAGAACATGGTGATCTCATTGTTCTGACAGAAAGTTCAGAAGAATTGTGGGTAACATCAATGCAATATTGATTATCACCATGTACCCATTTGGTCACAAAATATGAAGTTCACTGTCCCTACTATATGTAGAGCACACTAACCTCATTCTCAAGCAAGATCCCGAAAGGGTCTAATCCAGTCACTGGGTCCAAACCAAAGCCCAAGACATTCAAGTTATGCTCAGTTCACAGGAGTATCCTCTGGCACTTGAGACTTTTGAACACAAGGGACACAGAATGTCTTCTCTTCTTTGTAATCCCGATCTACAGTGATGGACAGGTGTAGGATGGCCACAGTGAAATCTCTCATCTCAAAAGGGGAAGAACAGATAACAAATACCAACTGTTGGCTTATGGGCAAACCTATTCACTAAACACATGGTCTGGTTTACCTCGAGGATGGGGAACCTCCTTTGATTGAGCTCTGGTTGCTCTTTGAGAGTGCTTCCCCATCCATGGTTTCTCAATGCTCTTCTTTTTCCATTACTCTCCTTGGCCACTTCTGAATTTGGAGAAAATGTCTTCCCTGGGGATGAACAGCTTTTTTAGCGCTTCTGGTTTGTGGACTACTGGGGGACACGGGTCGTTTTATGTCTCTAATGGTCACAGTCTCTTTTAGTCCAGACTGGCTGTGACTTTGACAGTAATACTCTCAGAACAAAATCTTCTCCTTGTTGATTTGATTATATGACAATGTGCACACCTGTGCATAGCTTTTTTCCAGACAGAAGTTCCATATTTGTGCTATATCTGTGTCCTATCTCACCCCATGACTCTCTTGCTGCCTTCCTACTTAATTGCGGGTAATTGAACCTATCAGGTTTTGGAAAGAGAGGGAGCCACACACAGCCTCTTTTCTCTGGCACATCTTGTCCAATTAAAATGAATTCCTGGGTGCTTCTCTCTTCATTTCAACTTTACTCCAAATCTCTTTGTGCATTTATTCCTTGCAGCTCTGAAGATCGTTTCAGTGGTTGCAACCTGGCAATGAAAAGATGAATTAGTCAGGGTTCTGGGTTGCCAGGAACCAAAATTGAATCTGGCCAATTAAGCAGAAATGGTGTTTATCACAAGAATACTGGGTGGCTCACAATTTGTTTGGCACGAAAGGACCAAGCTTCAAGCTAAGTCTCCAGGAATAACACCCAAATGCTTCGGGCAGAGTTTAACTGGTGCTGCATTACTAGTGCTGTTGCTACCCCAGGGGATGGTGTGGAAGGTGCCATGACCGCCACTCCCTGCCCAAGGATGGGCTTGCACCACAAGGTTTTCATTGCTGATGCTTCATCACCAGATGCCTCTGCCACTGCTACTCTCAAGAACAAAGTAAATTTTTAATGGACCCACATTCAAAAACTACAAATTTGAGTTGTTCCCTTTTGAGTTCAAGTTCTTGAGAAGTTTTCTGGTTTCTGTCCTGTGAAAGCCAACTCATAAATTTGGAAATTAATCCAACATAACAAAGATGTTCAAAAAGTACTACAGAAGGAAAATAAATGATACCCAAAATCTCGTCTTGTTTTCAGCTATCATACTGAAGGTTTGGTGGATCTCTCCTAACACTGAAAAATTTTCCAAAATCCAGCATGCAGGTTCTGGAATTTCACAAGAAGTCCATTTTTGACTAGCTAACATGCCCCAAATCTTCAAATTAGAGTTATTCCTAATGGGCATCTTACCGAAGTGATGTAGCACATTACTAATAATGACAATTGGATGCAGAAAACTATTTTCATATGCACTTTCTCATTTTACCTTTACTACCACTCTGATATTAGTATTATTACTACTTTTACTTAACAGAACAGAAAATAAATGTAGACAGGCTTTGTAATTTGGCTCAGAGTTCATTTCTACTACACTAAAGCTGAGAACTGAGTACAAACTTTGGATTCTAAAACTTGCATTCAATCGACTGAATTGCAATTATGCATTGATACTAGAAAAAGAGTGGGCTCCGAGGAGGAAATGAGACAGAAGGAGGCAAAGCTTTAGTATGCGCTTTGGTGGATGGGAGGGAGGGTCAAAGTAAATAAAAGTGATGAGGGAACAGAAGGTTAGCTGAGGACAAAACACAACCTGACACCCCACAAAGGACTCTTCTCCTGGGTGGGATATGTGTGACATTCCTTAGGTACTCCTAGGTGCCTAAAGCTAAGGAAAGGAAAAACAAATAGTTAACTTCTAGAAATCACAATCCTGCAAGATATGAGTCTCCTTCAGTTTACAAATATTTTAGTAATTTAAAAGAACAAAGCATTTTTATCAATAACCTAGCTTCCAGGAAGAAATATAGATATAATTAAATGTCCCTTTAACCTGCAGCCCATTGCCAGATACTTGAAAGTGGCAGTGTGTACTGTTCTTCCAGGAAGCTTCCAACTACCTTAATGTTAATGCCTTGCTAGAAGGAAAAACAACCTTAACTTGACAATGGCAAGGCCCCCAGTGTCTTGTATGTCTTTTTAGTGTATGAAAGTTCTTTTGAAAACTTCCCTTTTCCTTATCTCTTCCAACTCCCAAGTCACTCCTCACAACCCTGGGGCAGCAGCTCTTCTGGCCCACAGGTCTTGTGTCCCCTTGCTTTAATAAAACCACCATTTTGCACCGAAGACATCTCAAGAAGTCTTTCTTGGTCATTGGCTCCGAACATCACCTATATTTCAAAACTACGTCAGAAGGATATCAGATGTGGATAATCTGGGTCAGGATGAGGTACTGAGAAATCCAATTTATCTATAACATAGTGCAAGCCTACAGAAGGGAAAACATGGAGGTAGAAAGGGGAATAAAATAAATATTCATTATATACCTCATAATTAGCTGAAGCCTTCTGATTACTCTTTTCCAGAGTTTCATGTGTTCCTAGAATTTGATGCCACACAATCTCTTTTCTTAAAGATACACTGGCTATTTTCTTCAAATAGAGTTGGTCTTCCCCTACAATGTCAATGAGTTGTCTAAATATTAGTATTGTCTAAGGGTAGCGTTTGTTGGCAGTTTCAAGATTCATTTGTACTATTATACAGTTGAAACCACAGTTTTAAAACCCATTTTACTTCATTGTTGACACCTTTTGACCAGCAGCACTCTGATGTTCTAGTTTTGTGGCTCTGTTCAGTAGCTTATAGCATTGTGACATTCCTCAGACAAGTACTTGGCTTTTATAAAAGGTACATAATGTTTCCAGAAAAAAAAATGAAGTACAAGAAGATGACAATAGTGATTGTAATGTTAATTCATGTCTCAGATACAGCGCATGAGCAGAAGTTCGGCTGTTTGGATTTATTTTCTAATTAAAGAAAATGGAGAACTTTCACAGTAGGCCACCTCTGGTCACCGTCAACTTTTCTCCTAATATTGAATCATCTACTGATTCTGACCTGCCTATCCCAGTTTCCAAAGTATACATTGAGGCTTCAACAGTGCCTTTCCATTACGAAGAGTACAAGAGTAGGAGCACAAAGCTACCCTGAAGCTGGATGCCCAGTAAGGCTCATGTGAAAACTCACGGGGGTCGTGCCGTCCTCAGGAGCACCCATATTTCCTCAGCGTGAGTTGGGAGACATCATCGTTGGTTACTCATGTTTTCAGTAATGCAGGAGCTTCCTTGTCTTCAGATAACTAATCAGGTTTCTGCTCTTTTTCAAACCCACCGTGTTGTTAAACAAAGAGGCTACTATGTATTATAGTTTGATAGCTCCAATTTATGTCTTGTATTATATTTCTTAAATTAGATTTATTTAGACTTTGAGCTCAGAGAGAGTCAATTATGATTTAAAGGCCAAATTTAATTTGGTCCTAAAAAGATTTCTTATCTGAAAAAAGAAGCTTATTATGTTTATTATGCTGACCTTTTTACTATATGTCTGTGATTTTTATTTCTGTTTATTCCATAGCAAATTTCAGACTCAGGATGTCTTGACACTTTCAAGGAATGTTTGAAGACCATGATTACATTTGTGTATGTGTAAGCGTGTGCTACTTCCATGATGAAATGTGCATTACTTTATATTCATATGGCTTTTGTCTCTTTAATTTTCCTGAAATCCCTAGTCTTACCATCGAGGAGCCTGCCCAGGAGAGTTTTTCCCCAGTATCTATGCTTCATTTGGTTATCTTATTTACCATGATGATGCATTGTCTTTTTTATGCAGATGATATACTGATTTATCTCTTTCAGTGAACTTTTCTGCAGCAATTTCAAAGCTGTCAGACTGGCAGACTAAGATTAAAGACCAAATGGCCCAGCATTTCCACAACAAAGCGCATATAAACACAAGAGCCAGCTAGAGATCTTCCCTTGATTTAACAATCTCTGGCTGCAACTTCTTTTTATGGGAACAGTCTCTTCTGTTAGAAGAAGTGCAAAACCAAGGTCATGGAGGAATGGACTCTAGAGGTATTCCAGGGGGATATTATTCACCAGTTGCTTAACTGTTTCATTTAACTTCTAAGGAACATTGATCAACCATGACCATTGTTCTTTGGGACTGATTTATAAGTACAGGAATAGCCTGAGAGCATCACATTACTAGATTAAATATCAAGGAATGAGTGGGAAAAATGTTAAGAGAGAGAAGAAAAACTAGAACACGCTGTGGCCAGAAATCCTTCCTTTACCATCTTCTGTATGTTGGAGTTAGTAAGGGCTTAACTTTTTCTGACTTTTAAAAAGTTCTCATTCTACTCTTTCCCTCCAGGCTATTAAATTCATTCTTATTTCTTTAAATGTCATCAATATTTTCTGATGCTGAAACTTACACCTCCAGTCTTGATGTGTTTTCTGAGATGCTCACTTACATAATGTCTTATTTGAATATTACATATAAATGTCATCACTCTCTGTCATATGATGTGCCACAAACTAGCTTGTGTATTGAGGTCTAGCATTTCTCATCTCCAGTAAAAGTCACACATGGTCAACTAATTGCTCAGCGTGATACCTAGGAATTGTCTTCGACACTTCCCATGTAATTCACTAGCAGGCTGGATTGGGTCCACCTACAAAATATTTCCTGGACATCTGTTTCTCAATGATTTCAGTGCTGACCCTCTATTTGATCTATTACCATTTCTTAACTGGTTTATTGGCATCGCATTTCATTCTTCTCTGGCTTCAATCTACTTGCTACATAACAATCAGAAATACATTTTGAAAAGCTGAGACATACTTATTACTTCACTAACTAGTACTCTATCATCCTGCATAATATTACGCTTAGAACAAAAGCTAATCCCCAGCATAGACTCTGTTCCTGTTAGTGCATTTTAACATGTAATCCTTAGTTTACTTACCTTTAAAATGAGGATGTTGGGGTGCTTAGGTGGCTCAGTCAGTTAAGCATCTGACTTTTTTTTTTTTTAAGATTTTATTTATTTATTCATGAGAGACACAGAGAAAGAGAGAGGCAGAGACACAGGCACAGGGAGAAGCAGGCTCCATGCAGGGAGTCTGATGTGGGACTTGATCCTGGTACTCCAGGATCACACCCTGGGCCAAAGGCAGATGCTCAACTGCTGAGCCACCTAGGCATCCCTGACTCTTGGTTTTGACACAGGTCCTGATCTCAGGGTTGTGAGATGGAGCCCCACATTGGGCTCTGCACTCAGCACAGAGTCTGTTTGAGATTCTTGACTCATTACTCTCCCTCTGCTCCTCTCCTTACTTGCAAACTCTACTGCACTCTCTCACTAAAGAAAGAAAGAATGCAAGAAAAAAAAAAAGAAAAAAATGCAAGAAAGAAGAAAGTCTTTTTAAAAAATGAGGATGTTAATGGTGAAAATACATTCAACATAGAGTTTTTAAGAAAATTACACTAGTTTAAATAATTACATTAGTTAACTATGTAAGCAATTAGAATGATGTCTCATAGTGAGCACCTTATAAGGATTTGCTATTGTCCTTGACCTGACCTGCCAAGCTTGGATTAATTCTGCCTCTGCCTTTCCTTTGAATCTCACTTTGTATCATTCTTTTGCTCACTAAGATCTAGCCATGTTACCTTTTGTTTAGTAATTTAATTATTTATTCAATTAACCTCATGATCCAGCTACTTCTCCATTCTCCTGCTAAGATGTCATGGCTTAAATACAGTCATAAACATCATACCCTAGATACTAAATTCTTTCATTTGCTTAGGCTGAGGCAACTTGGTAAGTGGAACTGCCTCTGGCCTTGTGCCAGAACCAGGAGAGTGTAAAAGGGAGAAAGAGTTGGGAAGGACCCCTCCACACTCTCTTTCTCACAGTAGCCCATATGCCAGGTTCTATGTTCAGAAAGACAAGACCTCTTGAAGAATTTGTGGCCCATGCAAATTTTTTTAAAAGATTTTATTTATTTATTTGACAGAAAGAGAGAAAGATAGCACAAGCAGGGGGAGCTTCAGGGAGAGGGAGAGGGTTCTCCTTGCTGAGCAGGCAGCTCAACCTGGGGCTTGATCCCAGCACCTGAATCATGACCTGAGCCAAGGAAGGTCATTAACCAAATGAGCCACCCAGGCACCCCTTGACCATACAAATTTGCCAGGGTCTCATCCCCAGGTCAGTATCAATACAGAAGGTAGAAAAGACAAACAAACATAATAAAACAAAACAAAAAACTATGGGCTCTCATCTCATATAGGTTGTTTCTTCAACTTTTGACTTTATGCTGCAGTCAACTTGATTTTCCTTACTCTTTAGAGTAGAAGACTATTCTAGGTAGTTTCTTTTTATATTTACCCAGCATTTTTGAAGTGTAGTGAGCTTACTCTATCTTAGCCAACACTGGAAGTTCATGCATCTCATTCTAAAATTTAAGCTCTAAAATTCTAAAATCTCTTGACTCTTAGATGCCATGGGGAGGCAATGAGGAAGGCTCTGGTCAAGTGGTGTAAATCTTCAGTGGTAATTTCTTTTGACTCTCAATAATTCCTGAACTACCTTGATGCTGCACATACTTGGTATTCTCAGATGTGGTCTCTGTAATCCCTGATTCCTGAAAGCAGTGATTGGCCTGCACTCCCCCAACTCCTCCAATTGCCCTGTCTTTGGTTCCCTATATTCTGCCTCTAACAAAAACAACCAGAGTAACTTTGGATTTGCCAGTCTTACCCTGGAGCTTATTCTGATTTAGTTTCCAAAGGATCTCTAACAGAGAATGTGAGCACACGCTCAGAATCTCACTCAGAATACATGGGACAGACTGTGCTATAATTTGAAAGGCTATAATGCAAAGAATTTTAATGAGGAAGATGGGTAATGAAAAAAATAAAATTTAATGTAAGAATTAGGTTCTCCAGGGAAAGCAACTCCAAGTACCAGATTAACCTCATGACTTTCATTGCAAGTCAGGGTCACTATTCCTAGAGGAAGCCATAAAGGCAGCCCTCGGCTACAGTGAAACAAGCTATCTGATTCCCAAAGAAGCCAAGACTGGGGCAATGATAATAAAATTTATAATGTTTATTGCCTGGGGAAAGATTTTCAAAGATGGCATGAAGCCAAAAATAAATTACTTTTTAAACAAATCCCTGAACCTTTGCTCTCAGTGGCTTCCCTTTCGTGTCTTGTCAAATGTCTCTAGCCTGATAGCCCACTTCATATTGAGATTGGTGCATCTCTAATTTATTTTAGGACTAGCAGGGAAAATGTTTTTTCTTACATACTATTCAGAAATTTTCCTAAGAAACAACAGCTGTACCATTAGTAATATCTAGGCCAGAAACTAGTAATGGCTATTACTACACACGTTTATTTCTACCTAGAAATGTCTCACTGAGGAAAATAAAAAGGGGACTGACTAAACTATTTTAAAATACAGCTATAGTTCTTCTTTCTCTTCTTTTCTAACATATTTAGCCAATCTATAAATTGTATAACACAACATATACTGAATTAAATACTTATACAGACCAATTATTCCAAGGTATATTTGGTAAGACCTTTAAAGCTAATTAATTTGAGTTTAATTAATGTCTGATGTATTATGAAATTTTGTTTTATAGTTTCAATATGTGTCCTAAGTCAAATGAGATAAACTGGAAATATAATGCATATGAGTTTGTCACGAAATAGAATTTAAATTAATACAGAATCTTTTTGCAGGCACACCCTATAAAAGCCAAATTCACATTATTATTCACAAGGAAGTGAATTACTTATAATTCTTAATGGATATGAAATTAATGACCCAGTACTGTTAAGACTATATCAGTTGCCAAAAAGAAAAAAAAAAGATGCAAAACAAAAACCATGCCAATACCCGATCATCCAGATTAAGTAGAATTTCATTCAAGAAAGACCAAAAAAGATGCAATCCACTGACAAATTATGTCTGAAAATATAAATAAATTACACTTTTCATTTGAGCTACACATGGCTATCTCCTATTGCAGGTGTTTTCAGAATCTCCATTGTCTCTGCTATGAATAGAATTTGATTATGTGGGGCAAAAAAGAAACGTATACAATACTTTCCAAGTTTTGAAAAAAAAATATTTCCTACCAACAAGACTATGTTATTCAAATTATTAATTAAGACTGAAGGGAGAATATAGCCATTTTCAAACCTTCAGAGATGTGTAAAATTTGTGCTCTATTAACTCTTCCTTTGAAAGCCACCTAAAGGTAAATAAAGCTCTAGCAAAATGAAAGGACAAAATAGCAAAGAAAGTCTGATGACTCAGGAGATCATTGAAGGTAGGTCTGCAGAAAAAATCTCTCTGCTTAGAGCAGAAAGGCAATAGTCTATAGGATAAAATAATAATGACCGGAAAACTGCATGGTATAGTGGTCTCCCCTTATCAGCAGATTCACTTCTTGCAGTTTCAGTTATTCAAGGTCAGATTGGAAGCAGATGATCCTCCTTTGACATAACACCAGAAGGTCAGCAGTAGCTTAGTGCTACGTCACAATGCCTACATTATTCACCTCACTTCAGCTTAGCACATAGACATTTTATCATCTCATATAATAACTAGAAGGCTGAGTACAGCCCAAGTCATATTTTAAGAAGGAGAGAAATCACATTCACATAACTTTTATTACAGTACATTGTTGTAATTGTTCGATTTTATTAATAGTTATTGTTGTGAATCTCTTTCCATGCCTGATTAATTAATGAAATTTCAGCATATGTATGTATGTATAGGAAAAAGCCCAGTGCATATAGAATTCAGTACTATCTGAAGTTTTGGGCATCCACTGGGGGATCTTGGAACATATTCCCCATGCACAAGATGAGACTATTGTATCCCATCTAAAATTGATATGGCACAGTCCATAAAAATAAATCAGGAAATTGCTTACTTAAAAATGATACTAAGTAAATAAATAAGCAACTATAAACCTCAAGATAAACTTCAATTCATCAGTTGTGATCAAATAAAAGGCTCTAGGAAGGTTATGATATAACTTTAAAGAAAATTTAAAACTTCATTTTGAGAGTCCCTATATGGTTCGGTTGGTTAAGCATCAGTCTTTAGCTCAGGTCATGATCCCAGGGTCCTGAGATCAAGACCCACATCAGGCTTCCTGCTCAGTGGGGACTCTGTTTCTCCCTTTACCCCTTTCTCATTGTGCTCTATCTCACTCTCAACTAAATAAATAAAATGTTAAAAAACAAAAACAAAAACCATCATTTTGAGCAACTCATTGACTATCATTATGAGACTCAATTTACCTTGACCATTTAACATTATCTTAAAAAGTAGCCAAAGTGTTTAAGAATGAAATGTATAATACATTTACTAACACTAGCCTGTAGTTTCCTTATCATTTGTTAATTCCCAATTAAATTTCCCAAAGTAACTTCTCCAAAAAAACAATTATTTAATCTCAATTTCCCAAACTTTGATCCCCAACTGCTATGAGAAATTCCTCCTTGGCCTCTATTTAAGTAAGAAGGCAGGTGCTATCCAGAGAAAGCTGCCTGAGTTTCCTTCTACTGTCTCAGAAGGTCTGCTCACCTTGCCACCATTCTTTCTTTTCTTTCTCAGCTGCTCTGTTCCTCTCCAAGACTACTTCATATATGAGTACCATTGTTGGATCTCAACCACCAGCGTCCTTCTAAACATAGTTCCCTCTGTTTGGTCTTCAGTCCTGATCGGTGCTCTCTCTCTTCCTGCCCACTAACATGCTCCAATACCATTGATCAGATTCACATTTTTCAGATAGCTTACCCTTCTTGCTTTTTCCCTGTCCTACCCAATCTTATAATAAGGACAGCACACACTTGCTGTATATATTCTCTTACCTTTTGAACTCATTTGATAACCTTTTAACATTTGACATTGATCACCACCGACCTCAAAAAATTAATTTTTTTAAATTAATTTTTATTTGTTAATAATAGCCTTACAAATACCACATTAAAAGTAATTTCTCTGAGTCTTTACTCAGTTACTCCCTTAATTTATCAGTTTTGATTAGTCAATCATGAATGAAATTCTCTTTTCATGCTGTATCACCAATTTATCCTTGTGACATTCTGAACATCGCTTCTCTATACCAATGTTCACTCTTCTTACTCTTCTTCAACCCTAAATGACATCATAAGTTTTTTTGCCATATTTTGTCCTTGTACCTATGATCTCTCTTTTTCTCTCTGAAAAGCTCTGTCTTTACTTATACTTCTGTAGTTCTAGCACTGCACTAGAAAGCAGAAACATATTTTAACTCATCATATCTAGTATTTAACTCATTACATTCCACCACCAAACCAATTTCTCCTGTTGACTCTTTATATCTGGTTACTCTTTCTATCAACTAAGCTTAAGACATCAAGGGGCCAATTGTCTCTTCGCAGTCTTCCTCTTGCAAACATGCACCTATTTGATCAGTTGATTAAAGATCATTATTCATGTCCTCACATGATCCTTAGGCATGGTTCTTCTGTTTTTGTTCCCATTGTCTCCATTGTCAGCTCCCACATTGTTTTTCTTTTAATTTTCCACCCATATTCATTATTCAATCCTAGTTCTTAGAGCAATCCAGACTGATCTAGGATATGTTTTAAGACCTTCAGCCTCATAATCAGACAAGATTTGTTTTTTTTTAATAAATTTATTTTTTATTGGTATTCAATTTGCCAACATACAGAATAACACCCAGTGCTCATCCTGTCAATTGCCCTTCTCAGTGCCCGTCACCCATTCACCCCCACCCTCCATCTTCCTCCCCTTCCACCACCCCTAGTTTGTTTCCCAGAGTTAGGAGTCTTTATGTTCTGTCTCCCTTTCTGATATTTCCCACACATTTCTTCTCCCTTCCCTTATATTCCCTTTCACTATTATTTATATTCCCCAAGTGAATGAGAACATATAATGTTTTTCCTTCTCCGATTGACTTACTTCCCTCAGCATAATACTCTCCAGTTCATCCACATTGAAGCAAATGGTGGGTATTTGTCGTTTCTAATTGCTGAGTAATATTCCATTGTATACATAGACCACATCTTCTTTATCCATTCATCTATCGATGGACACCGAGGCTCCTTCCACAGTTTGGCTATTGTGGACATTGCTGCTAGAAACATCGGAGTGCAGGTGTCCCGGCGTTTCATTGCATCTGAATCTTTGGGGTAAATCCCCAGCAGTGCAATTGCTGGGTCGTAGGGCAGGTCTATTTTTAACTCTTTGAGGAACCTCCACACAGTTTTCCAGAGTGGCTGCACCAGTTCACATTCCCACCAACAGTGTAAGAGGGTTCCCTTTTCTCCGCATCCTCTCCAATATTTGTGGTTTCCTGCCTTATTAATTTTCCCCTCTCTCACTGGTGTGAGGTGGTATCTCATTGTGGTTTTGATTTGTATTTCCCTAATGGCAAGTGATGCAGAGCACTTTCTCATGTGCATGTTGGCCATGTCTATGTCTTCCTCTGTGAGATTTCTCTTCATGTCTTTTGCCCATTTCATGATTGGATTGTTTGTTTCTTTGGTGTTGAGTTTAAGAAGTTCTTTATAGATCTTGGAAACTAGCCCTTTATCTGATACGTCATTTGCAAATATCTTCTCCCATTCTGTAGGTTGTGTTTTAGTTTTGTTGACCTTATCCTTTGCTGTGCAAAAGCTTCTTATCTTGATGAAGTCCCAATAGTTCATTTTTACTTTTGTTTCTTTTGCCATCGTGGATGTATCTTGCAAGTTACTGTGGCTGAGTTCAAAAAGGGTGTTGCCTGTGTTCTCCTCTAGGATTTTGATGGACTCTTCTCTCACATTTAGATCTTTCATTCATTTTGAGTTTATCTTTGTGTATGGTGAAAGAGAGTGGTCTAGTTTCATTCTTCTGCATGTGGATGTCCAATTTTACCAGCACCATCTATTGAAGAGACTGTCTTTCTTCCTTTATTGTCTTTCCTCCTTTATTGAATATTAGTTGACCATAAAGTTGAGGGTCCACTTCTGGGTTCTCTATTCTGTTCCATTGATCTATGTGTTTGTTTTTGTGCCAGTACCACACTGTCTTGATGACCACAGCTTTGTAGTACAACCTGAAATGTGGCATTGTGATGCCCCCAGATATGGTTTTCTTTTGTAAAATTCCCCTGGCTATTCGGGGTCTTTTCTGATTCCACACAAATCTTAAAATAATTTGTTCTAACTCTCTGAAGAAAGTCGATGGTATTTTGATAGGGATTGCATTAAACATGTAAATTGCCCTGGGTAACATTGACATATTCACAATATTGATTTTGCCAATCCATGAGCATGGAATATTTTTCCATCTCTTTGTGTCTTCCTCAATTTCTTTCAGAAGTGTTCTGTAGTTTTTAGGGTATAGATCCTTTACCTCTTTGGTTAGGTTTATTCCTAGGTATCTTATGCTTTTGGGTGTAATTGTAACTGGGATTGACTCCTTAGTTTCTCTTTCTTCAGTCTCATTGTTAGTGTATAGAAATGCCATTGATTTCTGGGCATTGATTTTGTATCCTGCCTCGCTACTAAATTGCTGTATGAGTTCTAGCAATCTTGGGGTGGAGGCTTTTGGGTTTTCTATGTAGAGTATCATGTCATCTGCAAAGAGGGAGAGTTTGACTTCTTCTTTGCCAATCTGAATGCCTTTTATTTCTTTCTGTTGTCTGATTGCTGAGGCTAGGACTTCCAGTACTATGTTGAATAGCAGTGGTGAGAGTAGACATCCCTGTCTTGTTCCTGATCTGAGGGGAAAGGCTCCCAGTGCTTCCCCATTGAGAATGATGTTTGCTGTGGGCTTTTGGTAGATGGCTTTTAAGATGTTGAGGAATGTTCCCTCTATCCCTACAGTCTGAAGAGTTTTGATCAGGAAAGGATGCTGTATTTTGTCAAAAGCTTTCTCTGCATCTATTGAGAGGATCATATTGTTCTTTGTTTTTCTCTTGCTGATATGATGAATCACATTGATTGTTTTACGAGTGTTGAACCAGCCTTGTGTCCCGGGGATAAATCCTACTTGGTCATAGTGAATAGTTTTCTTAATGTACTGTTGGATCCTATTGGCTAGTATCTTGTTGAGAATTTTTGCATCCATGTTCATCAGGGATATTGGTCTGTAATTCTCCTTTTTGGTGGGGTCTTTGGTTTTGGAACTAAGGTGATGCTGGCCTCATAGAACGAATTTGGAAGTACTCCATCTCTTTCTATCTTTCCAAACAGCTTTAGTAGAATAGGTATGATTTCTTCTTTAAACGTTTGATAGAATTCCCCTGGGAAGCCATCTGGCCCTGGACTTTTGAGTCTTGGGAGGTTTTTGATGACTTCTTCAATTTCCTCCCTGGCTATTGGCCTGTTCAGGTTTTCCATTTCTTCCTGTTCCAGTTTTGGTAGTTTGTGGCTTTCCAGGAATGCGTCCATTTCTTCTAGATTGCCTAATTTATTGGTGTATAGCTGCTCATAATATGTTTTTAAAATCGTTTGTATTTCCTTGGTGTTGGTAGTGATCTCTCCTTTCTCATTCATGATTTTATTAATTTGTGTCTTCTCTCTCTTCTTTTTAATAAGGCTGGCAAATGGTTTATCTATCTTGTTAATTCTTTCAAAGAACCAACTCCTGGTTTTGTTGATCTGTTCCACAGTTCTTCTGGTCTCGATTTCGTTGAGTTCTGCTCAAATCTTAATTAACTCTCTTCTTCTGCGGGGTGTAGGATCTATCTGCTGTTTTTTCTCTATCTCCTTTATGTGTAAGGTGAGCTTTTGTATTTGAGTTCTTTCCAGTTTTGAATGGATGCTTGTATTGCGATGTATTTCCCCCTTAGGACTGCTTTTGCTGCATCCCAAAGATTTTGGACAGTTGTATCTTCATTGTCATTAGTTTCCATGAATCTTTTTAATTCTCCCTTACTTTCCTGGTTGACCCTTTCATCTTTTAGCAGGATGGTCCTTAACCTCCACGTGTTTGAGGTCCTTCCAAACTTCTTGTTGTGATTTAGTTCTAATTTCAAGGCATTATGGTCTGAGAATATGCAGGGGACGATCCTAATCTTTTGGTATCGGTTCAGACCCGATTTGTGACCCAGTATGTGGTCTATTCTGGAGAAAGTTCCATGTGCACTTGAGAAGAATGTGTATTCAGTTGAGTTTGGATGTAAAGTTCTGTAGATATCTGTGAAATCCATCTGGTCCAGTATATCATTTAAAGCTCTCGTTTCTTTGGATATGTTGTGCTTAGAAGACCTATTAGTATAGAAAGAGCTAGATTGATGTCACCAAGTATAAGTGTATTATTATCTAAGTACTTCTTCACTTTGGTTATTAATTGATTTAAATATTTGGGAGCTCCCACATTCAGGGCATATATATTGAGGATTGTTAAGTCCTCTTGTTGGATAGATCCTTTAAGTATGATATAGTGTCCCTCTTCATCTCTCACTACAGTCTTCAGGGTAAATTTTAGTTTATCTGATATAAGGATGGCTACCCCTGCTTTCTTTTGAGGACCATTTGAATGGTAAATGGTTCTCCAACCTTTTATTTTCAGGCTGTAGGTGTCCTTCTGTCTAAAATGAGTCTCTTGTAGACAGCAAATAGATGGGTCCTGCTTTTTTATCCAGTCTGAAACCCTGCGCCTTTTGATGGGGTCATTAAGCCCGTTCACGTTCAGAGTTACTATTGATAGATATGAGTTTAGTGTCATCATGATATCTATTCAGTCCTTGTTTTTGTGGATTGTTCCACTGAACTTCTTCTTAAAAGGGAGTTTCTAGAGTCCCCCTTAAAATTTCTTGCAGAGCTGGTTTGGAGGTCACATATTCTTTCAGTTCCTGCCTGTCTTGGAAGCTCTTTATCTCTCCTTCCATTTTGAATGAGATCCTTGCTGGATAAAGTATTCTTGGTTGCATGTTCTTCTCATTTAGGACCCTGAATATATCCTGCCAGCCCTTTCTCGCCTGCCAGGTCTCTGTGGAGAGGTCTGCTGTTACCCTAATACTCCTCCCATAAAGGTCAGGGATTTCTTGTCTCTTGCAGCTTTAAGGATCTTCTCTTTCTCTTTGGAATTTGCAAGCTTAACTATTAGATGTGGAGGTGTTGAACGGTTTTTATTGATTTTAGGGGGTGATCTCTCTATTTCCTGGATCTGAATGCCTGTTTCTCTTCCCAGATTAGGAAAGTTTTTAGCTATGATTTGTTCAAATACATATTCTGGCCCTCTGTCCCTTTCAGCACCCGCGGGAACCCCAATTAAACGTAGGTTTTAATCTGACAAGATTTGAACATCATTCATGAAGCCCATAATTTATGGCAGATACTGGAGCTAGAAGCCACTCTATCTTTCTGGGATCCATTCACAGATTTGCAGATAATATATTTTCCTCTTTCTAGCTCATGGAAAAGTCTCAGTCACACATGGCAGATTGAGTCAAATCTGGCTCAATCCCCTGGATTTGGTTTCAGACTAGCTAACATCTCCTTACTCTCTTCTTAGATTGTCAAGCATTCCCCTTGGGATCCCACACTAAACCACAGCTCACATCTGAGACACTTTTCTATTCAAAATCCTTAGGTATGTAATCTACTTCTTACTTCTGCTCATCCTCAGGCAAAAGACCTGCTATAGTTGTAGAGTGTCTTTGAAAGGACTGCTATTCAATAGGTTTCTGATTTTAATCCACAATGGGTTTTCTAGTGCTGTTCAGATTAGTTGTGTCACTCAGTACTATAGTGCACCCCATCATGTCTGAGATCTCTCTACAAAGCAATAGTTATTTAATTTAATATTCTTTATTATTGTTACTCTAATTGTCTTTGCATGTCACTATTTTATTAAGTTGGTTTTCCTAAGATTAGGGAGTGTCCATTTATATAAATTATCATTTCCTTTATTGGTTTAGCAATTTAACATATATTTATTAATTTAAAATCCTCAAACTATTCCTAAGTTCTCTTTCTCAAAGACCTTTAATGGCTCCCCATTTTCTTGAAAAATAAATTTCGAAACCTGTTTGTTTCAAAGTATCTTAACTATGTTACTATCTTTTCATAGAACCCATGTTTTAGACAAAACTACATTTCTCAACTTTCTGTAGTAATTCTACACATCAATTTATGGCATTTCTTCCACTAGAGTTGCCTTCCTCCATCATCTGTATAAAAACCATATCCTGCATTTGCCAGTTGAAGTCTAATTCCAAGAGGAAACTTTACCAGTTTTTTACTATGGGAATAAAGAAAACCATTCACTTTCTAAAGATTTTATTTCCCTGCTTTCTAATCCTATAATCTTACCATCTCAGAAAATAGTATAATAATTTATATGAAGTTGCTACTTGTTATTCTTCACGAAAGGTAAATTATTGAAGAATATTACTACATTAATTCTGAGTGGATGCCAATTTTTGTCATTTAAGTACAATGAACACACATAGAATTTAATTGTACTTGTATCTTTCAGAAAAGTCTCAGTGGTTATTACAGTACTAAACATATCATAGTCATATTGTCTAAGCATTAATAATTTTTTATGATTCATTAAGAACATACATTTTGATATAATATACCCACTCTCTGATCCTCTCTTTTCCACTATGTTAAATGGAAATATCCAACATAAAGTTAACAAACACACATAAATATAATCACTACAAAAAAGTCCAAGATCTATGTAGGTAATTACCTTGATGCTTTCAATACTACAAAGGCGGGAAATTCAGAAATTATTTCATGCTTTTAATGAAAAAGAATAAAAGATAATGATCCTATTTTAAATTATAGTTAAAGTCACCTCTAAGACAGGAGGCAGAATTTTGAATCACACACCAGTTACATACTTGGCTGTATTATGTGCCAAATGAGCTTTCTGAAAATATACGTTAATACTGTATAAAAACAAAGTGATATAAATTTCATATCAGTGGTTTTAAGGTAAAGAAATATAAAATATTTTAAAAGGTAAGAAAATATACAATATTTAAAAATCACTAATAAAATAAATTCATGGGAATATAAGGAAAAAGAAAAAAATGTGGAAATATAAAGGGAAAATATTTTCCTTTTATTCAACAAATATAAGTAGAACATAAAGGTAGAATGGTTGGCAAGACATAGACAATTCTTGCTTTTGTAATATTTGCTATTTTAGTAAGAAAAGGCATATAATAAGATACTAAATAAATATGAAATTTTCCCAGATACTGATAATTGATCAAAAGAAGACAAAACAGCCTGCCTAGTGAGAGAATGGACAGGCAAAGAAGAGGGACTCTAACTGAGTGTCATAGTCCTTCCAACAGGACACTGGAGAAGAAAATAAAATGCCAAAAGACAATTAAGAGAAGATTTCAGGCTATACCTAGTGCAAATGACTTCAGGTGGAAATGAGAGTTGCTTTCTAAAGGAAATAGAAATAAACTAATATATTTTTATAAAAATGAAGGAGAGAAAATGGCATGAAATTGAATCGGAAAGGAATGAGCTCATGTAGAGACTTATAGGCTGTGTTAGGGTGTTTCAGCTTTGTTCTAATGTTTTATTAAGATACTGTTGTCCTTAAGCTAAAAATAATGTTTGTCTAGCCTTTGACCACCTCAGCCTATTTCCACATAATATAAAACAAATGTATCCTGAGAAACACAGATATCTTCTTACTCTTAACTCATTATAACTTAAGAAGCAAAAATACATATATATACATATATGTATATATATGTATATATATGAAAAAATATATATAATTTATTTTATTGGTTTTTCTGCATTCTATTGAATCAAACACTGTCTAAAATTTTAATTATACTTACATCTTAACAATATTTACTTTAGAAAACAAGTGGAGATATTTTCATAGATGGCTAATGTTATTGAACAAACCATTGTGTTTGCTAAATTGACTGTGTCATACTCATAACTACTTAGGTAAATCATGTTTGGGAACCAAATGGAAAGTGTCAGGTAGTGATGCAGAGATTTCCATTTTCCTCCAAGATGTGACCTCTAGCACCATTGATGGAAAGTAAGAATAGGATTGCATCTGCCTATGCCAATCAGTGTGAACATAACTTAATTTGTTGACCTGGACTTTTTCTCCTCAGTTGCTGAAACTTTAAAAACATAAACACTAAGGAGTTAGATTTACAGTGAATAAAAGTTCTGGTGCACTACTGCTTTTCCTCATATGAGAGAATAAAATAAAACAGCCACCTTATATACATCTGCCATTCCTTAGCACCTCTCTTTAAGCTATTATGCACATGGCCACGTGTTGGTCTCCCTTGAGGATTTCCCTGGCACAGCAAACAAGAGACAGACTATGTTATCTATACCAAACATGGTGATCACACCTTTTTCATCTTTTTATCTTTATGATAAAAAAGACATCTTTTATCATAAAGTAATATATACTTGCAAAAAATAACAGTTTTAGTGTTGTTATATCACTCTGAAATATTAGGACTTTTCTAAACTGGACAAAGAAAGATACAGATAAATGATCTTGTTCAACTTTAGTGCTAAAGAAAATGAAATCAAATAACTTCTTAATATGTTATTTGTTTATCTGTGTCATCGCATTTGACATCATGATTTATTAATTCACTCAGACCAAATCCAGCATATTTGATATGTTACGTAGGATTAAGGACTTCAGACCACTAGTGGTCTGGTATATTTCTTCTTTGGCATTTTATTAAAAAATAAGGTTTGCAATGTTAAATAACTGTGTTGTGCAAACTTTAAAGTGGGTATTCTAAATCACAAGTTATAAGGGCACTGAATGATTGCTTGTGTAGTTATTTTACTTCATTGGTTAAAGACATTCATATTGGTCAGAAGAGGTAGGTTTGTGGTAAGAAAATAGAATAGCTCAGACCTAAAACATCCTAAAGACCTAGCACCCCAATGCTCCCTCCCACTAGATAATTGTAACAGGTTGGGTAGTGTGTTTTGCCTTATAGTCATCCTCACTCAGATACCCACTCCAGGGAAGCTCTGTCTCTGTGATTCTATGATCACCCTGGACAGAGAAAGGCATTATGGAATTTGCATCTTGGCCTTGGAAGGTCTTGCCCAGAAATGATGCGTGCCATTTCTGCTCTTATCCTTTGGCTAAAACAAGTTATATGGCCACACTTAACTTCAAGGAAATGGGGATTTGCAGAGGGTAAAACCAGATATATTTGATGAGCAATGCTGATGACCACCACAATTTCTGCTTTCCCCTTGTTGAATCTCAGGAAAATATACAAATGCCTATTGTCTAAAAACTTGTTCCTAATTTATCTTCAAACCACATTTCTAGCCTCATCTCCATCTTGCTCCCCATACCCTGTGGGCATTATGTCAAAATTCCCATTGTTCTCTCAACATATCATTTTTGCATTTTGTCTTCATGATTTTTCACATGGTTTTTATGTCTGACATTTCCTTCTTTTCTTCTTTTTTCTAATTTTATTAGAATTATTCTTTAAGACATATGTCAAATTTCAATTCTTCTGAGAATTGTTCTCAACTTCTCCAACTCAACTAATTTGCTTTATTTTGAGTCATTGACTATGTTTATAAATATATAGTTGTTTTAGGGTCTTTTATGTAGACTTTAGGTTCTATGACATCAATTAAATTATTAATATTAATCAATAACATTAGAAAATATTTTTAAAGATTTTATTTATTCTTTTTAAATTTTTTTTTTATTTATTTCAATCTTGAGAGACACAGGAGACAAACAGAGACATGGGCAGAGGGAGAAGCAGACTCCCCACAAGGATTCTGATGTGGGACTCAATCCCAGGACTCCAGGATCATGACCTGAGCCAATGGCAGATGTTCAACCATTGAGCCACCCAGGCATCCCTTATAACATGGTTTTACTTGACTTCATCTTTCCATTACCTATGATCAAAGTACAAAAAGATCCACTGGCCTAGGATATTTAACTATAGGTTAGATATTAACAAAATCCTACCCACAGGTCAAATCCACCAAGCTTCCTGTTTAAGATAGTTTTATTAGGATGCAGACATATTTGTTTATGCATTATGTATGGTTGCTATCATAGAAGAATTGAGAAATTGTAACAGAGATTGTATTTGCAAAGTCTAAGTATTTACTCTCTAACTGCAATGCCCTGAATGTTTATTCTCTACCCCCAAATTCATTTATTAAAGTCTTAACATCCAAGATGATGGTTTTAGGAGGAGGGGCATTTGGGAGGTGATTAGGTCACAGAGTTGGAGTACTCATGAATGAGATTCATAACTTATAAAAGGGACCACAGATAGCTCTTGCCCTCTTTCCATCAAGTGAAGATACAATAAGAGGGCAACCTGTAACCAGAAGAAGATCCTCTCCAGAAACCAACTTTGCCAGTACCTTGATCACAAACTTCCAGTCACCAGGTCTGAGAGAAGTAGAGTTTTGCTAATTAGAAGCCCTATATGGTATTTTATTATAGCATCCTGAGCAAACTCTTAGGGACAGTTCCCCTTTATAGGAACTTTGCAGATCCCTAATCTAAAGATTTTATTAACTTATTTATTTGAGAGAGAATGAGTGAGAGAGAGAGCATAAGCCAGGGGGAAGGGTAGAGGGAGAAGAAGACTCCTCACTGAGCAGGGAGCCCTCTGTGGGGCTCAATCCCAAGACCATGGAATCATGACCTGAGTTGAAGGCAGATGCTTAACTGACTGAGCCATCCAGTTTGCCCTTGCCAACCCCTAATCTAAATAAAACTGTGACCTTCATTTCCTTCAAAGGAAGGAAGAAATTTGGTATTTTCCAAACAACTTTTTCTATTAGGCATCATGCTATACTCTTTATTATTGTTATTTCTTTTAACTCCCAAAATAGACGTGTATTGGTACATCATCTCCTTTTTTTCTGCATGAAAACATTATAGCTGAATTAGAGTAAACTCTCCCAGTCATGTGGCTAGGCTTGGAATTAAAAGTTTTCACTGACGAGACTTCATGTTTGTCCACTATGTTATTTCATTTCTGGAGTTCTACATGGAGGAGTCTGGTTATGGTAATTATATAATTGAATAAATTATACATATTGAGGTATGTATGAAGAACAAGCAATGTTCTGAATATCATGAGACACAAAGGAGGGGAAGAATTGAATTCTCCAGTGAAAAATTCTCCCTCACAGCTGAATTCCCCATTTTATTATTGTCATAATTCTCCATAACATAGAACATTACACCTGTCACATATCTTGGGCCCATACCCATTCATTGCTCCTACTTTCTACAACCAAGCATTTTTGTTTATACCCATTTTACATAATGCCTGAACTATTGCAACCACCTCCTCATTTTTTCTGCCTCAAGTCTCTTTAGTTTCCAATTAAAGATTAACCTTGGCATTCACTCCTTCTCCTTTCTTAAATGATAACTTTAAATTGCAATCTCATTTTTAAAAATCAATCTTTTCATGCAAAAATCATTGGAATAATGCCAATCTAATTAATTCATTGGGCAAATATTTGCTTTTGGTTTTGGTTTTAGTCTGTCTTTCTTCTTCTTTCTTCTTCTTTTCTTTCTTTCTTTCTCTTTCTTTCTTTCTTTCTTTCTTTCTCTTTCTTTCTTTCTTTCTTTCTTTTCTTCTTCTTCTTCTTCTTCTTCTTCTTCTTCTTCTTCTTCTTCTTCTTCTTCTTCTTCTTCCTCTTCTCCTCCTCCTTCTCTTCCTCCTCCTCCTCCTCTTCTTCTTTTTTTTTTTTTTAACCTGGCATGACATCCTAAACCAAGTGGGTGGTAAGCTATTGGTCAAAAACAATGGGGCAGCCCTGGTGGCCCAGCGGTTTAGTGCTGCCCTCGGCGGGGTGTGATCCTGGAGACCTGGGATTGAGTCTTGCATCGGGCTCCCTGCATGGAGCCTGCTTCTGCCTCTGCCTGTGTCTCTGCCTCTCTCTCTCTCTCTCTCTCTTTGTGTCTCTCACGAATAAATAAATAAAATCTAAAAAAAAAAAAAAAAGGAATGGTCTCTAGGATCACATTTCATCCATTGTTCTATTCATCTGGATTTTGTTTTGCTTCAGTGTTCCTATGTCTACTCCTTACCTTTCCTTCAAGTTTGTAATAAAGCTAATGTTTTCTCCTAACTGTTTCTCTAATGTCCATGGTACAGATACCAACTTCTGTAAAACCATTTATATCTCAAATGACAATGATTACATCTTGCTCATTAATGGAGTGACTTGTATAATTGCCAGATTCCTTTATAGATTAGTTTGGGCTAATGTACCAAATGTAGATTTTTAGGCCACATTCCAACTTTTTCACTTACTTCTCATTACCATATGAACTTGAGCCAATTATCTTACTGTGATCAGTTTCTTCATTTGTATAATTGGAGTTATAATACTGTTTAAGATTGCAATAAAGATAAAAATGTATATAATAACATAGCTGATACATCTCTCATGTATCTATCTCTATTATCCATCTATCTATTATCTATCATCTATCTATCTATCATCCATCATTCTACCTTAATTTAGAACAAAGCAAAATTACTTGATGCATAAAAAGATAGCCCTGTCTCTGAAATAGCAGTAATGTGAATAGGAGTCATAAACTTTACAAATTAAATGTGCTGCTTCTTGCCCTGAAGCTCACAAATAATGAGAATATTATTAAAAGATGACTATAAAAGAGAACATACATAAGAGTCCATTATTTCTCAAATGGATATTTTTTCCTAGTGGCATTTTGTTTGGAAATTGGTTTTTATTAACCCAACCCATGTGAGTTAGTGTAAATTCCTTCTTGTATTGAAATGAGTGAATGAAAAGATGGAAATACAGGGATATAGAATGATCACGAAGCCAGTTTTGTTTAGTTTTTGAATACAGATTAACCATTTTGGTTACTGGCCAGTGTAGCTTCAATGGTCAGCAAGTTCAAAAACAAAATATGAACACCAAGGTCTTGATCCTTTGCTATGTTAATAATGTTGAGTTTCCTTAGAGGATTGGCCAACAATGTCTTAGCAACTAAAAAGATATTTTAGCTTTGATAAGAAAACTCAAAAGGCAAGAAAGAAATGGGAGCAGTTGTTTATCCCAGAAATTACTAACTAGAAATGAAACTCACACAAGTACTATTTGCTTTGCTGATAATAGAAAAAAAAAAAAAAGACAGAAAAAAAGAAAAAGAAGGTCTTTCCAGCAGGAGACCTGCAAAAGTATGGGCAAATAAAAATGTGTAACAAGATCACATGTTGGCAGAAAAAAAAGGAAAAAAGGAGAAAAAAACAGAAAAAATAAAAACTTTGATTAGAATATTGTTAGATGATAGATTGCTGATTGAATCATGAACGTTAGAGTTAACAAATGAAAGTAACAAATTCGACTATCTATGTAATGGGTAGGATACTCTAAATGACAAGAATTTTTAGGGAAAGAACTTGAATTATGTTTACATAATAAAAGTTAAATACTTTACAAACGTCCCATTAATAATAGTCATATTAAGTTTGTCTCTATCCACATACAAGTTTCAAAAGTTGAACATGACATGAACTTCTCTTTTGCCATAATACTTGTATGGAATTGCTTTTTAAAATATCAACGTAAAAGCATTGATTTTGTATTTAGTTGGTTTTTTTTTCCCTCTCTCGATAGCTTTCCCTTTGTTAGACTTTAAGTCTACAATTTGCAAAATCAATAAAAACACAGCTTTCCCCAAGAAAGAAAAGTTCTCCCGAGGTTTACCTGAGAGTGTCTCGGGCATGATTTCTGTGACCTTGAACTATTTGTAAAGTACCAGTGGTGACTTTTCAGAGTGTCACATCAAAATTGGTTTTCCGTCTCCAAGGAAGGTTCAGCATGTAATGTCAGTAACAGCTGGGGTAAAAGCAACAATTATATGTCAGCTCTGCTTTCTTTTCAAAGAGAGCATTTTCCCAGGCTGACACATTGCTGGGGAGAAAAAGGACACACACAAAAGTTTGTTTTCATTTTCAATTATTTTTGGAGCTATGAAGCCTATGACGTGCCAATAATAGTAAACAAAAAAATTGACACCAGTGACCATAAGACGTGGAAGCTACTGTGGTTAGTACACATTTGGGTTGGCCTCTTGCAATTTTATGAGTTTGGAGAAGAGGAAGGAAAGAAACCCAGAAAGCCATACCCATTTAATAAGATTTTTCTAGCTATAAAAATACACACTCCCCCATGCCTTTGAAACTCCCACCGCTTAAGGAATATAGAAATAATTGCTCAGCATGAACTCATTGCAAAACAGTTTAAGATTGACTTAAGCAAGTATCCTCACCCTTTATGAAGCCTAAGGCAGCACCATTGTTCACACATTATAGGACCTTATTTGTGCTGTTTGAGAACTAGCCTTAAAAAGATCACTGTAAAAGGAAAATGCTGAAAGTCAGCTACAACTAATTAATGTTTAATCTACACTTTATAAAATGTAAAAAAAAGAAAACTGTTTCATTTATTGAAAACAGTTGTGTGGGCTCCCTGGCAGAAGGAACTGCTATGTTATGTTATGAAATAATCAGAGGAAAAACCCTCTAATGCGCTTTTCATAACACTTAAAGGAGGTATTCTAATATCGCAGAAACCTTGGGGGAAGGTTGCAGACAAAAAGCAACATAATTAAATTTCAGTTAAAGGCCTGCCAGAAAGGGATTAAATCAATGGTCCTGTTATTCTTGGTAGACCTCACTGTAGGGTGCTCAACCAATAGGGTAAACACTACGCATGAGACGCTGTCTTGCTTGAGGTTTTGCTTGATCAGGATTTTCAACTATTTATTTTTAAAACTCCATATAGATTTTTTTTTTTTTTTTAGATTTTTTTTTTTTTAGATTTTTAAACATAAGAGTGAAATGCTCTTGTTTTACTGATGAAAATTCAGTGATGTTTTAGCTGACTGCCACTGATTTGCATGTGCCTTGTCTTATACATCAAAAAGTGAAGCTGCTAGGGAGAAGAAAACATTTAAATTCTAATCATCCTTGCTTTAGGACTTATTTCAGGCTGTCATTTATACTGGGCCAAATCCAGGTTGATTTGTTTGTTGGGTTTTAATATTTTCCATTTGAGCACTTTGCCCCCAGCATTAATTCCATCTTTTCAAATAAGGAGGAATAGGTGAGCTTTAAACCCGATGAGGTGCCCAGCAGGAGACCTGCGTAAGTATGGGCAAATAAAAATGTGTAGAAAGATCATATGTTGGCAGACCATTAGGACAGATGGCTACAGATCTTTCCTCTCCTTCTGTACATTGGAAAACAAATAACAAACACCACGAACCTGTAGGGTATTATGCTAAGGGAAATAAACCAGTATAGAAGCACAAATACTGCATGACTCTAGTAATATGAGGTATCAAAAAAGCCAATCTCCTAGAAGCATAAAGTAGAATAGTTGTTGCCAGGGGCTGGGGCTGGGGCAGGGGGTGGAGAGAGGAGGGGGAACAGGGGGAGTTGTTCAATGGATATAGAGTTTCTGTTACGCAAGATGAATAAATTCTGGAGATCCGCCATACAATATTGTGATTATAGTGAACAATATTGCATTGTTCACTTAGGATTTTGTTAAGAAGGTAGATCTCATATCAAGTGTTCTTTCCACAATTAAAAAAAAGAAAAGTAGGAAAAGAAAAGAACCACGTTCTTCCTGAGAATTCAGGGATGCAAGAAACAGTGTCCCTGACTGGACAGGCCATGAGTAATTAGACATGAGGCCCTTAAACTGTGGATGTACTCTGGGTGGGTGGAAGGAGAAGGGTTAATAGGATACAATCATAAAAAGTGCTATGTTTATTTGGATAGAGCATTTGAAGAGAAAACTAGTTGGAAAATTTTTCTTTGCTTGCCCAAAGCCATGGAGCTCTAAAAATTCGGCCATTTCAGCTGCAGACAGGAATTCATGGAAATTTTGAGCCAGACATTTTTCTTGAGGGCATTTACAAAACATCCCCAGCAGTGTACACATTTAAAGATACTCGAGCAAAAGGAAAGAGAAGTAAATGTCACTTCACATTGCAAATACTGCTGATGAAGTCTATGTGCATTCAAAATTTAACTTGGGAGCATTTTAGCTATTGGGTCTGAGAATGCTTGCAAATAATGTATTAGCCCTGAGCCAAGAAAATGGACGTTAACGGAGGAGATTGAAACAATGAGTGACATAGGAGCAGATGGGAGAGGCCAGAACCCGATGAAAATAGAAGAGGGCCAGTCTGGGCCCAAATTCCTCATCACACTTGGCTAAAGATGTCACCAATCCAGTGGTGGGCTTGATATTTAATCTCAGGCACATAAAGTAGCAATATACATACAATTTGCATTATAAAAATCATATATACACACACATACACACAAATAAGATATGCAATTTAGATGTTTTGTGTTCCTACATATAAACACATAAAGATATCCTTAAGGTATCCTTAGTTAATCTGTTGCATGAATTATTTTAGATTATGTAAGTTACCCAGATCTTTTTAATGGAGTATCTCCCAAACCTTACCTGTAATCACAGCCCACAGGCCAAAAATATGCAACCTAGGTAAACCTAGCTCTTGGGGAGTGTTGTCCACAGTGAGTGACCTTAACACTGAAGCCTGGTTTTCCAACTGTCTTTAGACAATGCTGCTTGTGTGCCTGCATGACATTGGGAGTCCACACTCATAATCATAGCCCACTCAACTTCTTTGCTCTAAGCTCTGTGCATGTGCCAGTAATAATCCTTAAGGAATAATTCCCTCTACTTTACCTAAATAAGTTAAAATCTAAAGCAAAATAGGAAATGTTCGAAAATAACATTAGCTCTAAACTTTTACCTTTCTTTCTTTTCCTTCCTTCATTCTTTCCTTCTTTCCTTCCTTTCTGTTTCTCTCTCTCTTTCTTTCTGGAGTAGAAAACAAAGGGAATCAGTGCATACTATACAGAAAAGGAGGAAAAGTCTATTCATCTATACTTAGATGAGTTATTAAAGCCACTAACCTAACACCCTGAAAAGTGACACCACAGCTCATGTAAGATCCGAGAGGTTTGGAATAGGTTAATTTGCATGTCATGAAACAGTCAAATCTCAGACATCTTTGTCACAATAACATTGCCACAGAAATGAAGGTGTGGGTTTGTATCTCATTGCCCACCTGCTCAGGTCTGCAGATAATTTATGATAGCATCTGACTTTCACATATTCATGGGACCTGATACTAATTCAATAAATAATCCACTAAATGATTTGTGCGCTTGAGGTGTGGAAACCATGACCCCCAAGTGTTTCACATACCTTGTCTCTTATTTTCACAATGATCCTATGAGGTCAGAAGTATTTGTTTCTTCATTTTGAAGATGAAGGAGCTGAAGCTTCAAGAGGTTAAGTACATTGTCACAAAGCTACTCACAGTAGTGCCAGAACAAAACATGCCTGTCTGACTCCGGAGTCTGGACTGTTAAATGCTATATTATTTGCTTCTTTTTTGTACAACAATGTTATGAGATTTAAATAAGGGATACAAAGTGAGTTTTATAAATGTTGGATGTGATTCTGTGTACACTCCAAGATAATGGATAATGATAAAAACATTTCTCTGGAATTTCTCATTAAATTTGGATGAAAATAAAGGTATTTTAGTTCTAGGTTTGATTCGGCAAACAGATCAATGGGATTATTTCATAATGAGGCACATTAAACAACTTTGACATAAATACAACAATATCCTCATAAAATTTTTGGTCAAGTGTGTTGGGACTACTTTGGTGTTAGATTCTTTCAGATTCAAGTTCCTTCAGAATCATATTTTTTTTGAGAGAGAGAGAGAGAAAGAGAGGGAGAGCATGTGCCCAAGTGGTAGGGAGAGGCAGAAAGAGAGAGAAGCATATTTCATGCTAAGCGGGGAGCTGGACTCGGGGCTCATTCCAGGACCCTGAAATCATGACCTGAGCTGAAGGCAGATGCTCAACTGACTGAGCCACCCTAGTGCCCCCAAATCAGATCATCTTGATATTTATTGAATATCTACAATTCACAGGCATATACTTGATTCTTAAAGATTAAAAAGAATCACAAAAAAATGTACATCTGATGAAAGACTTGTGTTTTGAATATATGAGGAACATTTCATCTTAATAATAAGGCAAACTATCTGATAAATGTTCGAGTTAAACACTTTGCCAAAGAAATTACACAAATGGCAAATACACATATGAAAAGATCTTCAATATCTCTAGTGATATGAAAGATTAAAAACACGATTAGATATCACTTCACACCAAAAGTTGCTTTTTTAAACCAAATGTTGAGAATGTAGCACTTAAAAAGTTCTTACATTGCTAGTGGATATTCCAAATGGCAGATCCACTTTGGAAAACAACTCCTCTGTTACAAATGTAAACATGCTTATCATGAAACCCAAGATAAGTATCCCGACTTATAATTATTTAACCAAGAGAAATGAAAACATGTCTATAAGAAGATGTAACATAATGCTCTTCATGATAGCTTCGTATTAGAAACAACCTTCAGCTATCAAGAATTAACAGGTAAACAAACTGCGGTATATCTATCCGGTAGGATAGTTAAACATAGATAAACACCAAACAGACAGATAATTAGAGAAAGCACTGATATACGCAAACAGAATCATAATAACATTATGGCAAATGACAGAATCCAGATACCATAAATTCTATAGTAAATTATTCCATTTAAATGAAATTCTAAAAACTTTACTTTTTTTTAAGATTTTTATTTATTTATTCATAGAGACACAGAGAGAGAGAGAGAGAGGCAGAGACACAGGCAGAGGGAGAAGCAGGCTCCACGCAGGGAGCCCGACGTGGGTCTCGATCCCGAGCCTCCAGGATCACACCCCAGGCTGCAGGCGCGCTAAACCCCTGCGTCACAGGAGCTGCCCTTAAATGAAATTTTAGATCAGACATAAGTCAAGTGATGAAAAAGTAGATCAAAAAAAAAAAAAAAAAGTAGATCAGCAATCACCTAGGGCTGAGTGTAGGGTGGGGGGATCCATTGTACAGGAGCAAGAAGGAAATTTTGGAATGATTGAAATGATCTATACTATAATTGTAGTCGTGTTATGTGACACTATATATTAATTCTCATCAGTCGTACATGAAAAATTGGTAAATCTTATTGTAAGTATTTTACTTCAGTAAAGCTGCCTTAAGAAAAACCTCATTATATTAACACAATATCTCAATAATAAAGCCAGCATTAATTCAATTTTACAGAAGAATAAATGAAATTGGCCAAACTCATGCAATTAACAAATGATAGAATAAGCGTATGAACTAGGTATTTGGAAGAACAAATTGAAAGCTCTTTCATTTGTCCCATTCTTAAACACCCTTATGTCTTTATCTTCAGCCATATTTGGCATGAAATCTGACTCTTGGGACCCCTGCTCATTTCTGCTGTAGACTCACAATTACCTGATCTGAAGCAGGATAATAGAGTTTATTACAATAATTATGTTAATATCAATACAATTAACAGAAAATGCCAATTCTTTTCTGAAGTGTTATTATCAATTAATGTCTTTAACTGTACTATTCCTTAATCATAATGAATGAAGAAATGATAAAACTTTTTATTTTATTTTTAACATGGGATAATCTGTTTTAAAATAATATGCTATTAAAATAATAAAATAAAATAATATGCTATTAAATAATTACAATTTTTAACAAGTGATCAGTGGTAAACTGGGGAAGAGAGCAGACTCCCACGACAATGCTATATCATATTTAAGGAAGACACCAGCTAATTGTGCATCCAGTGACCGAGGCTTTAGATTTAAAAAAAAATTATTTTCATGCTGTTTGTAGATAGCAATAGGAAGTCATTGGTATTTCTTTGAAGCACTTATTGAGGGTGAGGCATGAAAAAAAAAAAAAGCAAAGAAAAACTCTGAAGTTATGGGGGACTTGAAAAACATGACTAAAACGGTTTTTTCTCTCTCAGTTTCTACAGTCACTTGTAGAAAGATACACAACCCGCATGTGTATAGACAGTTCCATGACTGAATGATGGGACTGCTCTAGCAATAAATCAAGGCAGAATTATACAGATTGAGAAAGAATTCAGAAATATATATTTTTTTAATGTGTCAAAAAAGAGAGGATAGCTAGGGCCTGACTTGACTTGGGATAGTTCAAGCTAAAAGAAATGTAGATATCTGCCTTAACAATTTTTTCTGTGCAGAAATCTGTGATATAAAATGTAGCTTGACTCCAAGGATGAATCAAATAAATAGCTTCTACTAGAAAACTTATTAGTTTATGAAATTAATTATGTAATTGTTGGCTACTTATTCCCCTAGAGCTTGTTAATCAAATGTATCCATACTTCATCTGTAGTGTGGAAAGATTATCACATGGAGAGAACTATACCATCTATTGTGATCTTGGTTAATTTCTCTTTAAATTTTTTCATGTTCAAGTAAAAGTCTTTACTAAGGGTAATTTTTTTCTTTGCAAATTGATTTGACAGACAACAAATCATGTAATGAGTGACTAGATGCATATATGTATCAAAGCAAAACTAAATTATGTACCTTGCAGAATTTCTATCAAAACCTGTGTTTGAGGATAGCCTCGGTGGCTCAGCGGTTTAGCGCTGCTTTCAGCCCAAGGCATGATCCTGGAGACTGGGGATCGAGTCCCTCGTCGCTCCCTGCATGGAGCCTGCTTCTCCCTCTGCCTGTGTCTCTGCCTCTCTCTCTCTCTCTCTCTCTGTATCTCTCATGAATACATAAATAAAATCTTAAAAAAAAACTGTGATTGAAAATTTTATGAAATCATTATCCTTCTGCATTTATGGTTTGATTTTTTTATATGGCAAAGAGTGGCCATGACTTACATGATACAGGTCTAACTTATTCAACCATTACAAGAAGACTGAAGACTATCTTAACATTAAAAATAATAACAATAGGGACTATTCAATGAAAATTTAGTATGTACTAGGGAGTGTTTTCAGTGCTTTATCTGTATTAACTTAATCTCACAACAGACCTATAATGTAGGCTGGTATAATTGTCTCCACCTTACAAATGAGAAAACTGAAGCACAGAGAGTTTAAGGAACTTGCCAATGGTACAGAAGTAATGGAAGAACTGGGCATAACCTCCGGCAACAGATGGTTAGAAACCTTGGTCCTTTTTCTTTTTCTTTTTCTTTTTTTTTTAAGATTTATTTATTTATTCCAGAGAAAGAGAGAGCACGCTTGAGGGGATGGTGAGAGGGAGAAGGACAGAGAGTCAAGCAGACTCTGAGCTGAGTGTGGAATCTGACATGGGGCTCAATCTCGTAACCCTGAGATTGTGACCTGAGCTGAAACCAAGAGTTCAATGCTTCACAGACTGCACCACCAAGGTGCCTCAGAGTTCTTGGTATTAAGCAATACTTTCTATTGCCTTCAAAGAAATAGAGCTAAAGTCATTCTTTCTTATGTAAAGATATTTTATAAGTTCAAAAATGTTAACTAAAAATCAATATAATAGTCTTATTTTCCATCATGCCTCAAAAGAAACATAACTGGCTGCTGAGGTTCTCACTAAGTAAAAGTGTGGTACTATAGTAAATTGCAGGTGTCTGTGCAGAGCCCTTGGAATATTAGTATTTTGACCCAGTTCAAAAGTTCATGTTTCTATCTAGTAAGGACATGCATAAGTCTCACCTCCTGACTGGCCTTCTGGCTCCATTTCAAAACCCCTTGACAAAGTAACTCCATTTTATTTTACCTTTCACAGTGGCAAGACTATGGGTTGCAAACAGTCTGTCATTTTTTGTTCCTTTACCTTTCCTCCTCCTCCACCCATGAGCTATAGTTGCATACACTCCATGTTGATTCTTTTTATTATTATGCATCATGGCAAGAAGAGATTTCATTACCCCTATATCCCAGCAGCTACTTGCAAGTGATTTGTTTTGGGAATTGCCTGGACATGCTCTAAGCTGATTGGACTTTTGATTGTTATTGTTTGTTTCTTTTCTTAGTTCTAGTTTTTTTTTTTTTTGTCTGAATTTGATCATGCTTTTCTTATACCTACTTAAATGAGATAAATAGCTCACTGTGAAAAACTATAACCTAAAACCTTGCTTTTCATCTACTGAGACAGAGATCACACAGATTCTGTGAAGATAGCTTTTATCCCCCCACAAGAATCCTCATTTACTTCCACCTCCTTTGTTGCTTTGAACTAGCCACCTCAATGGTAACCTAGCATTTTTGCAAATAAGTGTGTGCTTCACTTCTTTGCTTCTTAGCATTGTACTTCCTCTTTCTTTGCTTGGATCCATCAGAATGGAGTCTTCTCTATTGGTGTATTAGCTCCACTGTTTGCTGGGTGTCAGCTTCATCCGTTTCTTTCCTGGTAGCCACTCCATCTGTTTTGGTGTCTGGCTTCCCAGCTGTCTCCTTGTTTCACTGAAAATGAGTTTTTCCTTTGTAGTTGCTATTTTCTCAATGACCTCTAAGATGAGATAACAAAAACTAAATTTTTATGGTCATGTTCAAACTGAAAACAACTCTTTCTAATTCCTTAATTAAATGTACCAAGTAACTTATTATGCTCCTGTGTTTTAGAATATCATAAAAGTAAGCTTTAGCAATATACCTTAAAATTAATGGCATAGAATATTTTGTATAAGAAATCTGTCTGGATGGATGCATCTATGTGAATATCATTTTAATATCCTCATATGTTTATTCCATATGTTATCACAAAGTAACATAATGATATGAATGTTCCTGCAACCTTCAAGGATGACATCTTTGCAGTTCCATATGATAATGGGTCAGGTATTTTGATAGGATCATTAAAATATTCAAACTTAAAACCTACTCCTTAAGGTATTCTTCAACATATGATAAACTGGAAAAAATGAGCCACAATGTTTCAATGAGCCACCTTTTACACTATCTTTCAAAAAGAGAAGGATGGAATTTACTGAAAGAATCAAAACCCATCACCAGTATTCATCACTGTCAAATTTCTGGTCAACTTGCCCTTCACAGAAGTAGCTCACCATGCATTTCTATATCTGTGATAGGCTTAATTCCTCCTTCAGAGCAAGTAGCATGCCTTTTCAACAAGTATGATTTAGAATGACTTGTATGATGAGAATCATTTTTGAGACATACATTGTTAGTGCTATTATAAAAATGAACAAATGGATGGGTGAATAATATGAAAGTAGAAAAAAGAGAAAAGTTTTTGAAGATGAGCACAATTTGGGTATAGAATCTAGAGATAATAATAAATAGAACAAGGTACATAGTAGACATGAAATTGAATTGGGATCAAGATAAAAAGGCATGAGTCTAATCTTTACAATGCTCACAGACTGAACTCAGAGTGCATACATCTTCAGTAGAATCTATAGATCAGGGATTTTTAAACTCTTGACTAAGCATAACTCAAGGGGGGGGCCAACAAGATACCTCAGGTATAATGAAGGAGACAGAGTGGGTCAGGTGGGCAGATCTTCTCACCAAGAAAGGCTTCTAGAACAAAGCCATTTAAAAGAATATCACCAGGCAGCCCCAGTGGCTTAGCAGTTTAGTGCTGCCTTCAGCCCAGGGCATGATCCTGGAGACCCCAGGATCGAGTCCCACGTCAGGCTCCCTGCATGGAGTCTGCTTCTCCCTCTGCCTGTGTCTCTGCCTCTCTCTCTTTCAATCCCTCTCTCTCTCTCTCTCTCTCTGTCTGTCTCTAATAAATAAATAAAATCTTAAAAAAAATAAAAAATAAAAGAATATCATCTATACTGTGCAAATCTGTAAAACTGCTTAAAAAAGGGAGCTGAGGCTTAAAAATGTTTGGATGGCACTTTTTGATATAGCCTTAATGAAATTGTTAGAATATGCAATGTGGTCAGCAGTATCCCCCTTGAGCTATGTTGGGTAGATATGGAGTTCAAAGAACTACGTGAACATCTTGCCTTTGCTCTGCATTGCTAGCACAGCCTTCCATGTAGGAGAGTAATGGGCTGGTCACAGTGAGAATATATGACTCCTCTTCAGTGCCTGACACCTTTTGCTACATAACTGTGACCCTCATGTCTTAAGACATGACTTCAGAGTAATAGTGGCCTCAAGTGAAAAGTTCATGGTAATAAATGCTTTGTGGAAATCAAATGTGAGTCCACATTCCCATTTGCTATTTTTTTAAAAAAATTGTTTCTACCTCTTTCTTCTATGGCCAGTCTTAAGTTTAAAGATAATTTATCTCCAAAAGAATCTAAGCATGGAAACAAATTGTGCCTTTTGACACTGAATGATGATCATGATAACATTGAATCAATTACTAAGAATGGTTCATGTAGTGCAAAGAATTGTGCTTAATTTCTAGAAGACCTAGAAAATAGGATTTAATTAAATTAAGTTTTAATTTTATTTAGTGAGTGTAGTAGTCAGGGTTCTCCAGAGAAAACATAATGAATAGGATGGATAGATGATAGATAGATAGATAGATAGATAGATAGATAGATAGATAGATGATAGATAGATAGATAGATAGATAGATAGATAGATAGATAGTTGGTATAGAAGGTCACCCAGAGGAGAGTTACAGTTTGAGTCTGAGGGCAATCTTTTGGCAGAATTCCTTCCTTTCCTGGGTAGTCAGTGTTTTTCTATTAAGGTCTTCAATTGATTGAATGAGGCCCACCCACATTCTGGAGGACAATCAGCTTTACTCAAAGTCTACTAATTTTACTGTTAATCTTATCTAAAATAATACCTTCACAGAAGCATTTTGAATAATCTTGGACCAAATACCTAGGTATTATGGACAAGCCAAGTTGATACGTAAAATTAACTATCACAGATGGACAAAGACTATTATAACAGCTACATGCTATCATCAGGGACCTAAAGTTTTTCAATATTTCAGCTTCGTTGTATAAATGACTTTCATCTTCCATTTGCCTCATGGTCACAAGATGGCTGCTAATATTCAGGCAACATATTGGTGGTTCATGGAAGGAAGGAGTAAAAGCAAAATGGTTTTGTTGTTGCCCATATCTATTTTATATGCTCATCTTTATCTACAAAACAGATTGGAAAACAGCTTTTAGTGGGCAAAATGCAATTCCCAACAAAACTGTGATTCTGTAAGTACAAAAAAACCCCACAAAAAAAATAAAAAAAAATAAAGAAGGGAGGCATGTATGGTGGATAAGCAACTAGTAGCCTTTGCAACAGCAGCTCTTTTCAGGAATACTTGTGTGCCAGGTCCTGTGCCAAGTACTTGGTACACATGATCTCATCTACTCTCACAAAAGCCCTATAAAATAGAAATAATTATAATCATCTTCACCAAAAGGGAGAAAAGCCTACACTAAAGGCTTTAAGCAACTGGATCCAGGTCAAACACTTAGGAAGAGGTACCTGAAAATGGGCTGTGGGACCTTCTGACAGCTCTGCTTGTTTTATGGCTGCCATTTCTCTTCAGTTGATGACTGCTCTTCACCCCCTGTGGTTTTGAGTGCTCAGCATCATGCGCCTTTTGTTCTTAAACTCGAAACCACAAGGTTGCAAGAGTTCTTCTACAACTTCTAATTGCATATAAAATATTAACTTGAGCAATTGTGCTCCCAGTATTCACTTGCATTAAGCATGTTAAATTAAACCTCTTCTGTTCATTATCTCAGATTATTTAAATCGAATAAAATAGTTCAAAGATGCCATTTGTGTAATATATTAAAATATCAAATATATAGATGTTTGAAATACGGTTTTTAAGCAGGAAATCCACCCACTTGTGCTTCCATTTCCAAACTACAAGCAAGCAAGTGCTCCTTTTGTGCTTATAAGTCATACTTCCCATGTGATTCAAGATGCTGAGAAAATCAATGACTCTGCTTCCAATCACAAAGTTGTTACCCTGAAGCCATTCTTAGTTTTCTTCTTTGTTCCTATCTTCAGCCCAAACAATTGTCTCTACCCCTTCCCAGTATCCTCTATGTCCAAACCTGGGCCGCTTCCACCGTGTGATAACGGATGAGTGAAAATGGTCCCCATTGTGTACCTTAGCTCATTGGTCCCGGAAGGCCCACAACAAAGTTCCTGTATCAATCTCAGAAGACCAATTAGCTGCTGCAGTGTCTTTTGAAATGGATAGCATATTTTATTATTTTAAACTTATGGCAGCCTTTGTTTTTCTACTTGACTGACACTGTGACCTTGATTCTTCTTCCATTAATGCTACTGATCTTAATTTGATTTTGTTGCTTTGCTGCTACCAGAGTCTAACAGCTAATGCTATCTATGGAAAAAGAATTCTGGCCATGCTGTTCTAACAGTTAGGCATCAATTTTGTGGCCTCCTGAAAATCAATTGTGTCCAAGGACATAAAATTAATTCCCCATTGGTTTGTCTCAGAGGCTTACGAGGCTTTCTTAATTAACCTCTAAATGGATGCTAGAAAGTGGTTGTGTCCTAGACTAGTCCTTTTCTCATATTGAGTTCCTGTCTTCCTGAGTGACCCTCCCTGCCTTTAACACAGAACAAACCTTCCTCCCAGATGGTCGATGTAAGCTCCACACTTGTCATACCACACTACCAGCTACTCAACCCTCCCCACACATAAGCAGTTTAATAGCTATCATTGATCTTCCTGTCTCAATGGTGGAAAGATGGTGGAGGTGACAAGAATTTGAGATCACGAATTCTTTTCCAGGTGTTCAAGCTGTCACAGTTTCAAAGGAATGTATGCAGAGGAGATATTTCCAATTAAATTCCCATTTTCCCTAAATTTTGGAGGACTTATCTTCAATTTTCTCTATTGGACTTTTGACCTTAGCAAATGCAATTAAAACAAGTATAGGAAACAAGGACTTTATTTACCTCTAACTTGACCTCTTTTTCTTAGTTTTACATCTTAATTTTAGCAATTAATATCTTACGTAAGAGAGAAAGAGAGAGAGGCGAATCTAAAGACAACCTGATCAAAATACAGGAGAATTTCCATTTGTCCAAAGCAGAATTTTCCCAGGTAGGCCACCTCAGAAATTTTCCGTAGCAGATAGGTTCTTTCAAAGGGTAGATTGAAATGGGCCAAATTTTCAACACAAGCTGCACAGGGAGAAACAAAAAGAAAGAAGGAGAAATTTAATAGGAAAGGAAAATAGTACTGGAATCATGAGGAATGGGCATATTCTCTGTCTTTCACAGGGATCCTTTTCCTTAGTATCTTGGTCTGATAATAACTGTGTGCCCTCGCACTTGGCATGGCTATGCCATTCTAATACTTGGGACCAGAATAGATGCGGTGGGTGAAGAAAGGAATGGCTAGTGTGGCTTCTTCATCAGTGGATGGTACTTTTTGGTCATGGAGCCCTTTAAACATTGACTATACCTTTAGCTTTGGTCCCCAGAAAACATTGCCTTTTATTTGAGAAGGCCAGTAAATCCAAAAAGTTCACTCACAGACTTCTGAGAGTTTTTGCCCCGATGGTTAGAATGTGCCGTGAACAACAAGATCTATCTGCTGTCTGCTCCCAGTTCTCTGGTTTGCTTAAACCAACACAGCAGTTTGCCCCCAAAGTCTGTCTAGTTAGATGGAATAGATAGCATCCCACCAAATCCATCATTTCAATGGAAGTTATATTTAGAGCTGCAGGATGGAGTCAGGTATGATCTCTTTTAGCCAGCAATGTTTTAGTAAACTATAAAGGACATATGGAATTTCTATGACAGGAGCATCCACGACACAGAAACTCAGGTCTGTCTGGAGAGCAAAAGAATCCCAAAGACAAAACAAAACAAACAAACAAACAAAAAAAAACAAACCACATGCTTCTGACAGAGATCTTTGCTGTAGGGCTCTCACTGATCTTTAGCTGTAGGGCTGGGTGTGGAAGACCAAGCAGTGAATCTGGCTGTTATTTATGATTTGGGTTCTTCTGAAATTTCTTTTTGGGCCTCTCTTTTTATATATAACATGGACATGTTAATTCTTAGCCTACAAAATTGGTGTAATGACTCAACAAAATAATATAGCTGGAAAAAAAGGAGCACTTTGTAACTGGAAAAACTAGTGTGTGCATTCAGTAAAGGTTTAGAATACAGTCACTTCAAAGTATATGAGAGATATCCTCATAATATTTAAAGGTCTTCACCTTATAATTATAATAATAATTCATGGTGTTATGCAAGAAGGAGGGTCAGAGACACAAGTTAATTACTTTTGTGTGTGTGTATGTGTGTGTGTTGGAGGGGACACTTTGTTGCAAGACTCCCTACATTTTAGGGGGACAAGTAGAGTGGGTAAAAGGAACATGGCCCATACAGGGTGTTTAAAGACAGTCTTCTCCCTACTTTGCCTATCCTCAACAGCATGAAAGTCATCAGAAACCTGCTAGTATCCAGGTAAGTAAGTTACTATATAGACCAATTATTTCATCTCCACTCCCAGAAATACCTGAGTCTCCTTTTCACATAAAACAGATCTGTCTTATTTCTACGTGAATGAGTCATTGGATAAAATTCAATCTTTCCTTCTCAGAATATTTTTATAAAAGAAAAGAGTCCATGTGTTCCAAAGAGTATCTGAATTAGCATTTCCTGAACTCAGTTCCTTAGAAGACAATTAATTCATCATGAGAACTTACTAAATATCAAAGTATGGCTAGTTTGGGAAAGGCTGGGCTTTAAAATTAGATAGGTCATCTTGGAATCACTAATATGTTAATTTGTATTGTGATAGATGCAGTATAAGTTCACAAAACTTACATGAGTGGGAGGAGATTTCAACAATGGTAGGGTCCCATCTTATTTTTCACCAAGCGTTTTAAATAACTGTCCAATGCCTTACGTTTGAAACTAGAGACAGCACAGCAGAGTAATTAAGAGCCCAGGCCAATCTCATGGGGTAGCAATGAAAACCAAATGAGATAAAGTTTACAAAGCACTTAGAATAATGCCTGGCACACAATAAGTGCTACATAAGCCATTGTCTTATATATAAGGAGAAATTGCATGAAGAAAATCTTTGTGTAAAATAGAAGTTATTTAAGCACGATTTCCCCCTTTCTTTGGGCTTGTTTGGCACACTTAAATCTTTACTGAGGGCTTTAGAATTACCCTAGAAGAAGAAATATAAAAGATAAAAGCAGAATAAATTCTGGTTACATCTTAGAGAAATGATGGATTTATGGCATATTTGGAACAAGCAAGAGTGAACATAAACTCATGGATGGGTTTTGAGCAGCTGTGTTTCCATGGGCAAATATTGCATGGAGACACAAGTTAGGCATTATTATCATAATTATTTTAACTATTTTAAAGATGAATAATTTTAAGAAGAAAGAAGTTATGTATCTGCTTAAGCAGAATTCAAATATTTGGCACAGCTAAGATTTGAACACTGGTATCCTTGCTCTAATCATTATATTTTTAGCCTAACCTTGTAGCAACATCTCAAGTAACTCGTTCAACTCTACAGGTTGGCGATGAAACTCATTGGCACAGAGGGAAGAATGTGCTGAAGACTCTGAAATCTGGAAATCTTTTTGTTTTATTCTCCTTATATATTCTTTTTCCCCCTAAATTGCAATAATTTTCTGCAGCTGTTCATGAAAATTCAAGTCTAGACTTTACAATGTATATTTGATTTTGACACACATGTTTTGTAGCAAATTTTGTAATAGAGTAATTGGAACTTAGATTATAAACTGCTGTTTGTCACATTTAATTGATATTTTGGTTGTTTCCACACAGTTTGAGTGTGAGAGTGATGCTATGGTATTCTTGGGTGTCTTGAGTGTTTCCTAAAACTATAGAAAGATGTGGCTAGTGAGAGCTATTTTTGGAGGTGCTGAAATGATTTCAATGGGAAGATATCCCAGGCTTCAGATATTGAAGAAATGCCTGAAATTCCATTCATTCATTTGACTGTTATTCCTCAAACTGAATGTGAGCTGAAAGAAGCCATGTGGCACATACATTATTGTGTGTGTGTGTGTGTGTGTGTGTGTGTGTGCAGGCGAGTACTTGAATTGCTCTAAGTTGATATGTGGGAGCATGGAAGTAGACTTTCATTCCCTTAGCACTCCAGATTTCACAATGAGAACAGGAACAGATTTGGTTGGGGAGAGGGAAGTTATAGCGGTACATTCTATTTTTTCACATGCTTTCCTATATGCATCTCCGCCGGATGACCTTAGGTTCAGTCTCCTTTCTGGTGATCCTTAATGTTATATCTCCATCCTTTGTCTATACACTGAGTTCATGCGTCAACTGCCTTCCCAATATCTGAACATGGATGCCGTGTAAATGTCTTAGACTTAACATCTCTAAAGCAAAATAATTTATTTCTTTCCATATTCCCAAAGACTTTCCCTTTCCTAATCTCATTTCAGCAAGTGATGACACCATCTGTTGAGTTGTTTAGGTTAGAACAATAGGAAGTTCCTGTGTCCAATTCTTAGAGTGAACATCTCATTGATTGGCAGATACTATCAATGGCACCTCCACAATAGAGCAAGAATCCACTGATCTGTTTGTCATTTCTACTAATACTCCATTAATCCAAGCCATCACCATCCAGCTATAGATTCTCACTTAGATTTTTGCACCACATTGTACCAAGCCTCCCTGCTTCTACTTTACTACCTGACAGTTCTGCACATAAGTAACCAGGATGCTATGTGGCTTCTAGAGATAATAAGTCAGAATAAATAAAAGTCCATAGGAGCTGATCCACCTACTATTTTGGCCATAGATATATAGGAGTAACAAATTATCAGTTCCCAAAAGGACAAGCAAAATTTTCCCTCAGTGCTCCTTCTGCTATGTGGGGAAGTACAATAAGCCTAGTTAATTGGGTCCAAGACTAACAATTATTGTGAGAAAAGGAGAAAACCTGTATGAGTGTGTTGATCGCACATCTCACCCTAACTGCAGGGTAGTGGCCTTGTATCTATTTAATGTAGTCAACATAAGCCCGGTAGAAGGCCCATAGCTCACCTACCCTATCTACTCTCACTGTATAGTGGGAAAATAAATGAATGGGAACCACAACCTAGATCCACTACCTTCTGGGGGACTATGGGTCATACTTGAGAACCTCTGGTATTTATAAGTTGCTAAAATGCTATGCCATCCAGATTGTCCACTCCACCTCAAGAAAGAGATGCTCTGCCAGAGGTCAAGGGCAAAGTGGAGTTCCCTAGTCCACAGAGAGGCAACACATGGAAAGGTGATCTTTTTATGAATGAGATAGATTATTATATATTGAACTGAACAGGTGCAATTTTGTTTTCTTTATGTAACATTTTTCTTCCAACTCATGTAGCTGATGTGGAAAAATGAAAACTGGAATTTATTCCAGATTGTGAGGTGCTTTGTAAAATGCAGAGTATGAACAGGGAAGATTCCTGATAGTAAAAAAATGACAGTCAGCCCAAGACTCTTTCTGCTCCTACTGGAAAAGAGAAGTGCTAAAGGTTATATGTGATCTGGATTTATGAAACAGAATCTGAGACCAGATAGGCCTTACAGAAAATATAGCTTCTGTTAGTAATTATAATGTCTTGTCTAAATTGTTAGCCCCTTACTTGAGAACTTAGCAGGGTAATGATGGCTATAGTATTCAGATTAGGGATTCTAGATTCTAGGTTTTACTTAGATCCACAACTAATGGGTATTTATTTTCATTCTCCTTTTTTAAAACTTGGAGTATATTTTCTCAATACCAGTATTGAATGCAGAGGTTTTGGAAGGAGGTGAAGGGCTAACCACAACCATTAACATTAATTTTTGGTGTCATATCAGCTGAATCAGATACACACCTGAGCAATCGCTACTCTCTCTGTCAACAATAAATGAGAAAAGGCCAGGAACAGAGTGAGCAAAATTACACAAAAGGGGAAAAATGGATTTCATTGCCACATGTTCCAAAAATATTGGTTAAGTTATGGTGTTTATCACTCAAGGTATATGCTTTAAAAAGCACACAAATATGTTATGATCAGTTAAGTGTGCTGATCCATTCTTCATCAGATTAAAAATGAAGGGATAAAAAAAAGCAGGCTGACACCATGTTATATAGGATTATAGTTTTTTATTAAAGATTAGCAGACTTTCCACTATCTAACATGCCTGACTTCTCCCAGTCCATTGCCTTTGGAAGGCAGGATGACAAAATTCAAATTTCAAATGCAGCTAGAGAATGAATAAAGTGTGCAGATGACTCAGCCCGGAGAAAATATGACTGTCGGAGTATTACCGTAAAACAAGCCTCACTGTTCTGGCTGTCAACACAAATAATCGGAGTGAGCAGGAAGGACCCAGTGGAGAAGGGGGATCTAAATGAATATGGAGTTCTCAATCTTTCAACTTGTTAGAAAGAAAGGAAAAAGAATGCCTTTGTGAAGAAGAAAGAGAATCCTTATATATTTAAATTTATAGGACTGATTTAATTTTCATCTGTAAATTGAAATAGGAGATTGCCTGAGTAACTGGCAGCCTTTGGAAACCACCTGGTCAGCATGCAGCAGAATAGTTATAGATTAGAACTCTGCATGGTCAAGTCTCAGATGGGTAGTCTATTCTCTCAAAAAAAATATATTTTTACCTGATATATAGCTTATTTATTCATGAACTGTTTTTAAAGGTTTGGGTTTCCTAAATATGAAAATGAAACACCACAATGATTCTGGAATTAAATACATAGCCTACCTCTTTGTATGCTTCCAAGCGGACTATAGGATGAAATGAGGAATGGTGACTAGGGATTGCCCCCTATTGATTGTGAACAATCAGGTTTGTGGTCTCTGTATTTGATGAACAAAGACTGGGGGCTTGAAAGATCTAACAGAGGATAAGCTTAGAGATGTGTTCATTGTCGTAAAGATGGGTGTTTACAAGAAATCTCTCTAAAACAGAAATTTTAATTTAAGGGACCAATACACTGATTAGCAAGTAAGCAGAAAGGACAAGCACAGATCGGTCAGTTTGACATTTAAAGCAACATGCTCCATGTTATGAATTCGACCCTGCATTTCAAGGAATATAATAAATTTGAAAGGCAGAATTTGGATCAGTTATTTCTTAAACTATGTCAACTATTTCTTTATAGACCCAGCTACCTTCAAAAGAGCTTGAAGTGACAGGGGCAATAAAGCTGGCATCAGTCTCCAAGCTCTTACAGTGGTGGCCCTGTGAATCATCCAGTTTCCCCCACCAGGGCCCCTAAGAACTTGCACACGGAGTTTGTCCCATGTTATAGTTCTCCTATATTACAATACCTACAACTTGTCTCTATTCATATTAGTAATGTGTCCTCATACGGAACTAAAAACTGCGCTTAGGAGATGAGAGCTCTTCCACAGGATACATGATTTGGGGGGCCCCCACCTGAGGGTAGGTCATTGGCAATGAGTTTCACTCCAATGTTGCTTGGTATAGATTTCATGGTTCCTCCATCCTCACGTTACCCTTTCCCTTTGATGGAAAAAAAGAGGACAGTTTTACCAACTTTACTTGTTTAATTCAAAGTCAGGTCATAAACATTCACATCGTAGCTATAAGCACACCTCTAGAACCACCAGAATGAACTTCTTTGTCACTATTTCTTGTGGGAAATTTGCATCTGATATAGACATCTGAGGTTATGCATATTTTGTATAAAAAGTTATCTCTCATACTCTTCAGAGTTTATCTGTATTTGCATTTATCTTTTGAATGTCCTTCAGTTAAATTTTGTGAGTTTTTACCAAAGGTATTATACATTTGAATAGATGTATTTTCTAGGTAATTTTATAGTTTTTTTTTTTCACTTTTGAGTGGATTTTCTTTTTCTGTTTCATTCTTTACTTAGTTATGTTTGCTAAAAGTTTCTAAAATTTCAGATTGTAGTCTGGTTTCATAAACCTGATTTTATTTGACTCATTTTCTTTAGTTTTTAATGTTGACAATGATATCACTAGTGACCTGTCATTTTATGTTTGTATTTATTTTTACTGTATTATTTATTAGCTAGGTTATCCAGTATAATGTTGTGTAATTATGATATTATCAGATTTTTTTTTTTCCTTTTTCTCCCTGTATGGAATGCATAAAGTTCCATAAAAGATTTTTTTCACTAATACCACTTACCAGGTTAATGATTATCGTGTCTAATTCCACTCTGCTAAGTTTTTATTGTGAAAGTTTTAATTTTATAAAACATATTTTGGATATATTAAGATGACCACATTTTTTCTTTTATCTATTAATTGCACACACTGTGTTACTCAATTTTCTAAAATAAAGTAATCTTGCCGCTATTTGGTTAGGATACATTTTTTAAAAACATACTGCTGCCTTATAAATAGCTATATTTTTAGTTAAAATTTTTATTCTCTTTGGTATTGGAAGCTTTGTGAATCTTCCCCCTTTTTTCAATTTCAAGGAGAAAGTACATAAGATTGAGGAAGAGTTTGCATAAAATCGTTATTCCCGTTCCTTGAAAGTTAGAAAGCATATGCTTAACAGCCTATGCTTCTACTTTCTGTATTTTGGGGATAGTGTAGAATATTCACAGGGGAGTTTTTTATTTTTTATTTATTTATTTTTTTTTACTATGTACTGGACTAGTCAGGGGTGTGTGCATGTGTGAGTGTGTGCTCATAAATGTGTGTGTGTGGTTAGATTAACTTTTCTATTGGACATGCACTTTTCAAATCAGTTACTTATTAAAGTTAGATTTTTAAACCTATACTTGTTACTACAATAAAAATATTTTTCACATGATATTTTTTTCCTCAGGAGATAATATCATTTTTTATTTTTACTATTTTTTCTTTCTTTGTCTATTTTATTGAGTTTATTTTAAAAAGACTGTTTCAAAACAAATTTTAAAAAATAAATAAAAAGACTTTCGTTTCGTTGATGGTTTCTGGAGTTTTTGTTTGCTTACATTCTGTTTCAGTTTTATGTATTTTTTTCATGTATTATTCAGATTTTTCTTCATTTATCTGAATTTACTAAAATCTTTTCTTGTGCTTCAAGCTAAATTATTTTGCTTAGTCAACACTTATTTTCAATGTGTCTTGTTTTATAATAAAAACATTTAAGGCTATAATTTTCATATAAGTACAGATAATGCTGTATTTGACCACATTTTCTATAAACTGTTTTTGTTATCATTTGATTCTAGGTATTTTGTAGTTTTTATTATGTTATTCTCTGACCTATGCATTATGAAAGATGAGTTTAGTGTTGTTTCCAAGTACTTGGGGAATTACAATTTTTTAAAATTTATGTATTACCAAAGAATTTTTATATTCACTAAGTTTTAAGACATACAAAAAAAATACTGTGAAAATTTGTCACACTTCTTCTTGCCCAACTAGCTACAACTCCTCCCTGGATGCAATCATGATTCTTGATCCTGCCCTGCCAGATGTTTCTCTGAATTTTCAAGCACCATATACGGATTCTTTTTCGCACAGGAAGAAATGACATGTGATTCAGTTTTCATTTTAACAGTACATCTAGAGATGTACTGTTGCATTTTATATGAAACAGTAAGATATCCTATCATTTGAATGTAGCATACTTTACTTAACTTGTCCCATTCTGTAGGCATAGAAGTAGTTTTACATAACACACGGTGGCTGCAAAGAATGCTCTTGTTCATACAATACTTTATAAAAGTGTAGTATCAATTCCAGAAAATGAATCGCTGAGTCACAGAGCATGTGCTTTGCATTTTGATAGTTGTTGTCTAATTATCTTTCATGGAACTTATAAAAATGTATATTCCCATCAATGTACATCTTTTCAGAACACTTTGTGCATTTTTTTGTTTGTTTTTGTTTTACTACAAACTACCCTTTGTTTATCTTGATGCTTTTTTTGGTCTTTTTCCTCTTTATTTATAAAACTATTTTTTTTAAGATTTTATTTATTTAAAGTGTAAGGTAAGGAAGGGCAGATGGAGAGGGAGAGAGAGAATCTCAAGTAGACTCTTGCCTCAGCATGGAGCCCGATGGGGCAGCTCAGTTTCATGACCCTGAGATAACTATCTGAACTGAAATCAAGAGTAAGATGATGAACAAACTGAGCCACCCACATGCCCCAAGAGTAGTTATATATCAAGAAAATTTTCTTGCTGTTTAAGATGTGAAATGAAAATATTTACCCAAATTAACATTAGTGTTTAGTTTTATGAAGTTTTCTGAGAAGAATCTTAAATTTTCATTTATTAAAAATTCATCAGTGCTTTATTTGCTGTTTTTTGTATTTTGTTTTATATTTAGAGATGCCATGCCCCCTACGAAATTTTAAAAACAAATCTACCTATCATGCTTTATTTTTGTGCTTTTCTATTTTTTTTAATTAATTTTTATTGGTGTTCAATTTACCAACATACAGAAAAACACCCAGTGCTCATCCCGTCAAGTGTCCACCTCAGTGCCCGTCACCCATTCCCCTCCAACACCCGCCCTCCTCCCCTTCCACCACCCTTAGTTCGTTTCCCCGAGTTAGGAGTCTTTATGTTCTGTCTCCCTTCCTGATATTTCCCAACATTTCTTTAACCTTCCTTTATATTCCCTTTCACTATTATTTATATTCCCCAAATGAATGAGAACATACACTGCTTGTCCTTCTCCGATTGACTTATTTCACTCAGCATAATACCCTCCAGTTCCATCCACGTAGAAGCAAATGGTGGGTATTTCTCGTTTCTAATTGCTGAGTAATATTCCATTGTATACATAAACCACATCTTCTTTATCCATTCATCTTTCGATGGACACCGAGGCTCCTTCCACAGTTTGGCTATTGCGGCCATTGCTGATAGAAACATCGGGGTGCAGGTGTCCCGACGTTTCATTGCATCTGAATCTTTGGGGTAAATCCCCAACAGTGCAATTGCTGGGTCGTAGGGCAGGTCTATTTTTAACGCTTTGAGGAACCTCCACACAGTTTTCCAGAGTGGCTGCACCAGTTCACATTCCCACCAACAGTGTAAGAGGGTTCCCTTTTCTCCGCATCCTCTCCAACATTTGTTGTTTCCTGCCTTGTTAATTTTCCCCATTCTCACTGGGGTGAGGTGGTATCTCATTGTGGTTTTGATTTGTATTTCCCTGATGGCAAGTGATGCAGAGCATTTTCTCATGTGCATGTTGGCCATGTCCATGTCTTCCTCTGTGAGATTTCTCTTCATGTCTCTTACCCATTTTATGATTGGATTGTTTGCTTCTTTGGTGTTGAGTTTAATAAGTTCTTTATAGATTTTGGAAACTAGCCCTTTATCTGATATGTCATTTGCAAATATCTTCTCCCATTCTGTAGGTTGTCTTTTAGTTTTGTTGACTGTATCCTTTGCTGTGCAAAAGCTTCTTATCTTGATGAAGTCCCAATAGTTCATTTTTGCTTTTGTTTCTTTTGCCTTTGTGGATGTATCTTGCAAGAAGTTACTGTGGCCGAGCTCAAAAAGGGTGTGCCTGTGTTCTCCTCTATGATTTTGATGGACTCTTGTCTCACATTTAGATCTGTCATCCATTTTGAGTTTATCTTTGTGTATGGTGAAAGAGAGTGGTCCAGTTTCATTCTTCTGCATGTGGATGTCCAATTTTCCCAGCACCATTTATTGAAGAGACTGTCTTTCTTCCAATGGATAATCTTTCCTCCTTTATCAAAATATTAGTTGACCATACATTTCAGGGTCCACTTCTGGGTTCTCTATTCTGTTCCATTGATCTATGTGTCTGTTTTTGTGACAGTACCACACTGTCTTGATGACCACAGCTTTGTAGTACAACCTGAAATCTGGCATTGTGATGCCCCCAGCTATGGTTTTCTTTTGTAAAATTCCCCTGGCTATTCGGGGTCTTTTCTGATTCCACACAAATCTTAAAATAATTTGTTCTAGCTCTCTGAAGAAAGTACATGGTATTTTGATAGGGATTGCATTAAACGTGTAAATTGCCATGGGTAACATTGACATTTTTACAATATTAATTCTGCCAATCCATGAGCATGGAATATTTTTCCATCTATTTGTGCCTTCCTCAATTTCTTTCAGAAGTGTTCTATAGTTTTTAGGGTATAGATCTTTTACCTCTTTGGTTAGGTTTATTCCTAGGTATCTTATGCTTTTGGGTGCAATTGTAAATGGGATTGACTCCTTAATTTCTCTTTCTTCAGTCTCATTGTTAGTGTATAGAAATGCCATTGATTTCTGGGCATTGATTTTGTATCCTGCCACGCTACCAAATTGCTCTATGAGTTCTAGAAATCTTGGGATGGAGGCTTTTGGGTTTTCTATGTAGAGTATCATGTCATCGGCGAAGAGAGAGAGTTTGACTTCTTCTTTGCCAATTTGAATGCCTTTAATGTCTTTTTGTTGTCTGATTGCTGAGGCGAGGACTTCCAGAACTATGTTGAACAGCAGTGGTGAGAGTGGACATCCCTGTCTTGTTCCTGATCTTAGGGGAAAGGCTCCCAGTGCTTCCCCATTGAGAATGATATTTGCTGTGGGCTTTTCGTAAATGGCTTTTAAGATGTCGAGGAAAGTTCCCTCTATCCCAACACTCTGAAGGGTTTTGATCAGGAATGGATGCTGTATTTTGTCAAATGCTTTCTCTGCATCTAATGAGAGGATCATATGGTTCTTGGTTTTTCTCTTGCTGATATGATGAATCACATTGATGGTTTTACGAGTGTTGAACCAGCCTTGTGTCCCAGGGATAAATCCTACTTGGTCATGGTGAATAATTTTCTTAATGTGTTGTTGGATCCTATTAGCTAGTATCTTGTTGAGAATTTTTGCATCCATGTTCATCAGGGATATTGGTCTGTAATTCTCCTTTTTGGTGGGGTCTTTGTCTGGTTTCGGAATTAAGGTGATGCTGGCCTCATAGAACGAATTTGGAAGTACTCCATCTCTTTCTATCTTTCCAAACAGCTTTAGTAGAATAGGTATGATTTCTTCTTTAAACATTTGATAGAATTCCCCTGGGAAGCCATCTGGCCCTGGACTCTTGTGTCTTGGGAGGTTTTTGATGACTGCTTCAATTTCCTCCCTGGTTATTGGCCTGTTCAGGTTTTCCATTTCTTCCTGCTCCAGTTTTGGTAATTTGTGGCTTTCCAGGAATGCGTCCATTTCTTCTAGATTTCCTAATTTATTGGCGTACAGCTGTTCATAATATATTTTTAAAATCGTTTGTATTTCCTTGGTGTTGGTAGTGATCTCTCCTTTCTCATTCATGATTTTATTAATTTGAGTCTTCTCTCTCTTCTTTTTAATAAGGTTGGCTAATGGTTTATCTATCTTATTAATTTTTTCAAAGAACCAACTCCTGATTCTGTTGATCTGTTCCACAGTTCTTTTGGTCTCGATATCATTGAGTTCTGCTCGAATTTTAATTAACTGTCTTCTTCTGCTGGGGGTGGGGTCTATTTGTTGCTTTTTCTCTAGTTCCTTTATGTGTAAGGTGAGCTTTTGAATTTGAGATCTTTCCAGTTTTTGAATGGATGCTTGTATTGCGATGTATTTCCCCCTCAGGACTGCTTTTGCTGCATCCCAAAGATTTTGAACGGTTGTATCTTCATTCTCATTAGTTTCCATGAATCTTTTTAATTCTTCCTTAATTTCCTGGTTGACCTTTTCATCTTTTAGCAGGATGCTCCTTAACCTCCACGTCTTTGTGGTCCTTCCAAACTTCTTGTTGTGATTAAGTTCTAATTTCAAGGCATTATGGTCTGAGAATATACAGGGGACTATCCTGATCTTTTGGTATCGGTTCAGACCCGATTTGTGACCCAGTATGTGGTCTATTCTGGAGAAAGTTCCATGTGCACTTGAGAAGAATGTGTATTCAGTTGAGTTTGGATGTAAAGTTCTGTAGATATCTGTGAAATCCATCTGGTCCAGTGTATCATTTAAAGCTCTTGTTTCTTTGGAGATGTTGTGCTTAGAAGACCTATCGAGGGTAGAAAGAGCTAGATTGAAGTCACCAAGTATAAGTGTATTATTATCAAGGTATTTCTTTAGTTTGGTTATTAATTGGTTTAAATATTTGGCAGCTCCCACATTCGGGGCATATATATTGAGGATTGTTAAGTCCTCTTGTTGGATAGATCCTTTGAGTATGAGATAGTGTCCCTCTTCATCTCTCACTATAGTCTTTGGGGTAAATTTTAATTTATCTGATATAAGGATGGCAACCCCTGCTTTCTTTTGAGGACCATTTGAATGGTAAATGGTTCTCCAACCTTTTATTTTCAGGTTATAGGTGTCCTTCTGTCTAAAATGAGTCTCTTGTAGACAGCAAATAGATGGGCCCTGCTTTTTTATCCAGTCTGAAACCCTGCGCCTTTTGATGGGGTCATTAAGCCCGTTCACGTTCAGAGTTACTATTGATAGATATGAGTTAGTGTCATCATGATATCTATTCAGTCCTTGTTTTTGTGGATTGTTCCACTGAACTTCTTCTTAAAGGGGAATTTTAAGAGTCCCCCTTAAAATTTCTTGCAGAGCTGGTTTGGAGGTTACATATTCTTTCAGTTCTTGCCTGTCTTGGAAGCTCTTTATCTCTCCTTCCATTTTGAATGAAAGCCTTGCTGGATAAAGTATTCTTGGTTGCATGTTCTTTTCATTTAGGACCCTGAATATATCCTGCCAGCCCTTTCTGGCCTGCCAGGTCTCTGTGGAGAGGTCTGCTGTTACCCTAATATTCCTCCCCATAAAAGTCAGGGACTTTTTTTCTCTTGCTGCTTGAAGGATCTTCTCCTTATCTTTGGAATTTGCAAGCTTCACTATTAAATGTCGAGGTGTTGAACGGTTTTTGTTGATTTTAGGGGGGGATCTCTCTATTTCCTGGATCTGAATGCCTGTTTCCCTTCCCAGATTCGGAAAGTTTTCAGCTAGGATTTGTTCAAATACATATTCTGGCCCTCTGTCCCTTTCGGTGCCCTCAGGAACCCCAATTAAACGTAGGTTTTTCTTCCTCAGGCTGTCATTTATTTCCCTTAATCTATCCTCATGGTCTTTAATTGCTTGTCTCTTTTTTCCTCAGTTTCCCTCTTTGCCATCAACTTGTCTTCTATGTCACTCACTCGTTCTTCCACCTCGTTAACCCTCGTCATTAGGACTTCTAGCTTGGATTGTATCTCATTTAATTGATTTTTAATTTCTGTCTGATTGGATCTAAATTCTGCTGTCATGAAGTCTCTTGAGTCCTTTATGGTTTTTTCTAGAGCCACCAGTAGCTGTAAAATAGTGCTTCTGAATTGGCTTTCTGACATTGAATTGTAATCCATATTTTGCAACTCTGTGGGAGAGAGGGCTGTTTCTGATTCTTTTTTTTGAGGTGAGGTTTTCCTTCTAGTCATTTTGCTCAGTGCAGAGTGGCCAAAAACAAGTTGTATTGGGAAAAGGAGAAAAAGAGAGAGAAGGAAAGAAAAGAGAAAAAGAAAAAAGAGAAAGAAGAAAAAAAGGGGAAAAAGAGAAGAAAAAGAAAGAAAGGAGAAAAAAGAAAAAAAAGGGGTGGGGTGGGGTAAGCAATCAGAAATCAAGAAGAAAGAAAGAAAAGAAAAAAGTGCAAAACAAAACAAACAAACAAACAAAAAAAAAACACAAAAAAACCGAAAACAAAAATTAAAAAAACCAAAAACAAAAACCACGGGGAGTATCTTCTGATTCTGTATACTTTAAGTCCCTTGACTTCCCCTGGAAATGGTCCGTGTCGCTGGTCTTCTGGGGGAGGGGCCTGCTGTGCTGATTCTCAGGTGTGAGCACTTGGGGGAGCTGCTCTGCCCCTGCCTGGTGCAGGGCTCAGTGGGGGTGTTTACCCCGTGAGGAAGCCACAGTGGCGGGGGCAGCTCTGGAGCCCTGGAGTCAGCCCCCGCAGTAGCTCCGGGGCTCTCCGTCTGCAGGGCCTGGGGGCTCCCGGGCGGGGCCGCTGATCTGCTCAGCTCCGGGCAGGAGCGTCCTCGCTGTCCTGGGCCCTCCCGGCCTCTGCCTGTCCCGGGGGAGGCCGGATCCTGGGCTGTGTCCCGGCGCCCTGTGCTCCGGAGCCTGCGCTGTTGGATTCGCGCTCCCGGCCACAGCCCCCTCCGCGGAGCTTCTTCCTCCGCCCGAGCCGCCGCCTGAGCTGCTCTCGGAGCCGCGCAGCCCCCTCCGCGGAGCCGCCGCCCGAGCCCCTCCGAGCTGTTCCCGGAGCCGCGCCGCCCCCTCCGCGGAGCTTCTTCCTCCGCCCGAGCCGCCGCCGCCGAGCTGCTCCCGGAGCGCCGCAGCCCCCTCCGCGGAGCTGCAGCCCGAGCCCCTCTGAGCTGCTCCCGGAGCCCCGCAGCCCCCTCCGCGGAGCCGCCGCCCGACCCCTCCGAGCTGCTCCGGGTCCCGCCGAGCGCTGCAGCCCTTGGGGAGCTCGGCGCATCTCCCCGGGGCGCGGTTCCTCTGTTACTGTCCCAGGGAGCCCGAGGGCGTCCCCGCCTTTCTGGGGATCCTGCTCCAATTCCCGGGGAGCCCCTTTCCGCGGGGAAGGTCGGTGCAGCTCCTGCTCCTCCGGGACGGGGCTCTCCTGTCCTGGGGACACTCGCCCCGGCCTCAGCCCGGCTCCTCGCGGGGCCCCTCCCCCTTGGAGGCCTTTTGTGTCTTTATTTCTTTTTCCCCGTCTTCCTACCTTGATAGAAGCGCGAACTCTTCTCACTGTAGCGTTCCAGCTGGTCTCTCTTTACATCTCAGGCCGAATTCGTAGATTTTCAGGATGATTGGATGGTTTTCTAGGTAATTTGTTGAGGACAGGTGACTTGGGGACCCTGCTCTGCCGCCATCTTGCCCCTCCCCCCTGCTTTTCTATTTTTTTAACCAGTTGTTTCAATCCTTGATCCATCTGGATTTAGTTTAATGGAAGATATGAAATAAATTTCCAAATTTTTATTTTTCCTTTAGATAACTACCCAGTTTCCCCATTTGTTGAAAATGCATCTTTCCCATTGATATGAACTGTCAACCTTTGTTATATTTTGAACATTCCTTCCCTTTCAACACTTCAAACTTTGCACTTTTTGGACCAACCTGTCTTTTGTTTCCATGATCATTCTATGTAGTCTTTCAAAACAGTATCTTCAAGTAAAAATAATAAATAAATAAATAAATAAATAATAAATAAATAAATAAATAAATAAATAAATAAATAATATAAAAACAAAAAAACCCACTCTTGGCCTCTAGACATAAATCTCTGCTTATCTCCCCTGTTAGGGGCAAAATACCTTTCATTTTTCCTCACTAACCTGGAGAAAAACAGGTATGATTAATTGCTTTATCTAATTCTTCTGTCACAGATGGAATAGATAACAGCAGTAAACACAAGTGGAATAATTGTACTTAAAAACACTCTTCAAAAAATGTTATCTTATAAATTGTTGGTATTATAATTAGTTGTAAAGTAAGATTGTTTAAATTGTATTATGCTGTTTAGTCAAAAATAATTAGCTGAAGATCCCTCCCTACACACACTTTCTCTGAGGAAGTCAAGCCAGGATTTTTAAACTGTGAATTACTATGTGAGACTGAGGGGTCTGTGAAAGATTCTGGAGAGTTTGCAGATAAGACTGGATGCCCAGCAGCATTTCTGTATCTAGTAGAGCACCTGTAGTTGCACCTGTTTTGTTCAATGGACATTTTTATAAAGTGTTACTTGAAAGACATTTCTGGTGTTAAAAAGATTTGAAGATACTAAAGTGTACTGATAAGACTACAATTTGCACACAGTTCTAAGATATTTAAAAATTCATAGTACACTTTAATTAATTGAGAAGCCATTTATAATTATTCTATGATTCATTCAGTGATCTTTTCTCCACAATCTCATGATATCTTCTGTAAACCTTTTTATTTGTCAGGGTTCTCCAGAGAAACAGAACCAATAGGATATAATATATATTTATTTTAAGGAATTAGCTCGTGTGATTATGAAGCCTGACAAGTACCAAGGCCTACAACCAGCAAGTTGAATACCCAGCAGAGCTGATGGTATAGTTCCAGTCCAAAGGCTGGGTATCAACACCAAAGAACCAGTGTCTCGGTTCAAGTCCAAAGTCAAGAAAGAGGATAACATCCCATTTGGAGGCATTTGGGTATAAGGAGTTCCTCTTATTTGAGGGATGGTCAGCTTTTGTTCTAGACAGGTCTTCAACTGATTAGATGGGGCCCATACTAGGGAGAATAATCTGCTTCACTCAGTCAACAGACTTAAATGTTAATTTAACCCAAAAACACCCTGACAGAAATACCCAACATAATGTTTGACTAAATATCTGGGCACCACATGGCCCAGTTAAGTTAATACATAAAATTATGTGTTAAGCCATCAGTGAACTTCTCACATTTGGTATCTAAAACATCTATTATTCCATAAATACAGAGACAGTCTTTAGACCTATGTATTTTTTGGTAGTAAAAACTGTTTGATCTAGAATAAACTTCAACAAATCTTGAATAAACTAATGAATTAATTGACCTTGATAAAATTCTACATGTTGAGTTAAGGATAATTAACACTTTGGCAAGAATTTGGATTCCCTTTTAATGGAAAATTCAAATGAACTCTCCTAGCTGGAGATTAGTAGACCATGTTCTTAATTAATTGAACAGTTTTTTGTTTCTGTTTTTTTTTTTTTTTAAAGAATAAATAAGGCTGATTGTCTTACTAAGGCTAGTCCTTGAATCCCTAAAATAATGAGTTACTCAACCGTAACTCAAATTAAAGTGTCCAGACAGACATTCCTGTAAATTTTCACTAAAAAAATGAAGGCAATATATATATATATATTATATATATATATTATATATATATATATTTATATATATTATATATATATTATATATATTTGCTTAGTTCAAATTAGACGTTAAAATGTGTTTAGTTCAAATGTAAAAAAATCTGAATTTATGATAATTTTAGTGACTTTAAATAATATCTGCTGATCTTTCTTTTAGTAACTTCCACAATTAATTTTGTGTAAATCTTTTTCCAGACAGGCTCCACAAGGGGAAATGGCACACGGTTCAAGAGGATACATCTTTTTGAATGTCTGACTAACAAATCCTTGGATCTCAAAAGATAACGGTAGAATCAGAAGGACCCCAGACAGTCTGCTTCCTGCTCAATGTGGTCTCATCATTCAGATCATTCTGTGCAAGGAGACAATAATGATAAGAATGAAAAAAATTGTGTCTACATATAATCTACTGGTTCCCTAAAGCCGAGAAAAGCAATGCCAAACTGATTAATATGGATACCTTAATTTCTGTAATTGTTTGCAACCTAGTCTTTATGGGGGAATTTTTCTTAGACTTAACATAATGCTACCTCCTTGGCTATAAACTTCTGTTGTTGTGTTGGGAAATTAGTTTGGTCTTAAATTTTCTTTGGTGAATAATACAACTGGCTTTGGGGAGTTGATTCATGGACACATTCTCCTTAGGAAACTATTTCTCTGTGGCACTACTGGCTTTTGACTTCTGAATCGCCATATTTATCCATGAGGGCACAAATGTACCCAACCAGTCAGTGGCTCCCTTCATTCCTGGATCAGTCTTCTTGAAGAACATATACTTTTTGTATCCTGGGTTTAGGCCTCTGGGGCTAGGGTCTTCCCACTTTGTTATTTCAATCTGCAGCTGCTCCTAATCTGGATCCCCAACAACTACTCTCAAAGTTCTTTTTCCATGGGAGACTTGTACCTGAGCTCAACTTAAGCACCACATCCAAGTATTTTTTTTAAGATTTATTTATTTATTTATTTATTTATGATAGACATAGAGAGAAAGAGAGGCAGAGAAGATATAGGAGGAGGGAGAAGCAGGCTCCATGCCAGGAGCCTGACGCAGGACTCGATCCCGGGACTCCAGGATCACGCCCTGGGCCAAAGGCAGGCGCCAAACCGCTGAGCCACCCAGGGATCCCCCCACATCCAAGTATTGAGACAATGTATGTCCCTTGCATCCTTTGCTTTTCATGGGAAGAGGAATAGGGTGGTGAAATAAATGATGTTGCTTGGATTGAATGCAGGTCTGTCACAGCCACCTAAGAAAGGGGACTTCTGTGTCCATGCAGTGCAGGAGAAAACTAACACGTCAAAGAAAACAGCTTAAACAATGTCTCTAATATTGATTTTAAAGGACATATAGGGGAAATATGAGAAGAGTTTACAGAAAAATACTATATTATGTGCTGACCTAGAATTCTATTTTAATTAAATTATTTTGGTGCACCTTGTTCACTGTCCTTTCCCCAAACAATTGAAGAAAAAACCTGTTGGTTAGACTTTTGAGGTAGGAAGAAAATCACATTGAGTCTTAGGAGGGTCTCTCAGTGAGGAAATTATGCAAACTCCACTAGACTTTTACACCAGTCGATGATTTAAGAACCCAGGATAGGCAGTTCTAAGGTGGATAATTCAAGGTATGGGAGCAGTTGCGAAAGGACATAGTTTACAGTTTTGGTTTTGCAGGGGCATCAAAGAGGTGAAAATCTTGAAGCAAGTCTCACACAAACTTAGTTTTAATAAGTTAGTAGTTTAGTTACTTTGGTCTTGTCTTCCAGAGCAGGTAATTCCAGGAGCAAAAAGATAAGCTATTTTTGCTTGATGTTGGTATAGGAAAACATTAGAAAGTATGCCAGTATTGTTTAATTTGGGGATAGGAATTACGCTGACTTATGTCCTTGGTCTTCAGTTGACCTAGGATAGCATCCTATATGTTTTTAGAGAGAAGTGTAAAAAAAACTAAGGAAAATTCTTCTCAGCTATCTACCAGTATACTTATACAAACCCGAACACATATTCATAGATACAAGAAACTACTATAGTCAATATTTACTATGGAGTTTCTACTTTGAGAGGAATTACAAACAGACCAGTTGTATCATGTTTATTTTGAAAGCCTTTCTGAGAAAAAAATTAATCACGTTCAATTTCTCTTTAGTTTTAATAAGGTAAAAGGTTCAGAATATCGAGGTATTTGAGTGTTTTTACAGTTCATCTTTGATGAGTGGTAGAAGAATATGTCTAAGTCCATCCTGAAGTCAGGCTGTTGAAAATCTGAAAACAATTACCTTGTAAAGATTCTCCATTATGTCTTAGCCAAAAAAAAATCCTTGTAGAAAGACTCAAGAAAAGTTCGTCTTTGGTTTTCCCTAAGATTTCACTTAAAGAATAATTTTCTTACTGGCATATCCCTGGAGAATCAACACCATTACTGGCCATAAAATCATAACTCACTCCATACATAAAGAACTCAGACTACTGCAGAAAATGTTTATATGCCAAATCTTTTCTTTCTGTGGCAAAAATATTCTGGCAGATGCAGAGCAATTTCTAGAGAGTGGAGTGCAGAAGAGTTCAAGGGCATTCCTCCTGGAAGTGGGAGAGTTGAATGTGGAAAGCAGTGTTTTGGCAATTAGCTCAGTGTTCCTTCAGCCATGTCATCGCTGCTGTGAAACTGGGCATTGTGAGAACAGAATCACTCTTTAAAAAGGCAATTACCTTTATACCTGGGATACCTTTCTAGATAATCTAGGCCAGTCTGAATCCAAACAAAGAGTGTTAAATTTCTTACTAGTCACCTGAACTCTGCAGCAAGGTGTCTGTGGGATGAGTGGGTGACAAGGAGCCTTGGCCCAAGGCCTCCCTGTGCTGGGCATTTCAATATCACCCTGCTTCGGGAGAGAGCCCTCACTTCAGAGAATTTCAAGTATGAGAGGAGAAGAATTAGTTTAATTTTTAAAGTTTCAATACATCATGGCTCTACACTTTTACAAAATCCAATTAAACAAAATCACTAGAATAAGAAAAGGGGAGAAAAAGCATACAAAACACAAATGCACATATTATTATTATTATTATTATTATTATTATGCTGTTGTTGCATTCACCAAACATAAAGTTACCAAAGTTACTTTAAAACTGTCACAATGCTTACATTTCCTTTTTTAAAAAAAAAATAATTAGTTAATTAATTCATGACAGACACAGAGAGGCAGAGACATAGGCTGAGGGAGAAGCAGGCTCCATGAGGGAATCCAATGCAGGACTCAATCCCAGGCTCCAGGATCATGCTCTGAGCCAAAGGCAGACACTCAGCCACTGAGCCACCCAGGTTTCCTGCTTACTCACATTTTCTATAATGTATGTCACCATGGAACCAAAACAGAAATATCAGTTATCCAGGTCACACCTTGATGAGGATTGCTTTAAGTCAGGGCATATCCACGCCACCAATGTTGAGGAGTTTATGATGCATGCAGAGACAATGCTTAGAAGCTCAGAGTTGTGATTTGCCTTCTTGCTTGCATTTATCCCTGTCTCTTAGAGCACTATTATTTTCTATCTTGAATTTGTAGTATTGTATGCTTGTTTTCCTCTCCCTGTTTCTAAAATGTAAGCTTTTTTTTAAAGATCTGCATCTGACTTACATGTATAACCTTCACTACCCAACTCAGCACCTTGCCTATAAGAGATCAATACAGTAATATCATTTAATGAATGTACCCATCTTCATAAATATAACAAACCATACAAAACAAATTATTATTGAAATCAGATTACTGGTAAACAGGTACAGCTACCCTTTTCTTATGCTGTAGAAGTTTCAAATCCTGCTAGAGATAAAATAATCAATTGGTATCCTGGTACTAAATATTTTGAAAACATGTTGAGATCCTAACCCATAGACCTATGGCTATAACCTTATTGGGAAGTAGAGTCTTTGCAGATGTAATTGGTAACTAATAAGATCAAGTCATTAAGGTGGACTCTAATGCAATATGCTGGGTATAGGAAGAGATGAGAGGAAGACACAGAAGGCAGACCGCTGAATGATGACATAGGCAGAGGTTGGACTCATGTAGCCACAGCCCCCAAAACACGGAAGCCTATCAGAAGCTGCATAGGACAAGGGAAGATCCTCAGCAGAGGGTTTTAAGGGACTGCGGCCATGCCAACACTTTCATTGTGGGCTTCTGGCCTCCAGAACTGTGAGAGAAAAAGTCTCCTGTTTTAAAGCCACTCATCTGTGGTGCTTTGTTCCAGCAGCCTAGGAAATAAATACATCAGGGAAATCCGGGGAAAAAAAAAATGGAAGAGTGGATTCCCCCATGGAACTCCTTCAAACCTGGACAACAAAGAACTTTAGCAATTCAGATTCTGGGCTGAGGCCGAGGACCAGGGCTTTACCGATTCTGTGCCTACAAAGAAAGTGATGAGTGCAATATATCTGGTAAGCATCCAGTTTTAAAATCCAAACAAACTGGCTTAGACCTAGAGAAGAAAACACCAGGTAAAGAAGTGGCTTTGCTCCCAGTGTCTGGTGCAACACAAGGACCCTTCCACACCCCTGAAGGAGAGGTGTGAGGTCTAATAATATCACTTTAAAGGGACTCCTGGGTGGCTGCGTCAGTTACGTGTCTGCCTTTGGCTCCAGTCATGATCTCAGGATCCTGGGATGGAGTTCTGCATTGGGCTTCCTGCTCAGTGGAGAGCCTGTTTCTCCCTCTCCTTTCTTCATCTCCCCTGCTCGTTCTCTCTCTCTCTCAAATAACTAAATAAAATCTTTTTAAAAGTATCACCTTATATGTGCCAGTGTGTCCCTAATTCTTTTTCCTGAATGTCTCTCATTATTTCCTGGAGGAGTGATAGCAGGTTTATAAAAAAATACTGGGGCAGCCCCGGTGGCCCAGCAGTTTAGCTCTGCCTTCACCCCGGGGTGTGATCCTGGAGCCCGGGGATCGAGTTCCACATTGGGCGGGCTCCCTGCATGGAGCCTGCTTCTCCCTCTGCCTGTGTCTCTGCCTCTCTCTCTCTCTCTCTGTTTCTCTAAAGAATAATTAAATAAAATCTTTTAAAAAAAAAAAAAAGAAATACTGATCATAAGCCCTCCTATTCCTGTAATTTCTCTCTACTGATTTGTTGTTTATGGTATTCTAAAGAAAATAATGGAAAATAGTTATTTTACAGGATTTTAAATGCTTATCAAAATAACACTCAGATATGAAACAGCATTGAAAGCATATATGAAACTTGAAATCTGAAGACCTACAGATCAATCCTGTATTGATTCAAACCGTTTAAAAGCTTGTTAGGTGTGTATTGGCAGTAATGCATTAAGCCCAGGATACTGCATTAAAATGTGTAGAATCAGGTATATGAAGCCATTAGTATATGTCCATTAAGTACAATATAACACTCATAAAATTTATGGAATCAAGTATATGAGGCTAGTACCACATGGATATTAATTCTCAATTCTAGATTTATTTAACCATAACTTGTTAAAGAAAAAGATCTTCAATTCATAATAAAAATTGGAGGAAATATGCAGAAAAACTCAAGTAGAAACAAGAACAGGTAGTGACGGACGAGCAGATTTAAAGCAAAGTAATAAAACAAAAGCAATCTATTAAAATATCAAGTACCCTTAAAAGTGAGAAGGGAATCTTAAAATTGAACACAAGGGCATAACTTTTAGATGCTATTATACATGTAAAAGGAAAAGCAGTTTTCTGCAACATTTTTAAAGGTCAAGGATATATTCGGACGTAGGTCAGTGAGGAAGAGAGTGGCAAGGTGCCAGGTGTGCCTTGGAAAAGGCGGCTCCCATCTTGGCTCTGCTGACTGCTAAAGAGCTCAGGGGCACTGGCTGTGAGCAGTCGGGAATGTGATCACTGAAGGTGCCATCAACATCAGCCAACATTTGCTGTGTGTCTGAGGCAGCAAAGTCGAAGACGAGTGATTCTAGGGAAATGCTGCTGGTCTGCAAAACTCAGGTGAATCTAATAACAAATCGAACTGCTAACTATGGATCCTCTGCTGCCATGAAACTCAAAAGTCCATCAGAAGCATTGAAATCATGTGCTTTCTTACCCCTCATTAGGAAGCATTCTAATTAGAAAAATCAATGACTCCAGCATATCCTGAAAATAGGAGGACAAAGTTGAGCCAATGAAGACATGGCAGCTCAACACAGCAAAGGAAGCAAGGGAGACTCTAACCTATTTAATACTTTCCACGTGGTAGACAGTCCTCTAAATGTGCTGCTATGTGTATCATTATTAATTCACTTAATCTTTGAAATACCTCAGAGGGAAGGCACCCCTTACCAACTAAGAAACTAAGGTATCAATGGATTAATTTACTTGCCCAAAGTCCCACAGCTGGCAAGAGTTGGAGACTGGGTACAAATCCAGGTAGTCTTTCTCAAGGTCAGTGGCCACTCCTTGTCATTAAATAATAGGGACATCTAATACTTGCCTAGTTTTTGCTTGTGGACTTTCTGAAGCTATGGTATATTTACATAAAGTGTTTCAACTTGCTTCTAGATCCCTTCTTTTTTTTAAGATTTTATTTATTTACTCAGGAGACACACACACATGCACACACAGAGGCAGAGACAATGGCAGAGGGAGAAACAGACTCCAAGTAGGGAGCCCGATGTGGGATTCGATCCCAGGACTGGAGGACCATGCCCCGGGCCAAAGGCAGGCGCCAAGATCCAGGGATCCCCAAGATCCCTTCTGTTTTTATATAAAGTATTAAATTTGCATCTCAATCTGTTTTGTTTTTATATACAGTGTTTCAACTTGCTACTTATAGTTTTTAAAGATTCCTTTGCAATTTATTTTAAATAAACAGAAGCTAAAAATACGTGCCTTTATATAACATGAAATAAATCAAGAAGTAGGTAAGCCTATCAGCAGATGGAATATTAAGGTCCTTTATCTCTTTATGCTTTATGGAAGTTTTTTTTTTTCTTTTCTTATTTCAAAGCAGAACAACAGGATATCTCTGGGTAACAAGATGATATGCATATATACAATGGAATAATAACAATTTCTATGACTCATAAACTAGCTTCAAAACCAACTCCATAGCGGAATTGCAAAAATGTCCTATTCAACAACAGTATGCTAGAATAAGTATATAGCTTCCTAGTGTGACAATGTTTATTTTAAAAGCAAATTGGATTTAGGCTTGTGTCAGTATTAGATTCATTGTTTAGAGCACAGACTAAGTTTTCACTTCCTTCATTAGCTTGTATTTATTAAAACTAAAAAACAAGACAAAAGAAAACATGGATAAGTCCTATAAATGTACAAACATTAATCTTGTAGGTAATTGCTATTAGCAGACACTTCAGCTGGAATTCATTGATAAAACAGAAACAAATGCGAGCTAAAAAATGAGATCCAAAGCAGCAACATATGTCTTGTGTGCTTTTCTTTTTAGTCTTTGCTAGTTCATTGTATCTAAAACATTGAAGATCATGCACTTTGACACTAGGAAACTTGCCTATTGATCTCTTTGATATTGATTAGTAAACATTTGTACAAATATGATTTGAAAATTGTTCAAATTCATAATGAGATATGCAGAATACATTAAGTTCTGAATGAATATACATAAAGTTAACTCATCATTATTGATTTTAAAATGGAAATATAACATTGAGATTTTAAGTTAGCTCAGCTGGCTGAAGTTAAATATCGTGGGATTGATCTCATATACTTATCTATGTTCTCTACTTATAACTCATTAGGATTGCTATTGCTTTTGGTCTGGTCATTGTCTGTAGTCTTTTCCTTAGACAGAGCTAGAAAATACTGTTTATGGGACACCTGGGTGGCTGTTGAGCATTGGCCTTTGGCTCAGGACGTGATCCTGTGGTTCTGTATCGGGTCCTGCATCGGGCTCCCTGAGGGGAGCCTGCTTCTCCCTCTGCCTATATCGCTTTCTGCCTTTCCTTCTCTGTGTCTCTCATGAAGAAATAAATAAAATCTAAAAAAAAAAAGGAAATATTGGGCAATTCTTTCTTATACTTAATGAATACTTTACACACTTATTTGCTCTATCATATATGTATCCATCCTTTTCTATCATTTATGTATCACCTGGACTGCATTATAAGATATCAATGATGAAAAAGCTTAAGATTTCTTTGGATTCACTTGTTCTTGGGACACACATCACCAGATATATATAGCTGAATTACTGTGTTTTGAAATCTTTTAGTTTGATTAGGACACCAACATGCTAAGAAAGGACAAAATTGTTTTATTTTGCTTTTGATATATAAGTTTTTTTTTTTTAAGAGGGGTTAGGGGGAAGGACAGAGAGAGAAGGAAAGAGAGAATCTTAAGAAGGATCCATGCTGGATGCCATTCCCAGGGCTCTGAGATCCTAACCTGAGTGAAAATCCACTGAGCCATCCAGGCGCCCCCCTTTACAGATTATTTTTTGAAACTGATTTAATTTTGTCTTATATAAAACATGTTCATGTTTATAAAGGCAAAACTACAAATACATGACCTTCAGAGAAGTCAAACTTCCATCCTTGTGCCCTCTCTGACTTTTTTTTTATTGGTTTTTATTTTATTTTATTTTTTACCTTGGAGGCTGGTAGGCATGAGGGCAAGGTTGTGCGTCCTTTAATTTTTTTCTATTTTCTTTTGTGTTCCAGAATTTTAAATTTCTCCTTCTGGCTCAGAGTTTCTCCCTTTCCTTACTTCACCTTCCCTCCAGGAGTTCTGTATTTTGGAGACCACTTACCTTGTCCGTGTGGTATCCCGCCCTTTCTACAGTTGGTGCTGTGGTCACCTGAGAACCCTTTCCAAAATTTTTATGCTTAGGGTAGACTTTCTGGGGATGATTTAGCATAATCCTTTTTTATCTTTTCCATGCAATTTTTCTGAAATATTCCAATGTTCTGCAAAATGTTACAGTAGAAGCATGAGAGACAGTTTTCTGGAAATTTAGATTTGTAGTGTTTCACTGTCTTCTTGCTACAGAATTTGTATGGTTTTTACTGGTTCTTTTTCTTGTTCTTTATAGTGAATTGAAGAGTGTATAGAGAAATGTACATTTAAGCAACTTCTATTAATTTAATTATCTAGAAATTGTTTTTAAAAATGTAAGTACTTTCTTGGATAAAATCATCCTATGCATAATTTTGCACTTTGCTTTTTTTTCATTTAAAATTCGATAATTATCTTGAAGAAAATTTAATAGAAATAAAAGGAGATTTTTCTCATTGTCTTTATAGCTACATAGCATTCTATTTTATGTATGTGCCGCAGTTTATTCAACATGTCAAGAACAGTTGGGTAGTTTCCAATTTTTTACTATTACAAAGAATTGTCTCAAGCATTGGACATTTTGCATTTTGGACAAAATATCATTGAGCTATGACTTCAAAGTGGTGTTACTGTGCCAAGGAATAAATTCATTCTGCTAGATATTGTGAAATACCCCTCCAGTGGTGGGTCACTACTGTGCATTCCTTCAGGAGCATATCATGGTAGAGTTTCCTCACAGTTGGGCCAAGAAGATGTGTTATCTCCGTGAAACAGCTCCTTTTGTTTTTCCTCCATTCATTTAAATGGCACAATAATCACTATTTTATAATTGCATAAATACACATATGTCACGGACCTTTATAGTTTAAGAGATGTCTGCTTTAATTTTATTCCTATCAAACATAAGGGAAATTCCGTTTCATGGATCTTTTCAATGACTATTATGAATTGTGTTACTAATAGTTTGTCATTTTGGGGGTTTGATTCATATAATGAATTTTCAACAATAATTTGCAGTTGTTTTGAGGACACTGAAATCTTTCCCTGATTTTACTATCAATTGCTATTCATACTTCCCTAAGGCATAACTAGAACATCCAAAATGGTAACACATGTATCACCAAGAGGATTAAAGGGGAAGATGCTTATTCATTTATTTCTTCCTTCCTTCATAATACATTCTAATTGTATGCCTCCAGCAATGAGCAAGATGCTTACAGTTTAGGGGAAAGTACATAGGGGCAAACAGGGAATTGACTATAGGATGAATACACTGGAAGGCCATTATAAATTCAAGGAACAGGAGCCTCTACAGATATCCATATGGCTACTGGGAGAGGGAGTATTCCAGGCAGAGGGTAGAGTAAGTTTATGCAGCCTGGCTCTCATATACTAGGTATAGCAAGAAGGCAGTGTGCTCGAGAGTGGTTTGAAAAAGAGGAAGAGAAGAGAAGTGCTCAAAGGTAATAAGGACCCAATTGTGTACAATTGCTCTCTGCATTCCTTTCAAGGTCTGTAAAAAGATTTAGTAGCAGAGAATTTTATAAAATTTGAAATTGCTAATAAATCATGTACGATGAAGAGAAGACATAGCATCAGAATATCTGAGTTCAGAGAGGAAATTCACCTCTCTCCTTAGTATCCGCACATGACTACCTCTGCCCACCAGAAGGACTTTTGCTTTCTTCTTTTTCTTTTTTTCTGCTTTTTCTTTCTATTTTGACATATTATTGAGCCCTCCTGTCCTGTCACCTTTCTAATTGTACTCCCTGTTTCTATTTCTCTTACTAAAATGCTTTTCCTTTTTTTAAAAAAAAAAAGATTTTATTTATTGATGAGAGAGAGAGAGAGAGAGAGGCAGAGACATGAGGGAGAGGCAGGCTCCTCGCAGGGAGCCCAATGTCGGACTTGATCCCAGGACTGGGATCATGCCCTGAGCCAAAGGCAGATGCTCAACTGCTGCGCCACCCAGGCATCCCTAAAATGCTTTTCCAAATTCTTATTGTTAGCATACATATTAAGCGATATATACTTTTTATCATGATTTCCTAAAGCTTGTGAACCTGGTAGAGCAAGAGCAAGAGAGACTTCGTGAACTTTTCTTTACTTAAGTGTTACAAAGTAGTAAATATACATCACATAGCAAAATACCAATAAATTTGGTTTAGGGGAGCCTTCAAATAGATACATCTATGTTCACAGAAAGAACCATAAAGCCACATTATCGTAAGAAGGGTTTCTGCTTTAGAGTCTCTGAAGTATTTTAGAGAATAAACTCAGTGAAATTTTATATGCTTGTAAAAATACAGTGCATAAAATTATTTAGTAATCATTCATCGTTTCAGAATCTTTTCCAAAGAGATGATAGAGCATCTGTTACATATTTATGCATAAAAATAAAGTCTTTCAATACCCTTAGTCTTTAGTCTTTGAGTGGCTGCCTAACAAATAAGATGGACTTTGGATATAGATTTAAACCCCTGAAAAAGAAACAAGAAATTGGTTGGTACAGCTAACAAAGGATATGTTCAATGAATGTTGAAGAAGTGAATGAGAGGATTTACTACCAATTCTTGCTATATTTGCTCCCCTAAGCTTTTACTCTTGTTCACCTTTCCTGTTGGGTACATCTTTATTACCTTATTGTTTTCTTCACAGAAGCTACTCTTAAATATTTTGCCCTTTCTAAGCAACAGTCTCTAACCTATTTCCTTTGCTTCAGTTGACTGTTCTTTACCCTTTTACAGATTAAAACTATTGACACTGAAATTGGCCCTGAAATTTTGACCACTGGCACAGCTCCATTCCTTCCACTAAAATTGTAAGATGTTGCTACTTTCTTTGTAGTACCTAATACAAAAGCTCTTATATTGTGGCAGTGTGTGATCTTATCTTATATTTTAAGTAGATCCATTAAATTAGTAAATATGTGTTTATGTTGAATGAGTTTCAAGAAGACTTATTGGTGTTAAATATATACAAATAAGAGAAATAAGATCATCTCCCACCCAGAGTTTATATTCCAAAGGGGATCAGAGAGAAAACACAGAAGTAAGTGAAGAAAAACACAAGATTATTTGAGATAATGGGAAGTGCTAAGACCAAGTATTTGAAGAATTGAAAGTGGGAGTGCATGGATGGGGTTTATAATTTAATAAGGCAGGAGGAAAAAAGTATAAAAGTAAGGAAAAAAAGGACAAATGAAATCTTAAGGGACACCTGACTGGTTTAGTCAGTAGAACATGCAGCTATTGATCTTAAGGTTGTAAGTTTGAGCCCCATATTGGGTCTAGAGATTACTTAAAAATGACATCTCTAAAACAAAACAAAACAAAGCAAAACAAAAAAACCTAGCTCTCTTTAGAAAAAGAAATTATGCTTGAAACCTTGACATCAAAGACCCTGTCTTTTTTCTTAGTCTTTTTTTGTGAAATTTTAGCATAGATATACATGTCATAACTTCTAGAATAAATTTAGAAGAGAGGGTCCAGAATCACAAGAATATTTGAAGGAAGCAGAAATGGTGAGATGCATATAGAGAACAGGAAGGAAAAGAGAAGGTTTACATAACCGTCTTTAAGTACTTTAAAGGATTGTTTTAGAAATTGTATGTCTTTCATATGTGATTGGGGAGGAAAAAATTCTCTGTCCGTGATTCTTTGGCTGATCTAGTAATCAAATTAACACAGAACAGATTAACAGGAGAAAAACAAATTTAATTACATATGTATGGTGTATAAGAATGTGAGACCCAAAAAACAAGTTGAGCAATTGAGGCTTGTATGCCATCATGAGCTGAGGAATGGAATTGAGGCCTGGGGCTTCAAAGAGACAGAGGGTAATTCGCAATAAGAACAGCAGATGTTTGGTATTAGATGTTTGCTCTGCCATACAGATAGATCATCAAGATAAAAGTTATCTCTGGTAATAGCTTCTTCTTCTTTTTTTTTTTTTTTTCTGAGACAGGCCCCCTATCTAAATTCTTTTAGGTAGTTAAGGGAGAGATAAAAGTTATACTTGAGTCTGTTGACTCTTGATTGCTTTTGGCTCAAAATAACCCACATGCAAAAGTGGCATATTTTGACATACTTTATGTTCCCTTTCAGCATAAAACTACTAGAAAATGGGCAGAAATGATAAATGAAAAAGAATGTTCATGTAAAATCAATTTATATAAAATCAATGTTAGGTGTCGAGTGATAGAACTGACTCACCACGTTCAAAGAAAGATTGGGACTACCCGTCAGAGAGTCTATAAGGGGTTTCAACCCAGGATGAGAGCCCCAGCACCAGTGACTGCATTTCTTTGCAAAGTAAATGCTAAACATACATCTTATGCTATGAGTGAATGAATGAAGTTCTTGGTAAGCACACCAGCATAATATAGTCAAAAGCAAAAAGCACTCCAAAAAAATGTTTTAGAAGTAAAATTCTAGAAAACTGAATGTAAACTTTGATTCGGTTTCACTGAAGTAAAGTAACCACACCAAATGAGAATTCATGCATCTCATACTCAGCAAGCCAATAAAGACAAAATAGACATTCAGTTTTTGCAAAGAAGAAAGAAAGACTATTAACTGGTGAAGTGCCACCAGGAGAATGGAGGAGGTAATGCTCTAAAGTCCTGAATTCCCCAGTGGCTTGCAAGTGAGAGTTTTTAAGGATAAATTTAGGAACAAGGGTCCCCTGAGGAGATGAATGTCATTGATTAGAGGCCTATAAGGTCATGTTAGCAGATGTTACTTAATAACTTCTGGTGCCACTTTGCCTGGTCCCCTGGAGGTCTATTCTATCTTGAGAGACTGGGAATCTGAGAAATATCCTTGTTCTATACCAGAGATTTTAGTAGTGCTGATTAGCTACTCATACTATAGGTTCCTTTGAATGATAAGCAACCATTCTTATCCCTTAAGACTAGGCCAACGTGTTGGCCAGTCAGCTATACCTGGGGGTGATATGATCTCTAGTGTTCATTCTTCCATCTGAACTACAAGATGGAGTCCAGCTTCAGTGAATTCTTCATTTGATAGACACACATGTGGGAGCATATTTCTAAAACTCTTTTTTCTGTTTCACATACTCCATTGCGTATTATCTAACAAGTAGTACTTTGACACATTGAAATAGTATTTCACTGTTTTCCTTTAGTCCTGATAAGTCTCACTCACATTGAATTGTGTAAAATATAGTAGATCCAGAATAGAAGACTCAGTGTGAATTAACCATTTATCAACTCAATCTTCCTTAATTACATTGAAGTTTGACCTGTTATATCCTCATTTTATTTCCTTCATTCCTAACATGGGAATTCCTTTAACTTATGCTTTCTCATCATGCGTAATACTGAAGAGGAGAATATGACACCCCACAATATATCTCTTTAGCATAAGGATTATCTTGAGCTGACTATTTTTAAGAAACTACAGGCACAAAAGAGGGTCAGAAAACCACATGAATGTAACCATTTTATAAGAGATGTTTGCATTTGTAAGGGGACTCTCCATTTGGAAGGGTGTCCTCCTCTCTGTACCAGAAAGAGAAGGATGACTGAATCTTTACAAACTCTTTGTCAATGACTCTTTGACAAAGACTTTTTTTTAAGATTTTATTTATTTATTCGTGAGTGACACAGAGAGAAAGGCAGAGACATAGGCAGACAGAGAAGCAGGCTCCGTGCAGGGAGCCTGATGTCAGACTTGATCCCTGACCGAGGATCACACCCTGAGCAGAAGGCAGACCCTCAACTGTTGAGCCACCCAGGCATCCCAGAGATGGCAAAGACTTAAATCTGCAGAACAACCTTACCCTCAATTTACTCTCCCTTTCCTGGTCACCTCTCACAACTTGCTTCCTGATCCCTCCAACATCTTTTGTCTCTAGCTGGACATGGGATTTAAGGTGGTAGCTTGAGCCATTGCAGGGAGTTACTCAGTTTTCCAGGTCTCCTCATGCACACAGGTGGTATACACATTATTGAACTTTTGATTCTTTTTCTCCTTGTAATCTGTCTTTCATTATAGGGGGATCTCATCTAAAAGCTTCTTAAAGGTAGAGAAAAAGTTTTTTTTTTCTGTTACTGCATCCATCTCATTGAAGTGGAAAGAATATGAGCTTTTCTTGTAAGACTGTGTTGTCCTTCTTAATGAAGTATGAGACATTTGAATCTTGGTTAATCACTAACCAGATGACACTGGGAAATTCCCTTAATGTAGCTGGGCTCATAAAATGATATAATGAGGGCAATAATTTTTATCTTAGATTGTTGCAAGTTTCTCATTTAAAGGAGGGCAGCTGAAACACTCACTAGCACATAATGGCTGTCTCATAAATATTTTGTTTCTTTTATGTGAATACAATAGAACTGTCATAGAGAAGAAAACCTGTGTACTTATAATATATTCAATATTTTATTTGGGGAAGTTATCTTACTTCCCAAACTGTAGATCCTTTCCCTCTACATATAGTGTAGATAAAAACTGCTCTACTTAAGAAATTCAGTTTAAGTTAATCAATATGAAATAATTTACAATCTATAAAATATTATAAAAATTACCTTTGGGTAGTAAGCAGAAAGAAAGGATATACAGAAAGGTAGATTTTTCTTTACTAAAAAGGTAATTTGGTGAGAATTATGTACTTCTTGTCTTTATTTATTGATTTATTCATTCATTCATTTTTAATTTATTGATTCATTCTTTCAGGAGCATTTGTTAACATTTACTATGGGCCAGGGTTTACACATATGCCCTATTCATAATCAAATATTTTGCTATTATACTACTAATATAAATACTGCATGCTTGTGTTGATGGTGCAGAATTTTAATTGGCTGTTTCTTCCAACTGTCATAATTTTTTTATGGCATGTTTTTGAAAAAGCTCCAACAATGGAATTCAAATAGACTATCATAATTTCTAATATTATTAAGGGAACTCAATTCAATATTTAACCTCAGAATGTTGCTTTTGGAACATAATTCTAAATGAGATATGATTTAAAGAACACTTTACAAGATGTCTATGAAAAGACATGAAAGACTAAATTGGTTTCTTACGCTATTTCTTAATGCTAGATACTGCTTCACTGATGTATAGCAGAGATGTAGCAGTAAAATTTTAAAATGATAAGAAGGAGAAGTAAACCTCTGAGATGATTCATACAGAAAATTGCTTTGGAGTTTATTTTAAAATGCTTTATGTAAACTAGACCTTTATTGAAAGTTTACTTATGGTTTAAATGAGTTGCACAGGATTCTCTGTACCACTTTTTATAAATGAATAGTCATTACCACTAGGAGCAGCTTGTTCAGAATGCATTACTTACTTCTTCTATTTCCAGAAGTCATGCAATCACAGGCACCTATAATGCTTCTCTCCATTATTTGCCAATCTATTGAAGAAACTGTTTTCAATATTTGATAATAGAATTAATGGACTTTTAAAATTATGCCATGAAGCAAAGATACTGCTATTTATTGCTAAGAATGAAGAGAAGATAATGCTAAGGATGGCTGGCATAAAAGAGCAATGACAAGTTGAAATTTATCACACAGGTCCTCTGACTTCCGGCATTTGTTATGTTTTGAAGCTAAGAGTTTGGAGACAAAATGAACCACTGCTGCTTTAAAGAACAATTGGACTGAAGTGTCATTTCAAAAGGAAATTTTTCTTCCATAAATTCCCTGGTACTTGTAGTTCCACAATCATAAACCTCTCTCCCTATCTCAAATGGTTAGAGTGGGCAGTTGGTTAGGTTCTACCAAGATGCCTAAAAGCTAGCAAAGAGGAAGTCATGGCAGTGCTCCAAAGTGAAGGCACCAGAAGCAGGGTCAAACCAAATGGACCCAAGGTGGCAGGAGCCATGACAGGAAATAAGGAAGAAAAAATGCAAAACTCTGCTTCCTAGAAGTCCCCACCCCCAAGTAATGAATATTCCACCACCTTGTTAACAATTATCAATAAAAGATAGGAGCCTAAATGCAGGTGTTCATGCTCTCTCTCTTGAACTCACTCGCTCTAACATCTGGAGAGTGTACTTTAATAAAATTTACTGCTTGTACTACTCATCTGCTATGCTGAGTCTGTCCTTGAATTATTTCTCCTGAGGAGACCAAGAGCCTTTTAGACATCTTTGGGATGGACTGAGTGAAGGCCTCAGGGCCCAGCGTCTCCCTAGTTCATTCAGCAATAAAATATTTCATTATTATGAACTACATATCCTAAAAGAGTGTTTATTTATTTTTTTTTTTATTTTTTAAGAGTGTTTAATACTTAATGTTGAATAGATATATAATCACCCATATATATATATACTCAATTATATATACACACATCTTAAATATGTTATATATATATATATATATATATAATTGTACATGTGTACAGTGTCTTATTGTTCCTGCAGGAGTGATGGCAATGAAAATGAGGTACTAAGCAGTCCCCAAACCCATCCTTCTACAGGAATTTTAAAAATCAAGCAAAAACTGTCAGAATCAACTTGTCAAGAAAGCAGTCAAACCTATTCAAGAACCAAGAAAATCAATGAATCAAGGAAAAGCAACTCAGAAATAGTAGGAAGGCTTTGTGGCCTAATGACTTGCACTGTTGCACCTGCTCCTGAGCCAGCAGTTGTCTTAAAGGCAGTAGGCACATTTCCAGTATGGGGCCCTGATTCCTGGATCTGGGAGAGCAGAACAGCCCCTTCCTCTCTAATGTGCTTCTCTGGCATTCCAGCCTTTCTGGGTGCTACTTGAAGGCCTGACGCAAGGAGCTTGCCTTTTTTGCCTAATTTGGAACTCAATCAGGGCAGAAAAGCTGCAGACATCCTCAAAAATGTTGCAAGGTACAGGCTCACCTCACTGATGCCTGAGGTGAAGGATTTATGTGAAATAATAACAGAAAGCACCATGTAGGCAGGAACAATGGGAGAGAGTGTTTTTGGGAAATGAAAGCTTTCCTAAACACCTGCATTTAGCGAAGGCACAGGCATGCCCAGGCAGGGCCCAGGCCAAAGAAGACCCAAGGAACCCTACACTTTCACCACTGGATGATTTCTATGTTCAGTACAAACAGGAGGTAAGGGATGAGACATAATCCTCAATGGCCTGGCTACTGTTGAAGGGGTGCCCAGCACAGTCAAAGTGTCCAGACCAGACAGGGGATTCTTTCTGTTTTCTCTCTTTTTTCCATTCCGTCCCTCTGTCTCTCTCATTCTCTCCCTCTTTCTTCCTTTATTTTATTTCTCTCTTCCTTTTATCTATTTTTTTTTCTTTTTCTTTTTTCTTTTGTTCCTAACCCTCTCTCTCTTTTTATTTTTTTGGGGGCACCTTTGCTTCCCAATAAGTACAGCAAAGCAAATAATTTTATGTTTTGCACTAAACTCATTTCATGTACTTGCTGCTATTTTATTCCTGAATGTTTTATGTTGTAATACATGCTTCGAAGTAGGTGAAGAGTGAGTCATATATATGAGTATGAAAATATATAAAAATGAGGACGAGGGAAAGCTGGCTACAGTTGTGGAGTAACTGGAGGAGGAGATAGGAGGAGAATAAATCCAAGGCAAACCATGAGTGCTCAGCAGCAGATGGCTCCCCTCCAGGCCCACCACCTGGGGTTTGCAGGCTTGCAGTAACATGTATAAACTTGAACAAACACAATGCCACCATCAGTGCATTATCAGAGCAGAAACTTCTGCAAAAATTCGAGATATTTTCTTCCCTTATGAAATTATATATATATATATATATATATATATATATATATATATATATAGAAGGAATTAATGTCATTCTTACTTCTTTAAATAGTCCTATTTAAAGTTTTCCTTTGCCTGTAGAATTTTGCAAACAGGGATCCCTGGGTGGCACAGTGGTTTGGCGCCTGCCTTTGGCCCAGGGCGCAATCCTGGAGACCCGGGATGGAAACCCACGTCGGGCTCCCGGTGCATGGAGCCTGCTTCTCCCTCTGCCTGTGTCTCTGCCTCTCTCTCTCTCTCTCTGTGTGACTATCATAAATAAATAAAAATTAAAAAAAAAGAATTTTGTAAACAGTTTGCAATGTATCATTAATAGAACTAAATCTTAATCTCATAATTATTATTTTAATTAATAATTACTAAGCATAAAAGGCATAGGTGCCATTTAACTATATTGAAAATTTTTAAAAAAATATGCTAGCCATGTACTAATGCTCTAATAGTCCTAAATAGACAATATTGAATACAATTTTTACCAAAATACTTTCATTAAATAAGTTTTAACCATTAATGAAAGCTTTTATTAATTATGCAGAAATTGAACAAAACAACCAAGTAAACATTGAATTTTGTTATTTTATGTGATGTTGAGAAACACCCGAATTGCCAGATACACTGAGGTATTTATTTTTCTTCTTAATGCATCTTTAGAAATTTTTTAATCAAAATAAATTAATTTAGTTTGGGGTAACATGGTAAAGTACTTAAATACTCTTATCAAATAACCAGAGTTAACCTACTGGAAAAAAGGAAGTAGTCATTTATTACTAAGTCCCTTTTTATTATGTACATTATCATTTTGATAATATAACCCACAAATTATTGAGAACTATTAGTATGTGCATTCTTGACTTACAGGAGGTATTACATAGGAAATGCAAGGCTGCAATTTTCTTAGCTTGTAAAATCAAGAATATTTTTTTCATCTGGGGTCATAGTGGTTCAGTCTGGTGAAGGAAAAGAACATGCCAAGGTCAGAGGAAATTCTCAGAGCAGAACATTGATGGAAATTAATTTGCGAGGAAGATAAATGGGATAATACAGAAAAGAAATGACCACGAAAGATAGAGATCTATGTTTTAGAAATAGTCATCTAAGCTAAAGGGCATTTTTACCATGCTCTCTTTTCAAACTGATTGGTTTAATTATTATTAGGTGTTAATTGTTCAGCAATTATATTTGGATTTGACTTTAATATTAATTAAGGGACCCTAATACTAATACATAGCAGTAAAATAAGCAAGAGACATTAGGACCAAATTGGATCTTTCAGTGTACCATTGAAATTGCATACCAGTGGCAATTAATACTAATTAAGGCTACATTGTAGCATGACAGTAAGAGTGTTGTGATACTATTATTATTCTAAAATTTATTGTGTGTATGGTGCCAGCTGGATAGAGAGCCTTGCTGGGGGTTATTCTGTCTCAGATCATTCATCTTGGTCTAGAGGTTTGTAAAACAAAGGTGTCAAATTGAGTTCAGTCCAGGAAAGTGAAGCAGCGTAGAGGCTAAAAGATGATGTAAAGAAGAATCTGGAAACACTGTCTCCAAAGATGTTAAACCCAGGGTTGACATCCTTGACCCTGGGCTCACTGTAGGAGTCTAGAATTATTGCAATGTGGCAAATCCAGACGTCCACATATCATTGAGTGCAGATCAAATAAGAAATACATCTGTTCAATCAATCAATGGATATCTATTGATTTCTGATTATGCTCTAACCTCTGTTCTAGGTGCTGGAGTTATAGAATAGATAAGAGTATGTTGTGCATCTCTGATCTGTCTAGAAAAGCATGGAGACTCTCCTTTCACAAAAGAAAAAAGTCCATTATTTACTAGAAGTGAATCATAAACGCATTTGATGTACAGAGTTTATTTGCCCATCAGGTCACATTTCAGACTTGGTGAGTTCCATGGGCATCTGGCTGTACATCATTCTCATGTCTCTTCCACTTTCTGTATCTAGACATTTCTCCTCCCCACCATGTCTTGCTCCGTTTGCCACTTCATGCATGGTTACCACTATTCTTGACTAAAGGAGGTCACAGGCAGTCCTCAAACACAATGGTACCTTACAGTGTTTCCAGGAGAGAGGTCAGTTCTCAGAATCTTGAGTGTAGCATATGTAATACAAGCACCTTTCTCTTGTCAGTAATAACTTCTTTACATAGCAAAACTTTAGCAAGGTATTATTAAAAATAACCACAAACTTTTCACATGAGGATGAAGACAGAAAAGAAGGCAGGTGATCTATCATGGTTGTTTGCATATGTCCAAACTCATCAAAGTGTACACACTGGAATATGGGAAACTCATTGTATATCAATTACACTTCAGTAAAGCTGTTAAAATTAATTCATAAAAAAGAACATGGGAAATAAAGGTCATAATTTTCATATATATATATATATATATATATATATATATATATATATATATATACTGCTTTAATGTCAAAATATTTTAAGGGTTAATTCATCCACATAGCAAATGCTTATTGAGCTCCTTTTATGTACCAGACTATCCTATATTTTCAGGCTGTTTTCTTAATCAGTGAATGCCAAAACTACAATAATCATGTGAGATTCATGTTGTGATTGTTGTCTTAAATCATCTAAAATGCATGTCCATATGAAATAATATGGTAAGTGGATAAGGATACACCTACCAAATGTTTATCAGTGTGGCTTTTAAGAATGAAAACTAGGAAAGTAACCCAATTATTCAATAATAAAATGATTAAATTTATTATGGAATACAATGACATACTATGGGGCTATCACAGTTTTGATGTAGATATATAATTATTGAAGTGGGGGAAAACTATAATGCTAAGTGAAAAAAAAAACACATTGAAAACATTATGTTGTCAAACATTTTTCGTTAAAAAATGAATTTTTAGGGATCCCTGGGTGGCGCAGCGGTTTGGCGCCTGCCTTTGGCCCAGGGCGCGATTCTGGAGACCCGGGATCGAATGCCACATCGGGCTCCCAGTGCATGGAGCCTGCTTCTCCCTCTGCCTGTGTCTCTGCCTCTCTCTCTCTCTCTCTCTCTCTGTGACTATCATAAATAAATAAAAATTAAAAAAAATGAATTTTTAAATAATTTTTCTTTATTATTTACTACCAGTAATTTTCTTTTATTAGGTATTCTATCTTCTAACAACTCTTACATGGCACTCATGCTTTCCTTGACTTTGTTCATTACATAGCAACATGTAAGAAACTATTATTATAAAAATGACTGTTTTTAGTAAATGGAATCTGATTTAATAACCAGTGTATATATGAAAAAAATGTAATTTAGATGAGTGACAGACAAACAGTACTCAAATCCACATTCACAAATTAAAAACATCAAATGGTGGTGTTTTTGAGTTTTCTGTTTTTATCCTCTGGTCATTTCATTTCCTATGTGATACCGTTAGATCTTTTTTTTTTTTTTTTTGTCGTAATTTACCTGATTCTTCTTTGTTGTCCCAGGTTGCTTAAGTAAATCAGCGATCTTAAATTGCCAAATTCCAGCCTAATTCTAAACTCCTGCTTAAAAACTAAAGTTTCAAACTCAACCAAAGCTCTCTCTGCCTTCTTCCAAAGAAATTTATTCAGGTCTTACCCTTTTTTTGTGTGTCTTGAGTTCCCATTCTGAGGGTCAGATCCTGGTTTCCAACAACTTGCTCTCTCCTGGTCAGTTTTCTTTGATCATTTGGAGATGCTTGTCCTACTATTCTTGATTCACAAAACCTGGGTTTTTCTCTTCTTCCAAATGAAAGTATGATTTCAACACTATTCCTAAGGTTATTTTATATTCAGTCGTCCCAAACAACCAGTGGGCAACTTACTGTCCAAATCTTACAGCACTTCAAAACCTAATTTAATCAATAAATATGCATTGAAAGAAGACCTGACTTGTGCTTTTATGAACCACCTTGGTTTTCTCTGCATGGTTCTCATTACAACTTGTTAACCAATTTTCTGAGGGACTCACAAAATTTGAGGACAGGAAGTTCTACTAAATATTGCAAAATACCTAATGATATTAGTGTTTCTGTACAACATTAAGTAAAAATAATGGGAAAAAATAACATCAAGTAGGCTATGGCATAATAATAGTTGATGCCGAGAACATCTTGTACACCGAAGAGAATGGTATAGAGAACATGGAATGATATTTGCATATTTCTACAGAAATTGGCCTTACATTCCTCACATTTCAACACAAACAGTAACATCATCAACAGTGTTAGCAGCAGCTGTATATCTTGATTTCAATATCAACTTGCAAATTCACAGCTGCCAGATTAGTCTTTAAGGATAATGGAGGGTCTTACCATTAAAAGTTTGTAGTTTTTATCTTAAAGTGATATAGTCTGGAAATAGTTGGGATGAAATAAATCACAACCATATCAAAAATTTTCTGTATGGCCCAACAGTGAACTGTCCTTCTGGATCTTATCCTCCAGACATGCCTCTATTAGGACAATGAATTTCAGGATACAGTGCTCTAACTAAATCATGCAAGGCATAGCAGGCATCCTAGTTATTCCTAATGGTGTGCAAATATATAAATAAGTTTATATTAAGGACACCAGTTAGGAATAGAATTTAGAAGTTGTGGTATGGGTTTGGCTACTGATGTAATCTATCAGATGGCAGAAGGATTTGTCAGATTATAGAGTGAACACTATAATTGAGAAGTGCCATCATCTAATGGAAAGGCTTTAGCCTGGGATTCTTCAGCAAAAAACATTGATTCAACACCTAATCGCAGGTGCCATTATGCAGCAAGGCTAAAACCCAGCCTTTGGTTCCTCCTTATACCAAACTATGACCTTATGTGGAGCTATTTAAACCTTCCTTCCATATTATAGTTAGCTGATAAAATGAGAAGGATGCTACTTGATGCATCTTACTTAATTTATGCTCCTGAAGATAAAATAACTTGATCTTGCAAAAGAGATAAAAATTAACCTCATAAAAGTGTGCCCATTATACTAGTCATCTCATATGTAGTTCTTTATAATTAAATGGCACATATAGAGAAGTCACTTCATTGGTGATTTTTTCCAAATAACCTATTACTTACAAATTTCTTTATCCACCTTTGAAGAAATTTTGCTTTCAGATAGTACATTGACAAAATCAAGAGTTTTCATAGATTAATAGCAACATATTCTCAATCTATAAGTTATGAAGACAGATTCCAAATTCAGTTCTGAAAGAGCATGCTTTATAGTTGTGACATTAAGTAGGAAAAAAATCTTCAGAATATTTTAGGGTGTATTAACTCTTGAGGTTAGGGCAGCTCCAAAAAGTTTTAAACAATATGAATCAGGTGAATTTATTTTGTAATATAACTTCAAAAATCAAGTGAAACTTGTTAGGTTAATACCATTAACCCATGGCAAAGTGGTTCAAATGAATCCAATTTTAGTAAGAAAAGTAAAATTCTTTTTCTTTTGATGGTAGTGTCTTTGTGACCATGGTATTGAGGTCATTTAAACTAACAGGAACTAAAAGAGAAAAGTAAGAGGGTACAATTCTTTAAAATAATGGAAAAAGCTGTGGTTTTACATTGGATTTTATATTAGGGATACTTTAGTCAAAGTTCACTTTGAAGGTAATGGAGGATAAACTAATTTTCCATAGAGGACTGACCATGTGAAATCATAACATATGAAAGCCGCAATTTTAAATCTACTGAAGCACAACCACTGAGTGTAATTTCAAATCTAAACCCTTGCAGAGATCAGGAAAAAGAGAGAGAGTGAGCAATAGTAGGATGATAGAAGACTCTACAGATAGAGAGGGAGGTGAGAGAATATCACCCTGCTTGACATTGAATTGATACTCTTTTATATTAATTTTCAGCTCCATGGTTTTGGTAAAGGTTCTCAAAAACTATTGAGTAGCAAGAACCCAATAGAAGTCAAGTTGTTTCTGTTAGCTTCACTCAAAATAACAGAACATATTCCTCTGCTTTTTACAGGGCATTTTCACTTCTAAAATGTACACCTCTTCAAGGCTGGAACTAAATCTTTTCCTTTTTTTAATTTGCCACCATGCCAATAAGAGTGCTTTGCAAAAAAATGGGTCCCAGTAATTAGAATTGAATCAAATTTCCTACTCATTTAGATTAAATTAAATTAATCCAATTTTATGTTTCAGAACAATGGAGCATAACTATTTCCATATTTGCTATTTAAGTTGCAAGAGAAAATTAAGAGTTCGGGGGGGAAAAGATAATTGGGTGCTTCTCTTAAAATTATTATTTAGAAAATTGGAAGAGTGGCTATAAATCTGCCATTATATTCTCTTACTAATTTTTTTACACTCTCTTACTAACTTTTACACTCTTTCACTAACTAATTTTTAACACAAAGGAACAATTTCACTATAATATTTTGCTGAATTGGTTTAGGTAATCAATAATGGTGATATGTATGGGCTAAACAAAGCTTTAGAAATATAGTATTTCATTAAACCTTCATTTTCACACTATGAGAAAAGAATCATTGCCACCATTTTAGTATGAGGTTTTGAGAGTGAGATAGATTTGTCCAGTCTTGAAAATTGAAGGAAATGGTCAACTGGACCTGTTTTCAGTCGATTTACTACCAACCAAATAAATGGTAGTGTAACATATATATTCATAATTAAGAATATACTCATAAGTAGACAAGACTCCCTGATGTTTGCCCCTCCCAGATGCCTGTCCTAAGTTTGGCAGTCTATATGGATGATGATAATCTTCCAGTAGAGTGAACTTTTAGGGCTGCTGGAGAGCCCACATCCAGACTCAAGGATCAATCCTATTATCCTATGAGGGTATCCTTTTTGGGTCAGAGTTTAACTCTTCTCTTTTCAATTGTTTGCTACCACATTGAGTATACAGCAGTCTTGGTCATGTCCTACCACAGAGAAACTAAGAAATTTATTATGTTGGAGGTGTCTGGCTAGCTGAGTTGGTAGAGCATCTGATTTTTTATCTCAGGGTTGTAAGTTCAAGCCCCTCGCTGGCTGTAGAAATTATTTTTTAAAAATTGTTAAATAATTTGGCATCAGCCAACATTTGAAGGATGATTTGAATCAGATCTGTCTGGCTCCTAATCCCTCAATTCTGCTTGTATTGATTCCAAGTGTATATCTTTTCCTTTGTTTTCTGCATTGATTTAAAGTTTTAGTAAAAAAAAAAAATCTCATGACAACAAATGTGACCAAAATAATTCCAATGCATTATTCATTATATACAATACATGAAGCATAAAATATTGAAAATATCTATATTAATCATTTCTTTAATCTTAATAATGGTGCCATGTTAAGAATTGTGTTTTGGGGATCCCTGGGTGGCGCAGCGGTTTGGTGCCTGCCTTTGGCCCAGGGCGCGATCCTGGAGTCCCGGGATCGAATCCCACGTCAGGCTCCCAGTGCATGGAGCCTGCTTCTCCCTCTGCCTGTGTCTCTGCCTCTCTCTCTCTCTCTCTCTGACTATCATAAATAAAAATAAAAAAAAAAATTAAAAAAAAAAAAAAGAATTGTGTTTTGTTTTTTTTTTTTACCATTGAAAGCTATATATTACAGTTGTTGGAACTGGATGCTATTTTTTTTAGAGGAAAGGAGAAATCTCACAGAGGACTAAAGCTAAAAAGCATTGTGAAATGAATTAAACATCTCATAATTAGTCATTTTTTCTGGAGTTGTTTTCTTATAAAAATCTTTTAAATAATGTTTTCTCAATACTATTGTCACAGGTCTTATCTCTTTTTCCCTGATTTTGGTTTGTTTGTTTGTTTTTGAGTACCACTACACATATATTAAGTTTCTAGACTAAGGAATTATTTTTATCTTTTATGTTCTTTTGCAAAGTGTATATTTTGGTACAGAAAGAGAAATTATTAGGACATTTTAAGATGTACAAATTTCAAAACCTCAGAGTTGCTCTAATTTTATGAACTTCATACAGAAATAATGCAAATAAGAAAATAACTCAAATAATATTGTAAGATACACATGAATAACAGTTGACAGAATGTAAATATACATAAGTGTGTAGGCATAGGTGCCTGGAAATGTGAACTTCATCGAGGCTTACCAGTGATTTTATTTTATTTTTTATTTTTATTTTTCAGCTTACCAGTGGTTTTAAATATACTATAGATGAAATAATTAAAGTCACTTATTGGGTTGGTTTTGTATGTAAAACAGTTAATCAGGTATCAAGTTATTCCTTTTTGAGGACATTCTAGCTTATCTACAAAAGACAAAATCTTCAGGAAATATGAGACCAATAACAAAATAAAATAGCTGACATATGAGATTTGATAGAGTCTTGATCACTGGAATCCAAAGGCAAGTTCATGTCTGTCTGGGTAACATTCCAGACACATTGGTCAATGTATGTAATTGTCTGCTTGCCAAGCTCAGGATGAAATATGAAAGTATTTGAAGATTAGCATTAAAATTCTCCTAATACTTCTTTCAAAATGATATTCAAAATTCATCTCACACAGGATGCCTTGCTGACAGTTTTGGCAGGGGGAAACATCTTTCCTTCTTTAAATGTGGCTTCTGAGAAATGTATTTTCTTTTCAAATTTACATGAAATCTTTATTAAAAAAAAGAAATAAAAACGAGTGAATCAATATACGTAAGAAAACAACATCTTTGAAGTTATTTGTTGAGACTTTCTATTGGGCTCTTTTCTGGTGATATATATGTGTATATCCATTCACATACACATATGTGATACATATATACATACAACATAAACTTGGCTTACTTCTTTCATTCACACTATAAACACTGGAAGACTGGTGATGAGTAGAAGAATGTGTCCACGTAGCATGTTGGCATAACGAAGTATTATTTGTATCAAGTCAAAGAGAGACTAGAACCTCATTTTTCCCCCATCCAATAAACGTACAAAGTACATGTAACTTGGCTACACATCCATGGTAAATGAAACATTAGAGCTTTCCTGATGAGTAGCAGCTGACATCTCCCATCCACTCATGGCTTATCCTCCATATGGGGCAAACTCCAAAGAAGGTGGTGAACACCATTAATGCCAATTTGGAAAAAGACTCTAAGGAGGAAGCTTTTGTTTGATGAAGGGCTTGTGTCTCAATGGCGTATGGAGTTTATTTGGGAATCATAACTTTTGACAAACAAAACCACAGAAAAAAAGACATTTTTCAGAACATTTCATCATAGAAGTTAGTCATTTTAAGTTGAGCGATCAGGAAATGTGTCAATGACAAAATGACATTTGAGAAGTCCTGAGGAGGTAAGGAAACAGCCATTGAAATAACTGATGAGTACAACAGAAGGCTTTCAGGCAGAGAAAAAAAAAAAAAAACATTTATCAGTAATTACAATACCCTGTGATTTCCAATATTCTTCAGTAAAATAAATGCATGCTCAACTGATAGTAGTATACATAGCAACCTAATAAGTAGAGAGATTGAGAAAAATTCTTATATCTTATAAATGAAATATCTCAAGTGTTAGTATTTACAAGTGGAAGGTAGGGGGAAATACATTAAATTGCCTTATATTCTTTCAGGGCAACAAATACAGTACTACCTCCCCGGAGAATAAACAGATAACTTTCTTTTTAAAAGCAGTGAAGTCACAATTAAAATGAGCAATCTGTTTGAAAAGACCCTTTTAAAGAGTAATCATTGACCATTCTCTTGACCTTTGCTTCATATAACTGCATCTGCCTGATAGAAGTTAAGATATGACAGACATAAGATCATCACTTAAGACATTCAGTAATAGTCCTGTGAACTAAGTAGGTGAAATTTGAAGACTCAAGTGGTATACATGTGCAAAAACATACATCAAAAGGTTTAAATAGGTATAGTTCACAGAAGTCTCAACAAAAAGGGAAGAATTGGTGTGCCTGGGGGGCTCAGTCGGTTAAGCATCTGCCTTTGGCTCAGGGGTCCTGAGATCTAGCCAGGCTTCATGTTCCCTGTTCAGTGGGAGTCTGCTTCTCCCTTCACCCCTCCCCAACATTCATGCTCTCTCTCACTCTCTCACATGCTCTCTCTCAAATAAATAAAATATTTTTTTAAAAAAGGAAGAATTATATATAAAGCATTATACAGAATTACTTCATAATAAAACCTTAGTTCTCCAGTTCCTCTTTTTTGCAGAACATGACATGTTAACTTTAAAACAATATTTCATTCCTCTATGAAAGTCTGAGTTTTTTTTCTAGATTTGTCTTCCAACAAATCATCATTTGAAGGTGACAAAAATATTTAATTTTTTTCTATTATACCAATATTTTATTTTCAGGGACTCTATCTATTAAAGTCCTCTGATTTTTACATGGTTTGGTCTTTAAAATACCAGCCACTTTAGATTGAATTTAATAAAGTACCTATTTTTGCCCTGGGGAAAGATCCTCATATCAATGAATGCTTTTAATGGTATGTAGATGGTTCCTGTACATCATTTAGAATACATCAATGTTAATAATTTCTGGTGTTAAATTTATTTTAGGTCTGTAACAAAGGAACTCAACTCCAAAAACTGTGCTTGCATAGGATAACAGGTTTAAAGGCATTGATATTGTCTGAAAAATTAGGATTGTCACATTGAAAAGTGAAAACAGTAAATGAAAAAGCAACATTTAACTTTTAACCTAAATTTGAACAATGCCAAATGAGTTGGAAAGAAAATGAAGCAAGATTAGTGTTATGTGTTTACAGATTGGAGACTACCTGAATTGGGTGAGGAGGCAGTAGAAATAGGACATGATTTGCAGGGAGCTCTAGATGTGCAGAAGGGTAGGTAATGGTTGGTATCCAGAAATGTGGAGGTCCTTTTCTGGTCTATAAGGAGGAACCTCGGGAAGCAGAGATAATAGTTGTAGCTATTATGTTTTTGCCATTCAGGAGAACCCACAGGACCACAAGCACAGAGAAGCAAAATCAGTCCTAACCCTGTGATGTGGTAGGAAGGTCTTCTCTTGGATTTTTACTTAGTCCTGCAGGAGATACCTAATTGAGCAGTGAAATCTTTGTCGTATGTCACCTGTGCTTTGCTCATGTATGGCCTTTGCTTTCCTTAAATGTCTCAGGACATTATTAAGTTCTCCCTATTCACAATATAATGGAGAATGAAGTGGTATTTTGACCCTCTGAATGGCAGTGGTGGTACAGGTAGGAAAACCAAACACCAGTGAACTTGTAGTGGACCCACTCTAATTATACATCAGTGGGGATTCCAAAAAATCAAAGTGGGGTGGGGCAAGATGGAGGAGTAGGGTCCCCAAGTCACCTGTCCCCACCAACTTACCTAGATAACTTTCAAATCATCGTGAAAACCTACGAATTCGACCTGAAATGTAAAGAGAGAACAGCTGGAACGCTACAGAGAGAAGAGTTTTCACTTCTAACAAGGCAGGAAGGCTGGAAAAAAATAAAAAAGAATCCAGTGGGGGAGGGGCCCTGTGAGGAGCCGGGCTAAGGCCCTGGGGCGAGAGCCTCCGGGACAGGAAAGCCCAGCCTCACAGAAGTGGGAACTTTAAAAATCCACTCCGGATTCTTCCTCAGACAGGCGCTTAGCAGGGAATTCCGGCAGGTCCTCAGGAGGGGCCGTGGAGCCTCCAGTCTCCTGGAGTCACCAACAGAGGAGGTGCGCCTGGCAGGAGAGCGCGCCGCACACCCCGGGCCCAGCTGGGTAAAGGGCTGGAGCGGGCCCGGGGGCCTGCGGGGAAGCTCAGGCGGCGGCTCCGGGCGGAGGGGGCTGCATCCTGCTACCTTGGGGAGCCACGGCCCAAGAGCATGATTCCAGCAGCACAGGTACCAGATCTGAGGGTGCTGGGGGACACAGCCCATGATCCTGTGCTGCCCCCGGGAGAGGCAGAGGCAGGGAGGGTCCAGGACAACGAGGACACTCCTGCCGCCCGGCGCCCACAAGCTGTGCAAGTCAGCACCCACCCCACCCCCTTCCCCGCCCCTGGGAGCATCCAGACCAGGGCGGAACGGGGGCTGCGGTAGTTACTGTGGGAGCTGACTCCAGGGCTGGAGAGCTGGCTGCTGCCAGTGGTGTTGTTTCTTCTGGTGTCACCGTATGTCTGGGATGGAGCAGGGCTGCCAGGGAACAGGGGCCTTATGGGGTAAACAGCTCCCACTGAGCCTGGCACCGGGCGGGGGAAGGGCAGCTCCCCCAGGTGCACACACCTGAGAATCAGCACAGCAGCCCCTCCCCCAGAAGACCAGCTGGAAGGACAGGGGAAGAGCAAATCCTTGACCGAGCAGTGCTGGAAAGCTCCAGGGGAACGCAAGGGATTTACAGTGCATAGGACCAGAGAGTACCCCTCCTTTTTTTTTTTCCTTCCTTTTTCCAGTACAACTCATTTTTATACCAGACTGTAAATTTCCGTATTTTTTTCTCTTTTCCCACCTTAACTACAATATTTTACTACCTTTTCATTTTTTCAGATTCTTCCTTTCTGACTTTCATATTTCTACAATTACAGGTCCTAGATATATTTTCCACTTCTAGAATCCCTTCAACATACTCAACTTAATTTTGGGAGATATACAAGATATGTTTATTGTTTTCTGTTTTTTTTTTGTTTGTTTGTTTTGTTTTGTTTTCTCTGCCTCATTTTGTTCTACAACGGTGGAAGTTAATACCTTCTAAAACATGAACATCATGCACCCAGAAACAAGTGGTATGCCGTGCTGGTTCATTCTGTGAGACTCCTCATTCCCATTCTGCCCCCCTCTTTTATCTCATTTATGTTTTGGTGCTCAATGTTGGGGCCCTCTACAAGTATTTCTGGATTATATAAATTTGGGACTGAGCATCTTCTAATATAAAGAAATTAATATACTCAGAAACAAGAGGATCACTCTCTAGAACCCCTCATGTAGACTACATTCTCCCTCCACTACAACTTCTTCACCACCACAATCTCTCAGTCCCCCCTTTTTTTCCTTCTCTTTTTTGTTCTTTTTTTCTTTTTCTTTTCTTTTTTTTTTTTTCTCTTCTTTAGGATTCCTGGCCTTTTATTTTGTACTACCTTGTTTTAAATTTGATTTTCACATTAGTGGTCTTTTTATTTTATTTCATTCTGATCTTTGTTTTCAATTTCTGGTTTCTGACATCGGCAGAATAATCTAGGGTGAAATTTACTTAGGTCATGGTTGATATTCTTGATGCAGCCCACTCATACAACCACTCTGCACTAAGCAAAATGACTAGAAAGAAGAACTCACCACGAAAGGAAGAATCAGAAACAGTACTCTCTGTCACAGAGTTACAGAATTTGGATTACAATTAGATGTCAGAAAGTCAATTCAGAAACACAATTATAAAGCTACTGGTGGCCCTGGAAAAAAGCATAAAGGATTCAAGAGACTTCATGACTGTGGAATTTAGATCTAATCAGGCCAAAATTAAAAATCAATTAAATGAGAGGCAATCCAAACTAGAGATCCTGATGATGAGGGTTAATGAGGTAAAAGAAAGAGTAAGCGACATAGAAGACAAGTTGATGGCAAGGAAGGAAGCTGAAGAAAAAATAGAAAAAAAGTAAAAGACCATGAGGAAAGGTTAAGGGAAATAAATGACAGCCTCAGAAGGAAAAATCTATGTATAATTGGGTTCCAGAGGGCGCTGAGAGGGCCAGAGGGCCAGAAAGCATATTTGAACAAATCATAGCTGAGAACTTCCATAATTTGGGGAGGGAAACATGCATTCAGATCCAGGAGATTGAGAGGTCCCCCCCTAAAATCAATAAAAACCATTCAACACTTTGACATTTAATAGTGAAATTTGCAAATTCCAAAGATAAAGTGAAAATCTTTAAAGCAGCAAGAGACAAGAGATCCCTAACTTACATGGGGAGAGGTATTAGATAAACAGCAGACCTCTCCACAGAGACTTGGTAGGTCAGAAAGGGCTGGCAGGATATACTCAGGGTCCTAAATGATAAGAACATGCAGCCAAAAATACTCTATCCAGTGAGGCTCTAATTCAGAATAGAAGGAGAGATAAAGAGCTTCCATGATAGGTAGAAGCTGAAAGAATATGTGACCACCAAACCAGCTCTGCAAGAAATATTAACGGGGACTCTGTAAAAGAAAGAGGAAACTCAAAGAAATAATCCACAAAAACAGGGACTGAATAGGTATTATGATGACACTAAATTCATATCTTTCAACAGTAACTCTGAATGTGAATGGGCTAAATTATCCCATCAAATACGCAGGGCTTCAGACTGGATAAAAAAAGCAAGACCCATCTATTTGCTGTCTACAAGAGACTCATTTTAGACCTCAGGATACCTACAGCCTGAAAATGAAAGGTTGGAGAACCATTTACCATTCAAATGGTCCTCAAAAGAAAGCAGGGGTAGCAATCCTCATATCAGATAAAGTTTATCCCAAAGACTGTAGTAAGAGATGAAGAGGGAAACTATATCATACTTAAAGGATCTATCCAACAAGAGGACCTAACAATCGTGAATATTTATGCCCCTGATGTGGGAGCTGCCAAGTATATCAATCAATTAATAACCAAAGTAAAGACATACTCAGATAATAATACACTAATACTGGGAGACTTCAGCACAGCACTTTCTGCAAATGACATATTTTCTAAGCACAACATCTCCAAAGAAACAAGAGCTTTAAATAATACACTGGACCAGATGGATTTCACAGATTGTAAATATAACTTTACATCCAAATGCAACTAAATACACATTCTGGGGATCCCTGGGTGGCTCAGCAGTTTGGCGCCTGCCTTTGGCCCAGGGCGCGATCCTGGAGTCTGGGATCGAGTCCCACATCATACTCCTGGTATGGAGCCTGCTTCTCCCTTTGCCTGTGTCTCTGCCTCTCTCTCTCTCTCTCTATGTCTATCGTGAATAAATGAATAAAATCTTTAAAAATATATATAAAAAAAGACACATTCTTCTCAAGTGCACATGGAACCTTCTCCAGAATTGACCACATACTGGGTCACAAATCAGGCCTCAACCAATACCAAAAGACTGGGATTGTCCCCTGTATATTTTCAGACCATAATGCTTTGAAACTTGAACGCAATCACAAGAAGAAATTTGGAAGAAACTCAAACATATGGAGGTTAAAGAGCATCCTGCTAAAAGATGAAAGGGTCAACCAGGAAATTAGAGAAGAATTAAAAAGATTCATGGAAATTAATGAATATGAAGATGCAACCATTCAAAATCTTTAGGATATAGCAAAAGCAGTCCTAGGGAGGAAATACATCGCAATACAAGCATCCCTCAAAAAATTTGAAAAAACTCAAATACACAAGCTAATCTCACACCAAGCAACTGGAGAAAGAACAGCAAATAAAACCTACACCAACTAGATGAAGAGAGTTAATAAAGAATCAAGCAGAACTCAATGAAATAGAGACCAGAAGAATTGTGGAACAGATCGACAAAACCAGGAGTTGGTTTTTAAAATAATTAATAAGATAGTAAACCCTTAGCCAGCCTTATTAAAAACAAAAGACAAAAGACTCAAATTAATAAAATCACAAATGAAAAAGGAGAGATCACCACCAATACCAAGGAAATACAGGTGATTTTAAAAATATATTATGAGAAGCTATATGCCAATAAATTAGGCAATCTAGAAGAAATGGACGCATTTCTGAAAAACCACAAACTACCAAAACTGGAACAGGAAGAAATAGAAACCCTGAACAGGCCAATAATCAGGGAGGAAATGAGGCAGTTGTCAAAAGCCTCCCAAGACACAAAAGTCCTGGGCCAGATGGCTTTCCAGGGAAATTCTAACAAACATTTAAAGAAGAAAAAATATATATTCTACTAAAGCTGTTCTGAAAGATAGAAAAGGATGGAATACTTCCAAACTGGTTCTATGAGGCCAGCATCACCTTAATTCCAAAACCAAAGACCCCACCATAAATGAGAATTATAGACCAATATCTCTGATGAACACCAATGCAAAAATTCTCAACAAGATACTAGCCAAAAGGATCCAACAATACATTAAGAAGATTATTCACCATGACCAAGTATGTTTTATCCCCATGATGCAAGGCTGGTTCCACACTCATAAAGCAATCAGCATGATAGATAATATCAGCAAGAGAAAAACCAAGAACCATATGATCCTCTCAATAGATGCAGAGAAAGCATTTGACAATATACAGCATCCATTCCTGATCAAAACTCTTCAGAGTGTAGGGATAGAAGGAACATTCCTCAGAATCTTAAAAGCCATCTACAGGAAGCCCACAGCGAATATCATTCTCAATGGGGAAACACTGGGAGCCTTGTCCCTAGATCAGGAACATGACAGGGATGTCCACTCTTACCACTGCTATTCAACATAGTACTGGAAGTCCTAGCCTCAGCAATCAGGCAACAGAAAGAAATAAAAGGCATTCAATTTGGCAAAGAAGAAGTCAAACTTTCCCTCTTCACAGATGACATACCGTACCTAGAAACCCAAAAAACTCCACCCCAAGATTTCTAGAACTCATATATCAATTTGGCAGTGTGGCAGGATACAAAATCAATGCCCAGAAATCAGTGGCATTTCTGTACACTAACAATGAGACTGAAGAAAGAGAAATTAAGGAGTCAATCCCATTTACAATTGCACCCAAAAGCATAAGGTACCTAGGAATAAACCTAACTAAAGAGGTTATGGATCTATACCCTAAAAACTATAGAACACTTCTGAAAGAAATGGAGGAAGACGCAAAGAGATGGAAAAATACTCCATGCTCATGGATTGGCAGAATTAATATTGTGAAAATGTCAATTTTACTCAGGGCAATTTACATGTTTAATGCAATCCCTATCAAAATACCATGGACTTTCTTCAGAGAGTTGGAAGAAATAACCTTAAGATTTGTGTGGAATCAGAAAAGACTCTGAATAGCCAGGGGAATCTTAAAAAGAAAACCAGAGCCCAGGGCATCACCATGCCAGATTTCAAGTTGTACAACAAAGCTGTGGTCATCAAGACAGTGTGGTACTGGCACAAAAACAGACACATAGATCAATGGAACAGAATAGAGAACCCAGAAATGGGCCCTCAACTCTATGGTCAACTTATATTCAACAAAGCACGTAAGACTATCCACTGGAAAAAGGACAGTCTCTTCAATAATGGTGCTGAGAAAATTGGACAGCCATGTGCAGAAGAATGAAACTAGACCACTCTCTTACACCATACACAAAGATAAACTCAAAATGGATAAATGATCTAAATGTGAGATAGGAATCCATCAAAATCCTAGAGGAGAACACAGGCAACACCCTTTTTTAACTTGGCCACAGCAACTTCTTGCAAGATACATCTATGAAAGCAAGGAAAAAAATGCAAAAATGAACTATTGGGACTTAAGATTAAAATCTTCTGCACAGCAAAAGAAACAGTCAACAAAACTAAAAGACAACCCACAGAATGGAAGAAGATATTTGCAAATGACATATCAGATAAAGGGCTAGTATTGAAGATCTATAAAGAACTTCTTAAACTCAGCAAAGAAACAAACAATCCAGTCATGAAATGGGTAAAAGACATGAACAGAAATTCTACCAGAAGACATAGACATGACCAACAAGCACATGAGAAAATGCTCCTCATCCCTTGCTGTCAGGGAAATACAAATCCAAACCACAATGAGCTACCACCTCACCCCAGTGAGAATGGGGGAAATTAACAAGACAGGAAGTAACACATGTTGGAGAGGATGTGGAGAAAGGGGAACCCTCTTGCACTGTTGGTGGGAATGTGAACTGGTACAGCCACTCTGGAAAACTGTGTGGAGGTTCCTAAAACAGTTAAAAATAGAACTACCCTATGACCCAGGAATTGCACTGCTGGGGATTTACCCCAAAGATACAGATGTAGTGAAATGGCAGGACACCTGCACCCTAAT